>NC_090446.1:38227260-38843249 GCF_031143425.1 Pleurodeles waltl
GACTCTGCATGCTTTACCGCTGCTAAACAGTGCTAAAGTGAGTATGCTCTCTCTCTTTAAACATGAAAACATTGGATCATACCCAATTATATCATTTAATTTACTTATACATCCCTAGTAAAGTGCACTATATGTACCCAGGGCCTTTAGATTAAATTCTACTAGTCGGCCTGCATCACTGATTGTGCCACCTACTTAAGTAGCTCCATAACCATGTCTCAGGCCTGACATTGCAAGGCCTATGTGTGCAGTTTCACTGCCAATTTGATTTGGCATTTAAAAGTACTTTCCAAGCCTAAAACTCTCCTTTTTCTACATATAAGTCACTCCCAAGGAATGCCCTAGGTAACCCATAGGGCACGGTGCTGTGTTGGCAAAAGGCAGGACATGTACCTGTATAGTTTACTTGTCCTGGTAGTGTAAAACTCCTAAATTCGTTTTTACACTGCTGTGAGGCCTGCTCCTTTCATAGGCAAACATTGGGGCTGCCCTCATATACCGTTTGAGTGGTAGCTGCTGATCTGAAAGGAGTAAGAAGGTCATATTTAGTATGGCCAGAATGGTAGTACAAAATCCTGCTGACTGATGAAGTAGGATTTAATATTACTATTATAGAAATGCCACTTTTAGAAAGTGAGCATTTCTATGCACCTAAATCTTTTTGTGCCTTACAATCCACGTCCGCCTGGGTTCAGTTGACAGCTCCCTTGTGCATTCACTCAGACAAACCCCAAACACAGGATGCTCAGCCTCACTTGCATACATCTGCATTTTGAATGGGTCTTCCTGGGCTGGGAGGGTGGAGGGCCTGACACTTACATACCAAAGGACAGTAGCCTGCCCCCACATAAAAGACTGCAACCCCCCCTTCTGGGACCCTGGCAGACAGGATTGAACTGAAAGGGGACCTTGTGCACTTCTAAGCCACTCTTTGAAGTCTTCCCCACTTCAAAGGCACATTTGGGTATTTAAACAGGGCCTCTGCCCCTACCATGTCAGACACTTTCTGGAGAAGAGAACCAGAACCAGAGCCTGCAATCTCCCAAGAAGAACAGCCTGGCCGCTCAAAGGATTCACCTGACTGCTTTCTGAGAAGGACTGCTGCCTTGCTGTTGCCCTGCTGCCTTGCTGCTCTCTGGCTGTGCTGAGAAGTGCTCTCCAAGGGCTTGGATAGAGCTTGCCTCCTGTTCCCTGAAGTCTCTGGACCAAAAAGACTTCATCCGTCCAAGAAGGACTCCTTGTGTGGCGAAAATCAACGCACAGCCTGCCAGAAACTACGCACAGCCTGCGTTGCGTTGAAAAAATTACAGCGCGCCAAACTGGAACGACGCAGCCCGACTTATCAACGAGAAGAATGATGCAGTGCCAGCGTAGCAACAGGAAATTTGACGCACGACCCACTGGATCAACGCACAGCTGAGATGGAACGACGCAGCCCGACTTCCAGAGATGAATCGACACATCGCCTGATGTGTGGTAGAAATTTCCATGCAACGGCCACCGGATCGACACAGCCTCTTTGACTTCGTCCTGTCAGCGCCGTAAATCAACACATCGTCCCTGGCGTGTCCGAAAAACCCTGCAACCCAAAGAGGATCCAAGACCGAGTCCCGGAAAATTATGGAAAGGCTTCCCTGCGAGAAAACAAAATGACGTATCACCGTGTGTGGCCCGAGAAATCAACGCACACCTCCCTGTTTTCCATGCATACACTCCTCTGATGTTCCTTGCAGAGATTTTGAATGCAAACCAGGTACTTTTTGCTTGCAAGAGGCATTTATTGCTTTTAAGAGACTAAAGACACTTTAAATCATTTTTACAGTGATATCTCAACATATACTTATTGCATTTTAATTGTTATGACCTGCATCTTATCAAATAAATATTATATATATTTTTCTAAACACTGTGTGGTGTATTTTTGTGGTGTTCTACTGTGTTATTGCATGATTTATCGTACAAATACTTTACACATTGCCTTCTAAGTTAAGCCTGAATGCTCAGTGCCAAGCTACCAAAGGGTGGGCACAGTATAATTTGGATTGTGTGTGACTTACCCTGACTAGAGTGAGGGTCCATGCTTGGACAGGGGGTAACCTGACTGCCAACCAAAGACCCCATTTCTAACATTCCCCAATGCATGGAGTCCAGCAGTATCTGAGAGACATAGCTGCTGCCATGAGAGAGATGCCACAACAACTGCCCTCCAAAATTGCAGCAGCCTGATTGCTAACAAGCTAGACTCCATGCACCAGGAACTGGCCTCCTTCAGGGCAGACATGGCTGCCCACAACCGGGATGTTGCTGCTATCCTCAAAAATGAGCAGTTCCTCTTTGCTGTAATTATGCCATATGTTTTTCCACAGATGGCAGGTGCCAGGAATTGGGAGTCCACATATCCAACGACTGAAGTGTGTGTGGCCCCCTCAACCTTCCCACAACCACCATCAAGGGCAAAGGAGACACCACACACATCAGATGTGGAACCGTTCATCTTCACCCGTAAGAGTTCCTGGTAGCACCAGCCCATGACACATGGGCAGTGTTTTCCTTTGTCCTGTGCTTGAGATCATGCCAGTGTAAGCACAGTTAGATATGTGCACTCTTCAGCCACACACAGTTGACCTGTCTGCTATCGACTGTTATTGCTTCTCACTTTCCAATTGGCAATTCATGTTCATCCGCACTTGACAACACTTCATCCAAGCATGTCCTATTACATGTCCCTCCACCCTTGTATTGTCTTGTGTCACAAATGTATGCATTTCATAAATGGGGTCACTGACCTGGACATTGTACATATTGCACAACAACACTTGTAAATAAACACCTCCTACACAAATAATTTGTCTTTGTGTATTGTGACACTATGGTTAGGACTTGTGATGTGTGTAACCATGTCATTAGTCACAGAGTAACATTATAAAAGAGGCCCAGCTAAAAGAACTATCACAGGATGAATAGGAAAAAGGATTTTCCTGTTAGAAAGACCCTCACCCACCAGGGTTACCCCTTTGGTGGCATGCTTCATCATTGGGTTTCTTCCTGTTCTGCTATAAAGCAGGGCGTGCTATGACCTACGGGATACGTGGGACGCCTTATGGGAATGCCTGCCATTTCCCTGTTGCTCTCTCACTACGGTAGAGGCGAGCCATTTTTGGGAAACCAGATTCCACTGCCAGGATATGAAGGCATCTCACTGGCCTCTTTTGGTATGCACGCAGCTCATCATTGCTCATGTTGGCAGCTGTGAAATGGAGACAGGCAACCATCATTGTCAGCATTGTGTGTAATCTGTACAGAATAGTAGCGTACAGTGCTATAACTAATTACACATACACTCCAACTCACATTCCAGATAAGACAATGCCCCTGTGAAAAGTAAAGACACTAACATGACACAAGTAGCAAAAATGAACCTAAACTGGAAGTGTGCATAACTTCTGCATTATAAAGAAAAGGCAAAGACAGTGCAAACTTTACATAGATCAGGCCCAAACTTCCTCATCATCTGTGTCTATTTACAACCATGCATCACCAGGAACACGGACATGTTAATCGGAGGATGGGATGTTGTTGGTAACCATAAGGGGACAGAGTTGATAGGTACATATGCAAGCCTGATCAATATGACTGTCACCTACACTGTGAGCATCACATCTACCTGCAAAATTGATATTCAACTCCCCCTGAGCCTTAGGGGAGATGGCCATGCAATCCATCATCTCAACTGTCCTGGTCATCCACCAAGCTATGGTCACTCATACATTGAGTCATGGAGTGGACCATATGTTGACACCCATCAATACCTGATCTGCCATGACTATTCCTTAGACACCCATTTCCATTTCCATGCCAGCACACGTCTGTCCTTGACCTGCATGCAAGTCAATTGCATTCCACATAAGTGTAACATACATGGAACGCGAAAGATGGAGCACCATACTGGGGGATAATTGCCATCCCAGTTCTCCATATTCATGACAATACAGGGATGCACCAAATTGTGTTCCATATGGTGCATCACTGTGTAGTGAGAATTATGGAGTGTGCCACTACCAATATTTTCACAGCGTTACACTCTGTCATTCTTAGTCACATATGGCCCTACATGTGGCTTGTCATCACCCTGTGTACATGATGCTGCCCATTGTGCAATACATGCTTCACAAGATGTGACCCTCTGGTGGCGCATGGGGATTCCTTAAAATGGCCATAAGGTCAGCATCCAGCCTACTTTGATATCTGATTATTGGACAGTTAATCACATCTGGCATTGTATTCAACACACAGGACTCACTCACACAAAATCCAGGATTATTTCATGGGACACACTTTATCACACTTACTGGATACATTGGGGCCCTCAAATCATGTCATTTCACTGGTTGTGTAGGGGGCAGGTCCACCTGTAAAACATGAATGCAAAACCATGCTTAATGTCATATCACAATCACAGTGGACAACAATTTTCAGTGTGTAATACTTGAGAGGAGTGAGCTAGTTATCCTAGTGGAAAACAGGGCAACAGACACACCACTATGATCACACAATGAAACAGATACTCAGGTGAGTAAGACCCACACATCTGAACACTAACACTGTGCGAGAGACCCATGTAGTGCTACACCCTGCAAAAACCAGATGTGGGCCATCTATAGAGAAGGAAACAACATGGTATAAGGGGGATTTTGTAGTAAAAAACATTACACTACCCTGGCACTTTGCAAGACATATGACTCAGGTACTCAAGCCTGTCCTGCAAGGCACCCAAAGGCACTTTGTGTTAGATATGCCGCTCAGTGTTAAGTCTATAATGATAAAGCGTTGATTAATCCATGACTGATGTGGCAAGGTTGTCTAATGGTTTAAAAAGCCCCATATGCATTGGCCCCTAAGCCGGTAATCCCCCTTTGCTAACATAATGACAGGGGTCATTTACCTGAGATGATGACAAAGGTGCACTATACATGCATTGGGCAACTTTTTGGACAGAATCCTGGGGAAATATAGGGGTATATTTGCAATGCCCTAGCACCACCTTGTGTCACATTAACTTCATTATTTGTTATGTTAATGTGGTCCAACAAGGCCAAGATCCCCACACTGTATTTACCAAGTGGCACAATGCCTATATTGTGCCACTCTGTAACCCTTAACGCTACATTATTTTAATGACACTTTTAATGTCTGCTCATGAGCAGGCATTAAGAGGGGCTTCCATTCTTTAGAAGGGGCCCTTATGTACTTTGCAGGTGCTACTCCTGCATAGTACACTAATAGTGTCATGAAAAATGACACTATTTCCCCCTACCCTGTGCCATGGTGTACCATATTTTCAATATGGTGCACACATGGTGGCAGTAGGGGGGTGCTAAGGGGGCCAGAAAAACTGGTGCTGCACTCGGTGCTGCACAACTTTCCATGGATCTGCCCCATGGCCGGCTGACAGTACGTTGACATTTCATACAGGACACTATGCCCGGGCACAGGTGTCGTAATGGCCTCTGAAATGTGTGTCTATGTGATAGTTGCGCAGGACTCACCAGACATCTGACTAGCATTGGCTCCAGGCCTAGGCTGGCGGTGATGTGCTTCATTCTGGTTGCATACAACCTGTACACAAGCATTGTAAAGCAGCACTCAGACTCATCTGCTACTGTCATTCAAGATCAGCGAACAGGAAGTTGTATGCCAATGAGACTCACCAACAGGTCCGCTGATCTCAACCCCAAGATGATCAAGCATATCCTGCTCCGTGACCACCAGATCTGCCCAGATCTGCCCAGATCTGCCCAGCAATGCTTGAGTTGGTGCTCATTCCTGCAGTTGCAGTAAACTCTCCACAGGTGGTTGGGCACTTTGTCCCACCTCAGCAGCCTGGCCTTGGTCCCGTAGTTCTGGATGATTCTGCCACCAATCTTCAGCATCATGGGTAGATAGTGCCATACCAGCCGCACAAATCCACCCACCTCCTCACCTGACATCCTCGTCAGCCTCCCTTTACCAGATATGTTGCAAATGGTCAAAGCTGGCCCCAAAAAGACAAAAATAAATTTAACAGAAACTTACACCACCCAACTAATCCCAACTATCCCAAATGCTTACCTACCCTGGACAGACACCCCACATTATAAATACAAAAGTTGACAACAATTACACAAAATCACAACAACTGGGACAAAAAAGACACAACATGTGACAGGACACAACAAGAGGTACAGCACTAACTACCTGCAACAACCAAGACACAACCACCAGCTTCAAAACACAACCATACAGTCTGAAAGGCACAAACTGTAAGGAGAAGGTGAAACTACACCCACTGTACCATTCTTGTAGACAGGATTTCCTATTACAACAATTCCTGTCCCCAGGCATCACGTTTTTCAGTTATGCGTGTATTGTATTTTTACGCACTTCACAAATGCATCGTTTTTTTTTATGCATAACATATGTGCGTCTTTTATTTAGACGCATGACGGTCATGCGTCAATTTCACTCAAGGCAGCATTGAGAGGAGTGCGAAGGTGGAATTTACGCAAAGGGCCCATGTGTCATTTAATTTGCATTTGCAGATGTTTTAGTTACATGTGCGTCAGAATGTTTGACTCAAACCCTGTTTGCTTGTTTTTTTGCATTGTCCTTAGATGCACCCTAAATTAACATGTATATGACGTGGGCTGTGCTGCACTGTGTCATTTTGGGTATGGTCACATATGGTAGTACATGCAACAATGTGACAAGGGTGTGATTGGTCTGTCCTTCCAATGTGTGTGTTACAGACTCAACAGCATGCTAATTGTTGCACGTCATGTATATACGTCATATATATATATGCATGTTTGACAACAGTGTATCTGCATATGTTTGGCATTTCGTTCAATGCAATAGTTCAGAATTGTGCTTGTGTATTGTGTTTTCGTTTGTGATGTGTGATGTTGTCTTACAAAGAATACTATATTAAGGTACCTACACAAATCAGGAACTTTTGTTGATGGGTGAACCATTGCTATCTAGTAATTGTGACCCAACAACTGTCTCTGTATGTAGATTTAGAGCTTATGGAGACTTGTGTGAAGCCTGCATAATTGTCTGACATGTGTACATCTTTGGTACATAATGTGTATGACACACTCTGCCTAGATTCCACCCTGATAATGTTTTGATATAAAAAGTTAGCTTACACTAGTTTCAAATACCAATGGTGGTTAATTTTGCGTGGTGTCCCCGCAGCCCTAGCTGCATATGGACCCATCCATGCTGATCTGCATTCCACAGTCGTGTCTGTTCAATGTGTGAGGTCATGTGTACCCTGTGTCAGGAATGTGCCCAATGGCAGTGGCACAACAGATTACCATGGATATTCTGCGCAGGCCCAACTTCTACCTGTTGGAAAATGGGTTATTGGTAAGGGCAGGTAGGTACCTACACCTAGCAACAAGCCACTAACCTCCACTTAGGTCCAGTTAGGTCTCAGTAAATTAACCCCAGCTCAACCCTTGGTAGCTTGGCAACGAGCGTCAAGGCTTAACTTAGGAGACAGTGTGTAAAGCATTCAAATATCACAAAACAGTAATTAAATAAAACACAGGAAACAGTTTAAAAATCCAAAACCAATTGATAAAAATAGTTTATATTTTTATCTTTAAAATGACACAAAAACAAATAAAATCGGATAAAGGGAACCGGAGATATGAATTTTTAAAGAATTATTATTTTTCTAGCGCTTAGAAACAAAAAGCGCCAATCGGGTCATCCGGTTGCACCTCGACCGGGGCAAAGTCAAAGTTTCAGGCCGACCGCGATGGAGCCCTGCTCGGCTACAGGTCGCGGGAGGCCTCGGTTAAAAAGTTACCTTCTGACTTAGTCTTTATTTTGAAGATTTTCTTCAGCGGGACGAACCTGCCAGTCCAATCCGACCTCCTGGAGCCCTTCTCCGGATACGCGATGCTGGATTCCTCGGTGGAGATTTTTACCTTCGGACTTAGTCGTTTTTTCAGAGATTTTTCTTTACAGGGACGAACCACCAAATCAGGCCGGGTCGCGGTTGAGGCAAGCCGGCTAGAATTTCCGCGGCGGGTCGGTCCCTCTATGGAGCTTTTTTACAAAAATTCTCAAATCTTCTCCAAACTTCTGGGGCTTCACCCAGATGTTCTTTTAAGGTTCTTTTGGGGTCCACAGCTCACCCCAAGGGTCCAGAAGTTCTGAGATGGTCCTTGGGGGGTGCGGACTACAACTCCCAGAATGCACCTGGCGCAAAAATCCTTTTTGGCCACTGGACAGTGGTCAGCTGGTCACTTTCTTCAGGAGTTGGTGCAGGGTACTCTGGTTAGCAATTTTTCACCTGTAGCAAACAGGGAGTCCCTCCTTGAACCAGTTGAAGCCAGGCAAAGTCCTTCTTGTGGTGAAGCCCAAGTGTGCAGCTGGTGCAGTCCTTCTGAGTGCAGGTTCCAGGTGCAGGCCAGGGGTCCAGCAGGGCAGTCCTTCTTCTCCTTTAGTTCTTTTCTTGTTGAAATCTGGTGGGGATCTGAGGTGTGGGTGCAGGTCTGCCAGTTTTATCCTTGCTCCTGGGTGAAAAGCAGGGGGGTCCTGGTTCTCCAATCAGGTACAGGGTCGTCCCCCTGTGATGACCACTTCCTGGGAAGTGTGGCAAAAATCCATCCCAGAAGGCAACATTCTCTAAAAATCCATCATGGCTGAATCTGATTTTTGGAGGTTACATCTGGCTGAGCCCACCCACTGGAGTGGCTAAAAATCATAAACACACCCCTCTCCTGCCCTCTCCTAATCTAATCAAGGGGGCACCTAGTTGTCTGGGGTTGCAGGATGTGGGGGTGTTGCTGGGTGCTCCAAATGTCCTTCTCTGCCTTTGAAGACCAGTTTGGCAGCCCTCCCCCTTCCTGCCTCACCATCTGCTGAGGGGAGATTCTCTCCCACAGGCACATTCCTTTGTGTGAAGCGAGGCCACTTCGCACCTCATCAAGGCAGCTTGGCTAAGCTGCTGCAGGCTGGCCAATCAGAGCACAGCAGCAAAAACAATGCAGGGCTGAAATTGGCAACTTTTTAGGTAAAGTCTAAAACTTTTTACCTGAACAAGTTATATTAAATCCAACAACTGGAAGTTGTGGGATTTATTACAACAATTAATTTGATACCAAATTCTTGGTATGCAACATTTAAGGAGACTTTAAAATTTAAAATAAAGTCTCCCCATTCTAGCCTATGAAGGCCATTTACTACAATGAGGGAAAAACAAATTTGGCTGTTTTTACCTCACCAGGGCTTATAAATCTATTTTTATAAAGTCCCTGCTTCTAGTTACATGGCACCCAGCCCTAGGGGCACATAGGGCACACCTTAGGGGTGTCTTATATGTAAAGATAAGGTAGTTTAAGACTTTGGAACTACTTTTAATTCCAAAGTCGAATTTGCATATAACTTTAATTTAAAAGCAGCCAGCAAGGCAGGCCTGCCTTTAAAATGACACTGGGCACCTCAGCAGTGCACCTATGGGTGCACTACCTATGCTGTGGTCCCTAAACCTACATGCCCTATCATATACTAGGGACTTATAGGTAGGTTAACTTAGCCAATTATAATTAGCCTAATTTGCATATTGATTTTACACAGAGCACAGACCCTGGGACTGGTTAGCAGTACCCAGGGCACCATCAGAGTCAGGAAAACACCAGCAAAAAGTGGAAAATGGGGGCAAAATCTTAGGGGGCCTCTGTAATCAGCCCTGTTTTCTCACACAAGCCCCCCCCCAGCCCACACGCCCAGGAGACTCAGCCCAACCCTGGGAGAGTCTTCCTGGCTTGTTAGGCGAGGAAGACAGTGAAGAAAACTGGCTGTCCCTTTGCAGGGCCTACTCTGCCTTACATCCTCCTGTCATGGTCACTCCCTCTGGGTAGTGAAGCCATCCCAACAGTGAAAGGACCCATCTCAAACTGAAACTTCCCTCTAGGGGGGTCTTCCTCCTCTCTCTCTGCCAACTTGGGTAGTGAGGTGCCCACCTCCCCTACTCCTAACTTTCCTAGGGCAACACCTAGCTTACCCAAAGAGGTCACCCAACACTTGAGCAACCCCACCATGACCAACAGGGTCAGGTGGCCTACTTTGCTATTGGCCCTGGGGTCTGTCTCCCAGGCCAAGTACAGTGCTGCCAGGAAGGCTAGCACCCAGCAGAGGCTACTGACAGCTGTCAGTACCCAGAACCACACCCTAAGCTCTCCACTGACAGGTGGCTGAGCTGCTTTAGGGGCAACTTTGGGGTCCTGGCACCCCTCTTGCTGTCTAGAGTGGGGGGCTACCACCTCCTGTGGCAGACACCCTCCTTCCACTCTCCCTTCTGTCAGTGCAGGGGCAATACCCTGCATCTGGACAGCTGCCTGACTACTCAGGACTTCCTTGGGGTCAGGGGAGGCCTCACCAGTGCCAACTCTGGGCTCCCCCCCTACTGGGGCAGAAGGCCTTTGGCTCCCCTGAACTCTCTTTAAGAGTGGCCTACCCTTCCTTTTCTTCTTTCCTTTTCTTGGGGACCCCTGTCTCCTAACTGTAGGGACTAACTCCCCAGGACTTTGGTTTTGGGGGGCGCCATGGGCGACCGTCCCATCTGGGACCAGACCCACCTCTGTGAGGTCATTGCCCAGGATACAATCTAGGGGGAGGTCAGCACTGACTACCACCCTAAACTAGTCAAGGATACCCTCCCTCTCTAGGGACACTATGGCTACAGGTTTGGAGGTGACCTCCCCTGTGGCTATCCTGACTTTCCTAGTCTCTCCTGGGACATACATGTCTGGGGTCACTAACCGGTCACTCACTATAGTGTGACTGGCACAGGTGTCTCTCAGGCCTGTGGTAGGGATCCCATTCACCTGAATGGGGTGGAAGTTCCTACTTCCACCCTCAGGGATCACCAGCTTACCATCTGGTCCTGTCTCCCAGCTCAATGCTAGGAGGACTTCATCATCTGAGGAGTCCTTCTCCATGGCTACACTGGACAGCCCAGTGCTAACCACCTTCTTTGGACTGGCTGCATCTCCTCTGAAATGACCTGTCTGCTGACAGTCAAAGCAAGCCCTACTGTCCAAGAGCTTTTTTAACCCTGGGTCTCCCTGTCTCTGCTTGTCAGAGTGGGAGTGGGATTTACTCTCCTCCTTCTTAGGGTTCTGGGGTACAGAGGGAGTCTCTGTGGTGGGCTTACCACCTCCCTCCTTAGGTTTTTGGGGACCTGCCCCCCCCTTCTTTGAGTCTCCCCCCCTGGGACTTGACAACCACCCTGGTTCTCAACCACTCATCAGCTGCCTCCCCTAGCTCTCTAGGGTTGGTCTGCTTAGAGTCCACTAGATGCTGGCGTAACCTTTCTTGGGTACAATTGGTCAAGATGTGCTCTCTCATGATCAGATTGTATAACCCCTCATAAGTATTTACTTTGTTACCAATAATCCAGCCCTCTAGTGCCTTAAGTGAGGTGTCTACAAAGTCAACCCAAGACTGGGTACTGACCTTCTGGGTGTCCCTGAACTTCATTCTATACTGCTCTGGGGTCAGACCAAACTTCTTAGTCAAGCAACTCTTCATACTGGGGTATGAGTCTGCATCCTCCCCCCTCATGGTTAGGAGCCTATCCCTCCCAGAGTTGGGAACTAACTCCCAAAGAAGTGAACCCCAATACTGAGGCTTGACTCTCCTCATCTGGAGGGCCCTCTCAAAGGCCCCCAGCCACTTATCTATATCATCCCCCTCTACATAAGCAGGAACCACCCCCTTGGGTAATCTGGGGCAAACTCCCCCACCCATGGACACCTCAACTTCTCTGTCGCTGCCACCATCTCTTTTCTCTTTGTTTGCCCACTTTTTCTTTTCTAGGGCCAGCTTCTCTGCTTCCAAAGCTATATCTGCAAGCTGGGCCTCCAGCTCTATTTCTCTGATGGATGGGTTCTCTCCTCCTGAAGGGTCCCCCTTCCCACCACTAGCTTTGGATCTGCCCCTAGTGACTGTATGTACTGAGGACCGATCTTCCTCATCCTCACTTAGGCTCAGATGCCCTCCCTCCCCTGAGTGGTTAGAGCTAGCATCCTCCCCTGTTTCTCCCTCCTCTGGAGCTTCCCCTGGGTCTACCTCTTGGGCCTCAGCCCATGCTGTCAGGGATTTGATCAGGACTTGCTTCCTGAGGTCAGTGGTTGCAGGCAACCCTCTTTCAGTACACAACCCCCTAAGCTGGACTACTGTCAGTGTGGGTAGGCTAGCCAGATCAAGCTCCATGGTTCCCTAGTTTTGTGTCAACAAAAACTTTTTGCAAAAATTGGAAACAATAATTTAGAAAAATTAAAAAAATTCAATAATAGAAATTAATCCAAATTAAAAAAAATAATTTTTAAAACAAATTAAAAAAAAAAAACAATTTTTGCACTAGGACAATTTAAAGGATTTTTATTTTTTTTACTTAAAACTGTAACGTCATACTGAACACAAGTACAGGATCCCGTCGCTTCATCCAAAAATGTTGGAAAATGGGTTATTGGTAAGGGCAGGTAGGTACCTACACCTAGCAACAAGCCACTAACCTCCACTTAGGTCCAGTTAGGTCTCAGTAAATTAACCCCAGCTCAACCCTTGGTAGCTTGGCAACGAGCGTCAAGGCTTAACTTAGGAGACAGTGTGTAAAGCATTCACATATCACAAAACAGTAATTAAATAAAACACAGGAAACAGTTTAAAAATCCAAAACCAATTTATAAAAATAGTTTATATTTTTATCTTTAAAATGACACAAAAACGAATATAATCGGGTAAAGGGAACCGGAGATATGAATTTTTAAAGAATTATTATTTTTCTAGCGCTTAGAAACAAAAAGCGCCAATCGGGTCATCTGGTTGCACCTCGACCGGGGCAAAGTCAAAGTTTCAGGCCGACCGCGATGGAGCCCTGCTCGGCTACAGGTCGCGGGAGGCCTCGGTTAAAAAGTTACCTTCTGACTTAGTCTTTATTTTGAAGATTTTATTCAGCGGGACGAACCTGCCAGTCCAATCCGACCTCCTGGAGCCCTTCTCCGGATACGCGATGCTGGATTCCTCGGTGGAGATTTTTACCTTCGGACTTAGTCGTTTTTTCGAGGTGAAAATCCTTCGACAGGGGTAAACCTGGATCTTGATCCGACGTCCATGGAGCCCTTCTCGGGTACGATGCTGGAAGGTCTCGGTCAACTTTTTACCTTCGGACTTAGTCTCTTTTTCGGAGATTTTTCTTTACCGGGACGAACCACCAAATCAGGCCGGGTCGCGGTTGAGGCAAGCCGGCTAGTTTTTCCGCGGCGGTCGGTCCCTCTATGGAGCTTTTTTACAAAAATTCTCAAATCTTCTCCAAACTTCTGGGGCTTCACCCAGATGTTCTTTTAAGGTTCTTTTGGGGTCCATAGCTCACCCCAAGGGTCCAGAAGTTCTGAGATGGTCCTTGGGGGGTGTGGACTACAACTCCCAGAATGCACCTGGCGGAAACTACTTTTTGGCCACTGGACAGTGGTCAGCTGGTTGGTTTCTTCAGGAGTTGGTGCAGGGGACTCTGGTTAGCAATTTTTCACCTGTAGCAAACAGGGAGTCCCTCCTTGAACCAGTTGAAGCCAGGCAAAGTCCTTCTTGTGGTGAAGCCCAAGTGTGCAGCTGGTGCAGTCCTTCTGAGTGCAGGTTCCAGGTGCAGGCCAGGGGTCCAGCAGGGCAGTCCTTCTTCTCCTTTAGTTCTTTTCTTGTTGAAATCTGGTGGGGATCTGAGGTGTGGGTGCAGGTCTGCCAGTTTTATCCTTGCTCCTGGGTGAAAAGCACGGGGGTCCTGGTTCTCCAATCAGGTACAGGGTCGTCCCCCTGTGATGACCACTTCCTGGGAAGTGTGGCAAAAATCCATCCCAGAAGGCAACATTCTCTAAAAATTCATCATGGCTGAATCTGATTTTTGGAGGTTACATCTGGCTGAGCCCACCCACTGGTGTGGCTAAAAATCATAAACACACCCCTCTCCTGCCCTCTCCTAATCTAATCAAGGGGGCACCTAGTTGTCTGGGGTTGCAGGATGTGGGGGTGTTGCTGGGTGCTCCAAATGTCCTTCTCTGCCTTTGAAGACCAGTTTGGCAGCCCTACCCCTTCCTGCCTCACCATCTGCTGAGGGGAGATTCTCTCCCACAGGCACATTCCTTTGTGTGAAGCCAGGCCACTTCACACCTCATCAAGGCAGCTTGGCTAAGCTGCTGCAGGCTGGCCAATCAGAGCACAGCAGCAAAAACAATGCAGGGCTGAAATTGGCAACTTTTTAGGTAAAGTCTAAAACTTTTTACCTGAACAAGTTATATTAAATCCCACAACTGGAAGTTGTGGGATTTATTACAACAATTAATTTGATACCAAATTCTTGGTATGCAACATTTAAGGAGACTTTAAAATTTAAAATAAAGTCTCCCCATTCTAGCCTATGAAGGCCATTTACTACAATGAGGGAAAAACAAATTTGGCTGTTTTTACCTCACCAGGGCTTATAAATCTATTTTTATAAAGTCCCTGCTTATAGTTACATGGCACCCAGACCTAGGGGCACAAAGGGCACACCTTAGGGGTGACTTATATGTACAAATAAGGTAGTTTAAGACTTTGGAACTACTTTTAATTCCAAAGTCGAATTTGCATATAACTTTAATTTAAAAGCAGCCAGCAAGGCAGGCCTGCCTTTAAAATAACACTGGGCAACTCAGCAGTGCACCTATGGGTGCACTACCTATGCTGTGGTCCCTAAACCTAAATGCCCTACCATATACTAGGGACTTATAGGTAGGTTAACTTAGCCAATTATAATTAGCCTAATTTGCATATTGATATTACACAGAGCACAGACCCTGGGACTGGTTAGCAGTACCCAGGGCACCATCAGAGTCAGGAAAACACCAGCAAAAAGTGGAAAATGGGGGCAAAATCTTAGGGGGCCTCTGCAATCAGCCCTGTTTTCTCACACAAGCCCCCCCAGCCCACACGCCCAGGAGACTCAGCCCAACCCTGGGAGAGTCTTCCTTGCTTGTTAGGCGAGGAAGACAGTGAAGAAAACTGGCTGTCCATTTGCAGGGCCTACTCTGCCTTACATCCTCCTGTCTTGGTCACTCCCTCTGGGTAGTGAAGCCATCCCAACAGTGAAAGGACCCATCTCAAACTGAAACTTCCCTCTAGGGGGGTATTCCTCCTCTCTCTCTGCCAACTTGGGTAGTGAGGTGCCCACCTCCCCTACTCCTAACTTTCCTAGGGCAACACCTAGCTTACCCAAAGAGGTCACCCAACACTTGAGCAACCCCACCATGACCAACAGGGTCAGGGGGCCTACTTTGCTATTGGCCCTGGGGTCTGTCTCCCAGGCCAAGTACAGTGCTGCCAGGAAGGCTAGCACCCAGCAGAGGCTACTGACAGCTGTCAGTACCCAGAACTTCACCCTAAGCTCTCCACTGACAGGTGGCTGAGCTGCTTTAGGGGCAACTTTGGGGTCCTGGCACCCCTCTTGCTGTCCAGAGTGGGGGGCTACCACCTCCTGTTGCAGACACCCTCCTTCCACTCTCCCTTCTGTCAGTGCAGGGGCAACACCCTGCATCTGGACAGCTGCCTGACTACTCAGGACTTCCTTGGGGTCAGGGGAGGCCTCACCAGTGCCAACTCTGGGCTCCCCCCCTACTGGGGCAGAAGGCCTTTGGCTCCCTGGAACTCTCTTTAAGAGTGGCCTACCCTTCCTTTTCTTCTTTCCTTTTCTTGGGGACCCCTGTCTCCTAACTGTAGGGACTAACTCCCCAGGACTTTGGTTTGGGGGGGCGCCCTGGGCGACCAGCCCATCTGGGACCAGACCCACCTCTGGGAGGTCATTGCCCAGGATACAATCTAGGGGGAGGTCAGCACTGACTACCACCCTAAACTAGTCAAGGATACCCTCCCTCTCTAGGGGCACTATGGCTACAGGTTTGGAGGTGACCTCCCCTGTGGCTATCCTGACTTTCCTATTCTCTCCTGGGACATACATGTCTGGGGTCACTAACCGGTCACTCACTATAGTGTGACTGGCACAGGTGTCTCTCAGGCCCGTGGTAGGGATCCCATTCACCTGAATGGGGTGGAAGTTCCTACTTCCACCCTCAGGGATCACCAGCTTACCATCTGGTCCTGTCTCCCAGCTCAATGCTAGGAGGACTTCATCATCTGAGGATTCATTCTCCATGGCTACACTGGACAGCCCAGTGCTAACCACCTTCTTTGGACAGGCTGCATCTCCTCTGAAATGACCTGTCTGCTGACAGTCAAAGCAAGCCCTACTGTCCAAGAGCTTTTTTAACCCTGGGTCTCCCTGTCTCTGCTTGTCAGAGTGGGAGTGGGATTTACTCTCCTCCTTCTTAGGGTTCTGGGGTACAGAGGGAGTCTCTGTGGTGGGCTTACCACCTCCCTCCTTAGGTTTTTGGGGACCTGCCCCCCCCTTCTTGGATTCTCCCCCCTGGGACTTGACAACCACCCTGGTTCTCAACCACTCATCAGCTGCCTCCCCTAGCTCTCTAGGGTTGGTCTGCTTAGAGTCCACTAGATGCTGGCGTAACCTTTCTTGGGTACAATTGGTCAAGATGTGCTCTCTCATGATCAGATTGTATAACCCCTCATAAGTATTTACTTTGTTACCAATAATCCAGCCCTCTAGTGCCTTAAGTGAGGTGTCTACAAAGTCAACCCAAGACTGGGTACTGACCTTCTGGGTGTCCCTGAACTTCATTCTATACTGCTCTGGGGTCAGACCAAACTTCTTAGTCAAGCAACTCTTCATACTGGGGTATGAGTCTGCGTCCTCCCCCCTCATGGTTAGGAGCCTATCCCTCCCAGAGTTGGGAACTAACTCCCAAAGAAGTGAACCCCAATACTGAGGCTTGACTCTCCTCATCTGGAGGGCCCTCTCAAAGGCCCCCAGCCACTTATCTATATCATCCCCCTCTACATAAGCAGGAACCACCCCCTTGGGTAATCTGGGGCAAACTCCCCCACCCATGGACACCTCAACTTCTCTGTCGCTGCCACCATCTCTTTTCTCTTTGTTTGCCCACTTTTTCTTTTCTAGGGCCAGCTTCTCTGCTTCCAAAGCTATATATGCAAGCTGGGCCTCCAGCTCTCTTTCTCTGATGGATGGGTTCTCTCCTCCTGAAGGGACCCCCTTCCCACCACTAGCTTTGGATCTGCCCCTAGTGACTGTATGTACTGAGGACCGATCTTCCTCATCCTCACTTAGGCTCAGATGCCCTCCCTCCCCTGAGTGGTTAGAGCTAGCATCCTCCCCTGTTTCTCCTTCCTCTGGAGCTTCCTCTGGGTCTACCTCTTGGGCCTCAGCCCATGCTGTCAGGGATTTGATCAGGACTTGCTTCCTGAGGTCAGTGGTTGCAGGCAACCCTCTTTCAGTACACAACCCCCTAAGCTGGACTACTGTCAGTGTGGGTAGGCTAGCCAGATCAAGCTCCATGGTTCCCTAGTTTTGTGTCAACAAAAACTTTTTGCAAAAATTGGAAACAATAATTTAGAAAAATTACAAAAATGCAATAATAGAAATTAATCCAAATTAAAAAAATATATTTTTAAAACAAATTAAAAAAAAAAACAATTTTTGCACTAGGACAGTTTAAAGGATTTTTAATTTGTTTTACTTAAAACTGTAACGTGATACTGAACACAAGTACAGGATCCCGTCGCTGCATCCAAAAATTTTGGAAAATGGGTTATTGGTAAGGGCAGGTAGGTACCTACACCTAGCAACAAGCCACTAACCTCCACTTAGGTCCAGTTAGGTCTCAGTAAATTAACCCCAGCTCAACCCTTGGTACCTTGGCAACGAGCGTCAAGGCTTAACTTAGGAGACAGTGTGTAAAGCATTCACATATCACAAAACAGTAATTAAATAAAACACAGGAAACAGTTTAAAAATCCAAAACCAATTTATAAAAATAGTTTATATTTTTATCTTTAAAATGACACAAAAACGAATATAAGGGAACCGGAGATATGAATTTTTAAAGAATTATTATTTTTCTAGCGCTTAGAAACAAAAAGCGCCAATCGGGTCATCTGGTTGCACCTCGACCGGGGCAAAGTCAAAGTTTCAGGCCGACCGCGATGGAGCCCTGCTCGGCTACAGGTCGCGGGAGGCCTCGGTTAAAAAGTTACCTTCTGACTTAGGGGGTCATTCTGACCCTGGCGGTAATTACCGCCATGGCGGAGGTCGGCGGTAGCACCGCCAACAGGCTGGCGGTGCACCGCTGGGCATTCTGACTGCGGCGGTTCAGCCGCGGCCAGAAACGGAAAGTCGTCGGTGTACCGCCGACTTCCCGCTGCCCTTGAGAATCCTCCATGGCGGCGGAGCGCGCTCCGCCGCCATGGGGATTCTGAAACCCCCTACCGCCATCCGGTTCCTGGCGGTTCTCCCGCCAGGAACAGGATGGCGGTAGGGGGTGCCGCAGGGGCCCCCCTAAGAGGGCCCCACGAAGAATTTCAGTGTCTGCTTTGCAGACACTGAAATTCGCGACGGGTGCAACTGCACCCGTCGCACCTTCCCACTCCGCCGGCTCCATTCTGAGCCGGCGTCCTCGTGGGAAGGGTGTTTCCCGCTGGGCTGGCGGGCAGACTTTCGGCGGTCGCCCGCCGGCCCAGTGGGAAAGCCAGAATGACCGCCGCGGTCTTTCGGCGGGAACCGCTTGGCGGGCGGCGACCGCCGTCCGCCGCAGTCAGAATCACCCCCTTAGTCTTTATTTTGAAGATTTTCTTCAGAGGGACGAACCTGCCAGTCCAATCCGACCTCCTGGAGCCCTTCTCCGGATACGCGATGCTGGATTCCTCGGTGGAGATTTTTACCTTCGGACTTAGTCGTTTTTTCGAGGTGAAAATCCTTCGACCGGGGTAAACCTGGATCTTGATCCGACGTTCATGGAGCCCTTCTCGGATACGATGGCTGGAAGGTCCCGGTCAACTTTTTACCTTCGGACTTAGTCTCTTTTTCTGAGATTTTTCTTTACCGGGACGAACCACCAAATCAGGCAGGGTCGCGGTTGAGGCAAGCCGGCTGGAATTTCCGCGGCGGGTCGGTCCCTCTATGGAGCTTTTTTACAAAAATTCTCAAATCTTCTCCAAACTTCTGGGGCTTCACCCAGATGTTCTTTTAAGGTTCTTTTGGGGTCCACAGCTCACCCCAAGGGTCCAGAAGTTCTGAGATGGTCCTTGGGGGGTGTGGACTACAACTCCCAGAATGCACCTGGCACAAACTCCTTTTTGGCCACTGGACAGTGGTCAGCTGGTCACTTTCTTCAGGAGTTGGTGCAAGGGACTCTGGTTAGCAATTTTTCACCTGTAGCAAACAGGGAGTCCCTCCTTGAACCAGTTGAAGTCAGGCAAAGTCCTTCTTGTGGTGAAGCCCAAGTGTGCAGCTGGTGCAGTCCTTCTGAGTGCAGGTTCCAGGTGCAGGCCAGGGGTCCAGCAGGGCAGTCCTTCTTCTCCTTTAGTTCTTTTCTTGTTGAAATCTGGTGGGGATCTGAGGTGTGGGTGCAGGTCTGCCAGTTTTATCCTTGCTCCTGGGTGAAAAGCAGGGGGGTCCTGGTTCTCCAATCAGGTACAGGGTCGTCCCCCTGTGATGACCACTTCCTGGGAAGTGTGGCAAAAATCCATCCCAGAAGGCAACATTCTCTAAAAATCCATCATGGCTGAATCTGATTTTTGGAGGTTACATCTGGCTGAGCCCACCCACTGGTGTGGCTAAAAATCATAAACACACCCCTCTCCTGCCCTCTCCTAATCTAATCAAGGGGGCACCTAGTTGTCTGGGGTTGCAGGATGTGGGGGTGTTGCTGGGTGCTCCAAATGTCCTTCTCTGCCTTTGAAGACCAGTTTGGCAGCCCTCCCCCTCCCTGCCTCACCATCTGCTGAGGGGAGATTCTCAATCA
Source organism: Pleurodeles waltl (assembly GCF_031143425.1). Classification (NCBI taxonomy): domain Eukaryota; kingdom Metazoa; phylum Chordata; class Amphibia; order Caudata; family Salamandridae; genus Pleurodeles; species Pleurodeles waltl. The sequence continues at coordinate 38,247,237 of NC_090446.1, forward strand.
GAGCACAGCAGCAGAAACAATGCAGGGCTGAAATTGGCAACTTTTTAGGTAAAGTCTAAAACTTTTTACCTGAACAAGTTATATTAAATCCCACAACTGGAAGTTGTGGGATTTATTACAACAATTAATTTGATACCAAATTCTTGGTATGCAACATTTAAGGAGACTTTAAAATTTAAAATAACGTCTCCCCATTCTAGCCTATGAAGGCCATTTACTACAATGAGGGAAAAACGAATTTGGCTGTTTTTACCTCACCAGGGCTTATAAATCTATTTTTATAAAGTCCCTGCTTATAGTTACATGGCACCCAGACCTAGGGGCACAAAGGGCACACCTTAGGGGTGACTTATATGTAAAAATAAGGTAGTTTAAGACTTTGGAACTACTTTTAATTCCAAAGTCGAATTTGCATATAACTTTAATTTAAAAGCAGCCAGCAAGGCAGGCCTGCCTTTAAAATAACACTGGGCAGCTCAGCAGTGCACCTATGGGTGCACCAGCTATTCTGTGGTCCCTAAACCTACATGCCCTACCATATACTGGGGACTTATAGGTAGGTTAACTTAGCCAATTATAATTAGCCTAATTTGCATATTGATTTTACACAGAGCACAGACCCTGGGACTGGTTAGCAGTACCCAGGGCACCATCAGAGTCAGGAAAACCCCAGCAAAAAGTGGAAAATGGGGGCAAAAAGTTAGGGGGCCTCTGCAATCAGCCCTGTTTTCTCACACTACCATTGATTGTTATACTTGGGCAAATCATGATGACCATAGTTACTAATGATGTCCCCCCTTGACACACATGTTCCATGCAGCCATTACAACTCTCACACTGAATTTTGACAGTGTTCTGTTCAAACATGAATTCATTTAAATTTAAAATTAATATCAGGTCAAATCACATTCACGTTCATTTCTTCAACCTGTTAACGGCACCCATGGGGTGATGTTTGATGCTGACACTGCCTCTGGTTTTTGGTGACACCCCCATCTGTGTCAGCATCATAATGCTATGTATCTTGTGGTGACAGACCTGTAGCTACACACATTGCAAGCCCCTTCGTTGCTAAGAGCTTCGTGGAAGGGTGGGCAAATTCCACTTTGGCTTCAAGACACTAAATAGTGGTCATCTGCAAACTTGTACATACAGTGCAGGCCATGACAATGGCCCTGGGGGCTCTTACATAAGCCCTTTAGTGATCCTGAGTGGCAGCTGATGTTTGGGGTAGCCATCAGGTATCCAAGGTTTGTATTCCATTGTTTTTGGGTGATCAGCATCACTACCAGTGTCTTGCTTATCTTCCAAATCATGAATCAGCATTTCAACTGTCAACACATGCACAGTGCAGGTTATGGAATGGAGCTCAGCTACTTGTTTACAGTAAACACATGATGGTGTTGTGGGTCAGTCAGTGGTGCATGTGAGGTGGCACTACAGTAGGTGTGGTGCCACTTCTCACAAATCTGGTACATGGTATGTGATGGCCTTTGATGTTGAATGCCGATGTGTGTGACCCAATGCATCAGTGAGCTATATATGCACACTATAGGTAAGTCAGGTATGTGTTGATGAGATGTAGTTGGTATTGACACCAGTTGTCTGGCATGTGTTGTTTGCTCTGGCAGAGACTTGAATGGCATGATTTGAGTGAGCAATGCCTATGTATGACTTACATTACATGTGCATGGTGTATGGAATTGACATTGCTGTGCTATTCTTTGATTGTTATACTTTGTGTGTGATGTGAATGTAGTAGGCGACCTGTGAGCACTTGCAGTGGTTTGTGTGCATCTTCTGTTAGCAAAGGGTACCTATCTGCACCTGTCTTTCACATAGTGTGCCTGTCAAGTTGTGGGTGTTGTGTGTACATGAGGGTGTATGTGTTTGTGGTGTGCACTGATTGTGCTTTACGGCAGCTTGGTGCATATGTCTTGTTACATGCACATCTGTGTTACCCTGGCAATGTGTTTTTGGAGTGGTGTATGTGTTGTATGTCCTACAGGGTTGGGGTGTTGTGTGTAAATTGATAGGTTTGTTGACTTACCCACAAATAGGACATTTCCATATTGTTAATCCTGCTGTGCTTCAACATGTAGGTGTCATGGACACTCCCAGGATACTTGGCCAAAATGTTTGTGAATAGTCCCCGGTGGTCCACTATGGCCTGCACATTTATGGAACGCGTCTGTTTGCGATTCCGGTATAAATGCTCTGTTGCTGCAGGTGGAACAAGTCGGACATGGGTGCAGTCAATTGCACAGAGCACATCCTGGAAGCCATCAAATTGGTAGAACCCCTGTTTTATCTCCTGCTGCATTTGCTCGGGATGGGGAAAGCAGATGTGGCAGGGTTTCAGAGAGATAATTGCATCTAACACCTTTGCAAGGAACACCGAGAATAACCGCTGTGACACACCAGCAACCAGAGAATGCGTTGTTTGAAATGAGCCACTTGCCAGCATGTGCAGGACAGCTAGCAGCTTTGTCACAGGTGGTGAAGCAGGTGTAATATAGCTTTCCGGTTGAGTCTGTATGTCCTTATGATGTCTTGTTCCCTGCGGCCAAGGAGTGTTGTCCTGTTTCGGAATATCTTCTCCTGCCTTCTACATTGCCTTTGTGGGAACCGTTTTGGTGGTGATTGCATTTGTTGTTGCTGTCGTCTGCGTCATCTTGCAAGCTGGAGCTGAATCACTTCATATTGTCCAGTAGGTTGGTAATGTTGCTTTTGTGTGTTTTCCTTAAATAGTGATTTGTGTGCCTCATTTTAATGCCTGGTCTGACACAGGTGTTAAAATTTGACGCAAATCTGATTTTTTTGGGACCGCCTCCCACCCGTGCGTCATTTTTGACAGGGTAGATAAATATGCCACTAGGGGGTTTGAGTCATTTTTTGGACAGGAACACCTACCTTGCATCTCATTGATGCAAGGTGGTTTCACACATCCAAAAAATGACTTTAACTCCAATATTTTGATGCTAGACAGGTCTTGCGCCAAAATATAAATATGGAGTTAAGTTTGCCCTGAATTAGTGTAAAAAAATTGACGATAATTCAGCGCAAACAGAGTATAAATCTGGGCCTGAATGCTGTAGCGCAGCTGTGCATCTTTGGTGGATGGAGGAATGGAATGGATCGGATGTATGTGGGTGGGTGGTTCAAGGCAAAATGCAGAACTAAATAAAAATGTTAATATTAAGAAAAAATAATAAAATAGAAAAATTCAAATAAATATGAAACTAAAGGATACAATTAAAAAAGTAAATAAATAAATACATAAGTAAACAAGTGAAACATTGTTAACATTAAAAAATAAAATACAAACATTCAAATACAAAAATTTAAATTAAAAATCAAAATAACTAATAAAACAGTAAAGAAAATATTAAAACACTAAAATATAAAAAGTAAATTCAAAATGAAATGAAAATGGCATAAAAAATAAAATTAAAAATAGAATTAGAAATAAAATTAAAAAATAAAATTAAAACAAATGATTACTGGTATTTGTATGTAAGACTATGTCAAAGACACACTGGCTGCACGATGCACGCATAAAATAGCTGCTAGTCAGCCTCATGGTCAAGCAACGATAACAAGGAGCAACTCAGCCTGGTCCACATGAGTCACAATACCTGTCACAAAGTTTAGAAACATGGGGACTGTAGGTGTAAACGCACTGCAATGCACAAGCAATAATACCTTAATGCAGACTGAAATAACAGTTTGAGGTATGCTTCCTTGCTGTCATGAGTATGTTCTAGTTCATGCAAAGGCATGCTTGGTGTGTCAACATTGAACCCTCAGCATGAGTGTCAATCATGTGCACCAGAAATCATGTGAAATGGACTAGTCTGGACACCTTCACATGCTGACCCATTTGAAAATGGCACCTTAAGTCCAACGTTATACCCACCATTTTAGCATGGTATGAGTAGTGCAGGTGCACATTGGTCATTTGCATACACTGAGCTGTCCCCTTATATCACTGAAAATGTGTGAAGGTGCTGCACATATATGTGCAGACATTCATAACAAAGCTGTAATGTACAGACACTCATTATGGCTGTGGCAGCAACAGAGATTGCAACCTCTTGTGCAGGGTAGCATGGGTCCATGCTATAGTGAGCAACACTCTGATTTGGACCGTGCGTTGCCTGTGAAATATTGTGCGAGACGATCTCCAGAGACAAACTGGTAGTGTGTCACCTGATTTGAGACCCATGGATGGGGGGACATGAGCAAATTGCACCAGTCATGTGCTAGCTATCTCAACCCTTGCTTGCACCTGAGACTGCAACCCCCCCAAAATTGCCAGACAGCCCGCAGCCTGCAGTTTGAGACACAGCAAATATTGACAGACGTCTGCGTTGTCCTACATGTGGGAGTGTGGCTCACGTTCCAGGGCAAGTCCCTGGAATCCCTGGGGGTAAACTGAGCAATGGACTCAAGTGCCAACACATGAGGCAACCCTTTGAAGGTGTAGTGTCAATAAAACATAGCCGTATGCATGGTCTGATTCTTGTAATGCATGTACTTTTACCAATGTACCCTTACAAAACATGCATTGGGCACATGGAAAGCGAGGAGGGTGGTAAACACAACTATTCACAGGCAACACAGCAATCCATCTGACAATCCACATGACACCATACATATATACACATATTTCAGTCATCGAAAAAAATGATGCATTGTTCCAATGTGAGTTTTTTAGCCATCCCTTGTGCCAAAAATGATGCATCCTATGTGACATGTCAGAACTTCCTCATGATGCTTCTTCAAGCATCCTCAAAAATCCACAATTGGCATGAAACATCAAAAAACGACGCATTGGCTGAAAGTATGCTTCATCTGCCCAGGAAGTGATGCAATGGATCAGTCATGCAGCAAACCAGGAACTACAAAGTTACTTTCACTTTCTTTTACACTCACAGCCTTTGAGAAGTTGTGTGGTGCTGGTGTTGGATTGAGGAATACAGGTTCTGAACTATTTTGTGCTGTCTGCTGGCTCTGTTGTGTCCCTGAAATCTGTTTTGTTTTGTTGGAGTATTTTGGGGTAGTTTTTTTTCTTCTTTTGTTCTGTCAATCATGGTTTTAGGGTGGGACATGTCAGAGAAGGGAAGGGACTGTCACATTAGTGCAGATGTGTTGGGGGGCTTCATCTCGCTGGTACCCACTACCTTACAAATATGGTGGCTATGGGCAGTTGAGTAATTGTAGGATACAGGATGGAGGCATCCAAGCTACGCTGGGGGAAGGTCTGCTTCCACATGCAGTGGATCTTCAAGGTGGAGAAGTTGACCCACCAACTTAAACATCAATGGGCAGACATCATCTCTGAGGAAGATAACCTCCTCGGTTACCTTGGAATTGAGGTAGGTGGAACTGTTGGTAAGTACACAATCTTTGTGGATGATTCCTGTTCTGCATTTGTATTTAGATGCCTGCTGGACGTAGGGCCTCCTTTAATAAGTTAGGACACAGCACAGGGCTGCAAATCATGTTGCTGTGCCAACCAGCATCCCTGACAAGTGTAGCAATGCACTGTAAATATGACATGTGGTACCTTCCTGCCCGTGTCTCCTTTGCTTACCCACAAATTGATTATTAACACCAAAACAGGCACCCTTGTGCATGGTGCAAGAGTACGTGGTTGCCAGGGACAAGTGTTCATGTGCCGGAAGGGACACCTTCCTCCCCATACACATTTGTCAATTGTATATTTCTTTGTCTATGTGTGCTGTAGAAAGCAGCACACATAGGAAGTGGAAAAACATGGATGAATAAGGCATGCCATTCCCATTGGGCCACTGTGATGCTACCCCTGAGGTGACATAGGACTCTGATACATTACCAGTCTTGTGCTCATGGTCTGGCACACTGTGCCACATAAACTTATCAGACATGTTGCTCTGGTGGTGCAGGATGACACTTGGGCTGGCAACTGTGGCCATTGTGCCAGTGGTTGACATATGACAGGACGTAAATGCCATCACACCCCAAAACAGTCATTTCAGAGATATAGCATGACACAAAGTATTCCAAATACTGGTCTTTCATGTGCCCAAACTGAGAAGTGCCCATAGCATTCCTGTCGGACACTTTCCTGCTAGCACCATGGCTCACGTGTCACCAGATGTGCTGTGACAGCCTGAGAAAGTGTGCACATTTTCAATACATGGCCTGCTATCAGGGCATATGTCAATATGTAAGCCCTGGGGGATGTCCCTTACCATTAGCGATCCTATTTAGAGACACTTCAGTGGATTATGTCTCATGTAGATACATAGTTATGACACGTGGACTGTCATACACCTGTACATGTGTATTGCTTTCACTTAAACCAAGAGGACATGATGCCAAAGGAATGCAGCACTCTTAGTCTGAAGAATGAATTTTGCAAGGTACTGCCCAAATATCAAATAAAGGACATACAAATATATGAGAATAAGCATATAACTTGAGTGCAGCAGAACATGTATATATAAAAGGATAAATGCTTATATCAAGTGGTCAGGACTTTAAAGGAAATGTGCAATGCATCAACAGAGCATGTACACATGAGCTAAATAATCTAAATGTCAATACTTCACTGATTAAGTAGACGTCATCATCCTCGCCAGCGCAATTGAGGAGCCCTCATATCAGTCAGGCAGGAGACCGGATTAGGATCACAAATCAGATCCTGGGCAATGAATGTGTTCCACAGGCGAGCTCCTGTCTGAATGCAAAGTCTCCAGGTCTTTTATAACTTAAAGCACCTCAAGAAAAAGGTTCTAGAATCCCTCCCCACTTCTGTTATGAAGTTAAACACTGGCTGTACATCTTCTGCATCAACACATCCATAGAAGCTGGCCAGGCTCCCAATGTTTTTTCTGAGACAGATTCGTACATTTCTCTGATGAAAACAGTCTCAGCCCTGTGAACTCTTGTCAAGTCAGCACCCTACATAAGGTTTTCCAGCACTGTTCAACCCCGTTCTTGTGGAGAGAAAAAATAAGATATGTGAACAAAAATATCTGTGCTGCCCTTTAAATGCAGCTGGGCAAAAAATTGAATCACTCAAACAAAATGGAGTTGATGGTCAAATGATGTTCAAATCTAAATAGCATCACAATATGTCACACACATGTCTGTACCTGAAATAAAAATGTTGTGGTTTGGGGATAGACAAAACACATATGTTCATTGTTTTTATTAATGTAGCAACTACTGAGCATCTAATTACTGTTTTATATTGCATAGTCATGTAAATGTGATGAATAGAGTGAGGCATGAGTATTAGTAGTCATGGCTGAGTGTATTCTGTGAGCTATGTAGGTGCAGCGTGCCATTCCACTCAGCTAGCCTTGAAAAATGTTGGAGTAGTAAGTAATTTAAAAGTCTTAAACATATATGAGACATATATGTAGGGTTCCAGCACATATGTGTACATGTTAGCATGGCCTACCAATGTATGTCAATGAGACATGTCTAACGGCCTATTTGAGTTGTTACAACCATAAGGCTTCTATGGCCATTTGTAAGTCATGCGTAATGTGAAATATTTGAACATAGCGTTCATTGTTCAACATTCACAGTGTTATGTCTTATGTTATTTCTTGAAGGTGGACTAGAGCCGTACATGACTGAAGAGATGGAAAGCTTCTGCGACCCCGATTCTACCAGTACGTGTCATCCTGTATGTTTAATGGCTAGTGCAATGATTGTGTATGATGTTGTATGCTGTGAGCGATGCCATGTACAAAGTGCATGTATACAAAATCAAACTCCATATGCTATACATGTATATGGACAGTAAGGTAGAGGTTGGGTCCAGGATGTGCACTTGTATCTGACTAGTTTCAGGTTGTTCCACTGAGGGCACACAGATTTGCTGCTATGACCAAAGAGCAATGACCACAGTGCTAGGATATGTGAATGTGTGTGGTAGAGGAACCATGAGTGAACATGGCAGGGCACTGTGTACGTGACAAAAGCTTTTCATATGCACAGATAGGTTGTTGTTACTCACACTGCAATCAATGGCTGATGTGTCTGGCTAGCAGAAACATGGAGTATGTGTCAAAACACAGTGATGACTGTAAGAACATGTGCCAGAAGTACAGGGTCCTACACATCTAACCAGAATGGAAATATTTTGTTCACAGAACATTTTACTGCTGTGTGTGCCACAGGAACATCACAGTAACTCATGCTCTTCGAGGACTGAGGACTGTGTGAATAGGGCCCTAAGATTATCAGGACAGTGGTCAACATACCACACTGGAAATTGCAGTTGAATTTCTCACCTATGTGATGTGATGCCTCATTCTCTAAGGTGTATGTAGCAACATTGCCATCCCCTGATATCTTCAAAGATCTGATAAATGTGTGTGAGATCAGAGGGATGTCCGTACAAAATTGTCATATGACATGTGAATACTCAAGCCAGGTTCAGATAGTGCTGTCCCTGATAGTAAACAGTAAATTATGCAAACAAGTTCACATAATGAACAGCATTAGTGTTAGAAATGGGGTTTCTAGTTGGCTAGGGTATGCACCTAAGCCAGCCAGAACCCACCTACTCTGGTCAGGGCAAGGGAGTTATACGTCCAAGATAACCCCTGCTCACCCCCTTGGTAGCTTGGCACGAGCAGTGAGGCCTAACCCCGAGGCAATGTGTAAACCGTTTGCACAACACACATGACACAAGATATACACCACAAGTTAAACACAACATGGAGCTATGTAAAAATAAACTGTAGTGCACAAAACATAATTAGACCAAAATTACACGTCAGTGACACCCTGCTACCTTAGCAGTAGTCAGAACGTCACACAAGTTACTAATACTCTGCAAGAATAAGCAGTTGTCTCATAAGAGCACGTAAGTACTCAGGATTCTGCAACATAAGCAGTAGTCAGGAATTACAATAAAGAAATATATGTACTTGTCATGAACACCTCATAAATATCCATAAAAGGAACATTAGGGACCCTATGGCAAATCGGGAAAAACATATATCAATAATACCCATAGCAGGAGCATTGGGAAATTCATATGTTTCATAAAAAGAGTACCTGTTTTTGAGAAAAAGGCACTCCTAGTGCCTAGAAGAGGAAGGTAGGGCCCCTGGTGCTCCTGTGCGCTAGACGGGGGACACGTTCAGCTCCTGGGGGAGAGGGGCTGTCCACACCCTCTCTGTTTCACCTAATGGGCCCCTCCTGGGGCCCATGATCTCTGGGGGGCCCCCCAGGCCTCCACTGGCCCTTCAACTGGGGGGCCACCAAAGAATGCCAAAAGTTAGTTACTGGGGCGATCGCGCCCCTACGGCAGTGGCAGGTGGAAAGGAACTCCCTTTCCACCCCGTGCCCTGCGACGTGCATGCAGCCACCTGTGTCCTCAGTGCGGCTGCCCAAACAAAGGAAAGGGGGAGCAGGGGCCTCCAATGAGGCTTTCCTCCTGCTCCTCTGCGGCCGCACCCAACATGGTGCGAATGCCGCTCTTCTGCCCTTCCATGCTGCGACGGTGATCCAGCCCTGAATCAGGGATTTCAGGTTCCCCGGGGGTGCTCTACTGAGCGAACTGTGCCCCGGGGGTACCGATAGGAGCATGCTGGCGACGATTTCCTTTTCTTTGTGCACCGGGGGCAGTGGGGAGCCCACGGCAATCGCGCTTCCTCTAGTTTAGAAACCCCGGCTGCGGCAGTGATTCCCAAGGTAGTGCAATGCTTACAAGCATAGGGGCATTCCAGGAAACCCCTTGTTGCTGAGGTGATTTCTTGGAGGAAAGAAATGCTTTTTCAAGCACAGGAGAACACAACTTCAGCCCGTGTTGCGATGGTGATTCACAGCACTTCAAGGCACTTAGAAGTGCCAGGGTACCGGAAGCGCTCTCCAGGCGCTTTCACTATCTGCAACAGCACACATTGTGATGGGGATAATGGCAGGGGTCAGGAGCCAGGGCACCCTGCCCCTGAAGACAGAGAGAAGAGGAACACAGGGCTCGTGGGCCCAGCTACAGGCCAGCACAAGGGCTGCAGATGGTGGCAGTTCCTCCTAGTGACCAAGCAGGTCACAGGTCAGCACAACAGCAGCAGTCCAAGGTGGGTCCTGGTGAGTCTTTTCAGCAGTGTTCTGTATCCAGTTTCAGGTCTCTTCAATCCTCAAGAATGTCCAAATTGTGGGGAAAATTCCCCTGTACGTATACTCAGTTTACAGTGTCTTTTACAGTGAGGAGGAGAGGGGGTTTCAACCAGTTACAACTGGTTCTGGGAGTGCCCCTTCTCTCCTCCAGCACAAGCTCCAAACATCAGTGGGGGTAAACGACCCTACTGTGTGAGGCCCGGTCACATCCTTTACAAATGTAGACAGGCCCCGCCTCTCCCTTCTCTCAGCCCAGGAAGACCATACAATATGTAGATGCACCTCTGTGACACCTTCCCCCTCCCTGTGTGCAGGCTCTCTGAAACGTAGGCACAAAGCCCAACTGTCAGTCTGCCCAGACTTGGATTGGAGTCAAGCTGCAAAACACTGGAGTCATACGTACAAAGAAATGCTCACTTTTTATAAGTGGCATTTCTGTAATAGTAATAAAAAAAATACCTACTTCAGTAAGCAGCATTTCTTACCACCATTACATCCATACCAAATATGCCTACGCTACCCCTCTTAAATCAGACATTGGGGGTCATTACGACCTCGGCGGTCTTTTTGCAAGACCGCCGAGGGACCGTCGTGCGGGAGACCGCCTGTGCAGGCGGTTTGCCGCTCGGCGTATTATGACTGTTGGCTGCTCTCCGTCGTTATTCCGATGGAGAGCCCCCAACAACCATACTTGCGGGCGGCGGGGAAGTGGAGGTTGCTCCACCTCCACCGCCACGCCAACAGAACACCGCCCAGCGAATCACGTCCTGTGATTCGCCGTGGCGGTGTTCTGTTGGCGTGGCGGTGTCGGCGGAGCTGCCCCCATGGCTCCCGTCCCCTCCCGGAGGATCGAAGGAACAGGTAAGTCGATCGTCCGTTAGGGGAGGGGGGTGGGGGGTGTTGTGTGTTGTGTGCGTGCATGGGGGTGTGCGTGTGTGTATGTAGAGGGGGTGTGTGAGTGCGTGTATGCTTGTGGGGGTGTTGTGTGTATGGGAATGAGTGCATGTATGGCTGTGGGTATGTCTGTATGGATGTGTGTGTGTATGTTTGAATGTGGGTGTGCGTGCCTGACTGTGTGTGTGGCTGTGGGCATGTATGTCGGGGTGTGTGCGTGTGTGTGTTGGTGGTGCCTGCATGCGAGTCGGGTGTGTGTCAGTAATGATATGTTGGGGGTCGGGGTGGGGAGGGGGGCCCTGCCACCTTTGGGGGTGGCAGGGGTGGTGAGGGGTGCAGGGGAGGGAGTCGGGGTGGGGGTGGGGGGTGGGGGAGACCCCTATCAGTGCCAGAGAAGGAATTCCCTGGCACTGATAGTGCTTACCGCCATGGATTTCATGACTGTTCAAACCGCTGGAAATCCACGGCGTTAAGCCTGGTCTAAATACCGCCAGCGGTATACTGACGGTTACAGGGCTGGAGACCCAGGTCTCCAGCCCGGCGGTCGTTTCCGCCCTGCCGGGAGGGACGGAAAACCGGCAGATGACCATGGCGGTAACCGCCATGGTCATAATTCACCAAGGTAAGATCGCCAGCCTGTTGGCGGTCTTACTGCCGGTTCTCCGCCATCCGCCAGGGTTGTAATGACTCCCAATATCCCTTAAACATAAGGCAGGGCATTTCTAATGCAATCCTATCAGAAGGCAGCACTCACAGCAGTGAGACACCAAGTTAGGCTGTTTGTCACTACCAGGACAGGCCACGCAACCTGGCACATGTCCTGCCTTCTACATGCATGGCACACTGCCCCTAGGGCTATCTAGGGCGTACCTTAGGGGTGACTTACATGTAGTAACAGAGGAGTTCTGGGCCTTGCAAGTAAATTTAGATGCCAGGTCCCTGTGGCAGAAAACTGCGCACACAGGCCCTGCGCTAGCAAGCCTGAGATTGGTTTGAAAGGCTACTTCAGGGGGTGGCGCAAGCAGTCCTGCAGGCCCACTAGTAGCATTTCATTTACAGGCCGTGGGTATAGGGATACCACTTTACAAGGGACTTTTTGGTAAATTAAATATGCCAATTAGGTATAAGTCAATTTTATAAGGGAGAGCACATGTACTTTAGCACTGATTAACAGTGAATAGGTGCTCAGAGTCATAACGTCAGCCAACAAGGGTCAGAAAAACAAGGAGGAAAAAGGCAAAAAGTCTGGGAAATGACCCTGTAAAAGGGCCAGGTCCAACAATTAGCCATTACCATTCCAAGATCCCTGTGCAGATATGATGTAGGGCATACCTGCACCCATACATCGAACGGCTATGCTGAGTGCTGGTGTGCAGCAAGATGACATGGATTTTGGACACACATGTACAGCCAATGGGTTGCATAGTGAGACATATACAGTTATTCTGGTAGTATGCACAAAGTCATGGTGTAGCCTACCATATACTGACATGAGTGAATATGGGAGTAGTTTCATGCATCTCTGTGTGATATGAGTGTTCTATCTACCCTCCATTCTCACATATGATACCTGGAACATGTAGATTGCATTTAGTAGTGTGTCCAGATATGAGTCATTGCCATATCACACACATAAGAAGTCATTACGACCCTGGCGGTCTTCAGATCACCAGGGTCGCAGTGGTGGTCCGACCGCTGCCAATGTGGTGATCTAACTGCTTTGGCGGCAGTCTGACTGCCACATTACAACTGTGGCAGTTATGCCACGGTCGGACCACCAGGACCACTAGTTTTCCTCCACAGGAGGGACTGGCGGTACTGGCTGTCCTAATCCACCAGGGCAGCGCTGCAAGCAGCGCTGCCCTAGAGATTACGACCCCCCCTCTCTGTCACCTTTTACATGGCGGTAGCACCGCCATGTAAAGGCTGTCGGAGACGGGGCCCAGGAGGCACCAGGGAGGCCCCTGCACTGCCTACACACTATGCACTGCAGTATTGCAGCTGGCTTAATTATGAGCCAAAGTCAATGTTGTAGGATGTTTCCTCTTTGGGAAACTCCTAATGGGGCCGGTGGCAAGGCGGCTGCACTGGCGGCAACCTGACCGCAGGAGTTTGGCGGACTGCCTTATTGTGATTTGTGATGGCCAAAGTGAGATGCCTGCAGAAGGTATTTACATTGCATGCTTGATGTTCATTTGCTTACTAAATCTTTGAATGACATGTATTCTTTATGTTTTTAGTCATGAAACATGTCCCCATCCGGGAAGCAAAAATATGAACTGAGGGCCAAATGATATTGCCACATACGTCAGGTGCAGAAGGTCCTCAGGAGAATGGGGAAAATATATGACTTGGAGAAAGACTTGAGGTCCTGGAGTGCTGTGTCCGTGTCTCAGTAAGGCGAGTCTTTTCCAAGATGGCGCCTTACTAAGACGCGGACATGGCAAAGGAGTGCCGTTTTTCCATTCTGTATCAACAATTGGTATTTGGACCATATACGACATGATGTGCTGCTTTATATGACTATTACAATGACCATACACAACATGATGTGCTGCTTTATATGAATATTACAATGCCATGAGGAAGCTCTAGGTGGACTCACCATAGAGGGCGAAACACGCGTCGGCTGTTCTTTGGTCTAAAATCTCCAATTTTCCTGAATATTTTGGAATCAATGAATAAAGGCTGACCTCAGTCTGCAATTTGTCAAGTCTTTTCTTGCAACTTCATAAAACGTCTTCTACAAAATAATTTATGAACTATACGGCTACTTGACTACTGAAAAGACTGCTTTAATCTCTTTATAGCATAACTCATGTGGGTTCTCATTCTCAACAAGTTCTGGACAGTTATTTGATATGTGTCCCACATGGCTTTTTGAAGCTCAGTACATTTTATGAACAGCCAGGTGTACTTTTCCCTAAGTGGATTAAAAATGCATTCAAGACTGCTGAAGGCATTTCAAATAACAGAGGTGGAATGAGAATGGAGGTGCATTGAGTGGGCAGCCACACAACACTCTTCTTCACCCAGCTTATGTTATAGCAGCTGCTGTGACAGTATTTAATCAAAGCAGGTCTTTTTTACCTGCATCTGCAAGAAAAGGTAGACTGCCAGACCCCCCCCAATGACCCCTCATTGTCAGTCTGTGTAGTCTTCCATAACTGGAGTCCCTTACTTAAATGTCTGGAGCATGGATGTATGATGCCTGTGGATATGTTTAGACATGTGTTGGTATCACATGAGCGTAGGGAAAGGTTAATCATAGAGTTCACTCTGAGGGACATATTTACAAATGCATTTTGAAACATATAAAGTGGCATTCCTACAGGACTTTTCTGCGTACTGTTACATGCTTTTATGAATTGGTTCCAGAACATCAAAAATTGAAAAACAATTAATAATATTGGACTATTCACAAGCAATTATTATATAAAGAAATGATTATTCTATCTTTGCACTTTTATTAATAAGTTGTCGGGAAATTCTGAGGCCAATTCACAAAGATTTTATATCTAAGAAAAGGCAGCGGGCTATAACTCCATGCACCTAACCACTATCACCTATTTAATATTACAACGTTCAATTTGGGAAACAGTGTGAACACATTCAAACACCTGCTGCCTAGGTGCAACCCTATAAGGGGAAATGTACAGATCAATTGTTGACAGTGCACCACCCTCAACAAAAATTCATAGAGTCCAATATAAGTCCAGTCCAATATAACCCAGACAACACAGTAAAACACAGCCAAGCAGTGTGGAGGCGTATGTGGAGGATCTGTAGGCGTGGGTCTCAGAAGAGCAGGTCAGAGCCGAGGAGCGGAGTTGGGGTATGACGTCAACCTACAAGCGGGCTACGCTGGACAAAGAGGAGCCATTGGACTCCATTGGGGAGGGCAAGATTTACCCCAATGGAATCCAGGTTCTGATGTGCAATGCACTGGATGGCCTGTTCGCAATATGAACATGAAGGCTTACCTTATATTGAATCTATGGCCATGAAGAAGTCCGTTTAAGGACGGAACGCGTTGGCTGTGGCTGTGTTTTACTGTGATTTTGGGTTATTATAAAGAAAGATAAGAAGAATACAGAGAAGATATAAAATAGACTTATATTGGACTCTATTAATTTTTGTTGAGGGCGGCGCACTGTCAACAATTTATCTGTCCAATTCACAAAGATTATATGAAAGAATACTACAGGAGTTCTACTTCTAGTTCTGATAAACCATTTTGTGAACCTTCCCCATCATGTTAATCCTCAAGGTCCTGGACAAAAAATCCTGAAAATACATAATTACCTTCTTCTCCACAAAATCAGATGAGTATGGGGTGCTGGTGGAGGAAGTCCAGCATATACTTTAAAGCTCTCTCTTGCAAGCCCCACTGGAGGGCAGCTTTTGAAGCAACACATCTTTCCCTGATACAGTTAAATTCACCTCTTCTTTTGAATTGTTTTAGGTTGAGCATCTGTCACCAGATGGCTTTTCTGTCTGGTGTTTTATATAATACCTTAGATGGTATCATGAAGGCTGTAATATGTGGACATGAAGTAATGATTCTGAAGTCATGCCACCCGGATGAGAATGGCTTGTAGAAATTAAACAGGGTCACACCTCCTGACTGACTAGGTTGGATCTTCAGAGAAAGCTAAGTTTCATCTTGACAACTGAGTTGGACCTCCTCATGAATAAAAAGAAGACGTTTAAGATATATAAGTATGATTATTGCTGTATCAACACTTCCCCCATGAGTCTGGGCATAAGTCTTGGATGAATCTGAGCACCTGCCTTGCAAGGAGATGTTCAAAATAAGGTATCTACTAGCTGAAAATCTGGAGTGATCTTGTGAATTGGTATGGCTTACTATAGTGGCTTTTATAGCCCAAATTCTGAAAGGACCTATATTCCACAGCTGGAAAAAACTGAACTTGGCCTGGAAATGAGAGGCCACCTATTCACCGGGAATGATGACATTCAGGTCTAAGAAAGGCTGCATCGCTGTCAGCCATTCAAAAACTGACACTCTCTGTGCCCTTTGGGGTTATGTACTTGTGCATCGCCCTCACCTTAGGAAGACTAAAAGAATCTGCATTTGGACTTTTGTTTTATTTTTTTACAGAAATTACTTGTACTTCTGGTTACAACTGCCAGACCGGGTCTGTGGACCTCTGGTGACTGTAATCACTGATGATCATCAATTGTGCCTACAGACTTATGACTCCAGTCTCCTGGGTGTTCCTGCTACCAATACATTTGTGGCATGACTGATGGGTTCTGCTATGCAGCTCACACACCTTTATGAAGTGCTGTTTAGATAGTCAGTTTGAAATCAGACTCTAAAAATCCACTTGTCCCATTTTGCACAGTGTTTACTTGAAATAGACTCCACAGACTGTGATCCGCAGCCATTCATTACCAGATACCAGGTAAAACACCCCTTTAGCTACTTAGACACCACAAGAAGGCCCTAAATATATGATTATATATATGATTTACTTATGTGAAGTAATGGGTCCTTAGTTTTTTGAATAGCAGATAGATTTGGCATTTCTGGCATCTTTACTTAGTTTTGCAAGAAAGTAGATTATTGCTCTGGGTGGTTACACACTTCCAAAACTAACTAACACTAATTTGTCAGTGTGAACCACAACGGTTAATGAATTAATTCCAGCTCGGTCTTTTGTAGTTATTCCACAGAGCAGACAGGCTTAACTAAGGGCAGTGTGTCAAGTATTTATGCTGTACTACATCAGTAATAAAGTAAAACACCAAACAATAAAAATCCTATACCAATTTAGAAAAAAGGATATAATGCAATAAACAAAATGACACCAAAATGGCAAAAATCTGAAAAGGGAAACACAAGATATGAATTTCAAACGTTTAAACTGCAAATAGTTGCAAAATCACTAAGCACCAATCATAGCCTATGGCTGTGGTAGACTGTACATAGGCACACCTTGAGGCTAACTGAGAGGAAGTCTATGTCAGACACACCAAGCAGGAGGGCCTGGTCAAGGATTTTACCTTCAGACTTATTAAGCATAATGCAGGAAAATGTACTCCAGAAGGGCAAGGCGGCAGGATGTATCCAGGGTAGTTGCAGTCAGATAGACATTGGGCGAGGTCCCGCTGAAGCCACTGTTTTAGCTGGGAAATCCTCGAAGACGGATACATTTGAACTTCATTCCTGCCGAGGTTCAACCGTCGCATACTTTTAGTGCCTTTTGTTGGTCAAGGTTTCCTCATAGGGAATCCATCTTTGAAATGGAAGTCCTTATATTCCAACACAACAAGACAGCATGCTGCATCTGATGAGGGACCCTCAAAGTCAAAGACCTCCTAGACAAGGGCTCGCTGAAAGTGATTTTCTGCTGTGGAGAAGCTCCAAGTGGGGTACACTTGTTTCTTCCACCCTGGTGAGCTCTGTTGGCTGTTCCTGTTCTTTCACCTGCTAGAAGTTAAACTTTTTCTCTGTCTAAAACCTCTGGGCAAATCCCTTTTTTCCTCAAACTTCAGGGGAGGTTCCTAGTACTTTAGAGCTTAATCCAGTGAAGTCCTTGAGCAGGGTTCAGTGCAGGTCCAGTTTTGACTGGGCACTGACCCTTGCAACCCACTTCTTTGTCCTGGGTTGAAGAGGGAACAGATCCCGTTTTTAAGGCTTCTCTCAGGTTACAGCAGAAGGTCAAAAATGTGTTCCAAGGAAGGTTCCCAAAGTAACATCTTTATGGGTTGCCTTAGTCAGTGAGTGTGCTTGACTCCTTACTACTCCCTAACCAAAGGGATAAACGTTTCCAGGGGTAACCCTAAACACAATTTCAGCAGTTCCTATTTGTCCTACTGCACCACAAGTACAACACAATGGGCCTTACTTATAAAATCTAACCTGGAGGAGCTTTTTTAGTCACTTAGAGGTGTGATCAGGAAAAGGAACACTCCCTTGGTCTTTGTCTAACCCAAAGTTTTTTGGGGGGCAGCTTTGGTCCAAAGGGTTTGAAGTCATGCTGACTAGTGTGGGCCTGCCTTCATTTAAATCTCATTGTACATCTCATTTTCAAATGACAGGTCTCAATTTGTATTTTTCAAATTAAAGGAGTTCTTTTGCCTACTCTATTTACCTTATTGCAAGAGGAAGAAAAACACCACCGGATACCCAGCGTACTGTTCTGAGCAGTTTTCACACCTAATTGTCAGGAAGGGTCACGCAGGAGCTGCCCTAGGCTAATGCTAATAGGCCTAACTGCTGCTCAGGCAATAAACGTATAACTTTTAAAAAGATACTTTCCCTGTATATTTAATGAAAATCGTACTTCACCATGGAACTGGATTTGTAACAAATGTAATAAACAGGAGTGGGGCAAATATGGTGGTTAGCTAAATGCGGCTGCAGGAACCAGCTCAGGATTTTTCTAGATGGAACTGAGAAAAATAGACAAAACAATAGCTTTTTATTTAAAAAAAAGGGAAATGCATCTATGCAATAAAGGTTTTTCCTAAAAATGACATACATAAAAGGTTTTCTGCCCTAAGATCATTACCATCTGAACTTTCGGGTACTTTTTTGTAAGTGGTTGCCAATTTCCTGTTTTTATGGATTTTTCCTAAATGCAGTTTTTGGTGGGAAAAAGGTAGGAAAGGTGGGAAACTATATATTTCTACACACTAGGTAAAATACAGAATTCAGCAATGAATCATTTTGCAGTCATTTTGGAGATCGTTAGGGTTTTTCCAAAAGATACTAATTGCTACAATAAAAAAAAAAATGAATATGAGCTGAAAACATAGCAAAAGGTGACAATGATTTGCTCTGCAATTGTTTTTGTCAATGTGCATTTTGTAAAGGTTTTACAGTGTTTCTATACCCCATCAGCACAGGAAATGACATCACAGCACACTGCACTCCTCCCCCTCCCAGGACCAACTTAATGGCAGCTGCAACGTGGATGCACAGGGGACACACAGCTGGTGCACTGAAGCAATGCCAAAGGCAAGCCCGTCTACATCTGTCTGTGCCTGAGCCATGCCCAGCCCCAGGATCCCTGGTTTGATCACCACCCTGCAATGTTCAGCAGCACTCCTTAGGGTGCTAGACCCTGGATGCCATTCCCCCAACTGCTGCTGTGTTACGCTTCATAGAGGGTAAGAGCTTTCACCGGCACCCACTGCCGGTTCTCCAACAGCCACACACCCACAACCACCACACAAATACTAACAATGACCTCTACACTGCCTACCAAGAAACACGCCACACAAGCACCAAAAACGTTTTCACCCTACCCTACACCACACACCACAGCAAACCTGAATATCAACACCAACTAACATGCATGCTTATAGAAACATGATCACTCAGATCATAACTGAAATATGAGATTTGCTGAGCAGTGACAGAGGTGACATCCTCTTTATCACAGAGACCTGGCTCACCCCTCATTGGCTACCCACATTGACATAGCAATCCCAGTGGGCTACAAGATTGCACAACAGAACTGTCCTCACAAGCCATGAGGAAGACACTCTATCATGTACAAGAAATCCATCAAATGCAAAACATCCATTGAGAACACCACCCCATCTATTCATCTGGACTGCAACTTGCAAATCTTAGAAAACTTCATATTGAGCCGAACTCTCTCCTCCCGACAATCCGGACCACGAGCCACCTTTACCAACCTCATCACAACTTTCGTCAGTCCGCTCACTATCAACACCAGAGCCTACATTCTCTTCGGTGACCTCAACTTTCATCTGGAAGACCAACAACCGACAGCATCAAATACAATTTAGCCACATTGCTCAAATGGACAGACCTCTCTATCATCCACTTTCAAATCAACACACCTCAAGTCAACACCTAACAAGGTTCAACATTCCAAGCCACAGCTTAGGTAAAATCATAGAAGAAGACTGGCTCTGTGCCCTCAGAAAGAAGCAGATGATCTTCTGTTTAGATTAACATTTTTTGACTGGAATGGCAGGCCTTGTGGCCATCCCTCTCTGTGTAAGAAAAATTACCACTGAGAGGAGTTGGGTGCTTGCTTTTCAAATGTATTATTTTTGTCGCACAATGAAGCACAGCAATTAAGTTGCTAGAGTCTGCATTCTAAGCACAGGCTGCTGATAGTACTCACTTTTAGTTCAATAACTCCTGAAAGCAATCATTTACTCTTTAAACAATGGTTCGCCAGAGATAGAGACACAAAAAGTAACTGTAAATGATGTGACACTCTATGTGTGATACAAAGTGCTTGAGAAATTTGCCATGTGATGGCAATTGAAGCAAAGAGAAAATACAGCTGAACAGCCAAGGTTAATAATTTACTAAGGGGCCGATTTCCTATTTTGTTGTTCCACAAAGCACAACAACCAAGGTTGCTGTGCTGTATTGCCCGAGGGGGAAAAATCAGCACAGAGATATTTTCATTAATCATCCCCTGCGCTGGTGCTCTTAAAGGCCGACCTTGCACCAAGCAGAACCTATGCACCATGGTGCAAAGATGTATCCGGACTGTCCAGAAAATGATTTGTACTATAACCATACCCTTCAAGTCCGAAATCCTATGCACAGATCATTTCTGAAACATTCTGCACATTGAATCTGTGTGGAATATTTGTAGAAATTAAATCATTTCTCCTTGTTAGTGCCTGGTTTATAGATGCATTTTTTTTTTTATGTGAAGTAGTAGATAGGGATTTGCACCGAAAACTATGGATGCTTGCACTGATCCACCCAAGTTACAACCAAGTAACAGTCCATTGATGTAAGTAGTACAAAGCTTTTGATAACTGTGGGCCACTCTGCTCATGCACCAACCCGTTGCTCCAGTGTTCATTACCACACTTTACTATTTCTGAGCACTGGAGGCTAGTACACACCAGTTTATCCAATAACGTGCTACTCAGAAGGATGAAAGTCTAGGTTAGGCCTGGGTGAAACTAGATTTACTCTGCACAATTCTGATGTGCCCCCACAACCTCCAGGACCATTTTCCTGGATGCCATTTTATGAGTGTACTGGACATAGGTCACTGCCTATTTCCAGCTACATAATGGTAACTCCACACATAGGCATAATTGGTATCAAACATTTTAGAATAATACCCCAAGTCTTTTGCAAGCATTGGTTGTATGATTCCATGCTCTCTAGGGGCTTCCTATACAGGTTTTTCAGGCAGCACAGCTGCTGCCGCCCCTCAAACAGGTTTATGCCCTCCTGCTGCTTGAGAAGCTTGAGGCCAGGAAGGCAGAAACAAAGGTTTCCTTTGGCAGAGGGATGTTACACCCTCTCCATATGAAAACAGGTATTACAGGCTTGGGGGAGGTGTCCTCCCCAAACTACTGGAAATGCTTTGAAGGGCACATTTAGTGCCCTCCTTGCATAATTCAGTCTACATCGGTTCACAGCCCCCATTCCCTGCCCTGGCGCGGAACTGGACAAAGGAAAATGGAGTGACCACTCCCCAGTCCATCACGACCCCAGGGGTGGTGCTCATAGCTCCTCCAGAGGGTCACTGGGTTCTGTATCTTGTTTCCAAGGTTGCCATGGAACTCTGGGACCATCTGAGTGGAAAGGGGCCAGTAGGTGACATTAGAGTCCTCCCCTGATAGGTGATTACCTGGTTAGGTGACCAATCCCTATTTCAGGGCTAGTTAGGATCTCTTCTTTGGGTGTTTCTTCAGATTCGAATTGCAGGACTCCAGCAGGATTCCTCTGCACCCTCCACTTCATCTTCTCACCAAAGAAACTGCACCTTGATCCTCAGGGAACTCTACAAACTGCAACAAAGAAGCAAAGATGACTTCTGCAAAATTGTATCTTCAGCACCTGCCAGTAACTGCAACTGTTTCCCGGTTGTGCATCCTCAGTGGACAATCAGTCTTCAGCCTGCACCAGAAGAGTGAAGGAATCTCTGTAGGAGTGAAGGTATCACTCCCCTGCTCCTGCTGGCACCCTCAGCATCGATGACTGGTGGCTTGGGTCCCCTCTCCTGATGAAGTGCGTGGATCCAGCATCACGAGTGGTGGGCTGAAGTGGTCCTGATGGTCCTGACGTCCTACTGTCCAATTTTGGTGGAGGTAAGAGCTTGCCTCCCCACCAAGACAGTACCCCCATTCACCCCATGTTTAGCAGTTACCGAGGCATGTTGGCATCCTTTTACAAAGTTCTTCATGCAGCTCTTGCCCCCAGCACTCCCTGCTGCGACATACATCTTCCTGAGTGATTCTCCGCCGGTGTGGGACCCTTTGTTACAGTGTTGTATGGGCCCCCTTTCTTACCTTATTTGTCCCCATGCTGTGGGACTCCTTGTCACACTGCCTGGTCTTTTGTGGGCTCTCTGAGTTGCTGGGAGCCCCCTTTGACTCCCTCTCTGGGGTAGAGTCAACCTGGTCCTTCATGGTCCGAGGCAGAGCCATTTTCCACAAACCACAAGCCTTGCATTTACCAAGGCTTGTCGGCAGGCTTCGGCGATGCAAACCAGACTGCAATCACCCATCTGATCAGGGACATCATCTGCAACAACCAGGAACCCACATCCGTCTTCTTGGGTGCAGTACTGGCTGTTGTTCTTCACCTGTGGTTCCACTTTTGCACCTTCATCTGGGTTAGCTGAAGCTCCTGTTCTTCCTGAACTCTTCTGTGCTTCTTGGACCTGGTCCCCTTCATCCACAGGTCTTCAGGTCCAGGAATCCACTGTTGGTGTCTTGCAGTCTCTTTTGGTTCTTGAAATATCTGTTTTCTCATTTTCTTGTGTGTTCTAGGAAAGTTCCTGTGATTTACTCCTTCTTTCCTTGGCTCTGTGATGGGGTATGTAACTTACACTTGGTGTTATCTAATACTCCCAGCACCTCTCTACACACTACACTTGCCTAGGTGGGAAACCGACTTTTGCATTCCATTTTCTTAGTACATAGTTTGTGTTCCCCCAGACCCTTTTCTAACTATTGTGATTTTCACTGAACGCACTGTTCTCTGTTTACTTACCTGTTTTTGGATACTAGTGTATATATTGTATATATTACTTACTTCCTAAAGGAGTTTATTCTCTAGAGTATTTTTGGTATTTGTGTCACCAAAATAAATTACCTTTAATTTTGTAAAACTGAGTATTTTCTTTCATGTGTGTGAGTTCTGTGTTTCTGTAGAGATATTGCATGAGCTTTGCATGTCTCCTGTTTAGGCCTTGGACGCTCATTCACACTACCACTAGAGAACCTGGCTTCTAGACACTGCCTACATACACTAATAAGGGATAACTGGACGTGGTAAAAGGTGCAAGTACCGCAGGTACCCACTACAAACCAGGCCAGCCCCCTATAATGTCAGCCCTACTCTCATATGATAATCAACTTAACATGGTCTGAAGGTGCGATATGCTGGTCCATGACACTTGAGTCATTCCCAAATATGCCTTTAAGATCTACTAAAGTAGGGGAATAGGAGGGTGATACTTTACTGCACTACATATGTAAGGTACATGTTGACTTGAAATGAAATGGGCGGCTGGGGGGGTCATCTAAGTTTAAAGCTCTGTGTCTCTCCCCAGACCTTCCACTGGCTGGGACTGGGAGAATAAGTGTACAGCCCTTCCACCAGTGCTTCGTTTTCAGCAGTGAATGCAGGTGGGGCCTACCTGCATTTTGTTTACCTGGGATTGTGACCTACTTTTCTTCATCAGCCTTTAACCCTGAACAAAAGAGAAAATGGTAGCAAAGTGTGAAAGAAAAAAGAAGGGAAAGACTGAAAAAGATTGACAACGGGTTAAAGCAGCATTAATAAAAGATCCTGTAAAAGTGAGATAATAGGACAGGTATAGTTTGACAGCTGAGGAAGGAGGCATGGCTGTGAAATTAGGAATATGCAGCAGGGCCATATCTTCCAATAGTGCCATGGTGTTAGGTCCCGGAGTCCTGAGCTGCCCACTGATCCATGATTATTGCTGTATTATCTGTTCATACAGCTCCTGGGCTTCATATCCTTCTTTACACCGGAGGCCTTGGCAGACTGGCTACATTACTTCTATGTAACCTAGGTATTTGTCACACAATAACTGAGCAGTGATGCCTGGGGATGTCAAAGGAAAACATTGGACCCTGACACTTATTAATTTACAAACTAAGCACTGCCTTCCCACTGAGGGATAGGCAAAGCTTATCACATGGATTCATCATCTTGGTGCAAACAAAACCCTTCCCATATAACAGCATGATGTGAGCAGCATCAGGAGATCACAGTGGTACTTTTCATCAATCATTCATTGTCAAAGCAGACTTATCACATTAAACATTCTGAAGTTGAAAAATAAGTTCAAACATTTATAAATTATACCAGTGCCCCTTAGATGACAAGACATGTTTGAGTAGGCTTGCAGGCAATCCTTGGTAGCTGACCAATCATCACTCCAAATTCACAGTGGCCATTAGACAAAATCATCTGCTGTTCCTTACATGATGAATTAGATTTTAAAGCAAGCCACAGTGGGTCCTATTATGCCTTCTTAACTTGCTTTATTTTGAATAGCAGCAGTCGAGAAAAATAAACTACTAATACCAGAAGGCTTAGAAACATTGGTCAATAGGGACAGAACTGCAGTTTGTCATAACCACCAATCAGGACATAAAATTACTTATAACACTTAACACTTATCTTAACTGTCAATAGTCCTCTCTTTTCATGCTGCTTGCCGTCAAGATAAGTGCCTGCATATCAATTTGTTTTCATTATTTCAAAATACTCTTCATAAGTGTTATGATATTATTGTTGCCATATTAGCATTCACTGTGGTTTACCTCATAGCTCTGATTTAATCTTGTACAACTCGTCGCACTGTCTGACCCACCCGTATTGGTTCAGTCCTACATTCTTGTTTATCGTACGGTTCCTTCTCTTGCATTCCTGGCTTCTGTGGCGTCTATGAAGCCTTTCTGCCATGTTTCTTGCAGGTGCTTACTCTGATTTTTCATTTTAGCACTGGGTGCGTCAAGGTCCTTCTCTTCGCTTGCTCCTCAGCTCCCTTAGTGGACGCCACCAGTGGTGGCCTCCTTTTCAGCCACTCTATAGCACTCCTAACGGCAGGCTCCTCCCCAGTTGGGAGGGATAGAAGCTGGTTTTGTTTCCAGAGGTATCAACCCATTGACTACCGGATATCTTTCCTTACACATATTTTCCAACATATTTTCCACCACACTTTGTCATTTTAAATGGAGCAGGGGAAGTAAGTTTCCTATGAACAAGATGATGGCAATGCAGAACTCTTTCACAATTATTTGGATGACTCTACTTAGTCAACAGTACAGGCGGTGGATTCATCAATGTATAAAAATAACTAAAAACATTAAAAAGCACTTAGGGCCTCATTCTGACCTTGGCGGGCGGCGGAGGCCGCCCGCCAAAGTACCGCCGTCAGAATACCGCTGCACCATGGAGGATTCCTCAGGCCAGGGGAAAACCGGCGGGAAACCGCCGGTTTCCCTTTTCTGACCACGAAATTGGCCTGGATGCACCGCCAGCCTGTTTACGGTGCATCCGCGGTCCCCGGCCCTGGCGGTCCATGACCGCCAGGGTCGTAATGACCCCCTAAATGTCAGAAAATGTTTGGCCCATTTTGTGGAGGAAAGCAGAAAATTTACATTTATTACTATGAAAATTTTGACTGTGCCCAAAGTTTCCCTTTCCAAAGGGAAATCAAGATCCAGCACTAAACTCTGTAGTGTGCCTTTGATTGATGAGGCTTCCTCACAGATGCTCAAGAATGATGTTCCTCCAAGGCCTCCGTCTCCGGAGGGGATACATAATTCCAATCCAGTTAATACCACATCAAAGATTGTTATTTAAAAAATTCAGGATATGGATGATGATTCCCATTATTCTAATATTGACTATAATGATGTTGGTGATGACTCTGGATTTTGACTGGGGCCTAAGTCAAAGAAATGGAAGGTTTCATCTCCAAAATCTCATCCTATTGCTTCCCATTAGACTCTCAAGGAATGCTCAATCCCAAGTTCATACGTCACCCAAATTACACTGAGTGGTTCCCGGCATAGCATGTGGGGGAATATATCTCCAGAAGATTATGCCTGCCTTTGGGAAAAAAAAAACAGAACAAAACTTAAATTGGAATGCCCTAGACCATCTTTACACTTACACATTGCAGCTACCCCAGTTATTGATCCTAATATGTTAATGTTCTTTTCTAAATTCAGAAAGGACGCCAGGAAGGCAGTCAATAAGGCTTTGTCTACATGTCAAGTTAAATTGCTCAATGTAGTCAATCCCTTAGCCCACATTTTTTATTTAGCTGAAACAGCTAAGTTGAACAATTAAACTATTGATGTTGTGGGGCTATCCATGTGGATTTAAAGAGTGTTTTTTTCTCCTAGGTAATGCTAATTCCTCCAACACTCAGGAGAGAAAGAAGGGTCTCCTTTTGAAACTTGGACCACAAGTTGGCAAACCTGGCTTCAATGAATCTTGGGGTCTAAGCTGACGGACTGTTGTTAGGCAATTCACACATAAAACAATTATGTAAATATGTGACCAGTTTTGCCTCCATTGACAAGGCCCAGCAATCTTTGAAAAAGGTTTTTGCCCAACATGTTTTTCCAGGGCCAGCAGAGGGAGGAGCTGCTTTGCTGGCTGTGGCTTCAGAGGTCAATATTTCAAAGGCTTCAATAAATACAATGCCCAAGACTTCAGACTCTCTAGTGAAATAGGGGATTCTGAAACAGAGGGCAACAGAGCATCCATGCAGCAAACCCTTCAGTCAGGTCGTCCTTCTGTTCTTCCCTCTATGGTGGGTTGGCTAAGGTTCTTTTCCTCAAATAGCATTCCACCTCCAAGGATCTCTGGGTGTAGGATGCAGTTCAAGGATGTCCAAAATAACTTTTTCCCACGATTTTCAGATACAAATCCTGGAACCCATACACTTTTCACAAGAAATGACTGTATTAGTAACACCAGAGGTAGCGTCTCTCTTTCAGAAGAGGGCTATTCAGGAGTAGTGTCTCCATTCAAAGGGATTTCTAGTTCTCTCTTTTTGGTTCCAAAGAACAACAAAAATATGAGAACGGTCATCAACCTCAAACATAGCAAACAATTTGTAGTCTATTGCCATTTCAAAATGGAAACCATTATCCATCTAAGACATTCTTTTTTCAAAAACGATTAGATGGTTTATTTAGATTTACAGGATGCATACTTAACTGGTCTGATTCATCATTCTTCCAGGGAATATCTGCAATTACAATGGCAGGGAAAAACCTATCAGTTTACTTCCCTCCCATTCGGTCTCTCTTCAGCACCTTGGTGCTTTACAAAGACCATGAAACCTGTCCTTGCTCTACTCAGGTCTCAGGGGTTCATTAAATTATTTATCAGGACAATATTCTCCTCATGAGTCAATGTCTGTCTACTCTTCAATCTCATATTCAAATTACTTGCTCTCTGTTGCAAGATCTGAGCTTTCTAATCAAAACTGAGAAATCTATTCTCAATTCCTCACATCAAATGGAGTTCCTGTCCAATGTCCCATGTCCAAGGTCAAAGCAATAAAAGCTGAAATTCTGCACACTCTACTCTCTCCTCCCATATCTGTCAGGATGCTTGCTGGGATAGTAGGTCGTATATCCTCGTCGGTTCAAGTGATTTTTCCAGGACCCTCTCACTATCGGGTTCTCTAAAGTCTAAAAATGTGTCACCTTCAACAAGGTCTTCTTTATTCTGATCTAGTGTTTTTTTTATCCTGGGTCTTCTATAGAGTTTCAATGGTAGATAGACCATTTAGATGTATGGAGCATCAGGATGATTTTTGCCTTAGCCCCAGATCTTCTATTAGATTCAGATGTAAGCTGGACAGGTTGGGGCACCCCATGTGGGTCGATCTCAACTGGAGACACATGGCCCTGGCGTCAGGCGACTACCTCCTCCTTGGCGACCTGAATTTCCACCTCGAGAACCGCACCGATCGAAACACCACTGCTCTACTCCACAACTTCGCCACCCTCAGCCTCAGACATCAGGTCTCCGCACCAACACACATCGCAGGACACACACTGGACCCCATCTTGACCTCAAGCAAACAGACCACCATCAAGACCATCTCCACCTCAGACTTGACCGACTACAGCTGCATACACTTCACAATCACCGCACCCAGCAGCCGCACCCTATACCCCCAGTACACCCCACAGGAAATGGAACAAGAGCACCAACAAGCAACTAACCTCATTGCTCGCCAAATCCCTCCCTCTGATGACAACACAGCAGCGCGCAATCTCAATGCGTGGATCACCAAATGCGCTGACACTCTAGTCTCCCTCCAGCTAACGTTGGCCAAATGCGTACCTAAGAAAGCCAGCTGGTTCACCACTAAACTCCAAGAATCAAAGCGTACCTGCAGACATTTAGAGAACAAATGGAGGAACAGTCAAACGAGCGAAGACCTCACCTCATTCAGAGCCGCTACCGCTGCCTACCGCTGAAAAATCAAGAACGCTAGGAAAGACACACTCCGGGAGCGCATCAACTCCCCCACACACAAATACAAGGAACTCTTCTCAGTCATCAATGAGTTCACAGATCCCCCTCTGAAGCCACCAGCATCCCCCCATCACAGGACCTCTGGGACAAACTTGCCACCTTTTTCCACTGCAAGATCCAGAACATCTACAACAGCTTCCTCTTGGAAAATCCTGGCACTGGAAACTGTGACTGAGCATCCCCCCCCAGACCCAACCCAGACCATCCACAGCTGGCCCATGCTCTCCACAGAGGAAGCAGTCAGTATCATGAACAGCACCGAATCTGGAGCCCCCATGGACCCTGCCCGCACCACATATACATCAGAGCCAGGGCATCCATCATTCCTGAGATCCAGAACACAATCAACTGCTCTGTCAACACTGGCACCTTTCCCAAGGACTGAAAACATGGCAGACTATGCCTTCTACTGAAGAAACCTTCAGCCAACCCATCAGATCTAAAGAATTTTTGTCCCATCTCGCTGTTACCCTACCCCACCAAAGTACTGGGAAAAGGAATCAACGTATAACTACAGAATTTTATTGAGACCAACAACTCACTGGACAGCTCCCAGTCTGGCTTCTGCAGCAACCACAGCATGGAGACAGCCCTCCTGGCAGCCACTGATGACATCCGATTACTCCTAGACTGCAGCCACACCGCAGCACTCATACTCCTCAAACTTTCAGCAGCTTTTGACACGGTCTCCCACAGCACTCTGCGCACTAGACACCATAACATAGGAATAAGCGGAAGAGGACATAGAGGGTCAGGCTGACACCCTACACATCTTTACCCACAGGAGTCAACTGCGGAGTCCCCAACTGTTCAGCGTATACAAGGCCCCTCTTGCAGCCATTGTCAGAAACCACGGTTTGAACATATGCTGATGACACACAACTCATAATTTCCCTCACCGAAGACCCGGACACTGCCAAAAGAACTTCCACTCAAGAATAGAAGCCATCACCACCTGGATGAGAGAAAGCTGCCTCAAGCTCAACTCTGACAATGCTGAGTTCATCATCTTCGGAAGCACCCCCTCAGCTTGGGATGACTCCTGGTGGCCCACATCCCTCAGGGCCCCCCCTGCACCGACTGAGCAGGCCCGCAACCTAGGCATCATCCTCTACTCCACCCTATCCATGACCTGCCAGGTAAACTCAGTCACCTGCTCCTGCGGGCACAGACTCAGAAGGATCCCAGCAGACTGTTGCAGGACAGTCACCCACGCCTTGGTCACAACCAAGCTCAACTACGGCAATGCCCTCTATGCTGGCACCACCCTGTCTCCTTCCACACCCCCGCCAGATCCCTCCGCTCCCCCCGATGGACCTGGCCACCATCCCTCGCATCAGCAAAACCACCGCCGGAGAACAATCCTTCACCTACATTGCAACAAAGAGCTGGAATAACCTCCCCTTGCACCTCATACAAAGCCCATCGCTCATGACCTTCAGGAAGAACCTCAAGATGTGGCTCTTTGGATGAGACCCCTCCCCTCCCCCAAGCGCCTTGAGACCCTCAAGGGGGAGTAGCCACGCTATACAAAAAATGATTAATTGATTGACAGAGTCCCATGGAAAATCTTTCCGCAGTAAGATATATCGATCATCTTTGGCAGAACTGGCAAAACATTTTGGGGAGTTTTACCTTTAATGCAATATCTCCGTTCAAGTGGAATATCTCCCAGGCAATCTCAACACCATCAACGGCTGAAACTCACATATTATTCACATTTTAAGCAACTGGTGATTACATCCTGCCATTTTCTAGTCTCTTAACTTCAAAAGGGACACTCTTCACACAGACCTGTTTGCTTCCAGACTCAAATTGCGCTGGCAATGGATGACTTTCTGTATTATCGGTCCCAAACATCAGCTATGTCTTTCCTCCTGTATAATGACCAACAGAGTGCTGGCTCAGGTCTGTCATCAGGCAGCTATTCAAGTTTTGGTTGTCCTATTTTGGCAATCTCAGGTATGTTTTCCAACCCTTCTCAAGTTGATAATAGACTTCCCCCTACTTCTATCAATTGTCGCAGACCTCCTGTTGGATCCTAATGGATCCAGGCACACTTTCATTCTCACTAACACCCACTCAATGTCCACTTGAAAAGTAACAGGAATGCCCAACCTCATCCAAACATTTCAGCAGAAACTGCACAATATATCAGCAAATCCTGGGCTCTAGGCACCACAAAGGCATATAACTCAGCCTGGACTGTGTGGGCAAGTTGGTGTATGGGAAGATCTGATGATCCCTTTTCAGCAGATGTCACTTATGTAGTGAACTTTTTAGCCTCCCTGGCTAGTGGGGGAAAATGTGTCATACAGTAAATTTGTACAGATTTTCAATCTCTGCCAATCACCCTTGAACTGATGGAAAACCTGTGGGAAAGCATTCAATGGTGTGTCTTCTGTTAAAGTTTAACTTTTCTTTCCTAACCACCCCATATATGTCTAGGCTATTGTTTGAAAGTGTATGAACAACAAACCTGTCATCTCAGAACGTCATCCGACTCTCAACTCTTCATGTCTGTCAAAAAGCCTCATAAAGATGTTTCCTCCCCTACTCTGGCTCGTTGTGTGAAGTGGGTCATTTCCTTGGTGGGATTGATACCTCCATATTTTAAGCCTTGGGGGGCTATGACATCCAAATCCTTTTGGGCGGGTTCTCAACTAGAGGACATTCTGAGATCTGCGGTTTGCCCAAACAATGGTATCTTTCATACCTTTTATTGCACACCTATACACACTGCTTCTCCATAGGTATAAATATGCTTTAAGCAAGCACAGTGAGAGCCTCTGTGACTTGCCATAAAATCTTGATTTTCCTAGTTTTTTATAAAGGAAAGTCTTAATTTTATTAAAGACATGGAGGTGAGTATTATCCCACAACAACATTTTATTAACAATTTTAACCCGATGGTAACTGATGCCTCAACGTCTACACCTACACGATTCTCCTACCACATCTTCTGTCTCCAGGATTTACTTTGTTCATTTGGTTGGTGTAAGTTGGTGAAAGTAGGAAACATTACCATTGGTGAAGTTTTGGTAAGTTTTCTGGTTTCATCTAAATTTGCCTAAATTGAAGGGACATCAGGAGTGGCAAATTCCTGCAGCATTATTGCGTTTTGGTGGGACATCTTACAGCAGGGAATCACAAACCTGCAATGCTACCCATGCTCCTGGTATAAGAGAGGGTATGGGCTGGGGCTCAGAAGGTGAGGGATTACAAAAGGACATATTTGCTCAATAAAAGTGACATGGTCTAAAGCACAACTTGGAAGGAAATGCTCTAGGCGACTTGAAAGCCTGGAGACATCCTGGCGTTCCACCCACAATCCTATGCAAAAAATCAGAAGATGCCATTTTTATACTTTGCACGCTCTTCTAATGAAAAGTTTTAAAATTATTATGTTTGCCACTTTGAGGATTCAAACTCCCTTCAGTTCTAGTGTTGGATCTGTGAGAATTTTATATTTTTTCCTTCTTCATCAACACATTTGATCTTTGTCTGCAGTGCATGCTATTGCATCTTTTTTGTTCTTCAACACCCCTACTTGTAAATAATTCAAACCGTTCCAGCAGTAATATTTGTAGGTAAGCAGTATTAATGTTGTGCATCAGGAGACAATAGGCCAAGAAGCAAAGAACAAAGCAAGGTAGAATGGTTGTAGAAAAGCCTAATTCTTAAATCTCTTTAGCCTAATTATTCATATTTTTTATTTGAACTCTTGAGGAATACACAAGATTGGATCAACCAGTGCCATAATGAGAGAAGATAAATACATTTGAATGGAAGAGGTGCAATACTGTACTTTTTTCCAATTTTTTTAGTCTTGTATAAAGGGTGTTTAAAAACGACATCTGGGTCATCTGTCCATGCAGTATTCAAAGTAAGCTGATTATATGTTCAAGAAGATCCTTCAATGACATTTTGCTCTTATGTCAAACATACTGATATGCTGTGCAACATATATTTTTGTTTTCCTCATGGTTGCTTAATGTGTGTCATTTCATGTGTTCTTCTTGTTCTCTTAATTACCATCACCCCTTAGTTCCTGTTCTCCATTACTCCCCATCCCCCAAGTAGGTCTTGCAGCTTCGATTGTCTGCTTCGTTTAGTTTCCCCTGAATTACTTGATGTGGGGAAAGGTTTTCACTGATGAACTGGGAACTTCTTTATGACATCAATGACATTTATGGGCCTTTCCCACATCGTATAGTTAATTACAAAACTGTATGGATGTTTGAGTGCCTCAACTATTACATAATCTGTGGAAAGAAAAGGACAATTTCAATGTTTAGGGGAACACGACACAGCAGCCCGATGTCCAACCACTCCCCTTTGGTAATCGATTTTCTAGCAATTCAGATAGATTTGGAAAGATACAGATGTTTGTAAATAGTTTTACACTTAACCAATTTTCTGAGGTACAGTGTGGAAGATACAGCTCAGGGGAATGGTTTTTTCAGGGCATTATGCGTCATTTTGTGGGTATATGTGTCATTTTTTTATGCTTGTGTGTCATTTTGTTACGCGTATGCATGGACATTTCAGGCATTAACAGGGTTTGGGTCATTTTACCATTTTAATGTTATATTACATTTGTTACAAAACTGAGATAGGCTGATTGCACCCACTTTGGTCATGACGGTGTATGGGCACATGTGAGACATCATACTACTGCGGACCATGATCCGCTACTTCATGTACAGGATTTTCACTCTTGACTGAGGCACTAGTTGGCCAAACGTGTGGTCTACATACCTGTATTTCACAAATTGGGCATGTTTGGCGTCAGGAGAGGATAGCAAGGTGATGCACCTAAATAAAACACCTTAATGCCTATGGCTCAATGTGTGTGCATTGGCTACTAATGTAGTTGTCGTCCCACTGTGTGTGCATCACAAGATGCATCATTGCAAATATGCTTGTATGAATGTGAAGTCAATGTGTCAAACCCTCAGATGCAAGTCAGTGTGGAAATGAGAGAGGACATGTGTTAGTCATACATGTAGCAACATCTGTTGTGTGCACTTCCTAGTTTTTGGGTAATGTAAACACCACAAATGACAAAGCATGCACCAGATAGATGGTAGATGCTTGTTCATGTCGATGGTCCAAAAGTTGCCCATCATGTGTCCTGGAAATTTGGATACTGCTTCCTAGGCACATGTACAGACTAAGTGGGTACCATGTTATTGACACGGAAAGCCAAAGGTGAACCACAAATGTGATATCACACCACAGTTGTGGTCATATGACTGAGCCACAACTCTCCTGTGGCAGTGGTGGACCAGCAGATGAAGCAGCACGTTGCCACATATTTCCAGTGATCAATTGCACAGAGGTGTCTGGTTCATGTGTGTGGTCCAATGTTGATCCTGTATATTTTTAGGGGTCTATGTTGTCACAGTTACATCCAGGTCTCATCATGAGTAAGTGGCGGCTATTCCTGTATCTACTGAGTATCCTTCGGAGATCAGTGGAATTAAAGCCAATGAGGACATAAGAACCTACATGGGGATAGTCCCATCCTGTCACTGCAGAGGTGTTATGAGACTGTCAGCAGGGCAACCTTGGTGTGCTGAGTGAGATCATATCCCAGGAGTCATGTTCCGGCAGGTGTCATTACAACATTTGTAGACAGGTTGGCCTGTAAAGTCTCCACTGCATCTGGGAACATCATAGCCTCTGTGTTGATTAATCTTGTAGCTATTCAGCACGCACAGCCCATCAATATGTTGTGAGTAATGTGATTCAGCGTGTGAACTGTCAGGGTCCTAATATGTGTGGACTTTTCATGCACATTATCTGACGTTGCTGGTTCTGCTGGAAGCACTATACCCAATCCATGCATGCGGCCATGGTACACTGTCACACATTGTCGCTCATGCATACATGAGACCCAGACAAGGGATAGGCCATGATTTGGGTATTTGGAGACAAGTTCCCAATTATGGTACGATAAATAAGCAGATTATGCTAAGTAACTTATTTGAGTATACGTTGATGAGCCACCTGACAAAATACCCCCGGAGGAATGTGAGTGTTGGGAAAGCAAGTATGATACATATGTAGCCACAAGGAACCTTTAGGGTAACGCACAGACAGGTGCCAGTCAGGCTGACAGGATGCAGGGTCAATCAGTGTAAGGAAATGCCTCCTTGGCATGGTTGCCCCCTGACTTTTTGCCTTTGCTGATGCTATGTTTACAATTGAAAGTGTGCTGAGGCCTGCTAACCAGGCCCCAGCACCAGTGTTCTTTCCCTAACCTGTACTTTTGTATCCACAATTGGCAGACCCTGGCATCCAGATAAGTCCCTTGTAACTGGTACTTCTAGTACCAAGGGCCCTGATGCCAAGGAAGGTCTCTAAGGGATGCAGCATGTCTTATGCCACCCTGGAGACCTCTCACTCAGCACAGACACACTGCTTGCCAGCTTGTGTGTGCTAGTGAGGACCAAACGAGTAAGTCGACATGGCACTCCCCTCAGGGTGCCATGCCAGCCTCTCACTGCCTATGCAGTATAGGTAAGACACCCCTCTAGCAGGCCTTACAGCCCTAAGGCAGGGTGCACTATACCATAGGTGAGGGTACCAGTGCATGAGCATGGTACCCCTACAGTGTCTAAACAAAACCTTAGACATTGTAAGTGCAGGGTAGCCATAAGAGTATATGGTCTGGGAGTCTGTCAAACACGAACTCCACAGCACCATAATGGCTACACTGAAAACTGGGAAGTTTGGTATCAAACTTCTCAGCACAATAAATGCACACTGATGCCAGTGTACATTTTATTGTAAAATCCACCACAGAGGGCACCTTAGAGGTGCCCCCTGAAACTTAACCGACTGTCTGTGTAGGCTGACTAGTTCCAGCAGCCTGCCACACCAGAGACATGTTGCTGGCCCCATGGGGAGAGTGCCTTTGTCACTCTGAGGCCAGTAACAAAGCCTGCACTGGGTGGAGATGCTAACACCTCCCCCAGGCAGGAGCTGTGACACCTGGCGGTGAGCCTCAAAGGCTCACCCCTTTGTCACAGCCCAGCAGGGCACTCCAGCTTAGTGGAGTTGCCCGCCCCCTCCGGCCACGGCCCCCACTTTTGGCGGCAAGGCTGGAGGGAACAAAGAAAGCAACAAGGAGGAGTCACTGGCCAGTCAGGACAGCCCCTAAGGTGTCCTGAGCTGAGGTGACTCTGACTTTTAGAAATCCTCCATCTTGCAGATGGAGGATTCCCCCAATAGGGTTAGGATTGTGACCCCCTCCCCTTGGGAGGAGGCACAAAGAGGGTGTACCCACCCTCAGGGCTAGTAGCCATTGGCTACTAACCCCCCAGACCTAAACACGCCCTTAAATTTAGTATTTAAGGGCTACCCTGAACCCTAGAAGATTAGATTCCTGCAACTACAAGAAGAAGGACTGCCTAGCTGAAAAACCCCTGCAGAGGAAGACCAGAAGACGACAACTGCCTTGGCTCCAGAAACTCACCGGCCTGTCTCCTGCCTTCCAAAGATCCTGCTCCAGCGACGCCTTCCAAAGGGACCAGCGACCTCGACATCCTCTGAGGACTGCCCCTGCTTCGAAAAGACAAGAAACTCCCGAGGACAGCGGACCTGCTCCAAGAAAGGCTGCAACTTTGTTTCCAGCAGCTTTAAAGAACCCTGCAAGCTCCCCGCAAAAGGCGTGAGACTTGCAACACTGCACCCGGCGACCCCGACTCGGCTGGTGGCGATCCAACACCTCAGGAGGGACCCCAGGACTACTCTAAGACTGTGAGTACAAAAACCTGTCCCCCCTGAGCCCCCACAGCGCCGCCTGCAGAGGGAATCCCGAGGCTTCCCCTGACCGCGACTCTTTGAATCCTAAGTCCCGACACCTGGGAGAGACCCTGCACCCGCAGCCCCCAGGACCTGAAGGACCGGACTTTCACTGGAGGAGTGACCCCCAGGAGTCCCTCTCCCTTGCCCAAGTGGAGGTTTCCCCGAGGAACCCCCCCCTTGCCTGCCTGCAGCGCTGAAGAGATCCCTAGATCTCCCATTGACTTCCATTACAAACCCGACGCTTGTTTCTACACTGCACCCGGCCGCCCCCGCGCTGCTGAGGGTGAAATTTCTGTGTGGACTTGTGTCCCCCCCGGTGCCCTACAAAACCCCCCTGGTCTGCCCTCCAAAGACGCGGGTACTTACCTGCAAGCAGACCGGAACCGGGGCACCCCCTTCTCTCCATTCTAGCCTATGTGTTTTGGGCACCACTTTGAACTCTGCACCTGACCGGCCCTGAGCGGCTGGTGTGGTGACTTTGGGGTTGCTCTGAACCCCCAACGGTGGGCTACCTTGGACCAAGAACTGAACCCTGTAAGTGTCTTACTTACCTGGTAAAACTAACAAATACTTACCTCCCCTAGGAACTGTGAAAATTGCACTAAGTGTCCACTTTTAAAACAGCTATTTGTGAATAACTTGAAAAGTATACATGCAATTTTGATGATTTGAAGTTCCTAAAGTACTTACCTGCAATACCTTTCGAATGAGCTATTACATGTAGAATTTGAACCTGTGGTTCTTAAAATAAACTAAGAAAAGATATTTTTCTATACAAAAACCTATTGGCTGGATTTGTCTCTGAGTGTGTGTACCTCATTTATTGTCTATGTGTATGTACAACAAATGCTTAACACTACTCCTTGGATAAGCCTACTGCTCGACCACACTACCACAAAATAGAGCATTAGTATTATCTATTTTTACCACTATTTTACCTCTAAGGGGAACCCTTGGACTCTGTGCATGCTATTCCTTACTTTGAAATAGCACATACAGAGCCAACTTCCTACATTGGTGGATCAGCGGTGGGGTACAAGACTTTGCATTTGCTGGACTACTCAGCCAATACCTGATCACACGACAAATTCCAAAATTGTCATTAGAAATTGATTTTTGCAATTTGAAAAGTTTTCTAAATTCTTAAAAGACCTGCTAGGGCCTTGTGTTAGATCCTGTTTAGCATTTCTTTTAGAGTTTAAAAGTTTGTAAAAGTTTGAATTAGATTCTAGAACCAGTTTTAGTTTCTTAAAAAGTATTCCAACTTTTAGAAGCATAATGTCTAGCACAGATGTGAATGTGGTGGAACTCGACACCACACCTTACCTCCATCTACAGATGAGAGAGCTAAGGTCACTCTGTAAACTAAAGAAAATAGCAATGGGCCCCAAACCTACCAAAGTACAGCTCCAGGAGCTTTTGGCAGAGTTTGAAAAGGCCAACCCCTCTGAGGATGGCAACTCAGAGGATGAAGATAGTGACTTGGAGGGAAATTCCCCCCCTCCAGTCCTACTTAGGGAGAGCAGGGCTTCTCAAGCCCTGACTCCACAAATAATAGTCAGAGATGCTGGTTCCCTCACAGGAGGGACCAACAACTCTGAAATCACTGAGGATAACTCCAGTGAAGAGGACATCCAGTTAGCCAGGATGGCCAAAAGATTGGCTTTGGAAAGACAGATCCTAGCCATAGAGAGGGAAAGACAAGAGATGGGCCTAGGACCCATCAATGGTGGCAGCAACATAAATAGGGTCAGAGATTCTCCTGACATGTTGAAAATCCCCAAAGGGATTGTAACTAAATATGAAGATGGTGATGACATCACCAAATGGTTCACAGCTTTTGAGAGGGCTTGTGTAACCAGAAAAGTGAACAGATCTCACTGGGGTGCTCTCCTTTGGGAAATGTTCACAGGAAAGTGTAGGGATAGACTCCTCACACTCTCTGGACAAGATGCAGAATCTTATGACCTCATGAAGGGTACCCTGATTGAGGGCTTTGGATTCTCCACTGAGGAGTACAGGATTAGGTTCAGGGGGGCTCAAAAATCCTCGAGCCAGACCTGGGTTGACTTTGTTGACTACTCAGTGAAAACACTAGATGGTTGGATTCAAGGCAGTGGTGTAAGTAATTATGATGGGCTGTACAATTTATTTGTGAAAGAACACCTGTTAAGTAATTGTTTCAATGATAAACTGCATCAGCATCTGGTAGACCTAGGACCAATTTCTCCCCAAGAATTGGGAAAGAAGGCGGACCATTGGGTCAAGACAAGGGTGTCCAAGACTTCAACAGGGGGTGACCAAAAGAAAGGGGTCACGAAGACTCCCCAGCAGAAGGGTGATGAGACAACCAAAACTAAAAATAGTAAAGAGTCTTCCACAGGCCCCCAAAAACCTGCACAGGAGGGTGGGCCCAGAGCCTCTTCACAAAACAATGGGTACAAGGGTAAAAACTTTGATCCCAAAAAGGCCTGGTGTCATAGCTGTAAACAGCATGGACACCAAACTGGAGACAAGGCCTGTCCCAAGAAAGGTTCCACTCCAAACTCCCATCCAGGTAACACTGGTATGGCTAGTCTCCAAGTGGGATCAACAGTGTGCCCAGAGCAAATCAGGGTCCACACTGAAGCTACTCTAGTTTCTGAGGGTGGGGTGGATTTAGCCACACTAGCTGTCTGGCCGCCTAACATGCAAAAATACAGACAGCAACTCTTAATTAATGGGACTAGAATAGAGGGCCTGAGGGATACAGGTGCCAGTGTCACCATGGTGACAGAG
This sequence comes from Pleurodeles waltl, assembly GCF_031143425.1. Classification (NCBI taxonomy): domain Eukaryota; kingdom Metazoa; phylum Chordata; class Amphibia; order Caudata; family Salamandridae; genus Pleurodeles; species Pleurodeles waltl. The sequence goes on from NC_090446.1 coordinate 38,286,406, forward strand.
AAACTGGTTTCCCCTGGCCAATACCTGACTGGAAAAACTTACACAGTCACCAACGCTGACAATCAGAGAAAAGTACATCCCATGGCAATGGTTACTTTAGAATGGGGAGGGGTCAATGGCCTGAAGCAGGTGGTGGTCTCCTCAAATATCCCAGTGGACTGTCTGCTTGGAAATGACCTGGAGTCCTCAGCATGGGCTGAGGTAGAGCTAAAAACCCATGCAGCAATGCTGGGTATCCCTGAACTGGTGTGTGTGAAAACAAGAGCACAATGCAAGGCACAGGGTGAAAAAGTAGAGCTGGAGTCTGGAAAAATGGCCCAGCCTACCAAGAGAACAGGAAAGTCAGTTGGGAAACCAACTGCAACACAGCAAAAGAAAGGGAACCTCTCTTCTCAGGAAGAAGTTCTGCCCTCTGAGGGAACTGAGCCTTTGGAGCTTGAACCTTATCAGGTTGAGCTCTTAGGCCCAGGGGGACCCTCAAGGGAGGAGCTGTGTAAGGGACAAGAAACCTGTCCCTCTCTTGAAGGCCTTAGGCAGCAAGCTGCTGAAGAGTCCAAAGGCAAGAAAAATGGAACACATAGGGTCTATTGGGAAGATGGGCTCCTGTACACTGAGGCCAGAGACCCCAAACCTGGTGCCACTAGGAGAGTGGTAGTGCCTCAGCTGTTCAGAGAGTTCATCCTAACATTGGCCCATGACATTCCCCTTGCTGGACATTTGGGACAAACCAAGACGTGGGAGAGGTTAGTCAACCACTTCTACTGGCCCAATATGTCCAACATGGTTAAGGAGTTTTGCCTCTCCTGCCCCACCTGTCAAGCCAGTGGTAAGACAGGTGGGCATCCAAAGGCCCCCCTCATTCCACTTCCTGTGGTGGGGGTGCCCTTTGAAAGAGTGGGTGTGGACATAGTTGGTCCACTGGAACCTCCCACAGCCTCAGGAAATATGTATATCCTGGTAGTAGTGGATCATGCTACCAGGTATCCTGAAGCTATTCCCCTTAGGTCGACTACTGCCCCTGCAGTAGCCAAGGCCCTCATTGGTATCTTTACCAGAGTGGGTTTCCCTAAGGAGGTGGTGTCTGACAGAGGTACCAACTTCATGTCAGCATACCTAAAGCACATGTGGAATGAGTGTGGAGTGACTTATAAATTCACTACACCTTACCATCCACAAACTAATGGCTTAGTTGAGAGATTCAACAAGACATTAAAGGGCATGATCATGGGGCTCCCAGAAAAACTCAAAAGGAGATGGGATGTCCTCCTGCCATGTCTGCTTTTCGCTTACAGGGAGGTACCACAGAAGGGAGTAGGGTTCTCACCCTTTGAACTTCTGTTTGGTCATCCTGTAAGGGGACCACTTGCCCTTGTTAAAGAAGGCTGGGAGAGACCTCTCCATGAGCCTAAACAGGACATAGTGGACTATGTACTTGGCCTTCGCTCTAGAATGGCAGAGTACATGGAAAAGGCAACCAAAAACCTTGAGGCCAGCCAACAACTCCAGAAGTTTTGGTATGACCAAAAGGCTGCACTGGTTGAGTTCCAACCAGGGCAGAAGGTCTGGGTTCTGGAGCCTGTGGCTCCCAGGGCACTCCAGGACAAATGGAGTGGCCCTTACCCAGTGCTAGAGAGGAAGAGTCAGGTCACCTACCTGGTGGACCTGGGCACAAGCAGGAGCCCCAAGAGGGTGATCCATGTGAACCGCCTTAAGCTCTTCCATGACAGGGCTGATGTGAATCTGTTAATGGTAACAGATGAGGATCAGGAGGCAGAGAGTGAACCTCTCCCTGATCTTCTGTCATCAGACCCAAAAGATGGCACAGTAGATGGAGTGATCTACTCAGACACCCTCTCTGGCCAACAGCAGGCTGATTGTAGGAGAGTCCTACAACAGTTTCCTGAGCTTTTCTCCCTAACCCCTGGTCAGACACACCTGTGTACCCATGATGTGGACACAGGAGACAGCATGCCTGTCAAGAACAAAATCTTTAGACAGTCTGACCATGTTAAGGAAAGCATCAAGGTGGAAGTCCACAAGATGCTGGAATTGGGAGTCATTGAGCGCTCTGACAGCCCCTGGGCTAGCCCAGTGGTCTTAGTCCCCAAACCTCACACCACAGATGGAAAGAAAGAGATGAGGTTTTGTGTGGACTACAGAGGGCTCAATTCTGTCACCAAGACAGATGCTCATCCAATTCCAAGAGCTGATGAGCTCATTGATAAATTAGGTGCTGCCAAATTTCTAAGTACCTTTGACTTAACAGCAGGGTACTGGCAAATAAAAATGGCACCTGGAGCAAAAGAAAAGACAGCATTCTCCACACCTGATGGGCATTATCAGTTTACTGTTATGCCCTTTGGTTTAAAGAATGCCCCTGCCACCTTCCAAAGGTTGGTGAATCAAGTCCTTGCTGGCTTGGAGTCCTTTAGCACAGCTTATCTTGATGATATTGCTGTCTTTAGCTCCACCTGGCAGGATCACCTGGTCCACCTGAGGAAGGTTTTGAAGGCTCTGCAATCTGCAGGCCTCTCTATCAAGGCATCCAAATGCCAGATAGGGCAGGGAACTGTGGTTTACTTGGGACACCTTGTAGGTGGAGGCCAAGTTCAGCCACTCCAACCCAAGATCCAGACCATTCTGGACTGGGTAGCTCCAAAAACCCAGACTCAAGTCAGGGCATTCCTTGGCTTGACTGGGTACTACAGGAGGTTTGTGAAGGGATATGGATCCATTGTGACAGCCCTCACTGAGCTCACCTCCAAGAAAATGCCCAAGAAAGTGAACTGGACTGTGGACTGCCAACAGGCCTTTGACACCCTGAAACAAGCAATGTGCTCAGCACCAGTTCTCAAAGCTCCAGATTATTCTAAGCAGTTCATTGTGCAGACTGATGCCTCTGAACATGGGATAGGGGCAGTTTTGTCCCAAACAAATGATGATGGCCTTGACCAGCCTGTTGCTTTCATTAGCAGGAGGTTACTCCCCAGGGAGCAGCGTTGGAGTGCCATTGAGAGGGAGGCCTTTGCTGTGGTTTGGTCCCTGAAGAAGCTGAGACCATACCTCTTTGGGACTCACTTCCTAGTTCAAACTGACCACAGACCTCTCAAATGGCTGATGCAAATGAAAGGTGAAAATCCTAAACTGTTGAGGTGGTCCATCTCCCTACAGGGAATGGACTTTATAGTGGAACACAGACCTGGGACTGCCCATGCCAATGCAGATGGCCTTTCCAGGTTCTTCCACTTAGAAAATGAAGACTCTCTTGGGAAAGGTTAGTCTCATCCTCTTTCGTTTGGGGGGGGGTTGTGTAAGGAAATGCCTCCTTGGCATGGTTGCCCCCTGACTTTTTGCCTTTGCTGATGCTATGTTTACAATTGAAAGTGTGCTGAGGCCTGCTAACCAGGCCCCAGCACCAGTGTTCTTTCCCTAACCTGTACTTTTGTATCCACAATTGGCAGACCCTGGCATCCAGATAAGTCCCTTGTAACTGGTACTTCTAGTACCAAGGGCCCTGATGCCAAGGAAGGTCTCTAAGGGATGCAGCATGTCTTATGCCACCCTGGAGACCTCTCACTCAGCACAGACACACTGCTTGCCAGCTTGTGTGTGCTAGTGAGGACCAAACGAGTAAGTCGACATGGCACTCCCCTCAGGGTGCCATGCCAGCCTCTCACTGCCTATGCAGTATAGGTAAGACACCCCTCTAGCAGGCCTTACAGCCCTAAGGCAGGGTGCACTATACCATAGGTGAGGGTACCAGTGCATGAGCATGGTACCCCTACAGTGTCTAAACAAAACCTTAGACATTGTAAGTGCAGGGTAGCCATAAGAGTATATGGTCTGGGAGTCTGTCAAACACGAACTCCACAGCACCATAATGGCTACACTGAAAACTGGGAAGTTTGGTATCAAACTTCTCAGCACAATAAATGCACACTGATGCCAGTGTACATTTTATTGTAAAATCCACCACAGAGGGCACCTTAGAGGTGCCCCCTGAAACTTAACCGACTGTCTGTGTAGGCTGACTAGTTCCAGCAGCCTGCCACACCAGAGACATGTTGCTGGCCCCATGGGGAGAGTGCCTTTGTCACTCTGAGGCCAGTAACAAAGCCTGCACTGGGTGGAGATGCTAACACCTCCCCCAGGCAGGAGCTGTGACACCTGGCGGTGAGCCTCAAAGGCTCACCCCTTTGTCACAGCCCAGCAGGGCACTCCAGCTTAGTGGAGTTGCCCGCCCCCTCCGGCCACGGCCCCCACTTTTGGCGGCAAGGCTGGAGGGAACAAAGAAAGCAACAAGGAGGAGTCACTGGCCAGTCAGGACAGCCCCTAAGGTGTCCTGAGCTGAGGTGACTCTGACTTTTAGAAATCCTCCATCTTGCAGATGGAGGATTCCCCCAATAGGGTTAGGATTGTGACCCCCTCCCCTTGGGAGGAGGCACAAAGAGGGTGTACCCACCCTCAGGGCTAGTAGCCATTGGCTACTAACCCCCCAGACCTAAACACGCCCTTAAATTTAGTATTTAAGGGCTACCCTGAACCCTAGAAGATTAGATTCCTGCAACTACAAGAAGAAGGACTGCCTAGCTGAAAAACCCCTGCAGAGGAAGACCAGAAGACGACAACTGCCTTGGCTCCAGAAACTCACCGGCCTGTCTCCTGCCTTCCAAAGATCCTGCTCCAGCGACGCCTTCCAAAGGGACCAGCGACCTCGACATCCTCTGAGGACTGCCCCTGCTTCGAAAAGACAAGAAACTCCCGAGGACAGCGGACCTGCTCCAAGAAAGGCTGCAACTTTGTTTCCAGCAGCTTTAAAGAACCCTGCAAGCTCCCCGCAAAAGGCGTGAGACTTGCAACACTGCACCCGGCGACCCCGACTCGGCTGGTGGCGATCCAACACCTCAGGAGGGACCCCAGGACTACTCTAAGACTGTGAGTACAAAAACCTGTCCCCCCTGAGCCCCCACAGCGCCGCCTGCAGAGGGAATCCCGAGGCTTCCCCTGACCGCGACTCTTTGAATCCTAAGTCCCGACACCTGGGAGAGACCCTGCACCCGCAGCCCCCAGGACCTGAAGGACCGGACTTTCACTGGAGGAGTGACCCCCAGGAGTCCCTCTCCCTTGCCCAAGTGGAGGTTTCCCCGAGGAACCCCCCCCTTGCCTGCCTGCAGCGCTGAAGAGATCCCTAGATCTCCCATTGACTTCCATTACAAACCCGACGCTTGTTTCTACACTGCACCCGGCCGCCCCCGCGCTGCTGAGGGTGAAATTTCTGTGTGGACTTGTGTCCCCCCCGGTGCCCTACAAAACCCCCCTGGTCTGCCCTCCAAAGACGCGGGTACTTACCTGCAAGCAGACCGGAACCGGGGCACCCCCTTCTCTCCATTCTAGCCTATGTGTTTTGGGCACCACTTTGAACTCTGCACCTGACCGGCCCTGAGCGGCTGGTGTGGTGACTTTGGGGTTGCTCTGAACCCCCAACGGTGGGCTACCTTGGACCAAGAACTGAACCCTGTAAGTGTCTTACTTACCTGGTAAAACTAACAAATACTTACCTCCCCTAGGAACTGTGAAAATTGCACTAAGTGTCCACTTTTAAAACAGCTATTTGTGAATAACTTGAAAAGTATACATGCAATTTTGATGATTTGAAGTTCCTAAAGTACTTACCTGCAATACCTTTCGAATGAGCTATTACATGTAGAATTTGAACCTGTGGTTCTTAAAATAAACTAAGAAAAGATATTTTTCTATACAAAAACCTATTGGCTGGATTTGTCTCTGAGTGTGTGTACCTCATTTATTGTCTATGTGTATGTACAACAAATGCTTAACACTACTCCTTGGATAAGCCTACTGCTCGACCACACTACCACAAAATAGAGCATTAGTATTATCTATTTTTACCACTATTTTACCTCTAAGGGGAACCCTTGGACTCTGTGCATGCTATTCCTTACTTTGAAATAGCACATACAGAGCCAACTTCCTACAATCAGGATCCAGCAATTTCACAAGGTACATACTCAGTGGTCTGACTAAGACTGGTCTGAGGAAGAACAAGACAGTTGATATGGAAAACTGTGTTTGTCCTATGTTTTGGAAGGTGACACATAAACCCAGGAGCTGTGTTACACAGCTTATTTTTCTAGCAATGCATAAGAGTGTAATCGACAAAATGGCAGTTTCTATGCTGTTCCAAGCATCTGTAAGGGCAGTGCATGTTCAAATGGGTGGTCTGCATGGAGGTGCTCACAGGTGTGTGCTGCATCAGTTTCTCACAAGTCCTGTAGGTGAGATTTGAGTTCAAATGGCAAACAGTACCTTTCACATGGGAAGCAAACTACAGGTGAGAACAGGGCTTAGAGACTACAAGCAAGTGCATTATTTAACCTGACGTCCATGCAGACAGATGTACTATGACTATGGCATACCATACAAAAGGGTGAAGCACACTGGATTACTATTGTTAGTCTGTGTGTGGGTAGAGGAGGGAATACATGGGTACACATATTACCATTCCAGGGACCTATTAAGACAGGTGGAGTGAGACCAGGAGCATGGGTGTGTCAGGACTTAGGACATGGGCTGTCATGTACATGGAATGTCATGTGCGTAATGCTTGTCATAGGTGTGGCACTTGTGCTGTCTATGTTCTGCTTATATGGAATTCTAGTCACAGATAGTCCTTACAAAGATAGGTGCTGTACAACTTACTGCTGTCAAGGGTCTGGTCATACATTCCTGTTACCAATGCAATAGCACATCCACTACCTCATGTATGAGGCTTTTTTTCCCCTTATTGACTGATGGTGTCTTACTCATGTGCCATATGCTGCGATGAACCATGTTGCCAACATGTATGTGTGAAATAGGTGTGGTCCTCTGCTATTGCCCTTCAAAGGTGAATTGTACAGGATATATGTCATTTACAGTGTGTGTGAATGTGACTGTTGTATAATACGCATCACAATTGCTTTGGAAATTTCTGTGTCCTGATCAGTATGTCAGCAATGGTCCATGGGGCTACACTCTTATTCTGATAGTTAGAGATAAAAGTGAGCAAAAATGATTACCCAGACCATGATATGGTGATTATTACAGGTGTTTATTTACATATGTTGATACAGTGGTGATGGTGAGTTGTTTCAAAAGAAATTATTCACAATATGTTGGCGCCTACGCAATCCAGCAGCGGTGTTTTGTTGGTTCCCCTCATATTGCAGGCCAGCATCCTCCTCTTCCTCGTCTTCAGGCATTTGTGGCTCTCGTTCTAATAGGGAAATGTTCCTTCGTACACAAATGTTGTGCAGGATGGCACATGTTAAAATTATCTTGCAGACCATTTCTGGTGAGTATAGGCGGCTGCCACCAGTGATGTCACGGCACCTGAATCTCGACTTGAGGATGCCAAAGGTCCTCTTGACTATGGTGCGTGTCCTCCTATGTGCCTCATTGTAGGCACGCTCTGCTGCAGTGCTTGGGTTGCCAAATGGTGTCATAATCCATGGCTTGATCCCATACCCCTGATCAGCTAAAAGAGAAAATAATTGGGATCATGTTGATGTAGCTTGCCCCATTAATATCACCTTGCATGGCAGTAGTTGTCTTGTGTTGTCTGTGACTCTTTTGTGTTATTGTGTTGATTCCTAGGCTTCTAGGATGTACCATCTGCATTGGGTTGTTTCCTTGACTGAAAAAGTGTTTGCCTGCTGACCGCTTGTCAGCAGTATGTTTTGGGATTTGCAGTACAGTGTGCACTCCCTAGCATTGTGACTTGTGATACAGGTGATTCCTGTGTCTTCACTGGGGGTAAGATGATAATTCCATACACAAATTCAATTTGACAGTGGTGATAACATGTTAGCATCTATGTACCCTGGACATCTCATACTTTTAGACATATGCAATGGATTATTTTAAACATCAGTGAGACGATTACATTTTGCAAGGTGACAATTAGCCAAACCTCTCCATACGTTGTGACCATTGATGTCTTAACATTTGACTGTACACTAATTTTAGATGTGTGACAGGTTCACTGAAGACCTATCAAACATGCCTAGCGGTGTCACGACCTCAGTGTGTTCCTGTTCACATGTTGCTGTCGTGGTATATGTGTTGTGTGTCCTAGAGGGTTGCTGTGCAGTGTGTATATAAGTAGGTTTCTGTACTTACCAACAAGTAGTCCATTGCCATATCATCCATCCTGGAAGTGTTGATTGATGGTACAGTGACAAAAGATGAATGAGTCATGGACACGCCCAGGATACTTTGCCACAATGTTGGTGATCAATCCTTGGTGATCCACAATGGCCTGCACATTGATGGAGTGTGTGTGCTTCCTGTTGCGGTATAGGTGTCCAGTTGCAGCAGGTGGCACAAGGCGTACATGTGTGCAGTCAATGGCACCAAGGACGTGTGGGAATCCATTAATGAGGTAAAACCCTTGTTTTGTCTCCTGCTGCTTCTGCTGTGTGTTTGGGAAGCAGATGTGGTGGGGTGTGAGTCTGATGATGGCATCCAGTACCTTGGGCACAGGAACGCGGAGAATGATTGCTGTGATATCCCAGCAACCAGGGCGCCAGTGGTTTGAAAGGAGCCACTTGCCAACATGTGTAGTACAGCTAGCAACTTGGTTTCTGTTGGGATGGTGCAGGGTGTTTGCAAGCTGGGTGCCAACTGTGGCTCAATGTTGCACAGCAGCTGCTGAATGGCTTGCCGGTTCAACCTGTACATCTGGATGATGTCATGTTCCCTGAGGCCATGAAGGGTTGTCCTGGTGCGGAATATCCTCTCCTGCCTCCTGCGTTGCCTTTGGGGTCCCTGCTCTTGTTGTGGTAGCTGCAGTTGTTGTTGCTGTGCTCTGCGTCTGCGTGCACGCTGGATGAGAAGCACCTCCATGTCTCCCTTTTGCTGCTCTGTTGTTGCTTCTGTGTGTTCTGATTAAATACAGGTGTGTTTGCCCCATTTTAACACCTGCCCTGACCCAGGCGTTAATTTTTGACGCAAATCGGGACTGTGCATCATTTTCCGACTCCGCCTCCCAGCTGTGCGGGATTTTTGCCTGGTAGCATAAACACGATGCACAGGCGTTTAAGTCATTTTTGGCACTGGAATGCCGACCTTGCATGTGATTAATGCAAGGCAGTTTCCCGCATCCAGAAAATGACGCACATGGTGGGATTTTGACGTCCGCGGGCTTGGGCGTCAAAGTTTAAATATGGGGCAAGGTTTGTGCTGAATGGCGTCAAAATGTTTGACGCACATTCGGCGCAGACGGAGTATAAATATGCCCCTTAATTCTTTAAAAATTAATATCTCCGATTCCCCTTATCCGATTTTATTTGTTTTGGTGGCATTTTAAAGCTAAAACTATTCTCAATGTTTATAAATTGGTTTTGGATGTTTAGACTGTTTACTGCATTTTATTTAAGTACTGTTTTTGTCATACTTGAATGCTTTACACACTGAGGCCCTCATTATGACATTGGCGGAAAATCCCTGTGAGGCAGCATGATTCCATAGGGCTGCCCCCCCCATGAAATGTTTCCACCTGTCCTGTGTGGAGGGACAGGTGGAAGTGAGGTAATTCCACTGAAGTTGTGCGCTGTGGCGGGAGGCGGTCGTGAACCGCCGTGCAATTCCTCATTGGTTAAAATTGGGTCCTATGGGGTACAGTGACCATTGGTGATCTAGGCTGGCGGTGACGGTATGCACCGTAATGGACGTGACCGCCATTTTCTATCTGATTCCTCACTTGCTACCTGACCTTCCATAGGAGAGGACATACATTGCAAGTGTAAATGTTGTGGGATGGGCTATGTGTGTGCCAAGGGTGATGAAAACGAGTATGGTGGGCCATATGTGTAACTGGCTGGACTGTTTGTATAATGGTGTTTTCCTGTGTGTATTGCCTCTGCAGGTCAGCGCCCATCAAAAAAAGGGTATACGGCACGCCAAGGCGGTGTGGACCCTGGGGGTCTATGGCAGGCGGAGCACCCACTGTCACAAACGGTGGGCGGAGCTGAGACGCTAGACACGGAAGACGGTGGAGGCCCAGCTGGGGTTGGCCTCCCAACGAGGAAGGGGTGCCTGTCGAACCCTGACCCCCCTGATGGCCCACATACTGGAGGTGGCCTATCCAGAGCTGGATGGGCGCTTGAGGGCATCACAGCAGCCACAAGGGGGTGAGTACAGTGGGTATCATTACAACTTACGGCTGGTGGGGTGGTAACCAGGAGGTGTATGTGTGTTAGTGGGTGCCCCAGGCCAGGCCTGACATAGCAGCATAGGTCTTCTGGTGGCTAGGGTTCTGAAGGGTTAATCCTGCCTTCCTAGCTTGTAAGCATCCACTACTAGTCAGGGCTATATGGGTCCCAGGTGTGCTGCAGTTGGCGGTGTGTACTAGCCCCTCCTCATGCCTTGGTGGCTAGTAATATCAGTGGTGGTTCGATGCATAGTGTGTAGACCTGTTCCATGTGTGTGAGGGTGCTGTGTACGCCAACGGTGGTGTTGGTGCAGCCATTGACACAGTGTATCTTTTGTCTCTCTCCCCCCTTTTTTGTTTTGTCATCCTGTCCTTATGTGCATTAGCATCATCTGGCAGAGGAGCAGAAGCACCGGCGAGGGAGGGAGCTGCATCACACAGGACCCAGGAGGCAGAGTCCACCGGCGCTGAGGGTACCAGTGGGGCGGAGGGTGAGGAGAGCACCACGGCGGAGACTGGAGGGGACAATTCTGACTCAGAAACCTGCTCTGATGGACACTTCTGTGACCACCCCAGCTACAGGTACCTGCCCCACCCCCGTACCAGCACCGCCCTCCCAGCAGCCCCTCAGCGAGTTGCCCGTGCCCGCTCACCCAGGAGGGTGGGTATCTCTTTGCCCCAGGCACCTCAGGCCCTGCCCCAGTGAGCCCTGCCTGAGTGAGGAGGCTATTGACCTCATGAGATCCACATCTGTAGGGCAGTCAACCATTGTGAATGCCATCCAGGGGCTGGAAGCCCAGATACAACAATCTAATGCATTCCTGGAGGGCATTCAACAGAGATCGATCCAGGCTCTGGCCTCCTCTCTGATGGCAGTCATTGTCCCTGTTTTTACTGTACCCATTCCAACTACCACTTCCCAGTCCCATTCCCCTCAACCCCAACCGATCCCAAGCACACAGCAAGACGAGCATGCACACAGGACAACCCCTAAGAGTGTCACAGGCAAACACAAGCACCACACTTCAACCACAGGCACTCACACAAACACCATCCAGTTGCAGACACAACAACATCCACCCTTTCCACTGTCTCCCCCTCCTCCTCCACCTCCCACCTAGTTACATCCACACTCAAACCTGCTTGCACCACATCATCATCCACTACCTGCATCATCACAACACCAGGCAGAACACACACTTCACTGGCATACACCACCACAACAGCCATGCACATGTCGCCTGTGTCCTCTCCCACTCTGTCTGTCCCCCCTCCTAAAGTACACAAACACAAGCACTCAGACACCCAACAGCCATCCACCTCACAACAGCATATAGCCCATGCACCTGCACCCAGATCCAGCAGACAGACACCTCCAACAACCACTCCTTCATCCTCCACTCCCATTCCTTCTCCCTCTTCCCGCCCCAATGTCCCTAAAAAGATTTTCCTTTCTGCCATTGACTTCTTCCCTTCCCCCCCATCCTGCACGTATGGCCAGGGCATCACAATTCCAGCCAAGCACTTCAGCCACGCATTCAACGGGACCAGTTCCATCTGCACCTACTCATGGTGGAAAGGATTCCAGGCCACATATCCTGAAGGGGAAGAAGCCTGCACCAGGCAGCCGAAAGTGGAAGGAGCCAGCAACCAAAAGGAGAAGGAGTCTGCACCAGCAGGCAAGAAGGGCAAGGAGCCTGCAACAGCAGGAAAGAAGGGGAAGGAGCCTGCACCTGCCATCCAAAAGGGGAAGGAGCCTGCACCAGCAGGCAAGAAGGGCAAGGAGCCTTCACCAATAGGCAAGAAGGGCAAGGAGCCTGCAACAGCAGCTGTCATGGAGCCCCGACCACCAACCGTGGTTGTGTGGCCATCCGAGGGTGCAGGGGTTGTGCAGGAGCCTTCCACCACCACCAGCACTGCCAGTGTGATGCCAGTGACGTGGGATGAAAATGCAAGTTTTGTTTCCTAGGACGATTGCCTTATTTTGGCCAGGAGGAGAGGGGAGAAAAAGTGAAAAATAGGCTAATTACCACGGAGCAAAGTTGTAAGTGTTGTCTAGGATACATTGGGATCAATAGGTAAATGTCAAGTAGCCATGTCAAAGGAGTCAAGAAGGTAAAGGGCCTGATGGTAGCAGACATGCCATTAATGATACCTTGAGCTTAGTGTGTTTAAGTAGGAAACCATCTACATTTTTAAGCAACTTAAATTGCATAGAGTCCATTATTACCACACCTAATAAAGGAGATTTTGAAATCACCAACTCACATTTCAGTAAAGACCAGGGATAAGAAGATTGTGTTAAGATAACAAGATGGTGTTAAAATGTGTAAGCATTCTTTGCTGGAAATTCCAGAATTTATTTGATGAATGTGGATTCAGAGAAGATACTGTTGTGGTGCTTCATGCAGTACACCATGTGATATTACCAATATGGCATTCTGTGACACAGGGTGCATTCTGGAAAGTAGAGGCTTTATACAGTAAAGATGAATACATTGCATTACTCAGTTGGTGACTGAACCTGGTACCAATATCCTTGTCTCAGTTCCGAAGGGTGCGGAAGCAGAAGTTGCTAAGACCTTACATAGATCACATTCTCTCAGTCAAGATCTATCAGGGCACTTTCTGGGATATGGTAATATCCATTCATACAAGTTAAAAGGTTTATGTACTACTGGTTGAAGTGATATCCTAACCCTTTTTCACATATATGTGCATTTGATCTCTGAGTAAACCTGGCATGTGCTCAATGACATGTGATAACCATCAATCGATCTAAAATCCCAGGATGTTTATTATGTAGGTACATACATTGTCTACAGCTACTGCATAAGATGTTGCCAAGAATGTGAGGTGAGGGTGATTTGGAAGTATGATCTAATATGTAGAGAGCCCATTCTAAAGACCACAAAGTATTTTTAAAAGCACTTTGCACAAACTTCCCATCATCTCTAGTTTGATCCTTTCCTGATACGGCTGCTAGGTCTAGCCACACAACCTGGGTATTTTGTTTATCAGCAGAGGTGGGGGACCTCTGAATATTAGGAGTTTTGTGAATCCCCACAGACTGTGGAAGTTTCCATCAGAGAGATCAGAGGGGAATGCTTGAGGTATATTGTGGGTAAGAAAATATCATAGGATCCCCACAAGTCACACCACCCTTGACTTCCTTGGGTGGCTAGTTTTCCAAATTGAAATGTATGACAGAATCCCTTTGATGCTGACCAACTTTGGGTTAAAATATCACAACTACCCATATCGCAAAACAGGTAATTTATTTTATGACAGGAAATGTCAATGTGTATACTTTCAATTTTGGGACCTTTTGTGCTGTAGAAGCTTTGACAGCAACAAAAGTTGTGTACTGTTTGCATTGAGACGAGTGTGGAAGTACAGAATCATATAACATTTGTTATTATGAATTGAATTTCTCTTAATATTGGCTTCCAAATGAAAGCCAGTGTACCAAAAATATCATATTTTGCAAATTGCCTCTTTATCACACACTAGTATGGATACCCTCAAATTAGGTGCTGTACAAATACCTGCTATTAGCCACATTTCAAAACCCCCTAGAAATCCTACATACCCCTTTTTTATTCATTACATTTTACCTTATTAATTGATGCCTGTTTGGTACACAATTAAATATTGCTACGACCTACAGTTCAGTTGTTGGCCATGGGTACTCTATTTTTTTGGTCAACTGTTAGACCTGACAGCCTTAGGATGGTCATCCCCCAGCTTTTTGCCTACCTCCATTTTTCTGAGCCTGTTTTTGCTGGTTTTAGGACTCTGAACATTTTACTGCTTCTGACCAGGGCTAAAGTGCAGGTGCTCTCTCCCCTAAACATGGCAACATTGGTTACCACCCAATTGGCATATTTAATTTACCTTCATGTCCCTAGTAAAGTGTACTACATGTGCCCAGGGACGGTAAATTAAATGCTACTAGTGGGCCTGCAGCACTGATTGTACCACCCGCATAAGTAGCCTTTTAACCATGTCTCACGCCTGCCATTGTAAGGCCTTTGTGTGCAGTTTCACTGCCACTTCAACATGGCATTTAACACTACTTGCCAAGCCTTAAAGCCCCCTTTATCTACATATTAGTCACCCCTAAGGTATGCCCTGGGTAACCCATAGGGCAGGGTGCTATGTAATTAAAAGATAGGACATGCACCTATATGTTTTACATGTCCTGGTAGAGAAAAACTCATGAATTTTTTGTCCGCTACTGTGAGGCCTGCTGCTCTCATAGATTAGCATTCAAACTGCCCTTAAACACTTTTAAGTGGTAGGTGCTGATCTGGAAGGAGTAGCCCTGCCATGTTTGGTATTGCCTGAATGGTAACAGAAAATCCTACTTACTGGTGAAGTTGGATTTAATATTACTATTTTAGAAATGCCACTTTTAGAAAGTGGGCATTTCTCTGCACTAACTGCCATCTGTTACTTCCAGCCCTGTCTTCAAATCATGTCTGGTCTGTGCAGCTTGACAGCTCTCCTTGTGCATCCATCCAGACAAACATAAACACAGGACACTCCGTCATGTCTGCATTCATCTGCAGACTGAATGGGTCTACCTGGGCAGGAAGGGTGCAGGGTCTTTCTAATACACCTCAAAGGCCAGTGGCCTGCCCTTACGCAAATGACTGATAACCCACCCACTAGGATCCTGGCAGACAGGACTGGGATGAATGGGGAACATGTGCACTTAAAAACCACTCTTTGTAGTTTCCCCCACTTCAAATGCATTTTTAGTTATATAACTGGGTATCTGACACCAACAAATCAGACACTTCTGGACCTACACCAGGACTCTGTCAGAGAGCCTGCCGGGCTGTCCAAAAGACTCTTCTGGACTGCTTTGCCGAAGGACTGATTGCCTGCTTGTTGTCCTGCTGCCTGGTGCTCCTGACTCTGCTGGAAGGACTCTGCCTTCATCCTAAAGTGCTCTCCAAGGTCTTGGATTGAGCTTGCCTCCTGTTTCTGAAATCTCAGGGCCAACAAATTGACTTCATCTTTTCAGAAAATCCTAGTGCATTGGAAAATCGCTTCAACGCCCGCAGAAATCAATGCAATGCCGGCATCGCAACTGGAAAATCACTGTACCGCTGGAATGACCCAGCACCGGCTTCCAATCTGAAAATTTGATACAGTGTCTGCCTCGTGGTGAAAAATTCACTACGTGGCCTACCGGGTAAACACAGTGCCTGCTACTTCTACCAGCACATCAAGAGTTTTCAAAGCATCACCCCTGGGCTTCGAAATCCCCCTGCATCACAGTGAGGAACCAAGATTGCGCTTCTGAAAAATGACGCATCATCTTGCAGCATGGAAAGAAATGATGCATGATGTGGCCCACCGAAAATTCTGTTTCAACACCCTATTTTTCCATGCATCTCCTCCTCTGCAGTCCCAGATTGTCGTATTTTTGACGCAACCCAGGTACTGTGTGTTATAAGGATACAACTACTGTTTCTTAAGAACTGAAACTCTTTGAAACCTTTAAAAAGTGATATTTCAACTTGTGCGTATTGGATTTTTGTTGTTTTTACCTTATTTTATTCAGATAAATAATATCTATTTTTCTAAACTTCTAGGGTGTATTTTTGTGTTTTTTTTTCACTATGTTACTGTATGAGTTCTTGCACAAATACTTTACTCATTGCCTTCTAAGTCAAGCCTGCCTGCTCTGTGCCAAGCTACCAGAGGGTGAGCACAGGATAATTTGGGGTCTTGTTGTGACCTACCCTGACTACGATTGTGGTCCCGAATTGGACAAGGGTGTATACCTCTGCCGACTAGATACCCGATTTCTAACAACAACCAATGAACATTATATACCCTGCGAGCAAAGGTTTCTGATAAATGTAATGGTATATTGCTTTTGGAAAGCAGCCATCAGGACAAAGAATTGCAGAAGACAATGTTATGTATTTATTTTTTTCTATACTTCCAATATGTTTATTCCATTGCTTCCTTTGGGGGAAACCCTGAGCAGTCTACACAAGTCACTCCTTGCTGAATTCAGAATTTTGCCAAGCTTTCAGAAAGGCATAACATTCTGGGTTCACCCATGGGATTCAAATCGTATTCCATTTTAAGCATCAAGTAGATTGTAAGTAGATTCTGCAAACAATAAAAAAAAATTATTTGCCAATTAGAAAAATGGAAAAAAGTGGGGAGGGATTTTCATTAAGAACGCTGTTTTTTCTAGAAAAATTATTTTAGCACTGTAAACATTTTGTTGATGTCATTTAAAAAATGCTTTTTTGCCCAGGGCATTTTTTATGCAAACAAATCAACGATATGGTGGATTTCTTCTCTATTCCCTCCAAAAAATCCACAAACCATGGGTACCTCTAGAATCCCCAAGAGGTTGACATGAAAAGATGTAAATGTGGCATGGATACTGTTTGTGAAAACGTTATGAAAGCTTAATCTCAAAGTGCCCCAATCATCAAAAGGGCTTGGTACTGGGGGTGAGTAAGGGAAAGCACAGCAGCTTAGCAGTTAAGCATTGGAGTGATATTAGGAACTTTATCAAAGTTGGTTAGTAATTTAGCTAGTGGAGTTATTGGATAAAAGGTATCAAATTTGATGTTGTTAAGTGCTTTTCCTTTTTACTTGTTTTCTTTAAATGGAAATTCAAATTGTTTATGAAGATGTATTATCTCATGTATTTATGGTAGTTATGTATCTATTCATAAAAATAGTATCTCTTTTCCATTGCTCAATTTCTCAATAAAACAGTAAGCCATTAATAGAAAAGGAAGAAACATGCAAACTGTTTAACAAAGCTTGACACAACAGCACATCAAAAATATGTAGGTCCCTGTACAGTGGGTGTGTTTGTGGTACATCTTTCATTTTGAGAGGCAGAGAGTTAGTTTCTAAGATGAGAGGATTGTAGTACATCTGCATAATGATGGCAACTTGTTTAGAAAGTATCTAGTTTGTAATACTAATGCCTTTTGTGCGTGGCTATACAGTCAGTCCATTCTGCAACCATGGCTGCAGAATTGAATGGAGTCATCAGACATTTTTGGAGAAACATGAGACATTTGTGGATACTGCAGGCATAGTGAAGAGATAAGGAGCCTGAAGACACAACACACATGGCAGCACTTGAGGTGACCAGCAAGGTTGATGATGGTGCATTCCACCCCACAGTCCATATATGTTGATCCTTTGTGCTACAGTCTATTGTTTGTTTTCCGAAAAGCATTTTTAAAGTCAGTATTTCTTAACCCATATATAATAGGATTACACAAAGGAGTTACAGCAATGTACAACAAAGACATCACTTTGTTATCATTAAACGAATATGTTGATGAAGGTCGAAGGTACACAAAAGAGAGAGATCCATAGAATAAAATGACCACTATGAGGTGGGAGGCACATGTAGAGAAGGCCTTCTGTCTTCCCTGTTTGGATTTAATTTTTAAGATTGTTACTGTAATTTTCATGTAAGATGTGATGATCGCAAAAAAGGACATCAACAACAGTGTTGCACCAATAGCATAGGTAACCGTGTCAATTTTGTCAGTTTTGCTGCATGAAATGTTCAGAAGAGCTATCATATAACAGAAGAAGTGGTTGAGTTTACGGGTGTCACAGAAGGTGAGCTTAGACATTAACACAGTGTGGGCTACTGGGACTAGGAAGCTAAGTGCCCAGCTCCCAGAAGCCAACTGTAAACAAAAACTCCTATTCATGATGGTCATATAATACAATGAGTGGCAGATGGCTACATACCTATGGTAAGCCATAACTGTAAGGAGGAAAAATTCTGTAGAAACCATAAATATAAAAAAGTATATCTGTAGTAGGCATTCAGTGAGAGAAATGCGTCTGCCATACTGAAAGAAGTGAGCCAGCATCTGGGGGAAAATGACAGAGGTATAACTGATGTCAAGTAAATTCAAATTTGTTAGAAAGAAATACATTGGAGTGTCCAGTTATGTGCTAGAGTATATTGTTGCCATAATAAGGAGATTTCCAGCAAGAGCCATCAGGTACATCAGGGAAAATACCACAAAAAGTGGTACTTGCATTTCTGGGAGATCTGAGAACCCCACGATCAGGAAATCTTCTAATAAACTCAGATTATTGTCTGGAAAATTCTTGTGTGCCATTTGCCAGTTGATGTCAGTGTCTTTGCATCTGAAAAAGAAGTGTACGAAAAGAGACCGGCAATGTAAATACAATTGCACAACAAGAAGATGTGGCACTAGTAAGATGTATGCCACATTACACATGCCCTTAAAGTAAATTTTTAGCATATTGTAAAAACAATATGTATGCTTCTGTCATTATTGTACATAAAGAATATTTACATAAGAAGTCAATCTATTGTAATGATGTACTACTGGAAAATCAAGTTCTGATTATGGTGGTACAAAAATATCATTGCCTGAACGTTGACTGAAATATTGTGTAGGTAAGCATATGAAGGTAACTAAATGTTTACTATTCTTAGCACTTGCTCTCTCTCTCCATATATATATATATATATATAAGTATGCATAGGTAAACATCGGTCTCATATTTGTACCTCCACATCCATGTACCTGGAATACATATTCCTCTAACTCAGAATTAATATTTATATATTAATTATATATTAAGAGAGAGCAAGTGCTAAGAATAGTAAACATTTAGTTTATATATATATATATATATATATATATATATATATATATATATATATATATAAATATTAATTCTGAGTGAGAGGAATATGTATTCCAGGTATGTGGAGGTACAAATATGAGACCGATGTTTACCTATGCATACTTATATATACTTACATTCACACAGGTTTTGTAGTCCAGTTTTTGCTTATATTATATATATGAAGCTTACTAGTTGTGTTGTCAATGTTCTTACATACAATCATTACAAAAACATTTAAACCAAACAAATATACATAATAAGACATGTAAAATTGAAACTAGGAGTATATAACATGAGTGAATGAGTTGCAGTTCCGAAAGGCCTTATATAATACTTCCAAAATTATAGTTACCACAAGGTGATAACAAACAAAGACGCAATACATCAATGTGTAGAATAGGTTAATGGGAAAAACTGGAATAAATACCAGCACTCAAATAAATATGGACTGAATTTACAATGATTTGTTCCACAAGTTGGTGTAGCTTACTTGTGAAAACTCAAATGTTAGCCCAGAGTAAGACAAGGGTAGGTCTGAATGGGGGTTGGTTAATCAAAGGATGGAAGATTAATTATTTGGTTGTGTACCTGTTTAGGCTGGGTTTTATCAGTTCTATTTGTAAGGTCCGTGTGTTGCATTTTTACCCAACATGCTTAGATGTTGTGAAAACTTGGGACCAATATTAAAAAATCTAGGTTTCCAAGGTTGCGTGGAAGCAATGTAGAATCTTTATCACCACAGGTCTCCACGAATGCCACAAACTAGCAAGAACTTTGGGTGGTTCTGGTATTAGATGCAGATAAAGGCTTATCTTCTGTTGGAGGTTATGACCCAGCATTAGGGTGTACACTTGGCATCACCTGCTATAGGGACACATTCCTATTCTATCCTCATGTCCAAAATAACACAAAGGACCACTTTCAAGAGCAGGATGATCTCCCCTCCAATCTGAACTATACATCATATTGCAGTTCCCAAGGAAAGATCCTCTCATTTAACCTGGACTGGAATTGAGAGAAGTATGCACACCTTAAAAATACTTATTAGGTAGGGGATGGTTGAGACCAACCACTTAACTTGAAGAAAATTAGTCTTTGCATTTTGACAATCTGGGTAATACTTCATCTTTGACCTGCTAGGGTATTAGGATCGATTGACATTTTGATGTTCTTATTTTTTTAAAGCATTCTTTATGCAGATTTTCCAATCAGCGTGGCCTTTTGCAGCTCTTCAAAGGCCCAAGGTAGCTTATCTCCATGCAGGAGTAATTCAGCTCCTCTCTTAGAGGGACTGTTAGATATTCTGGTCTGCACAGCACACATCAGTAAGAGTTCTTCCATATGTCCTGGTGTTTTAATCCAAGTTAGGAACTCTGAAAGGTAGTAAGGGAGGGAAAGTGGCTGGGTCAGACGGTATACTGACAGATCTGTATAAAGTTTTGGGAGAGGCAATAATTCCAGTTTTGTTAGAATTGTATACTGGGATTTTTGAAAACGGAGTTCCCATTCCAAATTCATTGAACGAGGCCACAATTACATTGATTTTGAAGCCTGGTAAAAACCTGGTGAAGTGTGAATCGTATGGTTCTATATCTTTGTTGAACTGTGATTATAAAATATTTGTTAAAATATTAGCGCATACATTAAGTGGATTGTTGAGTTGTTGATACATCCTGACCAGAAAGGTTTTATTAGGGGCCGATTTTTACACAAACTGACTTTTAATCTGGTGGGGGCAATAGATATGGCTACAATATTTGAAGTTCCTCTAGCAGTACTAACTCTTGATGCAATGAAGACCTTTGATAGAGTTAATTGGACATACTTAAGTCAGATTTTGAGTGTATGCAGTATGGGGAAAAAATTGGTAGAGCTATAGTGTTATGTAGCCATTTTAGCTGTTGTTGTATACTCATTATTTTAGCATACTAGCCCTGTCGCAGTGCACTTTAACATAGATATATTTTATTCAGCACATTTTATTATTTTAACACAAGCCACATTTGCAGTCTTGTTTTATTTTTTTTGTATCTAGCTTTTCTTCACCTAGGTCAGCACTGTGTTCTTAAACAAGACATTTCTTTCACTGTGTGCTTTTCTCAAGGCTTCAGTAAGATAGGTTGCCGGCAAAAGTGGTAAGCTTTGTCTCCAGTGTTCACAGAAACATACACACTCTTATGTGGGGATTCTTTCTTGAAACATCACTTGTTTTATTATAAAACCACCACTTTGACTCATGTACGTTAGAGGGAGATTCCAGCCAGATGACTACAACTGTATGCTGATTGCTGATTGCTTCACTGCAGCTGCTTGCATAGATTACCTGCTTCCTGGCCCACATGGGAACGGTGTCTATCCAGACTACAGACCTCTTGCTCAGGTATGAGGGATGATGTCCTCCCGGGGGGGAACCTGAAAGGCAGACTTAGAGCTTAACATGCTGTGCTCTAACACAGTTTAGGCAGGAATTATATCTAGAAATGGTAGTGGTAATCCTGTGTTTTTCTCTCATTGTCACAACTTTATTTCTTTTAAGCTTCATCGTCCTAGGTATTGCAATACATGCCTTACTATCTGAGATGCAGTTACTTCAATAAAACTTTATTGAACTATATTCTGCCTCTGATTGTCCTTGAACATGTGAGACTAATGTAACTGAGAGAAATGGATGAAATCTGAGTGACAAGATTCCCTAAGGAGTCATCTACGTCATGCGCCCGGTTGCCATAGTCAACCTTGCCCTCGGGTGAAAATGAGGCACTGCTAGGTAGCCAGGAAGAAACCCGGATTAGGCCGACAGGTCTCACATGGTGTAGGCTCAGACTCAGTCCCCCATAGGCCAGGTGATTCTGCCGCCCAAATCCGGTAGTCTCATTAGGATAATGAGAACCTACGCGACAGTAAGATTGATTTATATTGTCCCCACTGCAAGAGTTTTAGTGAACGGAAACCTCACAGAGCCCTTTACCATAATCAGAGCTTCTAGGCAGGGCTACCTTCTGTCCCCTTTATTGTTTGACCTCTATATAGAACTCTTTGCTAGGAAAATAAGGCAGAGCTCCTTAATAGGACCCTTTGCTTGCAACGGTTGGCAGAAAAAAGTAGCCTTATATGTAGATGACCTCTTAGTGTACACGGCAGATCTCTCAACACCTATTGGCCATAGCAGAGGACTTTGATAGAGTGTCCGGATATTGCATGAATACTTGGAAGACAGAGATCATGGCAAGGAACCAGAAGAAGGAACAAGCACAAGTGAGGAGAGAAATGAGATACTTAGGCATAACGTTCACACAGGAGATAGATCATCTTGCAATGAAGAACTTAAAGACATTGTCAGTCAAATGCTGTAAATTACTGCAGAGACAGGTGCACCTTCCTCTGACAATTGTGGGTAGAGTCAATTTGGTTATGATGGTGATATTGCCTAAATTGAACCTTCTATACAGTTCCATCCCACTTTCAATGCATAAGAGTTATCTAAAAAAAAAAAAGCAAGCTATAATCTCCTTTATATGAGCATAGGATTGCTTGGAATAAGTTTCGAAGAAGGAGAGGGGGAGGTTGGCACTCCCACACTTAAAATATTATGCCTGGGCATTCCATTTTAAAAACACAAAAATGCTTTTTACATCTCCAGACTCTACAGCAATTGGAATATGTTTAGAGCTGTGGTTGCTACAGTTAAAGGGGCAACAAAGGGCTTTCTCTACAAATTCAGTGACCCAAAGTTCTTCAAAAAGGTAAAATTGAAGACTTTACTTCACCTTGCAATGAATTTGTATCAGTTAAGATCAGCAGCAGGAGCTAGTTAATATAGACAAAATGCCCCTACCTGGGATTCACCAGGCACTCTGGTGTGCTTGAATAATGTCTTACCCTTGCCAATAAGAAAGGCTGGCATACTTGTTTGGGGAGACCTCCTTAGGGAAGGAGCTCTAATTTCCTGGGAAGAGCTTGAGGATAAAACGGGAGGGGCCCTTTCTAGACTGAAATACATCCAATTAAAAGGTTGGTTACAGAGGGCCCAAATGGCTTTTGATCAGCACACTTTTCATAATACAGTTTACTTCTTGAATCCTCAACCCCTAAGAAGGTTTTGGACTTGTACTGGGAAATCCTAGAGGGACTAGATGGTGATTTTGTATTGGCTGAAACTCTTTGGGGGTATATTATGCCTCGGGAATGGGTGCAGGTTTGGTGGTAAACATCTATGTGTACTTTGTTTAAGATAGTAAAGCCTACAACACTAAGGAAGAATCACTTCTTTTCCATTCATAAAGCCAATATGTCACGGAAAGACTCTCCAAGATAAGAAAAGGTGGTGAGGTAAACTGTCACAAATGTGATCTGCATTGCGCTTCTGACATTCATAGGTTTCTGTAGTGTCCAGCTGTTATCTCATTTTGGGCAGAAGTGTGTAGAACTGTCTCAAGTATATTGGGGTCAGAAATTAAGGTGAGCCTCCCCCTGGTTATATTCAGGCAATTACAGGAACCCGAACTGTGGGGTAGTAATGTGGGGTAGTAATGGAAAAAGAGATGATAGGAACTTGTTTTTTTTTTACTCTATTCTTTAGGCCAGAAGATAAATATGTTGAAATTGGATGACGAAGTTCCCCCCTTTGCATCTGGAGTGGCTTAATGCTCTTTTTCCTACGTCAAAGATGGATTTAGAGGTGGGTGGCCCAAAAAAGAAGAAGGAAAAAATGTGGGATCCCCTGGTGGAATGGAGAAGTGACCAAGGGAGTCTGTAAAGACCAGATAGGGGCTCACAATCTTGGTACTCGAAGTCCAATGATTATACACCTTCTTTGCCCACTCCCCAGCCATGTTGGTTCGGACGTTTTCTTCCCAAGGGAAGGCTGAGTGAGAGAGAAGGGGTCTCCATGGCATTGGTCATCTCCATATATGGGAGGGCGTCAAGACGGAATATTGGAGTTGAGTTGGAGTCTGACGTGAACGAGGACAAACATTTTTTTGTTTAATACATTTATGATTATGTGGTAGGACTGAATCCAGGACCTTAGGCAGTCATATTGTTAACTTCCTAAAAACCCTAAACAGAAGAATTGAAGTTTTTTGGTTGCAGTTATCTTTCTATTTCTCCCGTGTTGTCATTGTTGTCAATTTATAATGCTGCACATGACACATAGTAAACTGAGAATCTCAGTGGTGATCACAGTGCACTACAGTTCATGAATCTCACCATGTACTTCACCAGTTTCCGTTTTGCAATTATCCCAGGGAGAGCAACATTATTTAGCAGTTTGGTGAAGGTTAAACCTTTGAGTTACATAAATTGTTTCATTCATCTATGTTTAGGCCTCTTCTACTTACCCCTTGTAGTTATGCCCTTGACTGTTGTGACAAGCATGCATGTGCTGTACCATGTCTTAGTCATAACTCCTTCTTTCTTTCTTTCTTTCTTTCTTTCTTTCTTTCTTTCTTTCTTTCTTTCTTTCTTTCTTTCTTTCTTTCTTTTCTTTCTTTCTCTTTTTCTTTCTTTCTTTCTCTGTTTCTTTCTTTCTTTGTTTCCTTCTTCAGATCTTCTTGCAGGATTCCACAACATTTGCAGAACGGACCACCTATGATGACATTGCTATTAACATAATTAGGATTGGAAGTGGGTAGGCTACTGGAACTCTTGGGTGAATGCAGGCTATGAGGAACCTGAGATAAGGGTAAAACTGGTGTCTGTACTAGAGCTGAGCTAGCATGGATTAAGGGCCATATTTATACCTTTTGACGCAAAACTGCGGTAACGCAGTTTTGCGCCCAAAAAATTAGCACCGGCTAACGCCATTCTGAAGCGCCATGCGGGCGCCGTATTTATTGAATGGCGTTAGCCGGCGTTAGCCGACCGGCGCTGCCAGGTGTGCGTGCAAAAAAACGACGTACACCAGGCAGCGCCGGCGTAGGGAAAAATGGTGTTTGGGCATCCCAAAATGGGGCAAGTCAGGCTGAGGCAAAAAAATCGTCATAACCCGATTTGCGCAATTTCTTTGGGCGCCCAGACGCCATTAACATGACTCCTGTCTTAGCAAAGACAGGAGTCATGCCCCCTTGCCCAATGGCCATGCCCAGGTGACTTATGTCCCCTGGGCATGGTCATTGGGCATAGTGGCATGTAGGGGGGCACAAATCAGGCCCCCCTATGCCACAATTTTTTTAAAAAAAAAATACTTACCACAACTTACCTTTTCTTCCCTGGGATGGGTCCCTCCATCCTTGGGTGTCCTACTGGGGTGGGCAAGGGTGGCAGGGGGTGTCCCTGGGGGCAGGGGAGGGCACCTCTGGGCTCATTCTGAGCTCACAGGTCCCTTAACGCCTGCCCTGACCCAGGCGTTAAAAAGAGGCGCAAATGCTGGGTTTTTTGCCCCGCCCACTCCCGGGCGTGATTTTTGCCCGGGAGTATAAATACCACGCACATGCCTGGGAGTCATTTTTTAAGACGGGAACGCCTACCTTGCATCTCATTAACGCAAGGAAGGTGTTCACGCCAAAAAATGACGCTAACTCCATGAACTTTGGCGCTAGACGCGTCTAACGCCAAAGTATAAATATGGAGTTAGTTTTGCGTCGAAAAAAACGACGCAAATTCGGCGCAAACAGAGTATAAATATGCCCCTAAGTTTCAGCACACCACGACCAGCATACAACAGCAATACAGGGAGAGGAGGAGGAGAGAACACGCCTATTAAGAGGTAAGACTGATTCCAGGGTGGTGTCCCAGAAAAAACTATTACAAACAACAAGATGCATTGAGGACACCATCTGGTGCACCCACGCACATGGTGTCCCAGAAGGATACACTTATGCAGACTTGCTGTGGGAGAGTCACCAAACATAAACATAATTCCTCACCTAAGGTAACTGCTTAAAGACAGGCAAGCAATAAAAGTAAGGGAGTGAGGTAGTATGGGGCAGTTTGGTTGTTCAGGTATAATTAGTCATCCATGTACTACTGAGCGGATCAAGTCAAACATTGAGGGCCATATTTATACTTTTTGACGCAAAACTGCGCTAACGCAGTTTTGCGCCAAAAACATTTGCGCCGGCTAACGCCATTCTGAAGCGCCATGCGGGCGCCGTATTTATTGAATGGCGTTAGCCGACCGGCGCTGCCAGGTGTGCGTGCAAAAAAACGATGTACACCAGGCAGCGCCGGCGTAGGGAAAAATGGCGTTTGGGCGTC
Organism: Pleurodeles waltl; assembly: GCF_031143425.1. NCBI lineage: Eukaryota > Metazoa > Chordata > Amphibia > Caudata > Salamandridae > Pleurodeles > Pleurodeles waltl. Next base: position 38,312,504 of record NC_090446.1, read on the forward strand.
CCAAAATGGGGCAAGTCAGGCTGAGGCAAAAAAATCGTCTTAACCCGATTTGCGCCATTTGTTTTGGGCGCCCAGACGCCATTAACATGACTCCTGTCTTAGCAAAGACAGGAGTCATGCCCCCTTGCCCAATGGCCATGCCCAGGTGACTTATGTCCCCTGGGCATGGTCATTGGGCATAGTGGCATGTAGGGGGGCACAAATCAGGCCCCCCTTTGCCACAATTTTTTTTTTTTTTAAATACTTACCACAACTTACCTTTTCTTCCCTGGGATGGGTCCCTCCATCCTTGGGTGTCCTCCTGGGGTGGGCAAGGGTGGCAGGGGGTGTCCCTGGGGGCAGGGGAGGGCACCTCTGGGCTCATTCTGAGCCCACAGGTCCCTTAACGCCTGCCCTGACCCAGGCGTTAAAAAGAGGCGGAAATGCAGGGTTTTTTGCCCCGCCCACTCCCGGGCGTCATTTTTGCCCGGGAGTATAAATACCACGCACATGCCTGGGAGTCATTTTTTAAGACGGGAACGCCTACCTTGCATCTCATTAACGCAAGGAAGGTGTTCAAGCCAAAAAATGATGCTAACTCCATGAACTTTGGCGCTAGACGCGTCTAACGCCAAAGTATAAATATGGAGTTAGTTTTGCGTCGAATTTGCGTCGAAAAAAACGACGCAAATTCGGCGCAAACAGAGTATAAATATGTCCCTGAAAGTCATAGAGGTAGAGCAGCAGAAACAGTCTGAGACATGCATTAATGAGATGTGTTAGAAATGGGGTCTCTGGTAGGCAGTCAGTTTGCACTCTGTCCAAGCAGGGACCGTTAATCTAGTCAGGGTAAGGGAGTTACACTCCTCAGATAGTGTGCGTTGTGAAAGGGAGTGATACATCAATTCCTGGCTCACAATGGAGGCTGTGTGTTGATTCTTCCGTGGCCGGGTAGGTGATATCTCATTTTTCTCTCCTGCAGAAGAGCAATGCCTCAATTTCCGAACGGGCAGTCTCAGGTCTGAGCAGGTTTACTGTGGTTTTGACACCCAGCCACAATGCATGCAAAATTCTGGCACAAGGTGGTGAAGAGCTGTGCTGAGTGGGTGATGCACAATTTTGGCAGCTGCCAGCTGGTGTTGCGTAGATTTTCCAGCCACTATGCAGGTTGTACATCGATTTTCCAGCCACAAAGCATATGCTGCATTGAATTTTCCTCCTCTTGGTTCCGGTTCATGGATTTCAGCCTTAGTTCCACCAGCTTTTTATTTCAAGGGCCCAGTGACTGGATTGGACACCACTTTGCAGGATAGGAGTCTCAGCAAGAGAGTCCAGGAGCTGGCAGAGGAAGTCTTTGATGGCCCTGAGACTTCAGAACAGGGGGCAAGCTCAGGTCAAGGCCTTAGAGACACTTCACAAGTGGGAAAACACAGCAAAGTTCAGTCTTTGTCCTCTCAAAGGCAGAATCAGCCACTGCAGGCCAACCCAGCAAAGCACACTCACAGGCAAAGGGGCGGTACTCCTCCTCCAGCTCTTCATCTCTTCTCCTTGACAGTGGTTCCTCTTGAACCAGAAGTAATCTAAACATCTGGGATTTTGAGTCCACTACTTATACTCATTTCTGCCTTTGAAGTAGGCAACCTTCAAAGGAAACTCTCTGTTGTTCACAGGATGCTGCCTTGCCCAGGCCTGGCTCCAGACACACACCAGGGAGTTGGAGACTGCATTGTGTGATGACAGCTACAGCCCATTCAGGTGCACATTTCAGTTCCTCCCTCTCCACTCTAACCCAGGAGACTCATCAGCATATGGAGGCTATACCCCAGCTCCCTTTGTGTCACTGTCTAGAGGGAATTCACAAATAGCCCAACTGTCAGCCTGACCCAGACGTGGATTTCACAGGCAGGCAGAGGCACAGGATAGTTAAGCAAGAAAATGCCCACTTTTTAAAAGTGATATTTTCAAACTGACAATCTAAAAACCAACTTTACCAAAAGGTGTGTTTTTAAACTGTGAGTTCAGAAACTCCAAACTCGGGCCCATATTTATACTTTTTGACGCTAAACTGCGCTAACGCAGTTTAGCGTCAAAAAATTTAGCGCCGTCTAACGCCATTCTGAAGCGCCATGCGGGCGCCGTATTTATGGAATGGCGTTAGCCGGCGCAAGCAGACCGGCGCTGCCTGGTTTGCGTGGAAAAAAACCACGTACACCAGACAGCGCCGGCGTAGGGGGAAAATGGCGTATGGGCGTCTTAAAATGGGGCAAGTCAGGTTACGTCGAAAAAATCGTCGTAACCCGACTTGCGCCATTTTTTTTCGACGCCCATCCCCCATCAACATGACTCCTATCATTGTAAAGATAGGAGTCATGCCCCCTTGCCCAATGGCCATGCCCAGGGGACTTATGTCCCCTGGGCATGGTCATTGGGCATAGTGGCATGTAGGGGGGCACAAATCAGGCCCCCCTATGCCACAAAAAAAAAAAAAAAAAATACTTACCTGAACTTACCTTAATGTCCATGGGATGGGTCCCTCCGTCCTTGGGTGTCCTCCTGGGGTGGGCAAGGGTGGCAGGGGGGGTCCCTGGGGGCAGGGGAGGGCACTCTGGGCTCATTTTGAGCCCACTTGTCCCTTAACACCATGCCTGACCCAGGCGTTAAAAAGCGACGCAAATGCGCCGTTTTTGGCCACGCCCACTCCCGGGCGTCATTTTTGCCCGGGAGTATAAATACCACGTAAAGGCCTGGGAGTCATTTTTTAAGACGGGAACGCCTCCCTTGCATATCATTAACGCAAGGAAGGGGTTCACGCTAAAAAATGACGCACACTCCGGGCACTTTGGCGCCCGAAGCGTCTAACGCCATAGTATAAATATGGCGTTAGTTGGCGTTAGTTTAGCGTCGAATTTGCGTCGAAAAAAACGACGCAAATTCGGCGCAACCAGAGTATAAATACGGCCCTCAATATCTCCATCTACTCCCAATGGGAAACTGTGAGAAGCTGGCCTGGTTTGCCGTGGGTACCAGATGTACTTACACCTAATACCAAGTCCAGTGATCCACCTTAGTGAAATGTAGGCAGTGTCTAGCAGCTTAGGCTGTCTATGGGTAGCTGTAGCAGAGCAGCCAAGGCTGAACTAGAAGACATGCAAAGCTCTTGCAATACCACGATAGTCACACAGTACTTATACACAAGAAAGACAAAACTCTGTGTTACCAAAAACAAAGGTACTTTCTTTTAGTGAAGCAAAACACAAACGCTGTGGGATAGCGTAACTGGATGGACGGAATGCGGAACCAATCAAACATTCACCCCCAGTCACAGATCTGGGTTTAATCCATCCATTATTTTGCTCACCATGCCACCCCAGTTTGAACCCAGCCATATGCAAATCAGTTTTGACCCTGTTCCACATGGGAACAGTCCAGCCCGAACTGCCAGGCCAGGTTCTCCCTGGACCGTAAACAAGCATCCTGGGACCGGTTTCGGGGTTTCATCCCTCCTCAGCCAGGCTAGCTTGAATCCAGTGACACAGTGAGCCCGGGACCCACGTCTGGGCATACCCGGCGCACTTAGGGTGGCAAAAGCAAAGCAAAACACAAACGCTGTGGGATAGCGTAACTGGATGGACGGAATGCTGAACCAATCAAACATTCACCCCCAGTCACAGATCTGGGTTTAATCCATCCATTATTTTCCTCACCATGCCACCCCAGTTTGAACCCAGCCATATGCAAATCAGTCTTGACCCTGTTCCACATGGGAACAGTCCAGCCCGAACTGCCAGGCCAGGTTCTCCCTGGACCGGAAACAAGCATCCTGGGACCGGTTTCGGGGTTTCATCCCTCCTCAGCCAGGCTAGCTTGAATCCAGTGGCACAGTGAGCCCAGGACCCACGTCTGGGCATACCCGGCGCACTTAGGGCGGCAAAAGCAAAACAAAACACAAACGCTGTGGGATAGCGTAACTGGATGGACGGAATGCGGAACCAATCAAACATTCACCCCCAGTCACAGATCTGGGTTTAATCCATCCATTATTTTGCTCACCATGCCACCCCAGTTTGAACCCAGCCATATGCAAATCAGTCTTGACCCTGTTCCACATGGGAACAGTCCAGCCCGAACTGCCAGGCCAGGTTCTCCCTGGACCGGAAACAAGCATCCTGGGACCGGTTTCGGGGTTTCATCCCTCCTCAGCCAGGCTAGCTTGAATCCAGTGGCACAGTGAGCCCGGGACCCACGTCTGGGCATACCCGGCGCACTTAGGGCGGCAAAAGCAAAGCAAAACACAAACGCTGTGGGATAGCGTAACTGGATGGATGGAATGCGGAACCAATCAAACATTCACCCCCGTCACAGATCTGGGTTTAATCCATCCATTATTTTGCTCACCATGCCACCCCAGTTTGAACCCAGCCATATGCAAATCAGTCTTGACCCTGTTCCACATGGGAACAGTCCAGCCCGAACTGCCAGGCCAGGTTCTCCCTGGATCGGAAACAAGCATTCTGGGACCGGTTTCGGGGTTTCATCCCTCCTCAGCCAGGCTAGCTTGAATCCAGTGGCACAGTGAGCCCAGGACCCACGTCTGGGCATACCCGGCGCACTTAGGGCGGCAAAAGCAAAGCAAAACACAAACGCTGTTGGATAGCGTAACTGGATGGACGGAATGCGGAACCAATCAAACATTCACCCCCAGTCACAGATCTGGGTTTAATCCATCCATTATTTTGCTCACCATGCCACCCCAGTTTGAACCCAGCCATATGCAAATCAGTCTTGACCCTGTTCCACATGGGAACAGTCCAGCCCGAACTGCCAGGCCAGGTTCTCCCTGGACCGGAGACAAGCATCGTGGGACTGGTTTCGGGGTTTCATCCCTCCTCAGCCAGGCTAGCTTGAATCCAGTGGCACAGTGAGCCCGGGACCCACGTCTGGGCATACCCGGCGCACTTAGGGCGGCAAAAGCAAAGCAAAACACAAACGCTGTGGGATAGCGTAACTGGATGGTCGGAATGCGGAACCAATCAAACATTCACCCCCAGTCACAGATCTGGGTTTAATCCATCCATTATTTTGCTCACCATGCCACCCCAGTTTGAACCCAGCCATATGCAAATCAGTCTTGACCCTGTTCCACATGGGAACAGTCCAGCCCGAACTGCCAGGCCAGGTTCTCCTTGGACCGGAAACAAGCATCCTGGGACTGGTTTCGGGGTTTCATCCCTCCTCAGCCAGGCTAGCTTGAATCCAGTGGCACAGTGAGCCCGGGACCCACGTCTGGGCATACCCAGTGCACTTAGGGCGGAAAAAGCAAAGCAAAACACAAACGCTGTGGGATAGCGTAACTGGATGGACGGAATGCGGAACCAATCAAACATTCACCCCCAGTCACAGATCTGGGTTTAATCCATCCATTATTTTGCTCACCATGCCACCCCAGTTTGAACCCAGCCATATGCTAATCAGTCTTGACCCTGTTCCACATGGGAACAGTCCAGCCCGAACTGCCAGGCCAGGTTCTCCCTGGACTGGAAACAAGCATCCTGGGACCGGTTTCGGGGTTTCATCCCTCCTCAGCCAGGCTAGCTTGAATCCAGTGGCACAGTGAGCCTGGGACCCACGTCTGGGCATGCCCGGCGCACTTAGGGCGGCAAAAGCAAAGCAAAACACAAACGCTGTGGGATAGCGTAACTGGATGGACGGAATGCGGAACCAATCAAACATTCACCCCCAGTCACAGATCTGGGTTTAATCCATCCATTATTTTGCTCACCATGCCACCCCAGTTTGAACCCAGCCATATGCAAATCAGTCTTGACCCTGTTCCACATGGGAACAGTCCAGCCCGAACTGCCAGGCCAGGTTCTCCCTGGACCGGAAACAAGCATCCTAGACCGGTTTCGGGGTTTCATCCCTCCTCAGCCAGGCTAGCTTGAATCCAGTGGCACAGTGAGCCCGGGACCCACGTCTGGGCATACCCGGCGCACTTAGGGCGTCAAAAGCAAAGCAAAACACAAATGCTGTGGGATAGCGTAACTGGATGGACGGAATGCGGAACCAATCAAACATTCACCCCCAGTCACAGATCTGGGTTTAATCCATCCATTATTTTGCTCACCATGCCACCCCAGTTTGAACCCAGCCATATGCAAATCAGTCTTGACCCTGTTCCACATGGGAACAGTCGAGCCCGAACTGCCAGGCCAGGTTCTCCCTGGACCGGAAACAAGCATCCTGGGACCGGTTTCGGGGTTTCATCCCTCCTCAGCCAGGCTAGCTTGAATCCAGTGGCACAGTGAGCCCGGGACCCACGTCTGGGCATACCCGGCGCACTTAGGGCGGCAAAAGCAAAGCAAAACACAAACGCTGTGGGATAGCGTAACTGGATGGACGGAATGCGGAACCAATCAAACATTCACCCCCAGTCACAGATCTGGGTTTAATCCATCCATTATTTTGCTCACCATGCCACCCCAGTTTGAACCCAGCCATTTGCAAATCAGTCTTGACCCTGTTCCACATGGGAACAGTCCAGCCCGAACTGCCAGGCCAGGTTCTCCCTGGGAAGGGTATGCCCAGACGTGGGTCCCGTGCTTCCCATGCCACTGGATTCAAGCTAGCCTGGCTGATGAGGGGTGAAACCCCGAAACCGGTTCCAGGATGCTTGTTTCCAGTCCAGGGAAGACCTGGCCTAGCAGTTCGGGCTGGACTGTTCCCATGGGGAACAGGGTCAAGACTGATTTGCATATGGCTGGGTCCGAACTGGAATGGCATGGGCAGCAAAAAAACGATGGATTTAGGCCCAGATCACTGTACTGGGGGTGAATGTTTGACAATGTTCAGCATTCCGTCCATCACTTGTTGTTTTTACTTTATTTTAGTGACACAAGCCTAAAACTATCTTAGAAGCAATACTCCTTCTGGAGGCAAGTATTATACACAATATATACACTAGTAACCAAAATCAGGTAAGTAAACAGTAATGAAATAGTGCAAACAGTGAAAAACACAATACAGTATGTTGCAATGGGCCTAGGGGCAACACAAACCATATACTAAAATAGTGGAATGTAAATGTTGGGTTCCCCCATAGGCAAGTGTAGTGCGTAGAGGGGCACTGGGTGTGTAGAAAAATACCAAAGGTAGGTAAATTACCGCAACCCAGAGCCCAGGAAAGCAGTTGTAAAGAACAGCAAGTTTCCTCAGAACACACTAGACGTCGTGGTAAAGGATTATGCAAAAAACAAGCAAAACTGCAAGAAACCAACAATGGATTCCTGGATTTGAAGACTTGTGGAGAGAGGAGACCAAGTCCAGAAGTCAATGAAGAGTCCAGGAAGAACAGGAGCTCCTAATAACACGGATGAAGGTGCAAAAGTGGATTCTCCGGTTTGGAAGAAGAAGTCAGAAATGGACGAAGAAGACAGTTGCGGTTTCCTGCTTGGTGCAAGAGATGTCCAACGTCGAGTCATTGGATGCAGGCTGGTTTTCGTCATTGGATTCTGCTAACAAGCCTTGGCTCACGCAAAAGGCGCTACCTGGGCCCAGGAGCAACCTGGGTGTCTCAACGCAGGCTGAGGAGACAGAGGGGGCTCTCAACACTTTAGAGACCCCTCAGAAAACCAGGCAACACCCGCAGGAGTCCCAGAACACAGGGTCAAAGGAGTTTCAAAATGCAGTCATTGCAAATGGATCCCACGCCGCCGGGGAACAAATCAGGGAGCTGAGTGTCACAGGATGGAGTGCTGGGGATCTGGGCTATGCTGTGCATGAAGGATTTCTGGAAGAAGTGCACAGAAGCCCAAGGAGCTGAAGAACACGTGGTGCACAGGGGTACTGTCTGACACGGGGAGGCAAGCCCTTATCTCCACCAAATTTGTACAGCTGGTCCTTTGGACAGTCAGGATCACTTTGATCCACCACCTGTGTTCCAGGGATCATACTTGTCGACAGGAGAGGAGTCCCAGAGTACCAGTTGTCATTGCAGAGAAGTGCCTGCTGAAGCAGGGAAGTGACTCCATCACTCCACAGGAGATTCCTTCAGTCCTTCTGGTGCAGAATGAAGAGGGACAATCCTCAGAGCATGCACAACCTGGAAACTGTTGCAGTTGCTGGCAGGAGTTGACGTTGCAAGATCACCGTAGCTTTCTTGGATAGTTTGTTGCAGTTACAGTGTTCCTGGAGCAGTCTGCAGTTGATCCAATTGTCAGAAGCTGAAGCAGAGGTGGAGAGGAGTCCTGGTGGAGTCTTGCAAACCGAATCTGAAGAAACACCCAGAGGAGAGACCCTAAGTAGCCCTGAGAGGGGGATTAGCTAACTAACCAGGTATGCACCTATCAGGTGGGGTCTCTGACGTCACCTGCTGGCACTGGCCACTCAGATGCTCCTAGAGGGTCCTACACCTTGGAACCCAAGATGACTAATGCCAGGGACACTCTGGAGGAGCTCTGGGCTCCACCCCTGGGGTGGTGAAGGACAGGGGAGCGGTCATTCCTCTTTCCTTTGTCCAGTTTCATGCCAGAGCAGGGACTGGAGGTCCCTGAACTGGTGTAAACTGGATTGTGCAAGGAGGGCACCGTTTGTGACTGTCAAAGCATTTCCAGAGGCTCTGGGAGTATAACCCTCCCATGCATGTAACACCTATTTCCAATGGGAGAGTGTATAACAACCCTCTCCTAAAGGAAATGCATTGTTCTGCCTTCCTGGGATTTAGCTGCTCAATCTCCAGGAGGGCAGAAACTTGTCTGTGAAGTGGCAGCAGCTGGGGCTGCAGTAGAAACCTGAGAGAGCTGGTTTGGCAGTACAGGGGGTCCATTGTGGAGCCCCCAGGGTTGATGTAATTGGCCCCGCAATACCAGAATCAGATCGGGGGTACAATTTCTCAATCTTAGACACCTCAAATGGCCATATTCGGAATTACCATTGTGAAGCTACATATGTGTATTGACATATATGTAGTGTACGCTTATAATGGTGTCCCTGCCCTCACAAAGTCCAGGAAATTGGTACTGGCCAATGTGGGGGCACCTTTGCCTGTGCAAGGGTGCCCTCACACACAGTAACTTTGCACCTAGCCTTCAGAAACTCAAGGGTAGATAAACAGGTGACTTATAAGTTACCTAGTGTAGTGAAAATGTCTGTGGAATAGTGTTTGCACTATTTCACCCAGGCTGCAGTGGCAGTCCCGAAGGAGTGTTTGTATATGCTCCTTATGGGTGGCAAAAGAAATGCTGCAGCCCTTAAGGATCTCCTGTAACCCCAATGCAGTGGGTACCCAGGTACCATATACTAGGGACTTACAAGGGGGGTTCAGTGTGCCTATCTGGATTGGAATATGGAGTCACTAGAATATAGTGACAAATCTGGAAACAGAGAGAGCATAAGCACTGGAGTTCTGGTTAGCAGGACTCCAGTGACACAGTCAAGCATGCTGACAACACAGTAAATCATACTGACATATAGGCCACAAACTATGAGCACTTGGGTCCTGACTAAAAGGATCCCAGTGAGACAGTAAAACCACACTGACAAACATGCCACAAATGGGGGTAACCATGCTAGAAGAGAGCTACCTTCCCACAGAAACTGCAAATAAAAGATATTTAAAGGCAGGCCCATTGTTAACCTATGGGAGGGACAGGCCTTGCAGTAATGAGAAGTTAATTTAGCAGTATTTCACTATCAGGACATGTAAAACACCCATATATATCCTACCTTTTAAGTACACTGCACCCTGCCCTGGGGCTACCTAGGGCCTACCTTAGGGGTAACTTACATGTAGAAAAAGGGGGGATTAGGCCTGACAATTGGGAACACTTGCCAGGTAGAATTGGCAGTGCACAACTGTCCACAGAGATACTGCATTGGCAGGTCTGAGATATGTTTAAAGGGCTACTCATATGGGTGGCACAATCAGTGCCATTAGTAGCATTTGATTTACGGGCCCTGGACACCCCTTGTGTACTTTACTAGGGTCTTACTAGTAAATCCAATATGGCAATCAGAGAGAAACCAATCACAATTACAGTTTACACAGAAAGCATCTGCGCTGTACCAAAACCAGCAAAAACAAAGTCCAGTACATAGTCAAAAATACAGGGAACAGAGGCAAAAAGATAAGGGACCATGCCAAGGATGCCAGGTCTAACAAGATGTTACATTAACAAATAAACAGTTATGAATAGAACAGTGTAGTTAGGGGCAAATGAACATCAGTCACTGTAGGAAATGGGGTTTCTGATTGGCTAGGGTATGCACCTAAGCCAGGCAGAACCCACCCACTCTAGTCAGGGAAAGGGAGCTATACGTCCAAGATAAACCTTGCCCACCCCCTTGGTAGCTTGACACGAGCAGTCAGGCCTATCCCAGAGGCAATGTGTAAAGTGAATGCCAACACACACAACACATGTGATGCACTATCCCCACAACAAAGGAAACACAACACCAAGGCCCATATTTATACTTTTTTAGCACAACGTACAAAATATAATTGTATTTTGTGCATTTGCGCCTCTTTTGCATGAGAAAATGACGCAAATGCAGCTCCAAGTTCTAGAAAAATAAACTGTATTGTACACAACATCATTAGACCAAACACAACACGTCAGTAATACCCTGCTACTCAAGCATTTGTCAGAATGTTACGTAATACTGTTACTCTGCAAAAACCATCAGTAGTCGCACATAATACACAAGTTACTTATTATTCTGCAAGTATCTTAAATGCCCAACCCAGGAACATTAGAAAACATATATGGCAAGTCATGAAAATATATTAGCATAGCATACCCATAAAAGGAACATTAGCAAATACAGGGCACATCATAAAGAAAACAGGTTAGCATACAAATCCCAGCATGCCCCTAAAAGGAACATCAGGAAAATACAGGCAAGTCATAGAAAGCATAACATCATAAATGCCCAGATCATGATAGAACAGTACTGGAGGCCAAGCGATGCAGGGGCCCTCCTATGAGGCTTCCTTCCCTGCCCGTGACCTCTTAGGACAAATGGGGACCATGGGGAAGCCTCTGATTAGGCCTCCATGCTGCCTGTCCAGTCCTGGTGAAATCTGCATGGCAGCATGCTTCCAAGAGTGAAACAAATAAAACTAGAAGCGCTCTTAAGGTGCTTTAAGATAATGGAACAGAGTGCTCTCCAGGCACTATGTAAGTAGGGTGAAGCATTCCTCCTGTGCTTTGACAGATGATGGCAGAGGACAGGGGCCACCGCACCCAGCCCCTGGGGGACACAACAAGGTGGAGCATAGGGTGGCACAGCCCAGCAGCAGGCCAGCACAAGATGGATGCAGGCAGTTGTCAGTTCCTCCAAGTGACCCAGCAGGTCACAGGTCAGCCAGGCAGCAGCAGTCCAAGGAGGCTCCTGGTGAGTCCCTCCAGCAGCATCCTGTGCCAAGTTACAAGCATATTTAAGTCCAGAGTGTCTCCAAATTATGGTGAAAAAAATCCCTTGTACTTATAATCAGTTTGGCAATGGGTTAAAAAAGAAGGGGAGAGGAGGTTCCAATCAGTTACAACTGGTTCTGAGAGTGCCCCCCCTCTCCTCCAGCACAGGCTCAGACATCAGTTGGGGGGTAAATGACCACTGTGTGTGAGGCCACACACTTTGGAGTAGGATTACTTCAAAGGAAACTCTCGTTTGTGAAATCCTGCCTTGTCCAGGCCGGCCCCAGACAAACAACAGGGGTTTGGAGACTGCATTGTGTGAGGGCAGGCACAGCCCTTTAAGGTGTGAGTGACCACTCCTCCCCTCCCTCCTAGCACAGATGGCCCATCAGGAAATACAGACTACACCCCAGCTCCCTTTATGTCACTGTCTAGTGAAAGGAGCAACCAGCCCAACTGTCAAACTGACCCAGACAGGGAATCCACAAACAGGCAAAGTCACAGAAATCATTTAAGCAAGACAATGCTCACTTTCTAAAAGTGGCATTTCCAAACACACAATCTTAAAATAAACTTTACTAAAATATGTAGTTTTAAACTGTGAGCTCAGAGACACCAAACTCCACATGTCTATCTGCTCCCAAAGGGAATCTACACTTTAATCATATTTAAAGCTAGCCCCCATGTTAACCTATGAGAGGGGAAGGTATCCTTGCAAAATTATTAAAAGCAATACAGATACTATGCACAGATACATGGATTAGAGTGAGAATTGGAGAAGGAAAACAGGGGACTGAACGCGGTCTTCTTAAACAAGGCTGCGTGCTTGCACCTTACCTTTTCAATCTTTTTGTATCCAATCTGCCCTCCATGTTAAATGAGGTAAATGCGCACCCTCCAAAGATTAAGGAGTTATTAATTTCGAATTTGCTCTACGCGGACGATGTAATCCTTCTAAGTCATACAAAAGTTGGACTACAGCGTTTGATAGCGAAATTGGCAGAATTTGTCATACAAAACAGATTGGAAATAAATGAGAAGAAAATAAAAACTATGGAAATGAGCAGCAAAATACATAAAACTCATAAGAGTTACCTCCAAGGCCAAAAACTTGAAGAAATGAAACTATATAGATACTTGTGGGTTCTAGAAGAGGGGGTCTTTTTCTACCCAGAAAATAGACTCAACATGAAAAGGAAATATGCTGTTGCTTGCTTTCCGTACCCTTCTAAGAGAACTACATGGTCCTAGTTATAGACCTCTGTTACAAGTGATAACCACTAAAGTAATTCCAAGTGTCACTTATGGTAGTGAAGCTTTGTGGGGTAGGGATGCAATTACCCTGAATGGGATAGTCTGGAAAGTTTTAGAGCCCTTTTTCTTCTCCCAAAGAAAGCAGTTCAGGCCCCAATTAAGCTGGAGTTTGGATTTATGAACCAAAGAATTACAAGACAGGGAGTCTATAATAAAATCTGGAAACATGTACAACGAGCTAATGGAAACGGGTTAAGTCAAGCACTCTGGAAAGCGATGAGTGTGAACCCGAAGGCCCCCTACTGGTTATATTTAGACCAGGCCCTTGACGACCCCAGGCCCGTTCACTGTGGAATGAGAATTTACCACTTGATGCTTTTAAAAAAATAATTCATCGTATTGTGAAGAAAAGGTCTTTGGCTGTGGATAAGAGTCTTTTTGCTGGCAGATTTCATTCCTGGGCTATAATAAACAAGTATAACACTCTAAAATGTCAGTCGTATCTGGACTTGGGCCGGTCAAAGAAAGAAAAAGATCCATTTATCAAATATAGATTTGTTCTTCTTCCAGGAGGTCAACATTTTTCACAATGGGTATGCTCTGGATTAGATTCTCCCTGTTTTCTACTGGTTTCTATGTGGGTGTGTAGTCGGGAATCTATTATATTTGATTTATATATGTCAAAGTTTAAGGCAAGAACGAAAAAGATATCTTAAGGGTGCTTTTAACCAGAGACTCATCCGCACGGGTAGGCAAGCCGTGATTGCCAGTTTTAGTTCCTCGGACACTACACTGAATACTAGACTAATAAAATGTTTATGTCAGGCTTCAAAAAAATTGGACGCGCAAAGTAATTTAATTCCAGTTGAGGGTGTGGGCTGAGCTTGACTTTTGTCAGTTCATACTGTTGTCAAATTTTAGGGATATAGTCAATGATGTTTTAGCAGACTTATGGCTGTCCTTTATTACATATGGCTTTAGCTAAATAGTTCTTAGTTAGGCTCAGACATACCTTATACAAATCAATCCTAGATGATTGAATTCATGACACATATATCATCTAGATATGCTGCACTATAGGCTTCCAGACCTTGCACATGTCCTGCCTTCTACATACATAGCACAATGCCCATAGGGCTAGCTAAGGCCTACGGTAGGGGTGACTTACATGTGGTAAAAAGTGAGTTCTGGGCCTGGCAAGTAAATTTCGATGCTAGGTGCCTGTGGCAGAAAACTGTTCAGGCAGACCCTGCGCTAGCAGGCCTGAGACAGATATGAAAAGCTACTTCAGTGGTTGGCACAAGTAGCGCTGCAGGCCCACTAGTACCATTTAATTTACAGGCCCTGGGTATAGTGATACCACTGTACAAGGGACTTACAGGTAAATTAAATATGGCAATTAGGTATAAACCAGGGTTCTGCAAAGTCGGTCCTGGGGAGCCAGGTCCATGCCAGATTTTTAGCATATCCACATTAAGAAAAATGTAGAATTCTGAAACATCTTGGGCCAGATGTATCATCCATTTTTGCATTCACAAACGGTGAGAATGGTCGTTTGCGAATGCAAAAATGCCTTTCAGTATTTATGAAAGGCATTCACAACGCAAATTTAAGGAATCGCTAAAATAGTGATTCTTTAAAATTGCAAGCCCATTTAGAGAATCGCAAATTGCGATTCTCTAAATAGGAAATCACATATAAGGAATCCTTATTTGCGATTTCTAAACAACATGTTACAAGCACTTCCTTAATGCGAATTGGGCTTTAAGAAATCGCTATTACCACCAAGTTGAACTTGGTGGTAAGCATGTGCAAATTAAAAAAATGCATGAAAAATGCATTTTTAAAATTGACATGTAACGCACACATGCCCTTACATGTCCTTAAAACAATTCTTGGGGTGCAGCAGAGGGGGCCTCAGGCTCCCAGCACCATGGGTTTTGCATTTCCCAAATTTGCGAATTCCAGTTAGGAATTCACAATTTGGGAAATGCAAAAAATTCGCAAATATGGGGCTAAAGGCAGGTATCGCAATTTGCGAGAGGTGCCTGAATCGCAAATATGATACATACCATTTTGCGATTCAGAAATAGCAATTTCTTAAAAATCGCTATTGGAGAATCGCAAAATGGTTTGTTGATACATCTGGCCCCTTGTTTCTAAATGTGGATGTGCTAAATATCTGGCATGGCCACTGCTCTCCAGGACCGACTTTGCAGAACCCTGGTATAAACCAATCATATCAACTTTAGAAGGGAGAGTGCATGCGTTTTAGCACTGATCAGCAGTGATAAAGTGCTCAGAGTCCTAGAACCAACAACAAGAGGTCAGAAAAAATAGGATGAAGGAGGCAAAATGTCCGGGGATGGACCTGCAAAAAGGGCAAGGTCCAAAAGTCATATACCACTGAATGCACTCACTGGTCAAGTTAAACTCTTGGAGTATGGTGGTGTGGCAGGAAGAGCCTGGGAGTGTGTTCAGTTGTGCAATTATTGCTTAGTATGTTGCAAAATTATGTGAAAATTACACAAACGTAGGTGTCATTGCACTTACAGCATACAAATATGTTTTGCTGGTATCTGGTATGCCATTTTCATCTAACCACAGGGCTAAAAAGCAAAGCCACATCATACCAACAGAAAATTGGTTCCAGCTGAAACTGACTCTTGCAAAGACATTTTCTACGCAAACCAACCTACTGCAGTCACAAATTATGCAAGATTATGAAATGCAACATTAGGAGAATTTTGTGAATGATCCGGTAGATATGGCCATAAGGCAGATGTGACAGAGATCACTCTTGACATGGTCAGTGACATCACTGGTGACATCTGAAATGACATCACTGATGACATCATCCAAAGAACCACTCACACACCCACTTGCACCCCATACAAACTCTTGTAAATCCACACAGATACAGCTACTCAGGAACTCATTCACAGCCCCATAAAGCTACTAACGCATACCCACTCACTCACAAAACAGCTGACAAAACCACTCACCCCCACTACCTCAGCTATTCACACTCTCATATATGTACTAACACACCCACTCAAAGACCCATACAATCACTCACACATCCACTCATAAACCCATGAAATCAATTGCATACACACTAAAAGAACCACACATCCACTGACACACCCACTCCCTCACACATACAACCACTTACACATCCACACACTCAGCCATGCAGTCACTGACACAGCAACTCATGCACTGATACAGTCTCTTACACCATCATTCATTCACCCCTACAACCACTCATATACCCACTCACTTACCTGTACTGGCACTCACACACCCACTCACTCACCCATGCGGCCACTCACACACCCATCAACTCATCAAAACAACTACTCACACATCTACTTACTCTTCCATACAGTCACTGGAACAGCCGCTCACTTATGCACACAGCCACTCACGCACTCTCTCATCCATACTGTCACAGACTCGTCAACTCACTCACCGACACAGGCACTAAAACACCCAGTCACTCCACCCTACAAGCACTCACACACCCACTTAGTCCCACATACAGCTACTCACAAACCATCTCACTCAACCAATGAAGCCACTCACACAGCCTGTTTCTCACCCATACAGCTACTTATACATCCACTCACTTTCCCATACAGCAAATGACTCAACCATTCACTCACCCATAGACCCACTCACACACACGTGCATACAACAAATTCCATTCACTGGAAGATGTCATCAGTGATGTCATTTCAGATGTCATCAGTGATGTCACTGACCATGTCATGAGTGATGGAATATGTGAGGTCATAAGCAGTGATACAACGCTAGCACAGCAGAGAATAAGGCTTACACAGACCCGAAGAAACATATGCTCTCACAGTATTTAGGGAGCAGTGCTTTGCAAAGTCAATGATGATTTATCGATGTATCAGTTCTTCTGGATGTGCTGCTTAATCTATTGCAGCTCATCAATAGTGATTCTGACTTTAGTACCACCAATCAACATGAAGGATGTGGAAAAAATTAGGTGGGACCAGTCAGGCCAGCAGAGACCAGTGTCAGAGAGGCAGGCAGGCAGAGTCATGGAGCACGGGCCAGGGAGGTATGGTAAAGAACATCGCCACACAGAAAGAGAGCCAGGAAGCCAGGGAAAATGACAGTTAATTACACACACATTATTGTTGTGTACACTCAGTGAATGAATTATTTCAGCCACAGGGTGTCCTGTATTAACTGGCAAAATACATTTACTGCATAAAATGCAAAGAGTAATTCAGATTCATGATCTGGAATGTATATCCTTGTATGCTAGGACTAATCAATGTACAGTCTGGGGGGCGTTTGTGACACCTGAACTTTACATGTGCCCCCTCCCCGGTGAACAGTATCACTGGGTTGCCATTTGTTTAAATGAACACTAACATTCAGAAAGATGTTTAACAGACAGTTGTCTGTTTACCCTAAGTGATGTAAAGGAAAAGACGCATAAAAGGTGCTCTCCGCCACTTGCTTTTAAGAACACCTTCATGTTTGAAAACATTGTAAAATAAGAATTGAAAAATGGGATATAGCCTCTTCAAAAAAAAGTGTACTCTAACAGAGAGGGTGGTTTCAACCTTAATACCTCAGATTATATCACTTCATTGAGTAGCATTTATCAGACGTGATAGTTTAAACATGAACCTAGAAGCATTTATTATAGCCATTTCATGTGAGACAGCAATAGTTCTATATGTTGTTTGAATGGAGGACTGTATGAGGTGTCACAGCCTGTACGTGTGCCAGTGTGCATGCACAGAATCATTTACTGAGACAACATCTCAACTAAGGAGCCTGCGTCGACCAGGGCACATCAAAAAGACTAACTCACATGGAAACTAAAAAACAAGGACATTAAAATGACCCAGAAGCATGAAAATAAACTTTTGAAATTAATTAAATGAAAATGGGGTTTCATTCCTACTCGTTGTAAATATCCTAAAAACTCGCCTTAATTTCCCTGTTCGGTCACTTGGTATCCCCAGCTCTGAAACTGATGCATATACCCTTGAGAAGAGAGCAGTGGTTATTTACAGGCACAGCCACACCTCCTGGAGCAGAAATGTGGATCTTCTGCAATCTCCATCAGATCTCAGAAGTGGTGAGTCTAGCTTAGGAGAGGAATATGTGTCCAAAGAGAGGGTGAGAGAAATAAATTAGTGATAAAGACGATAAATAATTCATGCGGACAAAGCAGAAGCAGGAGTTCACCTTGGACAAGTTGTCTCTACTTCTTTCTACACTTCTGGCACAAGCACACAAATGCACAGCTCTATAAAGACACTTCACGCCGGCTGCAGGCCCCAGGGAGCATATCCCCAAAGCCGGACAAGAGATGCACAGCTGAAGAATTTACGTTCTGGAAACTTAGTTGTTATTTACATTTTTTCATGTCTTTACTCCATCAATAGTAATGCGAGAAAAGTTGCTTGCAAAAGATGAAGGGCCAGATGTACCAAGAAGGCCTTTTGCGAGTCAGAACTAGCGATTTTTAAGAAATCTCTATTTCTGATTCGCAAAATGCAATGTATCACATTTGCGATTCGGTAATAGTGATTTCTTAAAAATCGCTAATGCTATTACCGAATCGCAAATTGCGATACTGGTACAGTGGCATAGAGCACAGTGGAGTACAGTGCATAGAGTGTAATACAGTGGCATACAAAAAGTGGTGTAGATTAAAGAGCTGTAGAGTAGAGTGGCTTAGAGTAGAGTGACATTGTGTGGAGTAGAGTGAAGTGGTGTAGAATGGAGTAGTGTGGAGTGGCATAGAGTGATGTAGATAAGAGTGACAGAGTAGATTGATATGTAGCCTAGAGTGAAGTGGCTTTGGGTGGTGTACAGAAAAGTGGACTAGAGAGGTGTACAGTAGCATTGAGTGGGATAATAGCATGTTGTGGCGTTGAGTGTGACGGAGGAGAGTGGTGAGGAGTAGAGTGTTGTAGAATAGAGCGGGGTAGGGTAGATTGAAGATGTGTAAAGTGGAGTGGTATAGAGTAGAGTAGCATAGAGTAGAATGGAGTAACCTGCAGTAGTGTGGCATACAGTCGAGTAGTGCAGAGTGAGGTAGAGCGGACAGCAGTGACAAAGAGTGAAGTAGAATGACACAGAGTGGAATGACTGGCATAAAGTAAAGTGGTGCAGAGTGATTTAGAGCAGAAGGGAGTGATGACCAGTATCATAAAGTGGATTGGAGTTGCATGGAGTGACGTATAGTAGGGGGCATGGAGTAGAATGGCATACATTTCAGTGTTATAAAGAAGGGTGGTGTGGAGTAAGGTAGAGAGGACATGACTGGTGTATGGAGTATGGAATAGTGAAATTTAGATGTGTAATGTAGAATGACATAGAGTAGAGTGGTGCAGAGTAGAGCAATGTAGAGTGGACTGCAGTGGCATAGACAAGAGTAGCCTTAAGTAACGTGGAGTAGAGAGTGTAGGAGGCTGGACTGGCTTGTAGTGAGTACCAAGGGGTACTTGCACCTTGCACCAGGCCCAGTTATCCCTTATTAGTGTTTAGGGTGTCTAGCAGCTTAGGCTGATAGATAATGGTAGCTTAGCAGAGCAGCTTAGGCTGAACTAGGAGACGTGTGAAGCTACTACAGTACCACTTAGTGTCATATGCACAATATCATAAGAAAACACAATACACAGTTATACTAAAAATAAAGGTACTTTATTTTTATGACAATATGCCAAAGTATCTTAGAGTGTACCCTCAGTGAGAGGATAGGAAATATACACAAGATATATATACACAATAGCAAAAATATGCAGTATAGTCTTAGAAAACAGTTCAAACAATGTATAGTTACAATAGGATGCAATGGGGAAACATAGGGATAGGGGCAACACAAACCATATACTCCAAAAGTGGAATGCGAACCACGAATGGACCCCAAACCTATGTGACCTTGTAGAGGGTCGCTGGGACTATTAGAAAATAGTGAGAGTTAGAAAAATAACCCTCCCCAAGACCCTGAAAAGTGAGTGCAAAGTGCACTAAAGTTCCCCTAAGGACAAAAGAGTCGTGTTAGAGGAATAATGCAGGAAAGACACAAACCAGCAATGCAACAACTGTGGATTTCCAATCTAGGGTACCTGTGGAACAAGGGGACCAAGTCCAAAAGTCACAAGCAAGTCGGAGATGGGCAGATGCCCAGGAAATGCCAGCTGTGGGTGCAAAGAAGCTTCGACTGGACAGAAGAAGCTGAGGTTTCTGCAAGAACGAAAAGGGCTAGAGACTTCCCCTTCGCTGGACGGATCCCTCTCGCCTTGGAGAGTCGTGCAGAAGTGTTTTCCCGCCGGAAGGACGCCAACAAGCCTTGCTACACGCAAATCGTGCGTTTGGAGTTTTTGGACGCTGCTGGGGCCCAGGAGGGACCAGGAGGTCGCAAATTGGACCTGAAGAGAGAGGGGACGTCGAGCAAGACTAAGAGCCCTCACTGAAGCAGGTAGCACCCGGAGAAGTGCCAGAAACAGGCACTACGAGGATGCGTGAAACGGTGCTCGCCGAAGTTGCACAAAGGAGTCCCACGTCGCCGGAGACCAACTTAGAAAGTCGTGCAATGCAGGTTAGAGTGCCGTGGACCCAGGCTTGGCTGTGCACGAAGGATTTCCGCCGGAAGTGCACAGGGGCCGGAGTAGCTGCAAAGTCGCGGTTCCCAGCAATGCAGCCCAGCGAGGTGAGGCAAGGACTTACCTCCACCAAACTTGGGCTGAAGAGTCACTGGACTGTGGGGGTCACTTGGACAGTGTCGCTGGATTCGAGGGACCTCGCTCGTCGTGCTGAGAGGAGACCCAAGGGACCGGTAATGCATCTTTTTGGTGCCTGCGGTTGCAGGGGGAAGATTCCGTCGACCCACGGGAGATTTCTTCGGAGCTTCTGGTGCAGAGAGGAGGCAGACTACCCCCACAGCATGCACAAGCAGGAAAACAGTCGAGAAGGCGGCAGGATCAGCGTTACAGAGTTGCAGTAGTCGTCTTTGCTACTATGTTGCAGGTTTGCAGGCTTCCAGCGCGGTCAGCGGTCGATTCCTTATCAGAAGGTGAAGAGGGAGATGCAGAGGAACTCGGCTGAGCTCATGCATTCGTTATCTAAAGTTTCCCCAGAGACAGAGACCCTAAATAGCCAGAAAAGAGGGTTTGGCTACCTAGGAGAGAGGAAAGGCTACTAACACCTGAAGGAGCCTATCACAAGGAGTCTCTGACGTCACCTGGTGGCACTGGCCACTCAGAGCAGTCCAGTGTGCCAGCAGCACCTCTGTTTCCAAGATGGCAGAGGTCTGGAGCACACTGGAGGAGCTCTGGACACCTCCCAGGGGAGGTGCAGGTCAGGGGAGTGGTCACTCCCCTTTCCTTTGTCCAGTTTCGCGCCAGAGCAGGGGCTAAGGGGTCCCTGAACCGGTGTAGACTGGCTTATGCAGAATTGGGCACATCTGTGCCCAACAAAGCATTTCCAGAGGCTGGGGGAGGCTACTCCTCCCCTGCCTTCACACCATTTTCCAAAGGGAGAGGGTGTCACACCCTCTCTCAGAGGAAGTTCTTTGTTCTGCCATCCTGGGCCAGGCCTGGCTGGACCCCAGGAGGGCAGCTGCCTGTCTGAGGGGTTGGCAGCAGCAGCAGCTGCAGTGAAACCCCAGGAAGGGCAGTCTGGCAGTACCAGGGTCTGTGCTACAGACCACTGGGATCATGGAATTGTACCAACAATGCCAGGATGGCATAGAGGGGGCAATTCCATGATCATAGACATGTTACATGGCCATATTCGGAGTTACCATGGTGAAGCTACATATAGGTAGTGACCTATATGTAGTGCACGCGTGTAATGGTGTCCCCGCACTCACAAAGTTCAGTGAATTGGCTCTGAACAATGTGGGGGCACCTTGGCTAGTGCCAGGGTGCCCTCACACTAAGTAACTTTGCACCTAACCTTTACCAGGTAAAGGTTAGACATATAGGTGACTTATAAGTTACTTAAGTGCAGTGTAAAATGGCTGTGAAATAACGTGGACGTTATTTCACTCAGGCTGCAGTGGCAGGCCTGTGTAAGAATTGTCAGAGCTCCCTATGGGTGGCAAAAGAAATGCTGCAGCCCATAGGGATCTCCTGGAACCCCAATACCCTGGGTACCTCAGTACCATATACTAGGGAATTATAAGGGTGTTCCAGTAAGCCAATGTAAATTGGTAAAAATGGTCACTAGCCTGTCAGTGACAATTTGGAAAGAAATGAGAGAGCATAACCACTGAGGTTCTGATTAGCAGAGCCTCAGTGAGACAGTTAGTCACTACACAGGTAACACATTCAGGCACACTTATGAGCACTGGGGCCCTGGGTTACCAGGGTCCCAGTGACACATACAACTAAAACAACATATATACAGTGAAAAATGGGGGTAACATGCCAGGCAAGATGGTACTTTCCTACAGAGAGGTGTAGAGTAGAGTAGCGAAGAGTAAAATAGTGAAGAGTAGAACGGAGTACTGTGGAGTATAGTAGTGTAGAGTAGAGTGGCTTACAGTACACCAGCACAGTGTGGAGACAAATAGAGTGCTGTATAGTAGAGTAGTGTGGATTGACACACAGTGGCATATAGTAGAATGACCTGGAACAGACTGGTATACAGTTGTGTAGGGTGGCAAAGAGTGCCTTGGCATGGAGTGGAGTGGAAAACAGTGGTGTAGAATGTCATAAGGTACTGTGGTATAGAGTGGGGTGGAGTGGAGCAGAGTGTCTTGAAATAAAGTAGCATGAACTAGAATGGCATGGAGATTAGAGGTAGAGAATAGAGTGAAGTAGAGTAGAGTGGGGGTGTAGAGTGGAGTTGTGTAGAGTGGAGTGGTGTAGAGTAGCATAGAGTGGAGTCGGGTAGAGTAGAGTGGCACAGTGTGGAGTACAGTGGAATGGCAGGAAGTGATATAGATTGGTGTAGAGTAGAGTGACATATAGAAGACTAGTACAGAGTGGAGTAGCGTAGCTTAGAGTTGAGCGGTGTATATAGAGTATCAGAGAGAGGAGCGTTGTGAAGACGAGTGGTGTGGAGTGACACAGAGAGGAATAGAGTGAGGTGAAAATTAGTAGAATGAAGTGTAGTAGAGTGGCATGTCATGGCATAGAGTGGAGTGGGGGCATACAATCGAGTGGGATAGAGAAGAGTGAAGTGGCATAGAGTGGAGTGGTGTGGTGTATAGTGGAGTGGAGTAGAAGACAGTGGCTTAGAGCTGAGTGGCATAGAGGGGTGTAGAGTGCCATTCTGTATAGTGTAATGGAGTGGCGTAGACTAGAGTGCCATAGAAGAGGTGGCATATAGTGGTGTGGACTAGAATAGGGAGTTGTGGTGTACATTGGCGTAGAGTGGAGTGACATAGAGTTGAGTCTCCTGACTTATAGAAGTGTTGTGTGGTGTGGTATAGAGTAAAGAGGCATGCAGTAGGGGACATAGAGTGGAGTGGAATGGAGCTGTATAGAATGGCATAGAGTAGAGTGGAGTGCCATAGAGTGCTGTGGAATGACATTGTGTAGAGTTGAGTGGCATAGAGTAGTGTGGAGTGGCATAGATTAGATAAGAATGGCATAGGATAAAGTGGCTGAGAGGAGACAGGTGTGGAGTACACTGTCATAGATTGGAGTGATGTAGAGTGGAATATACTAGAGTAGAGTGGTGTTGAGTGGGGTGCATAGAATGGAGTGGGGGTAGAGTAGAGTTGCATAGAGTGGGTTGGCATAGAGTAGCATACAGGAAAGTGGTGTAGAATGGGAAACATCCTTTTTTACGACTTTTTTTTCTCCAAAAGTCGTGGTTAACGAAAGCGCAACAACGCTTTTTTTAACCACAACTCCGTTTTTTTGTGCCTTAACTACGTATGTTCTGAACAACGAACATGCGTGGTTAAGGTACAAAGAAGGGAGTTGGCGAAGGTAAGTGGTGGGTTTAGGTTTTGGGGAGGGGGTGGGGGTTTTTAGGTTTTGGGGTGGGGTTGGGGGGCTGGGGCGTTTTTGGTTTTGGGGAGTGGGTGGGGGGTTAGGGAGTTTTAGGTTTTGGGGGGTGGGGCGTTTTTGGTTTTGGGGAGGGGGTGGGGGTCAGGGGGTTTTAGGTTTTGGGGTGGGGTTGGGGGGTGGATGGTTTTGGTTTTGGGGAGGGGGGTTAGGGGGTTTTAGGTTTTGGGGTGGGGTTGGGGGGGTGAGGCGTTTTTGGTTTTGGGGAGGGGGTGGGGGTGGGGGATCAGGGGGGGTTTAGGTTTTGGGGTGGGGTTGGGCGTTTTTTGTTTTGGTGAGGGGGTGGGGGGTCAGGGGGTTTTAGGTTTTGGGGTGGGGTTGGGGGGTGGGGCGTTTTTGGTTTTGGGGAGGGGGTGGGGGTCAGGGGGTTTTAGGTTTTGGGTTGGGGTGGGGGTGGGGCGTTTTTGGTTTTGGGGAGGGGGTGGGGGTTAGGGGGTTTTAGGTTTTGGGGTGGGGTTGGGGGGGTGAGGCGTTTTTGGTTTTGGGGATGGGGTGGGGGGTCAGGGGGTTTTAGGTTTTGGGGTGGGGTTGGGGGGGTGGGGTGAGGGATGTAGGGTGAGTGGTGCCTATTACTAATGCTTTTATCAGGAATGCCTTTACAACGAAATATCGTTGTTAAGGCATTCGTGGTAAAATCATTAGTAGTAGCAACGAGGTCAGTGTTCCGACCTCGTTGTTAAGGCAGTAATTGTTTTTGAAGTCGTTGTTTCGTCGTACAATCATGTAGAATGGCATAGAGTATAGTGGCAAAGTGTGGGGTGGACTGGAGCACAGTGTTGTGAAGTAGACTGGCATGGAGTAGAGTGACATTGGGTAGAATGATGTAAAGTGGAGTGGCGTAGAATAGAGTGGAGTAGCATAGGGTGGAATAATGTAAAGTGAATTGGTGTAGAGTGGAGTGGATAGAGTTGAGTAAAGTGCCTACAGTACAGTGGCATACAGTTGAATGCCATAGAGTGAGGTAGAGTGGAATTCAGTGCTGTACAGAATCATAGAGTGGAGTGGTGTACAGTGGAGTGGCGTAGAGTAGAGGGGGCATAGAATAGTGCATCATAAAGTAGAGTGGCAAAGAGTATAGTGACATAGGTTGAGGTACAGTGCAATGGACTGGTGTAGAGTGGAATGAAATGGTTTTAGTGTGGAGTGGCATAAAGCAAAGAGTAGAGCAAAGAGTAGAGTGATTTAAAGTTGAATGGAGTGGGATAGAGTAGAGTGACGTAGAGTAGAGTAGTGTGGAATAGAGTAGAATATTGTACAGTCGAATGGCATAGAGTAGAGTAGAGTACTAAAAATAGAGAGGTGTAAATTAAAGTGGCTTGTAGTAGAATGGCATTGTTTTGAGCGGAGTGACGTAGAGGAGGCCTGGTCAGAACTCATTGAGTTTCACTCCACAGAATTCCGTAGAGTTACACAAAAACTCTGCAAGATTCTGCAGAGTTCCACCAACTGGCAAAATCAGGCATTTCACGCTGCTCGTGCTGATTTTTTTGCATATGTGAAATTAAAGATTCCACATATGCAATAGCAAAACATTACATGTAATCTCACCAGGAAAATCTGGAAACAATTCATTATTATGCCATTGACATAGTAATGAAAAATGGGAGATGAGGAAATTATACAGGTATGCTATGGCAATAAGAACTAAGATACATCATTCAGTTGAAGACAAGCAGCCTCCTGGACTGAAATGTGAAGAGGGGCTTTTTGTACACTTATGATTTCTCAACATGAGAACAATAATGATCATAGTCAGAGGAGCGTTGGGATGGAGAATTCAGTAGGATCAAAGTATATGATAAAGTCTGTGTGTGATTTTGGTACTGAAAAATGAACTGTAATCACTGACACATGGGCAACAATAAAGAACTACGAGAGTTTCTTTGACTTTCAAAAATTGCACCCTTAATAGGTGTGCTCTATGGCTATGAGACATACAAGGCCACTATGGCATTAATTACAGAGACAATAAAGGCCTGATTTAGAGTTTGGCAAATGGATTACTCTGTCACAAATATGATGGTTATCCTGTCCACCATATTACGATTTGCATAGAATATAATGGGATCGTAATACGGCAGACGGGATATCAGTCACAATTTTTGACAGAGTAACCCAATCCGCCAAACTCTAAATCAGGCTCTAAGGAGGTCATTCTAAGTTTGGCGGGCGGCGGTTGCCGCCCGCCAAACTTACGCCGCCAAATGACCGCTCTGCGGTCAGAAGACCGCGGGGGCCATTCAGACTTTTCCGCTGGGCCGGCGGGCGCCCGCCAAGAGAGCGCCTGCGGTGTTGCAGGGGTGCGACGGGTGCAGACAGTGAAAATCAAGCTGGGGCCCTGTTAGGGGGCCCCAGGACACCTGTTCCCGCCATCCTGTTTCTGGCGGTGAAAACTGCCAGAAACAGGCTGGAGGGAAGGGGGTCGGAATCCCCATGGCGGCACTGCTTTCTGCATTCTCCCAGCCGGGGCTAATCCGGCGGGAAACCGCCGGACCCTTGCTGGGCGACCGCGGCTTTACAGCCGCGGTCGGAATACTTCATGAAGCACCGCCAGCCTGTTGGCGGTGCTTCCATGGACAGCCACCCTGGTGGTCTATGACCGCCAGGGTTGGAATGAGGGCCTAAGTGTTGGACCACTGATCAGAAGGAACTGATGTCCTAGTAATATTCTGGCAGATGTGAAGAAGCCATAGAGTCCTCTCTGGTTTACTTTTAATGAAGAAGAAATCATGTCTCCAGTGAGATGCCTATTTTTTGTTTGTCTGTGTATGTATGCATTTTTGGTTTGAATGGAATTCATCTCCCAGCAAGCATCGCATCACAATGAGTGCATTGGAGAAAGTATATGAAGAAATACAAAATTACTGAATTTGCTGTGACAAAGACCTGAGGGGTTGAAACCCATTGGTGTCTTTCATTTGTTCCTTTGATTTAATAAAATAAGCAGAACTTCAACACCTTTGGGGTACAGTTCTCTTTGGCAAAACTTTAAGTGTGGATTTGGTTGATCCCAGATTTATTACCAATCTGCCCTATCCATAACTCAGCATCCACTATAAGATGGTGCTGTACGGAGGTCAACCTGGTGCAGCAGAAAAATTATGACTTCTTAATGTGGTGGTGAAGTCACACCACCTAAAATGTACAGTACGCCAGAAACATCAAGAAAGTTCTTTTATCACCAATGTATTACTTTGTGAAGGCTGTGAAGCAAACTCCAAGGGGCATATTTATACTCCGTTTGCGCCGGATTTGCGTCGTTTGTTTTGACGCAAATTCGATGCAAAACTAACTCCATATTTATACTCTGGCGTTAGACGCGCCTAGCGCCAAAGTCCATGGAGTTTGCGTCACTTTTTAGCGTGGACACCTACTTTGCGTTAATGATATGCAAGGTAGGCGTTCCCGGCTAAAAAAGTGACTCCGAGGCATGTGCGCCGTATTTACACTCCCGGGCAAAAATCACGCCCGGGAGTGGGCGGGTAAAAAAAAATGACGTCCAGCCGCTTTTGCGTCGTTTTTTAGCGCCTGGTCAGGGCAGGCGTTAAGGGACCTGTGGGCTCAGAAGGAGCCCAGAGGTGCCCTCCCATGCCCCCAGGGACCCCCCCTGTCACCCTTGCCCACCCCAGGAGGACGCCTAAGGATGGAGGGACCCATCCCAGGGAACATAAGGTAAGTTCAGGTAAGTAATTTTTTTATTCTTTTTTGTGGCATAGGGGGGCCTGATTTGTGCCCCCCTACATGCCACTATGCCCAATGACCATGCCCAGGGGACAGAAGTCCCCTGGGCATGGCCATTGGGCAAGGGGGCATGACTCCTGTCTTTGCTAAGACAGGAGTCATTTCAATGGGGGTTGGGAGTCGAAAAAAATGGCGCAAATCGGGTTGAGGCGATAATTTTGCCTCAGCCTGACTTGCCCCATTTTTTGGCGCCCAAGCTCCATATTCCCCTACGTCGGCGCTGCCTGGTGTACGTCATTTTTTTTCACGCACACCAGGCAGCGCCGCCGGCTAACGCCGGCTAACGTCATTGTATAAATACGGCGCCCGCATGGCGCTTCAGAATGGCATTAGCCGGCGTTAACTTTTTTGACGCACAACTGCGTTGGCGCAGTTGTGCGTCGAAAAGTATAAATATGGCCCCAAGAGTCTGAAAGCCATCATCACTGTTCTCTCTATAGGTTGATGGCTGCATTTGCATCAAATTTTCAGTCTTTGGTCTTCTAGATCTCCTCCGTTCTTAACAATCCAAATCTTGTAATTTGAGAAATCTAATTCTGCTAAGGTCTATGATGACCAAAATATGCTTTTTTACCTATATTTGTGGGATAGCCTAGTGGCATGATGAGGGCAATCGCTGCCATGGTACAAGGAGCCAGGTGGTGAGGCAAGCCCTACGTTGCTTTGCAGCATGGGGGAGGGGCTGCAGTCTTCTGTATTGCATTGGAAAAGAAAGTCTTTGGAGAGTATGAATGTTGGCATTGACATCTAGAGGAGAAAATGTGATTCACACACTAGTACAAGGCCTCTGAACGCTTGTCCACATATCAGGAGTCCTCAATCCATAGTGGGAAGTTCAGGAATCAGGAGCCTTGCAAGTCCAACATCTCTACTTAGCCATTCTAAATTGCCACAATAAAAACACTGTTCACAGTTCCCCATTGCCTTGCTAGGTATTTGTAATCAACACGAAAAAGACCTTCAGTCCAGTGCACTCCAAAAGAGCATAGTCTGTTGTGCCGCAGATCAGAAACATAATCATTTAGCCACCAGCATACAAGCATTCTCAGCAACTTTGTCAGGCTATTGCCCTGTATCTATGCTTCTTGAGGAAAACATGTAAATAAACAAATAGAATGCAATACTTTAAATGGCCTTACACCACACACCCTACAAAATGTAAGAAACCAACATATTCAACCAAGTACAGTGCCATAGCAGGTGTCTTTAGACCATAAACTGTGGGCAATATAGACTTTGAGGGTCAAATTCATATAAGTAGTTGGGAGAGGTTAACACGACTTCAGCAAAAGCATGGAAAGAAAATAAAGATGAACTAAGAATTTAGCAAGAATACCCATAAAGGTCAGTTGGCTGCTGTGAAGGAGCATATCTGAGTATAAAACAGGCAAGGAATTAATGAATAGTAATATTCAAGTACGACAGAAGATCTTATATAATCACAAACCCTGCTATTAAATATCCATAATTCTCTCCACTTAGTGAAGCAACAAGAGGGAAATTTATTAAACTGTAATATTTGAGGGTCATTGTAAATGAAAGATGATACCTATGAAGAGGAAATTCCCATAAATGAGGACACAAGGTACTGGCAGAACAGAAGAGGGAAAGAGCATGACTCGTATGTCTAAAATTTAATAGTACATGCAGCCAGTTACATTGCGAACTCAAGCTTAGCGTGGGGGACTATTCGCTTTTTTGCTGTTTTCAGAATCTGGAATTGGGACTTCACTGTTGTTGGACAAATCTTTTGCAAATTTGAGGCAACCGGATTTCTCTCATTCTGACTGTGTCAGGCCTTACGTTGCTTGCATCAGTTTGAGTAGAAGTGAGAACGTTAAATGCATCCTTGCTAATGTGCTACTTGTGAATCCCATTGTAGGCAGGGCTACTGGAAACATGCAGCATAAGAAGGTCAAATTATGCAGCAGGTTTGACCAAATTATGTAACAAGAAAAGGCAAATTATGCAGTATAGCGGGCCTTATTTTCTAATTTTTTTCATTATTTTGTCCTTTTTACACTTGTAAACGCTTTTGGAGCATAGGATGCACCTCACTGGTACCAGTTTAACACCTACAAATAGCAGGAAAAGGAAAGGGTACCATTAACCTTGGAACTGTGCTGCATCATGTGTCCTTGTCTTTTTAGTAACTTTTGAACTGTTTGAGCAAGAAACAACTGATTATGCAGCAGATGATGGATTATTTGGCAAATGCAGCAAATCCATAGCTATGCGGAAAAAAAAAATCTGCTACCAATACAGTGGCCCAGATTTCAAGTTGTTATTTTCTGCTACCACTCATTACTGGTCTGTAATTATGTAATGCATTTTATAATTGATTAGGACCATGTTCCCTAACTCTGTTCTGAATGGAATCATGTATTTCTCTTCCATTTTAAATAATAATATGGTATTGTATGGGATGACCACCTCTGTCCAGATGTCTGGTTGAAAAATATATATTATCAGCTTTCTAATATCTTGATGCTGCCATAAAGCCGCTCCTTTACTTACCATTGGGTGGTTTTATTGTCACCTTCATTTGACTGCTTCTTATTCAGAGACTTTGCCCAAAGCCTCTTTACTTGCTTCCATCCTTCGCTCACTTTTAGGGAACTACGGGCCTTATTTACAAGCCCCTGTGTGTCACCGGAATGTCACTTTTAATGACAGTCTGGTTGTGCACACTTCAGGGCCACATCAACAAGGCCACGTAAAGCCATTCTGCAAGACTTTGGTGGTCATTCTGACCTCGGCGGTAAAAGGCGCTTACCGCCGGTCAGAAATCCTCCATAATTCTGCCGCGGTCGCGGTAATCCGCCACGGTCATTCTGACCCGCAGCAGCCAAACCGCCGAAAATCCGTCAGCCACAACAGACCGCCAGACCAGCGGTCGGCGGAAAAGTGGAGGTGACCAAACCTCCACCGTCACGCCAACAGAAATACGCCCATGCCATTCTGACCCACGAATCCACGCGGCGGTCTTTCAAACGCGGTTTTCCATTGGCGGTACACACCGCCGCGGTCAGAATACACACAAACGAACAAAACTCAGCAACATTGGACGATTTGAATTCCACACACCTGATACACATACACACACCACTCCCACACACACAATACAATATAAAACACACACCCTCATCACCCACAAACCCCTTCGACCAAAATCCAAAAAGAAGCACGAGAGACACAGCAGCGATCATAGAACACCATCACACAGAGGCACACTACACCATCACCCACACAATATCCACACACAAAACAACACACACCACCACACTCAACACACTTAACTACACATACTCCACCCCACACATCATACACACCACTCCATGGCACCCCAAAGACACCCCCGCTTCTCAGATGAAGAACTCAGGGTCATGGTGGAGGAAATCGTTCGGGTAGAGCCCCAGCTCTTCGGCACACAGGTCCAATACACCAGCATTGCCCGGAGGACGGAGCTATGGCAGAGGATTGTCGACAGGGTCAACGCTGTGGGACAGCACCCCAGAAATCGAGAAGACATCAGGAAGCGATGGAACGACCTACGGGGGAAGGTGCGTTCCATGGTATCCAGGCACAACATCGCCGTGCAGAAGACTGGCAGAGGACCCCCACCTCAACCCCCACAATTTACAACATGGGAGGAGGAAGTCTTGAACATCCTGCATCCTGACGGCCTCGCAGGAGTCGGCGGAGGAATGGATTCTGGTAAGTTGAAGCTTCAATACTGCTTCCCCCCCACCTGCATGCCAAATCATACCCCAACCCTCACCCCCATCCTCGAACCCCACCCTCACCCCCACCCTCACCCCCACCACCATCCTCACCCCCACCACCATCCTCACCCCCACCCCCAGCACACCTATTCCCTGCCAATGTCTCACCATCACAACCCACACATCCTAAAACCTAGGCCTGCATGCGTCCACTAAGCATGGACACCCATCACCAAAGCATGCCCAATGCATATACACATCCCCCCCACAAGCCACCCTCACCAAAGCCCCCACACACGAATGCCAGCACTTGGGGACACGGGAACCCACAGATACACCCATATGGCACACATTGAAACTATAACCATACCTCTATACCCCTGCAGGACCCGACCGCCAACACACCGCCACGGAGGGCCCAGAATTCTCCACACCCCCCACCCAAGAGGCCGTCAGCGATGACAGCAGCTCTGTCGACCTGGACACTGATGACCAACCCGGACCATCGGGGACCTCTGGACAGTCGGTTCCCCTCAGACAGCCAAAGGCCACTACAGACCCAAACCCCTCTGGGAACACCAGCACAGCTCCCACCCAGCGGGCCCATGCCTCTGTCTCCAGGGCGCGTCAATCAGGGGTGTGTCTACCACTACAGGGCACCCAGGATAACCCACCACCCCAACAACAACAGGGACCTGGGGGCAGTGGTAGTGGGCACACCGGCCAGGGGGCAGAGGCCCAGGGAAACAGGGGAACTGGGAGGGCAGCTGTGCGACAGGGGGGGGACGGGCCCAGGGAACCCACTCTCCACGAGGCCCTCACCACCATCATGGGAGCATACAACCGCTCCCAGGAGACGATGGCGACGGTACTGGCCAGGTTCCAGGAGATCCAGGTACTGCAGGAGGAACACTATCGGGGGTACAGGGAGGACATCAGAGCCCTCACCTCCACCCTGGTTACCATGGTAGGGCTGCTGCAGGAACTCATCAACACCAGGACGGACACTCAACAACAACAAAGGGCCCCTGCCACTAGCCTGGACCAAGAACAGCCAACCACCTCCGCCGGCGCTAGTGGACAGGAGGCCCCCGCACAACAGCAGCCCACCAGACCCCCACCTCCTGCAGGAGAAGAACCACCCCGCAAGAGGGCCCTGAGATCTCGCAAGAAGACAGAGTAGGATGTCAAGACCCCCGCCAGCAAAGGATACCACCTGATGTCATCCCACTGTCCCACATTGTCACCCTGTCCATCCTTGAACTGCCCATGCTCCATCTCTCCACAGGCCTATGGACAATGCACCTGTGTGACTGTTACTCTGGACTCTGCCATGGACATTCCTTCACCATAGCCCCCACCCACTTGAAACCACCCATCCCATTTTGAGCACTGAAATAAACACCTATTTTGCACAAAACTATCTGGAGTCTGGCTGTGATTTCAAAATATTCTAATTGACATGACAGTGCAAATATGTCCTTGTACATAGTGAAGTCAACAAACCGCTGCCACAAAGCTGTAGTCCATGGGGAAACGAAGCACAGGGCTCGTAGTGGGGACCCCAGATCTGAAATAGGGAGGGAAAAGCCACAACTCAGTCATCATACACTGGGGCAAATAGACAGGCAGCAGAGATGCAGGAGAGTAGTTTACATTTACTAAATTATGTTTGAATTGTTACCTGTGTCCTATTGGAAGTACTGTGCAATGATTCTGTCCCTGTTGTCTGTTTCAGCCCCGTCGTCTTCCTCCTCGTCACTCTCCACAGGTTCCACAGCTGCCACAACACCACTGTCTCGACCATCCTCCTGCAGGAAAGGCACCTGGCGGCGCAAAGCCAGGTTGTGAAGCATGCAGCAGGCCACGATGATGTGACACACCTTCTTAGGTGAGTACATTAGGGATCCACCTGTCATATGCAGGCACCGAAACCTGGCCTTTAGGAGGCCGAAGGTGCGTTCGATCACCCTCCTAGTACGCCCATGGGCCTCATTGTACCGTTCCTCTGCCCTGGTCCGGGGATTCCTTACTGGGGTCAGTAGCCACGACAGGTTGGGGTACCCAGAGTCCCCCAATAGCCATACACGGTGTCTCTCTAGCTGTTCCATCACGTAAGGGATGCTGCTATTCCTTAGGATGTAGGCGTCATGCACTGACCCAGGGAATTTGGCATTGACATGGGAGATGTACTGGTCAGCCAAACACACCACCTGGATGTTCATAGAATGGTAACTTTTCCTGTTCCTGTACACCTGCTCACTTTCTTGGGGGGGAACCAAAGCCACATGGGTCCCATCAATGGCACCAATGACGTTGGGAATATGTCCAAGGGCATAGAAATCACCCTTCACTGTAGCCAATTCGCCCACCTCAGGGAAAAGGATGTAGCTCCTCATGTATTTCATCAGGGCAGACAACACTCTGGATAACACCTTCGAAAACATGGGCTGAGACATCCCAGAAGCAATTCCCACTGTTGTCTGAAATGACCCACTTGCCAAGAAATGGAGTACTGACAGGACCTGCACCAGAGGGGGAATCCCTGTGGGTTGGCGGATGGGGGACATCAGGTCGGGCTCCAGCTGGGCACACAGTTCATGTATAGTGGCACGGTCAAGCCGGTAGGTCAGGATAATGTGGCGTGCTTCCATTGTCGACAGGTCCACCAGCGGTCTGTACACGGGAGGATTCCTCCTTCTCCTCGCCAAACCCAGCGGACGGTGCCTAGGAAGGACAACATGGAGCACACAGTCAAGCAACCCACAGGTACGTACTCACAGCTTGCACAGTAAACGATTCTCTATGCAGTGAATGGCGTGTATGAGTGGCTATGCAAGGCCTAGGCCTGTGTGACGCAGTTGAAATTGAGCCATGTGGACCCTCGAAATGGCGGCTGCCTGACCTGTGAAGTGTGACAATGGGATGTGAGGTCAATGCGCTGGCGTGGCACACCGTGGCGGTAGGCGGTCGAAGACCGCGGCGCGAAGCCGCATTGGATAACATTGAAGCCTATGGGTA
This sequence comes from Pleurodeles waltl, assembly GCF_031143425.1. Classification (NCBI taxonomy): domain Eukaryota; kingdom Metazoa; phylum Chordata; class Amphibia; order Caudata; family Salamandridae; genus Pleurodeles; species Pleurodeles waltl. The sequence continues at coordinate 38,346,662 of NC_090446.1, forward strand.
TCAGGAGCCAATGGCGAAGTGCGCCGGCGGTGGCGGTACGCGTGACCGCCATTTTCTATCACTCGCGACTTGAACTTTCACAGGAGAGGACCTATACTGCAAGTGTTGCTGTGACCTCGGTCTGGAAGGGACAATGGCTGCTGCGACTGGGGAAAGGGCCCCTGCCTTCACTGGAGAAGAGTTGGAGAAACTTGTGGATGGGGTCCTCCCCCAGTATGCGCTACTCTACGGTCCTCCAGACCAACAAGTGAGTTTAATTCAATATGGATTTGGGGCCACTGGCTGGCTTGGGGGCCTGGCGGGAGGCCTGGCGGGGGGCCTGGCGGGGATGGGGGGCGTTGGGCCACTGGCAACGAAAATGCAGACAAACTTGAACGTGGTATTTCTCCCTCCCTGTACGTGTCACTTAGGTCCGCGCCCATGAGAAGATCGGGATTTGGCGTGCCATCGCCAAGGAAGTCCGGACCCTGGGGGTCCACCATCGACGGGGCACCCACTGCCGCAAGAGGTGGGAGGACATCCGCCGCGGGACCAACAAGACCGCCGAGTCTCTGCTGGGGATGGCCTCCCAACGTAGGCGGGGTGCCTGCCGTCAACTGACCCCCCTGATGTTCCGGATCCTGGCGGTGGCCTACCCTGATTTGGATGGGCGCGTGAGGGCAGCACAGCAGACACAAGGGGGTGAGTACAAGCATAATCTACTCAGTTGTCGCGCAGTGGAGGTGTCTGGGTGGGGGAGGAGGGCTGTGGGTTCCCCTAGGCCAGGGCGATATCTGTAGGCTGGGCACCCCCGTAAGCCCCTGTGTCCCCAGCCACCACCCTCAGTAGTGTGCCAGTACAGCCATCCCTGGGCCGTGTCATCCATGGGTGCAGTTGTCAACTCTAGGCGTGTAGGGCATGTTCCACGGAATGCGTAGCGGACCCCAAGTGCGCAACTTAGTGCAGGGGGCATCTGTGTCTGTCATGTCCGCTAACTGTACCGGTGATCCATGTACTCAAAATCTCTTTATTTCTCTCTCCCCCCCCTTTTTGTTTGTCTTTCTGTGCTTGTGTGCATCAGCATCATCAGGCGGAGGAGAAGTGGCATCGGGGCAGGAGGGAGCTGCATCTCACATGGCCCAGGAGGGCCATGCCACAGAGTCTGACTGGACCAGTGAGACGGAGGGCGAGGGGAGCTCCACAACGGGGACGACTGGAGCCTGCAGCGACACGGACACGTCCTCGGAAGGGAGCTCCCTTGCGGGGGTGGCAACATCCGTGCCCCCCGCCATTACAGGTACAGCCGCCACCCAGCGCACCATCTCCGCCCTCCCAGCAGCCCCTCAGCGTTCGCCCCGTGCCCGCTCTGCCAGCAAGCCGGGCATCTCCTTCGCCCCAGGCACCTCAGGCCCTGCCCCTGTTACCCCCGCTGCCCTCAGTGAGGAGGTCATTGACCTCCTCCGAACGCTCATTGTTGGGCAGTCTACCCTTTTGAATGCCATCCAGGGGGTGGAGAGGGAGGTTCATCGCAGCAATGCGTACCTGGAGGGCATTCATTCGGGTCAGGCTGCCCATCAGCGATCGTTCCAGGCTCTGGCCTCAGCACTGACGGCAGCCATTGTCCCTGTCTCCTGCCTCCCTCTACTAACTCCCTCCTCCCAGTCTCCTGTTCCTCTGCCTGTCCCACCCACACCATCAGACCAGCCTGCACACACCTCAACACCCAAGAGCAGCTCATCCAAACATAAGCACCACAGATCACGCAGACATTCACACAAGCAACATTCCGATGCAGACATGCCAACAGTCACTACCACCTCTGTGACCCCCACCTCCTCGTCTCCCTCCTCCCTCCCTGTGACGTCTACACTCACACCTTCATTCACCTCACCATCAGCCAGTGTTTCCATCACCAGCACACCCTCCAGTACAGTCCGCACACGTGCAGTCACCACCCCCACTGCCATTTACACGTCCCCTGTGTCCTCTCCCACTGTGTCTGTCACCCCCTCTTCCACACCACACAAACGCAGCCACCCACCCACCCAACAGCCATCCACCTCACAACAGCCTATCCCTCCTGCACCTGCACCCAAAGACAGCAAACGTGACTCACCTACAACCACATCCTCTCCCTCCACTCCCATTCCCACTGTACCTACCACTCTCCATTGTCCCAAGAAAATCTTTCTCGCTACTGCTAACTTCTTTCCTGACCCTGAGCCCCCCCCTCCTTCTCGTCGGGGTAAGAAGAGCACCTCAGCCACCACCAGCCCTGCAGCCCCCTTGACAAGGGTGCAGGGGTATTGGAGCCCACCATCCCGCATGTCTGGATCTTCGCTCAGCAGCAAGGGGACAGCCAGCCCACCCCCTGGGAAGAGGAGCAGAAGGCGGAAGGGCCGCCGCAGGAGCCCGGGTTCTATATCCCCCCAGGACACTAGCCAGCCACCGTCAACAGCCACAGCTCCAAAGGGAGGAAAGGGCCACAGACTCCCGACTAAGGAGGGCAAGGGCAGCAAGGCGGAGAAGTCAGGCAGCAGGCCTGCTCCCCATGGAGGACCCGTCACAGCTGCCCAGGAGGAGCCCACAACCCCCATAGCCGCTGCCCAGGGAGGAACCGTCACAGCTGCCCAGGGAGAGCCCACCACCCCCATAGCCGCTGCCCAGGGAGGAACCGTCACAGCTGCCCAGGGAGAGCCCACCACCCCCATAGCCGCTGCCCAGGGAAGACCCAGCCCAGCTGGCCAGGAGGGCCCCACCACCCACAGCCCAGGTGGGCATTGAAGGAGCACCATCCCCGCTGCCCAGGAGGGCACCACCAGGCAATGAGCAGTTGGCCATAGAATGGCCGCCGTCTCCAGCACCGCTCCGCTGGGGACCGCCGTCTCAAGAACCGCTGAACTGGGCCCTTCAAGGCAAGAACCGCTGAACTGGGCCCTTCAAGGCAAGAACCGCTGAACTGGGCCCGCCGTCTCCAGCACCGCTCCGCTGGGGACCGCCGTCTCAAGAACTGCTGAACTGGTCCCTTCAAGGCAAGAACCGCTGAACTGGGCCCCGCCGTCTCCAGCACCGCTCCGCTGGGGACCGCCGTCTCAAGAACTGCTGAACTGGGCCCTTCAAGGCAAGAACCGCTGAACTGGGCCCTTCAAGGCAAGAACCGCTGAACTGGGCCCCGCCGTCTCCAGCACCGCTCCGCTGGGGACCGCCGTCTCAAGAACCGCTGAACTGGGCCCTTCAAGGCAAGAACCGCTGAACTGGGCCCTTCAAGGCAAGAACCGCTGAACTGGGCCCCGCCGTCTCCAGCACCGCTCCGCTGGGGACCGCCGTCTCAAGAACCGCTGAACTGGGCCCTTCAAGGCAAGAACCGCTGAACTGGGCCCTTCAAGGCAAGAACCGCTGAACTGGGCCCCGCCGTCTCCAGCACCGCTCCGCTGGGGACCGCCGTCTCAAGAACCGCTGAACTGGGCCCTTCAAGGCAAGAACCGCTGAACTGGGCCCTTCAAGGCAAGAACCGCTGAACTGGGCCCTTCAAGGCAAGAACCGCTGAACTGGGCCCCGCCGTCTCCAGCACCGCTCCGCTGGGGACCGCCGTCTCAAGAACCGCTGAACTGGGCCCTTCAAGGCAAGAACAGCTGAACTGGGCCCTTCAAGGCAAGAACCGCTGAACTGGGCCCCGCCGTCTCCAGCACCGCTCCGCTGGGGACCGCCGTCTCAAGAACCGCGGAACTGGGCCCTTCAAGGCAAGAACCGCGGAACTGGGCCCTTCCAGGCAAGAACCGCAGGCCCTTTGGCAGATGTGGCAGGGCAGGATCTGTCTCGGGCAGGGCTGCAGGATGTCCTCTGGCCAACATGCCTCCTCCAGTGGCAGTGGAGTCTGTTATGGACTGTATGGACTGTGGCTTTGCACTCCCCAGGATGGCCCAGTGGGCAGGCCACCCACTGTATGGACTGTATGGACTGTGGCTTTGCACTCCCCAGGATGGCCCAGTGGGCAGGCCACCCACTGTATGGACTGTATGGACTGTGGCTTTGCTCTCCCCAGGATGGCCCAGTGGGCAGGCCACCCACTGTATGGACTGTATGGACTGTGGCTTTGCTCTCCCCAGGATGGCCCAGTGGGCAGACCACCCACTGTATGGACTGTATGGACTGTGGCTTTGCTCTCCCCAGGATGGCCCAGTGGGCAGGCCACCCACTGTATGGACTGTATGGACTGTGGCTTTGCTCTCCCCAGGATGGCCCAGTGGGCAGGCCACCCACTGTATGGACTGTATGGACTGTGGCTTTGCACTCCCCAGGATGGCCCAGTGGGCAGGCCACCCACTGTATGGACTGTATGGACTGTGGCTTTGCTCTCCCCAGGATGGGCCAGTGGTCATGGAGTCCCCTCGTGGATCTGGCGTTGTGTACTCAAGTGGCTGAGGTGCCCCCCCTTCCCTTCCCCCTGAGGTGCCTGTCCTTTTTTCTTTCTGATGCCCCTGCAGTGTTCTCTCCGTGGAGTTCTTGTCGTGGGACTGGGCCTTGCCCCTTTGCTCAGGACCCCTGTGGTCCACGGACAGTGGTTGGACTACATATAGTAGATGTATATATTTTGTACATAGTTTATTTATTTATTTGGATTACTGCTGTCCATTTTTCAATATATCTGCCCGTTTATGATCTCTTCTTTTGGTCTTTGCATTATTTCGGAGGGGGGGGTTTGTGGGTTGTGACAGTGATCTGTGGGAATGCATTGATGTGTGTGTTGTAGTGGGTGTGGGTGGGTGGGTGTGTGCCGGTAATCTTTTTCCTCCCCTGTGTCGTAGGTGCAGTACTCACTGATGTCTTCTGCACCGCCAGGCGTGCTCCTGGTACAGGAGCAGGTATAGGAGTGCGGGGATGACCTGTAACTCGGGTTCCATACTGCCGGAATCTCGCGTGGAGTATGTGGAGGTGAGCGTTTTCCCGTTCGTAGTCTGTTTCCGCCGTGTTTTTATCGGCGGGGCTCCCGCCCCGGAAAAGGTGGCCGATTGGTGGGTCGTTATCGGGTAGGCGGTACATTGTCTCCCGCCGGGCTGTTGGCGGTGACGGCCAGGCTGTTTGTTTGTACCGCCGTGGTGGTCGGAGTGTTGAAGCGGCGGTCTCTGTTGGCGGTAACCAACATGGTCAGAATTCCATTTTTTGGACCGCCAGCCTGTAGGCGGTATGGTCGCGGCTTTAACACCGACCGCCAGGGTTGGAATGAGGGCCTTTGTATCTCCTTGTAGATATGGAGAGAAACAATGCAGCACAAGTGACTGCACTACCTCACACTGAAATAGAGAGGCGTACCATGGGTATTATGGTGGGTGTTCCCATCTAACACCCATAGCATTTGACACATTCCCATATTTATGAGATTTCGTAAACCTTGGAATGTGTCAAAAGCCCACACCTCCATAGGCAGTGTGTAAGGGAGGCGCAATGAGAAGAAATGCCTTTAGTTTTCCTTGTTTTTCCTTTTTCTATGTGTGCTGCATGCTCTCTCATGGAAAACACATCCTGTGAGTTTTTTTTGTGCAGCAAGGTGTCCCTTACTGCACAAAAACAGCCATCACTGCAAAGTAGACAACCTTGCACTATGGTACAATGGTGCCTGCATTAGCGCATGGCAGCCCATTGTGCTCCAGCACAGGGGAAAAAGACAAGAATATGCCATATGTCATTAATAAGGTGCATTTCTGTCCTTTTCTTTTGATCCAGGGCAGTGCAGCAAGAATCCTTGTGGAGCTGCCCTGTACCAAAATCTACTAAATGAGGCCCTACATTTTTCTTTTTCCTTAAACACTGTATGAGAGTGGAAGCACTTTCGTTTTTCAGTTGTCTACTTACTGTTCTTCTCTGTTCCCCACGTCCATGTTGCTCTTTCCTGTCCGTGTGCTCTCTGTTGTCAGTTTGGTTCTCTCCCTTCCAATCTCCATGTTTCTTTCTGTAACCCTTGTGACTGTCACCCTTCATGTTCCATGTTGCTGTCTTCCTCGTGCGTTTCTACCTTCTCCTTATGTTGCTTTCACCTTTTGGTTCTTCCCCACCTGCTCCTTCTTTTGCTCTTTCACTTATGCACCTGCTCAATAGGACCCTGTTGTGTTCCCCCACACTGCTTCAAAACTTCATCTTACAGTGTGATTGGTCTAAAATGCACTGTTTATCCTCTTCTGAGTAAAGCTCAGCTAGCAGAGCTTAATTTATAAATAAAGACATGCCGTGCCCAAAGCTATCCTCTGAAACATGCGGCTGTTGCAATTAAATGTGTGAGCACAGAATGCTGAGGCAGCATGACTCAGAAGCCATCTTCAGCCTCTTTAATCCATTTACAGCCACCCCCACCCCCTTCAGCTCACTCTTGCAGTTTTCTCCATTTGTGATGATTTTCAATTTTTCTCTTGTTCCATATGTGTCTTTTGCTCACAGTAAATGTTTGAAGCAGAAAAATAAGTGTTGGCTCTCAACAATAAGTACCATCAGCTCAAATTAATTACTGTCAGTTAGTCAACTTCTCTTTGTACTTTGGGATGATGGAGGATTATGGTTCTTGGCAGGTATTCTTGTGATCATACAGGGCTATGCATCTATGGTCAAGGCCCCGGCCATAACACCCAGGAGAGGTTAGCATGGCGGGTATATTCACCTTGTGCAGATCTGACAAATTTCCATTGGTGTCTTAGTCATCTGTATCTTTACACAGAGCATATCTCAGCTTTTTGCTGCAATCTAAAAAATACATTCTCAGCACACACAGGTGCTTCCATGAGTCATGAACATTATCACTCCTGCCTGACCATTCACCTGAATGCTCCCATTGAGCCCTCAACCTCACTTTATTGTATGCAGTTATTAGTTTTGAATTTAGTAGCACAAGCTTGTATTGTGGATTTATTCCTCTGAGTAGAGGGCTTGGTGAGTAGAGAACTGTACAATGCGGGTAATTTCAACAGGGCACACTTTATCACATATTGATTTTGATTAATGAGGTATTTTTGCACCACTTGCAAAACTAAGGGGCAGATTTATGGAAAGTGGCGCTACACCATGTGCAGCGCCAATTTTGCTGCGTCCCTTACCACCCCTCTACCGAACCATGTGTGCACCGTATTTAAAATATGACGCACCACGGCGCAGGGTATGGGCAATAGCGTCATTTTTCATGACGGTATTGATGTACTCTGCAGGAGTAGCGCCCATTGTTGGTGCTACTCCTGCAGAGTACATAGGGGCCTATTCTAAAGAATGGAAGCCCCCTTTTAATGCCTGCTCTTGAGCAGGCGATAAAAGTGCTGTAAAAAATGATGCAAGGAAATCTCATGGATTACCTTATGCCATTTCCCCCCCCCCTAACGGGGGAACGCCCCTATTGCATACATCATGCCTGCTGCAGGCATAATGTAGCGCAAAGGGTTACAGAGTCTCTTACGCTGTAAATACAGCGTGGGGATTTTGGCCTCGTTAGGCCACATTAATGTAATAAATAATTATGTTAATGTGGCGCAAGGTGGCGGTAGGGCATTATAAATATGCCCCTAAATCTTAAATCAAAATAAGCCCACAAAATCCTGTGGCAACAATATTGCAGTATCTTTGGAGAAAATGCTAAATCTGATGGCAATACTGAGTATTAAATTTATTGCGAGCTAAGGGGTTTACCTCTACATTTTATATCACTGTAGGAAACTAACCTTTTTGGATGGTAAGCCCCACATTTGTGCTCTAGATGTTGTTACTTACGACTGTTAAACTGCACTGGAGCTCGCTAACCAGGCCACAGTGTTAGTGTTCTCTCCCTAAGTTGGTATTCATAAATTGGTATCACCAATTGGCAAGTACTTTAACCCCTTATAAGTTCCTAGTATATGGTACCAGTGGTACTCAGCGTGGGTGATAAAGGGGTCACTAGGGCCTGAAGCACTGGTTGTGCCACCTTGTGCGACCCAAGCAAACTACTGACAGAAGGCCTGTCATTGCTGACTGCAGGAGCCATGCAAACTGCACGAACTCAACTGTGCCCACACCATGTGTGCCCCAGCCCCAGCACTGCCATTGATATATGTAAGTCATCCCTACAGTAGGCCTCCAGAGCCCAGGAGGAAGGGTGCCTATATTAAAGGTTCAGACATATAGGTGAAAACGTATATGTCCCTACAGTGTCCTTTGATATTAAAGGATACTATAAACAAACAACTGTCTTTAGGAGAACATGGGCTGGCACACAGGAAAGCCCTGTCACGTGGGTTCATATTATTCTAATGAGGTTGCTTGCTGGATTTTGGCCCCAGCATCACCTGAATTGTGGGGAACTGAGTCCAGTCCCACACCATGTGACAATTGTTGGCCTAATCCGTTTCCGGCCAACTAGCAGGGCTCATTTCTGCCCAAGAGCAGGGATGAGTTGTGGCAAATGGGCGCATGGCAGATGATTTCTCTGGGAAATCGTGGTGGATCAGATCTCAACCTTTTCTCTCAGTTACATTAGTGTCACACATGCACAGACAAACAGAGGCGGAAAATGGTTCAATAAGATTTATTGAATCAGCTGAGAAAAGATGGCATGAAATTAGAATGATGAAACACACTAGAAGGAAAGTGGCAACAAGGAAAGTGAAACACAGGAAAAGTCCCACTATACTGTCACTATGTGCAACATATGAGATGCCTACCTAAGCTACGTCAGAGCAGAGCAGGATAAGCTCTAATCCTCTCTTCAGGATTCCGCATGGGAAGGCATCATCCCCAATACCAGAGTAAGACAGTAGCAAGGACGCTTGTTGTCTATAGGGACACCATCCCCATGTAGGCCGGGCAACCTGTTGTCTCAGCAAGCAGCTGTAAAAAAGTCCATCAGCATGCAGTTATGGTCATCTGACTAGAACCTTCCTCTAGTGTGCATGGGACAGGGAAATGTTTTTATAATAAAAGAGCTGATGTTTTGAGAAAATGTTCCTAAGGAAGGATACATGTGTTTCTGTGAATATTGAAGATGCAGTGTACTACTTGTGCTGATAATCCTATCTTGTTGCAGCCTTGAAGAAATCACAAAGTGAAAAGAATATTGTGCAAAGAAATGTAATGCTTTTCTAGGTGACAGAACAACTAGATAAAGAAAATAAAACACCACCATGAATGTGGCCGATCCTAAAATAATTAAATGAAGCAGAATAAAATGTTACTAGGCTAAAGGGCACACACAGCAGGACTAGTTGCTAAAATAATGTGCCCACAGACATCACTAAAACAGCTAAACAGCCCCCAAAGTCATGAGCCCGATTATGGTACTACCAAATTGGGTCACGTTTGATATCAAACAACTGTCCTTTTCACCACTGACACAAATTCTGTCCTAAGGGTGAGGTGGCATGGACCAAGAAAACAAGCCTGGAGGTTGCCCTCAAAGTTATCCCCCTTTTCCTGTTATCTGGCTGCCAGCCTGCCGCTGGTGCCACCAAGACAGATTTCTTACTCCCTGGCCACAGCTTTGAATACTCCCAGGGGACAGAACACTGTCCTAGATGGGAAGTAGGTCACACCTTCCTCCCTCCCAGGAAGGCTAGTGAAGTGGCAAATCAAGGCATCAGCTTTAAAGGTCACACCGCCTCTGATACGCCTGCCACTTTGTATTTGCACCAACCTGTGCTGCAGTGTTGTCTATCAAGGACCTACATTTGCTACAGATACACCACATCAGGCTTGTGTCTGTCAAGAGCTTTGAGTATCAGACTCCTTTTCACTCTGTTGCCTAAGCTGTTGACATTCCACGTCAACAGCATTACAGTCTGGGTATTAACCCCTTCGCTGCCAGGCCTTTTCCCCCTCCTGTGCCGAGCCTTTTTTTGGCTATTTGGGGCAGTTCGCGCTTAGGCCCTCATAACTTTTTCTCCACATAGGCTACCCACCCCAAATTTGAATCCTTCTTTTCCAACATCCTAGGGATTCTAGAGGTACCCAGACTTTGTGGGTTCCCCTGAAGGAGACCAAGAAATTAGCCAAAATACAGCAAACATTTTTTTTTTTTTTTTAAATGCAAAAAAAAGGCTGCAGAAGAAGGCTTGTGGTTTTTCCCCTGAAAATGGCATCAACAAAGGGTTTATGGTGCTAAAACCACCATCTTCCCATCTTTCAGGAACAGGCAGACTTGAATCAACACAATTTTGGCATTTTGCTGGGACATACCCCATTTTTACAATTATTTGCGCTTTCAGCCTCCTTACAGTTAGTGACAGAAATGGGTATGAAACCAATGCTGGATCCCAGAACGCTAAACATTTCTGAAAAGTAGACTAAAGTCTGAATTCAGCAAGGGGTCATTTGTGTTGATCCTACAAGGGTTTCCTACAGAAAATAACAGCTGAAATAAAAAAATATTGAAATTGAGGTGAAAAAAACAGCCATTTTTCTCCATGTTTTACTCTGTAACTTTTTCCTCCGATGTCAGATTTTTTAAAGCAATATACCGTTACGTCAGCTGGACTCTTCTGGTTGCGAGAATATATAGGGCTTGTAAGTTCATCAAGAACCCTAGGTACCCAGAGCCAATAAATGAGCTGCACCTTGCAATGGGTTTTCATTCTATACCAGGTATACAGCAATTCATTTGCTGAAATATAAAAAGTGAAAAATAGGTATCAAGAAAACCTTTGTATTTCCAAAATGGCCACAAGATAAGGTGTTGAGACGCAGTGGGTATTTGCACATCTCTGAATTCTGGGGTCCCCATACTAGCATGTGAATTACAGAGCATTTCTCAAATAGATGTCTTTTTTACACACTGTCTTACATTTGGAAGGGAAAAATTTAGAGAAATACAAGGGACAATAACACTTGTTTTGCTATTCTGTGTTCCCCCAAATCTCCCGATATAAATGGTACCTCACTTGCGTGGGTAGGCCTAGCGCCCGCGACAGGATATGCCCCAGAACACAACGTGGACACATCACATTTTCAGAAAGAAAAAAGAGCTGTTTTTTTACAAAGTGCCTAGCTATGGATTTTGGCCTCTAGCTCAGCCGGCACCTTGGGAAACCTAGCAAACCTGCGCATTTTTTAAAACTAGACACCTAGGGGAATCCAAGAAGGGGTGACTTGTGGGGCTCTGACCAGGTTCTGTTACCCAGAATCCTTTGCAAACCTCAACATTTGTAAAAAAAAACACTTTTTCCTGTCATTTCGGTGACAGAAAGTTCTGGAATCTGACAGGAGCCACACATTTCCTTTCACCCAGCGTTCCCCCAAGTCTCCCGATAAAAATGGTACCTCACTTGTGTGGGTAGGCCTAGCGCCCGCGACAGGATATGCCCCAAAACATGATGTGGACACATCACATTTTCAGAAAGAATACAAAGCTGTTTTTTACTAAGTGCCTAGCTGTGGATTTTGGCCTCTAGCTCAGCCGGCACCTGGGGAAACCTAGCAAACCTGCTCATTTTTTAAAACTAGACACCTAGGGGAATCCAAGAAGGGGTGACTTGTGGGGCTCTGACCAGGTTCTGTTACGAAGAATCCTTTGCAAACCTCAAAATTTGACAAAAAAAACACTTTTTCCTGTCATTTCGGTGACAGAAAGTTCTGGAATCTGAGAGGAGCCACAAATTTCCTTCCACCCAGCGTTCCCCCAAGTCTCCCGATAAAAATGGTACCTCACTTGTGTGGGTAGGCCTAGCGCCTGCAACAGGATATGCCCCAAAGCACAAAGTGGACACATCCCATTTTTTGACAGAAAACAGAGCTGTGTTTTGCAAAGTGCCTACCTGTAGATTTTGACCTCTAGCTCAGCCGGTACCTAGGGAAACCTACCAAACCTGTGCATTTTTTAAGACTAGAGACCTAGGGGAATCTAAGATGGGGTGACTTGTGGGGCTCAGACCAGGTTCTGTTACCCAGAATCCTTTGCAAACCTCAAAATTTGGCTAAAAAAACACATTTTCCTCACATTTTGGTGACAGAAAATTCTGGAATCTGAGAGGAGCCACAAATTTCCTTCCACCCAGCGTTCCCCCAAGTCTCTCGATAAAAATGATACCTCACTTGTGTGGGTAGGCCTAGGGCCCGCGACAGGAAATGCCCCAAAACACAACGTGGACACATCCCATTTTTTCACAGAAAACAGAGGCGTTTTTTGCAAAGTGCCTACCTGTAGATTCTGGCCTCTAGCTCAGCCGGCACCTAGGGAAACCTACCAAACCTGTGCATTTTTGAAAACTAGAGACCTAGGGGAATCCAAGATGGGGTGACTTGTGGGGCCCTGACCAGGTTCTGTTACCCAGAATCCTTTGCAAACCTCAAAGGTTGGCTAAAAAAACAAATTTTCCTCACATTTCGGTGACAGAAAGTTCTGGAATCTGAGAGGAGACACAAAATTCCTTCCACCCAGCGTTCCCCCAAGTCTCCCGCTAAAAATGATACCTCACTTGTGTGGGTGGGCCAGGTGCCTGCAACAGAATTAGGCCCAAAACTTGTAGAGATAGAGGGGATAGCACAGCGAGGTTATAAGGACATATTCTTCTTTTATACATCTTTAGGCTGACTCTGCTTTGGGGACCCACATAAGTAAGGTGTCATTTTACTTGGGAGACTGAGGGGAACACTCGGAGTAGGAATTTTGTGCTGGAGCAGTGATCGTACAAACGACAGTCAGGAAAATATGCTTTTTTAAGCAAATTTTGAGGTTTGCAGAGGAGTCTGGGTAAGAAAATGTTGGGGGATCCATGCAAGCCACACCTCCCTGAACTCATTGGGGTGTCTAGTTTTAAAAAATGTCTGGGTTTGGTAGGTTTCCCTAGATGAAGGCCGCACCCAGGACCAAAAACATAGGTGCCCCCCCCCAAACACAGGTAGTTTTGTAATATATCATTTTGATGTGTCCACATACGTCTGTGATGTGCCAAACACTAGAGTTGTGAAAAGAAACGCACTTAGGTTATGTGAAAAAGACCCCTCACCCACCAACCAAGTTGGTGGCATGCTTCATCATCCGGGTCCCACCCGAGGCACCTAGCGTGTCACAGGTGTGCTGTGATGCCTGATTACAGCGGAGCAGGTTTTGTCATTTTTACCACACATACTGGTTGGATTTCTCACGAGGGTGAGTGATGGTTCAGTGGATCAAATTTTATTAACAAGAGATTTCACAAAAATGAAATGCACTGTTAATAACTGAAAGGCAAAAAACTGAACCAATGATTCACAGCTCGTGAGCTGTAAAGCCGCGACAAGGCACCAACAGCTTTACAGTCCATTCACACATCTTTCATACATGACACGCACAAGACCATTGACACCACCAGCCACGGGCCCAGCACATTACAACACTCACATCGACAGACAGCACCACTCAAGGGCCCATCACTTACATATGCTCACATGCCTGATACAACAATCACACCAGCTGATGGGAGTGTGTGGACTGGTGTTTGGCTGGCAGTGTGTTGCAGTAGCCAACAGCAAGTCAATATGTACACTATGTACACCCTCAGCCAAGCCCCACTCCACACACAATGGCATCATTTTTTTATTTTTTTTTTAAACAGAGGAACCCCTAACTAAGTAGAAATAATTACAAAACTACAAACACAAAAGCTCTAACTAAGTACATGACAGAAATGCTAACCATGAAACTGAACACATGAAAATACAAAACAGACATGAGTTTACACTCATGGTTGTTCCCAGTAATTCTTCTGGGTGTGGTAATTCTTAAAACAACCACCCACACACAGCCCAGGCTTTGAAGGACAATCTGGGCAGTACATTCGAGTCTCCCTCCGGATACCTCTTCGAAAACACACTCTACATTTCTTAGCTGGAAAGTCTTTTTTGGGTGTGGGAGGAATGTGCTCAGCAAAGTGGCAATCTTTCAATCTAGCCACATCCTCCACCACTGCTTCTCTAGGAACTCTGGCCTGTTCCACCACAATAAGGCTCTCTATCACTGACTCCTGAAATTTCACAAATGTCATCTTTGACTCTGGAGACCTATCCTTAAACACAATAAAAGCATTAAAAGTTGCTAAGTGGAAGAGGTGAATTGCTAACTTCTTATACCAAGTGTAAGGCTTGCGAATAGCAGTATAAGGTTCCAACCTCTGATCAACTCTATCTACACCTCCCATGTGCTTATTATAATCTAAATTGCACACAGGTTTGCGCACTTCAGCAACCTGGCCCCAAACAGTCACGGGGGAAGTACTCTCATCATGGATGGTACTTAGCATGTAGACATCCCTCTTGTCTGAAAATTTCAAAGCTAGCAGCTTATCATTCCGCAAGGCACAGCACTGTCCCCTCTCAAGTTTTTTACAAACAAGCTCCCTTGGATAGCCTTTCCGGTTACAACGAATTGTGCCACAAGCAACAGTGTCCACTTTAAACAATTCCTTGAACAACTGCACTCCAGTGTAGAAGTTATCTACATACAAATGGTGACCTTTGTTGAACAGTCGTCTACCAAGATCCCACACAATTTTCTCAGTGGCTCCAAAAGTGGGAGGACAACCAGGGGGGTCAATATTGGAATCCCTACCAGTGTAGACACAGAAACTATTCACATATCCTGTACTACTTTCAGACACCATATACAATTTTATTCCATATCGTGCCCTTTTGCTAGGAATGTACTGCCTAAAAACCAAACGACCCTTGAAGAGGACCAAAGACTCGTCCACACTTATCTCTTTGCCTGGAACATAGACCTCCGAAAACCGATCTACAAAATGATCAAGGACAGGCCTAATCTTAAAAAGACGGTCAGAATCAGGGTGATCTCGTGGCAAGGCTAATGCTTTGCCAACAAAATGCAGCATCCTCAGAAGAAACAAATACCGAATACGACTCATGGTCGCAGGAAATATAGCTGTTGCCATCAAGGGACTAGTAGACCAATAAGAAGCCAGTGACTGCTTCCTTATCAACCCCATCAAAAAAGTCAAACCCAAAAACTTTTTTATCTCCTCCAAATTTGTGGGAATCCACTGGGCAGCTCTGGAGTGTGGCCTAAGTCTAGCAGTGTTGTCCCTCAAATGCTGCTCCACATACAAATTAGTCTGCTCAACAATCTCTTCCAAAAACACATCATCCATGAATAACTCAAAGAAATTGACAGGCAAAAAGTTCTCTGTATTGGCGCTACACCCCGGGAGACCAGTAAAGGCAGGCAACTCTGGCTGCTCCATGTGTGGGGCAACCCAGAGATCAGGTCTTATTACGGGAAACCTTTCAGCCCCAGGTTGCTGCACTAATGGCACATCAGTGTCCTCCTCTAAAACAGGCCCTTCATCTGCACTGAGTGTGGCTTCCTCATCAGAAGATTCCTCTCCAACAGAAACATCACTGCCAGAATCTCTCACTTCCTCCTCTGCCTCAGATGCAGAGTCCGTCTCATAATCATGATCAGACAGTGACTCAAAAACCATACCAACTACCTGCTGAGTGGTCATCCTGCTGCTAGCCATGATCTTTCCTACTAAAATTAACTGGACAAATTCACCACCAACAACCAGCACTGTGTAAGATAAGTAATAAAGTGTAGCTTTATTAGTAAGAGTTATAAACTCAAAAACTATACCGCTCACTTGCCTGAAAAAGCTTGAATCACCAGCAACTACTCTGTACAGACACAGCAATCACCAATGATATCCCACTAAAAAGAAAGAAAGAAAAGCAAATTAGAAATAAGACAAAACAAATATCATTGTGCACAAATCTAAGGACAATTTCACACACAATCCTGCATTTAGTACACCCCCTACAAACATGTCATTCATGCATGGCAACAATACTCCTTTGGAGTAAATTGTGTTTACTTACCTAAAACATGCAACTATGCAAACCGCAGGTCAACCACCGCCAAAACCGCAAGGAGCCACAGCAAATAAAGCAAAAGCTTTGAACTAGAACAAAAAGGAGGAAACATTTTTTATCACAAATGCAAATACTTCATCAGTTGACAAACACCCCACCATCAAACATTTAGAAATTGGTGCCTAAGTGGATTCTGCCATAGGGGCAGATGGGCCTACTAACAAAATAGGCCTATCTGCCCCAAGGAGGGCAGAAAATACCTTTAGTAGTGTGTCCCCACGCGGAGCGACCCTGGCCCAAGGGGACTGCCCCCCCCAAAAAAAAAAAAAAATACACACACACTATCCCTGGTGCCTAAGTGGCTTCTGGGTCTAAAACAATAGGCCCATCTTCCCCCAAGGGGGGCAGAAATGGGCAACAGGTCAATGCCCCCCAGAAAAATAAACATATAAAAAAATTCCTGGCGTTCTAGTGGTTTCTGCCCCCCTTGGGGGCAGATCAGCCTAAACATAATAGGCTGATCTGTCCCCAAGGGGTGCAGAAATGGCCTTGGTACATGTGCCCCCAAAGAGGGGGTGACCCTTGCCCAAGGGCCCCCCACATCCACTAACACACACACACACTATCCCTGGTGTCTAAGTGGCTTCTGCCCCCCTTGGGGGCATATGGGCCTAAAAAAATAGGCCCATCTGCCCCCAAGGGGGGCAGAAATGGCCAACAGGTCAATGTCCCCCCCACAAAACTAAACATATAAAAAGAATTCCCTGGCGTTCTAGTGGTTTCTGCCCCCCTTGGGGGGAGATCAGCCTAAAAATAATAGGCCGATCTGTCCCCAAGGGGTGCAGAAATGGCCTTGGTACATGTGCCCCCAAAGGGGAGGGGCGACCCTTGCCCAAGGGGCCACCCCCCCATCCACTTACACACACACACAGACTATCCCTGGTGTCTAAGTGGCTTCTGCCCCCCTTGGGGGCAGATGGGCCTAAAAAAATAGGCCCATCTGCCCCAAGGGGGGCAGAAATGGCCAACTTGCCCAAGGGGATGCCCCCCACATAAATAAACAAAGAAAAAAACATCCCTGGCGCTCCTGTGGTTTCTGCCCCCCTTGGGGGCAGATCAGCCTAAAAATAATAGGCTGATCTGCCCCCAAGGGGGGCAGAAATGGCCTTAAAAGACATGCACCCCAAAGGGGAGCAACCCTTGCCCAAGGGGCCGCCCCCCCCATCCACTAAACACACAATCCCTGGTGCCTAAGTGGCTTCTGCCCCGTTGGGGGCAGATGGACCTAAACAAAAATAGGCTGATCTGCCCCCAAGGGGGTCAGAAAAGGCCAACAGTTCTATGCCCCCTTGGGGGGGCGCCCCTTGCCCAAGGGGGCACCCCCCACATAAATAAACAAAAATAAAAACATCCCTGGCGTTCCAGTGGTTTCTGCCTCCCTTGGGGGCAGATCAGCCTAAAATAGTAGGCCAATCTGCCCCCAAGGGGGGCAGAAATGGCCATTTATAACTTGCCCCCAAAAGGGGAGCGACCCTTGCCCAAGGGGCCGCACCCCGACACTCAACAATCACATGAAAATAAAAAATAAGAAATCCCTGGCGTCTAGTGGGCATTCCTGCTGCCCGATCGCAATGCGATCGGGCAGCAGGAATGCTCAAAGAGACACCGGGGGAAAGGAAAACCCTTACCTTTCCCTCGGTGCCTCTTTCTTTCAAATCCCCCACCCACTGGGAAGAGAAACTCACCTCTTCCTCCGTTGGCGCACAGGAAGCAAATGGCTTCCTGCGTGACCGGCACCCTGTAATGAATTCAGCGCGCGATTGCGCGCTAACGTCATTATGGGGGGGGTGGGGGGGCAGAGGTGGAAGGGGAAGGGCTTCCCCTTCCATCCCTGCCTTTGGGGGGTGGGTGAAGCACACAGAGGGAGCAGGAGCGCTCCCTCTGAGCTGTGTGCCGAGGACGTAATGGTTACGTCCTCGGCACAGCAGCACTGTGCCGTAGGACGTAACCATTACGTCCTCGGCACAGAACCGGTTAAGCATGGTAGAAGAGTGTCTTCCTCTCCATGAGTGCGCCTGCCTCCTGTGAATGGGGGGTCTGCATGTCTCGCTTTCTGGTGTGTCAAGGTTTTGTGATCTACCCCTAAAACTATCCCCCTCCCTACTTTACTGTATGGTGATTCTAAAACTGACCACTCCCCCAATGCACAGTACGTTTGAATCCCAAACCATAACAATTCTAAACTGTTTGTTGCTTCAGTCACTTGGGCGTACCCAGAGGCTACTCATGCATCACTTTGACTTTAACTGCAATTGTTCGTAGACAGTTTCTGTCTGTTCAATGAGCATGTTGTCCCTCGGCCTCTCGAGACCTCCTGGGCTTGGCCTCTGTCTTATCATTATTTGCTGCCAGTCAGGATGCTTGTACACCAAATGTTCAGACAACATAGGTCTGATGTGTTGCAGTTGTTCCTTTTTTTGTTTCCTGCTCTGTCAGCTCCAAATCACTGCCCTCTTCTTCAGATACCAGGGGAAGACACTTGTTGCTGTCAAGGCTGTCACTGTCTTACTTAACCTTCCTCATTGTTTTTTCTTGGGCTGCTTTCACTTGCTCTTTCGTCAAGGAGGAAGCAGCTTTCTTGTAATGGAAGCGCTTCGTGGGTGTTAGGCACCAACCATCGTACCCCTATTCGGCCTTTGGTGGCCCCTACCGGAGACTCTGCTTCTCCAGCCAGTACCATGCCTCCCTCGCCAACATCATCAAGTGGGTTTTGACTCCATAGACTATCCTGAGCTTTGGCGGGTATAGGAGCCCATACTTGAGATCTAGCTGGTGCAGCACTTTCTTCAATGGACCGTATACCTACTGTTGCAGTTCAACTAAATTGGTTTAGTCTGGGTACATTTTTACCTCCTGATCATCAATGGATATGATCATAGCCACTGCCTTCTACTGCCGCCCAGCATGGTAACAGTCTTCTCAAATTAGTGCAGCCCAAGGGCCTTGGGGGACGTTTGTTTGCATTGCAGTTGTCACCATCAACTGTCTTTAGTACTACGCAGAGTGTTACCTGTTTCAAGAACAGATCATTCCCAACTCTGTGCAGGTCCTCTCCCAGTTACCAGGCGGCAGTGACCCCACTATGTAGAGACAGCAAAGTACAGCACAGTTCTTGTGCGGTCTCCTCCACACACTCTCACTCTTTTTCTGAATCCACCATTCACTCCAGGGCAAATGTCAGAGGCATGTTATTCCCTCCTGTGTTGCACTGGGGGCACCTCTCTCCTCACACAGTTACTGATTGCTGCCTTTGCCCCACCATAGGAATCAGCACTGAGTGGTCTCCAGCTCATTCCCCATGGCACGGCTATTGGTTGATTATTAAGCCTCCATTACCATTTTTTCTCTCCTCTTAGTCTGGCCCTGTACACTTGTTCCGCTTTGGAAACAGCTGGTCCCCGTTTTCACTCATCAGCAGATTCCAGTGCTCCACAGAATTTTTCACAGCCACACACAGGTAGAGGTCGCTCCTGCACAGTCTGCCGTCACCTCCGCTCCATAGCTTGCGAGGTCTTTTCACTTGTCTCACTCCAGCTTGGCGGGTCAGCTCAAATGCGAGCATTGCCATCTTGCCACTCACTTTAGCCTTAGGAATGGCTGCATCTCACCAGAATCCACCAACATCCGGGTCCTCCAGTACATCAGTTAGCACCTTCAATGGCAAAGTGGAGAGCCCCATCTTCTGTTAGTACTGCAGGTTCAATAGGTCAGGATAATTAGCCGGGGAGCCTCCGTCAGGCAGAGGAGCTTGAATTTCCCACTGCCAGTGAGGACACACCCCAAACAGTGACATCCTAAATGATGGAAAGTACATTAAGCCCACTTTAGATTTATGATTTGTACTATATAATGTTCAAGTGCACACTAAGGCAGTGATTCAATGTACCACAGCTCTTTGGCATACTATCACTATTTATTGGTGTTTATTGGCAGTCAACATGGTTTTCTATACAGTGAAGACAAATATTTTGTGATAAGACACAGTAAACATGGGTGTTGTTCACAACAAGCAATTGAATGATGACCTGCCAGAGAGTACACATATTACTTTCTGGACAGGATCATTTTTATTGACTCTCTGCCTCCCATATCAGTTTGTCATTGCTATTGCATTTTTAGCATGCACAATATACAAAGTCAAGTCAATCAATGCATGTAGAAACGCTGCAAAATCTCAAGAGAGTAACAGAGAAGCATTTACACAATACGCATCAAAGAACACAGTGAATTCCAGGTAGGCATGTGGCCTATAGAAAATATAGACTTGTTGTGCCCATGTTTAATGTAGGTAGGTTGTTTAGCAAGTCTGTGA
This sequence comes from Pleurodeles waltl, assembly GCF_031143425.1. Lineage (NCBI taxonomy): Eukaryota > Metazoa > Chordata > Amphibia > Caudata > Salamandridae > Pleurodeles > Pleurodeles waltl. The sequence goes on from NC_090446.1 coordinate 38,366,814, forward strand.
TTGCCAAAGCTGCAATCATTGGTGTGGATGTACAGTCCCTGTCCTCTGCAACTAATGCAGTACCATACAGCTTTCAGTGGTGATCTCAGGAGTGGCATTTGCTGGTGTCACCTGATGCTAGTAAAGAAACTTGAGGAGACTGTGAATGCTGCTGGCATGGTGAAGAGTTAAGGAGCCTGAAAATACAACACATGTGGCAGCACTTGAAGTGGGGATCAACTTGTTGGAAAAGGAGAGCTGTGCCTTCAGGAAAATGTGCTTTCCACTGATTCATTCCACAATAATGTTACTGTGATGTGCATGATGGGTACTCAGCTTTTTAAATGAAAGTTAAGTTGAAAGGTTCTTTATAGTTTCACATAAAAAGCACCACATTGGTATTGTGTAATAGCACAAATGGGTGGGAGAACCAATGTGGATGAGGGTCCCTTCCACCCTGTAGTCCATGTCCTTTGATTCTTTGGTCTATGGCCTATTCTTTGAATTCCAAAGAGCATTTTTAAAGTCTGTGTTTCTTATCCCATATATAATAGGATTACACAGAGGAGTTACAACAATGTATGATAAAGACATCACTTTGTTATCATTCAATGAGTATGTCGAGGAAGGTCGAACATATGCAAAGGAAAGAGATCCATAGAATAAAATTACCACGGTAAGGTGGGAGGCACATGTAGAGAAGGCCTTCTGTCTGCCCCTTTTAGATTTAATTTTTTGGATAGACACAGTGATGTTAACGTAAGATGTGATAATTGAAAGAAATGATATTAGCAGTACCGTAGCCCCCAAGGTATAGGTGATCATATCAATAATGTGAGTGTTGCTGCACGAAATCTTCAGAAGAGCTGCCACATCACAAAAGAAGTGGTTGAGTCTATGGGGTTGACAGAAGGTAAGCTTAGACATTAACACAGTATGTGCTAGTGGAACCAGGAAACTAAGTGCCCAGCTCCCAGAGGCCAGCTGCATACAAAAAGTCCTATTCATAATGGTTGTATAATGTAATGGGTTGCAGATGGCTACATACCGATCATAAGCCATGACTGTTAGGAGGAAAAATTCTGTAGACACCAAATAAATGAAGAAGTATATCTGTAATAGGCATTCAGTAAGAGAAATGCTCCTCCCATTCTGAAAGTAGTGGGCCAGCATTTGGGGGAAAATGGCAGAGATGTAGCTGATATCGAGGAAAGCCAAATTCGAGAGAAAGAAGTACATTGGAGTCTGCAGTTGTGATCTGGCGTAAATTGTTGCCATAATAATAAGGTTTCCCAAAAGAGCCATCAGGTACATGAGAGAAAATATCACAAACAATGGAATCTGCATCTGTGGAAGATCTGAGAATCCCACAATCAGAAAATGTTGTAATGAACTCAAATTCTTGCCTGCAAAATTCTTGTCTTCCATTATTTCATCAATGCTTTTGTCCTTGGATCTGATGAAGAAGTGTAGGAGACAAACAATGTAAAATACAATTATAGAGGTAGTTTTCGAAATCTGCCAGTCCATTCATCTGCTGCCTGGAAGGTTTCAGGGTGACCCACCTGGGGGGGGGGGGGGCGAAAAAAAATAATATATATATTATATATATATATATTATTTATATATATATATATATATATATATATATATATATACATATATATATATATATATCTTCACTTCAATAATTTTATTGCAGATGTTACAGTGACATTATCAATGATGTTATCAAAGGTGTCAGGAGTGCTGTAATTTGTGCAGTATTTAGCAGTGCATGGCAAGGGCTTGAGTTATAGTTACTTGAGATAACCTCACAGTTGAATTTCTTTTGTCTGGCACACTTAAAAAGTGAACTAATCAATCAATCAATAAATTTGTTGAGCGCGCTACTCACCCGGTAGGGTCCCAAGGCGCTGGGGCGGGGGTGCTACTGCTCGAAGAGCCAGGTCTTGAGGTGCATTCTGAAGGACAGGAGGTCCTGGGTCTTGCGTACGTTGGTGGGGAGAGAGTTCCAGGTTTTGGCGGCAAGGTGGGAGAAGGACCTGCTACCGGATGTGGTGCGGTGAATGCGAGGGACTATTGCGAGGGCGAGGTCGGCGGATCAGAGCTGGCGTGTCGGGATGTGGAAGTTAAGTCAGTTGTTGAGGTAGGCCGATCCGGTGTCGTGGATGGCTTTGTGAGCGTGGATTAGGATTTTCAAGACGATTCTTTTGTTGACGGGTAGCCAGTGTAGGGTTCTGAGGTGGGCGGAGATGTGTTCTTGGTGAGGGAGGTTGAGGATGAGATGTGCTAAGGCGTTCTGGATGTGCTGGAGTTTTCTCTGGAGCTTGGCCGTAGTTCCTGTGTAGAGGGCGTTGCCGTAGTCCAGTCTGCTGCTGTCGAGGGTGTGGGTGACCGTTCTTCTGGTTTCTACGGGAATCCACCTGAGGGTCTTGCGAAGCATACAAAGGGTGTTGAAGAATGAGGACGAGATAGCGTTGACTTGTTGGGTCATGGAGAGAGAAGAGTCTAGTATGAAGACGAGATTGCGTGCGTGGCTGGTGGGGTTGGGCGGCCCTAGGATGGCACTAAAACAAATGGTGGACGGAATGCGGAACGAATCAAACATTCACCCCCAGTCACAGATTTGTGTTTAATCCATCAATTCTTTTGCTCAACATGCTACCCCAACAGCATCTGTTGTTTTTGCTTTTGTCGCGCCAAGTGGGAAGGTTGTGCCCAGACTTGGGTACCGTGCTTGCTATGCCACCAAATTCAGGCTAGCCTGGCTGATGAAGGGTGATACCCTGACACTGGTCCCAGAATGCTTTTTTCTTGTCTGGAGAGGACCTGGCCTGGCAGTTCTGGCTAGACTGCTGCCTTGGAGAACAGGGTCCAGACTGATTTGCATATGGCTGAGTCCAAACTGGAATGGCATGGCAAGCAAAAAAACATGGATTAAACCCAAATCTGTGACTGGGGGTGAATGTTTGATTTGCTCTGCATTCTGTCCATCATCTGTCATTTTTACACTTAAAATGTGAGCTTAACTATAACTTCCCTATAACCTCTGTTTTTTAAGTCAATTTGTATGTTTTTTTTTTTAATTCTAATTCCTTGCTATGATGTCCCCGTAACCTTTTTTTTTTTTTTTTTAGTCATTGTGGTCAACACCTATGTTAGCCAAACCCTGCACGGCCCCACTCCTCAGGCTGATCTTGGCCCCAAGGACCCAGACTAAGGGGGTCATTCTGACCCTGGCGGTAATTACCGCCATGGCGGAGGTCGGCGGTAGCACCGCCAACAGGCTGGCGGTGCTCCGCCGGGCATTCTGACCGCGGCGGTACAGCCGCGGCCAGAAGCGGAAAGCCGGCGGTGTACCGCCGACTTTCCGCTGCCCATGGGAATCCGCCATGGGGATTCTGACAGCCCATACCGCCATCCTGTTCCTGGCGGTTCACCCGCCAGGAAGAGGATGGCGGTATGGGGTGTCGTGGGGCCCCTGGGGGCCCCTGCAGTGCCCATGCCAATGGCATGGGCACTGCAGGGGCCCCCGTAAGAGGGCCCCACAAAGAATTTCAGTGTCTGCTTTGCAGACACTGAAATTCGCGACGGGTGCAACTGCACCCGTCGCACCTTCCCACTCCGCCGGCTCCATTCTGAGCCGGCTTCCTCGTGGGAAGGGTGTTTCCCGCTGGGCTGGCGGGCGGACTTTCGGCGGTCGCCCGCCAGCCCAGTGGGAAAGCCAGAATGACCGCCGCGGTCTTTTGGCGGGAACCGCTTGGCGGGCGGCGACCGCCGTCCGCCGCGGTCAGAATCACCCCCTAAGTATTTTCTTGGGGAAGTGGGTTGCTTCCCCCACCCAGGCCGATCTCGGCCCCAGAGATCCCATATCATCACAGCCTTTTTTCATATTTAAAGATTGAAAAAAGGCCTCCCAATAATGTCTAACACTCAGAAGCTTACAGACTGCAATTATCCATTTTTTGCATGGCTATGAATACTGGGGACAGAAAAAAAGGAAATGATCTTCAGTTTCTTTTGCCAATGGGCAGAAATGACAGATCATTGGGGAACCCTGCTTATCACATTTGGCTGTTATGGGTCTTCAAGTTAGGGAACCATATCTAAATGGAAGATAAAGCCATTTGTCAGTGGGTGGATTTGTTTCATCCATAAAAACGTCATAAAGTGGAGAGCATTTAACATTTACAAATTGCCAGGTTAGATTCTCACTATCATAATGCGACCAAGTCTGTTCCAGGGCATAATTCCAATAAGCACTTTTCACTTTCTGACTGGCTCCCTTAGCACCAGCTGCTGGGGAGTTCCAGAGATCAATCTTTTTCAACTTCTCACACTGCATCTTAACATTTTTCAACCTGGGTGCAACTACCATTGTATCACAAGCGATCATTTAAGGAGTCCCTAAAAGATGACAGCTCATCATTTGACCACAACCTTACACAGTACTATGAGGGTTTTATAGCCACCCCCAAGTTTAAGTGCTAAATCCAACCTCAATGGGACCAGAGGCATACCCTTTGATACCTTAATGAGCCCCTTATAATTTTTTTCTCAACCGTTAAGAAGGCCATAGTATCAGCAAATCACCAAATTTCAGCCCCATAGGTGGCTGCCGGTAAAACTGCAGCTTTATAAATCCAGACCCCTAGATAAACAAAATGTTTATCCTGTTTGATTATGGAGCCTCAGTTACCATTCTCCCCTTGAACGATTTATGGGTGTTAATACCAATAAATTTTGTTTTCAGTGGGTTAATTTCAAGGCCCCTCATCTTGCATAAAGCCACACAGAAGTCCAGCTCTGTCTGAAGACCCATGAGGTTTTAGAAAAAAGCAAGGTGTCATCTGCAAACATTAGTATCGGGAATGCAGTTCCAGCTTGCTGAGGATTATGATGCGTACACTGAGAAAGTCATTTAACTGTACCATTAACATAAAGGCTGAATAATGTTGGGGCCAATACATAACATTGCTTTACTCCCCAATAAATCAGAAACTTGCCCATCAGGTCCCGACCCATGTTCCACCTCACTTCTGTAAAGGTATTTGTATGAAGAACTCTTAAAATCCATAGTAGATCACATGGGACCCCATAAGCTTCAAGTACCTTCTACAGACTATCTCTTGGGACTAAATCAAAAGCCGACCTAAGATCTATAAAGGCAATGAACAAATGATCTCTCTTCAGGGTAACATACTTCCAGCACAGCAGCTTACATTGGAAGACCTGGTCAAGGGTACTAAAATTGCACCTAGATCCTGCCTGAACATCCTCAAGAATGTGATTATCTATAACCCAAGTTTGTAACTTTGCCAAGACCTGCCTACAAATAATTGTTTTAGAGTTATCCACAAACCCATTGGTCTCTAGTTAGAGAGTAAGGGCCAGATGTAGCAAAGGTTTTTACCCATTCTGTGCCTATGGGAAAATGTGTTTGTACATATGGCCCTAAGTCCCTTCTTTTTTTATAGATTGGTACAATAACTACTCCAAGCCAAGTGGGCAGAATTTCCTCACCCCTCATAAAGGCATTGCTAAGAGCATTAAGATAGGGAGTCCACACCTCAGGATGAGAAAGAACAAGGTCACCCAGAATACCATCGAAGCCAGGGGCCTTTTCTGTCTTCATTTTGTATTATTGCTACCCTTGTTTCTTCTAGGGAGAAGTAGGAGGACTCTGACTCAGTGTTAACCACCTTCTGTGGAGAGCTAGATGGAGACACTGGAGCAACAAGACAACCCCATTTGATCTACTTCTCCAATACAGTCCCATTGCGTTCCTACCCCCTCTCATTGTAGAAGGTGCTGAAGTGTTCTAACCACCCTTCAGGCTGCACTATTGTATCAAGATGACTATCAATTATCTTTGAACAGGATGCTACCAATTTCCAGAATCCCTTTGTTTTCTTACTGTGGAGTGCATTAGTAAGCTCATCCCATTGGTCCAACTCCCAACTCCTTTTCGCTTGATTAGAATAGTCTTATCATGTTTCCTTGCGGAGGTTATTTCCATCTTAATGCCCAACTTCAGAGCTTCTAGGGGCCTGTTTTTAGCATTCCGGCATATCTTGGTAAACCACCCTTGGGCAATTTTGCGGGAACATCCTCTTTTCCTGAGTTTAATTAACAAGGGTCTTAATTGTTCCCTTAGTTGACAATGCACAGCTTCAGCTAAGTTATCCACAAATAGCTCATACATTTGAGTTTAGATAGCTTTATTATCCATAACTTCTGCCCATCTAACGCTCCTCTTACTGTTAACTGACTTTACCAAACTCATATTGTATACTGGAGATAGGTTACAATTTGCAAACAAAACCGGTGAAAATACAGCACATAAGGCATTATGGTCACTATCTACTCTGAAGACAACGGCTATATCAACCAGAGAAGGCCACACATCCTGATCCACCAAAAGGCAATCAATATAAGAATTTACAAACCCTCTTTTAACGGTCAGCTTAGGAGGGATATCTGAACTAGTTTTATCATTTGCCACTTATTAAGCCATTCTCAGAAGTCAGATCTTCCAATTGGGCTGCAACCACACTTGAAGTTACTATTATTTGATCAGGCACCCCATAGCTGTCCAGTGAACGAAGGGCATGCATTGGATTCTCTAGCCTCCTTAGCCCTCTTCCAAGTCATGTAATGCAATCACCAGCAATAAGTTTTAAAGAGTCACCTTTTAAACTCTGCAGGATATTAGCAAGGCAGGCCACTGTGGAGGAGGATACATTTTGGGGAACAGATTTAATGTAAACATTAATAATAGCAATGTGTCACACCCCCAGGGGAATGTTTTTACTTCTCGTTCCACCTCCAGCTAATCCTTATTCCCCGTTGCATTTTTTTTATTAACGGCAAAAGATCTATTTTTAACCAAATAAGTAGGCCACCAGAAGCTCTTCCTGAAGCGGAAGGAACCGCATTTGCAGTGAAAGTAATATACCTGCATCTACAAGCTGAAGCCACTGCCCACATCTCCTGCAGACACATAATCTGGTAGGTATCAATGAACTCTCCCCACTCTGGTATCTGCTAGCTGTGCTCACACACCTGTCACATTCCAGGATAATACTCTTATACATTTTCCCCAGATGACTCACTCCCGGTTGTCAACTCCCAGCTAATAGAACCCTCAACTTCCAGAGTGGAGTTCACCTCTACATTTATAGCTGTATCCCTTCCCTCATCTCTCTTATCACCTACTGCTGAGTCCTGCGTCATTGGTGCTCCAGACAACCCATCCAACCTATCCAAGTCACCACGTGACAATTGGTTAAAGATAAAAGATGTCCTTATGTTTCCCTGCTGTCACTCAACCTCTGCTAAGTTGAAACACACATCTGTATTAGTAGAACAGTGTAAAGGAGTAGATGAACTATGAGCTGCTTCAGTCGGGTGGTCCCTTGTATAGTTGGGGGCAGTACGCTTAATTCTTATATTTGAGCTTGAATTGGACCTAAATCTTATCTCCATAGCTATCAACACATCCATCATTTTGCACCTCAAGTTTTCAGCCCTATATAAACAGTTTGAAATCCTATTGAGATACAGTGAGTAGCATATAGGATATCATCCCTAATTACAGATGCACATCCCCTGGTATGGTGGAGCCACTGAATTGCTTCTCACACAGGAATCTTGAGTTTCTCTACATCCATGTAGGGTTCTACGAACATTTATCGAGTAGATGTCACTAGACAGATGTGTAACCTCCATATTATTACTAGAGCCATGGTAACCATGGGGGTTTTGGCCTTTCTGGCTAGTGGTTTTCCAGTTGGGTTGTGTTGTGTGTGTTTGATTCTACTTAAGAGTATATCTTCACTCAACAAACTCACCTCTTTCAAAGCTAGAGGAAATTGTGTATACCTTGCCAGGAAAGCCTTCCTTGCCCAAGGCTAGTTCTGAATCTATTTCACTATATGAACTTGTGGGCCACATTTTCCTCCTATTCTGGGTCCCCAGTTTGTCAACACCTGCACTGTTTTCTACCAATACTGAAAGTTTGGCCACCTTTTCGCCTAAATAAATAACCAACTTGCTCATGCACTCACTCAAACTTTTTATCTCTCCCCTTAGTAGCTGGAACTGTGTAAGAGATTCCCCCAACTTATCCTGGCTACTATCACATAAATCTACAGACTTTGGCGGGTCAGGTGGGTCTTGCTTCTCTGATAGAGCCACTACTTTGATGGCTAGAGGAGCAAAGCGGTTGGAGCATTCCATGTTGATTACATATGTACTTTCCAACTGGGATTGCCCCATGTACTGGTCTTTGTTAACTACTGATACGCATTCTTCTGAAGACTCCTCACAAGGAGCAAGGCTGACATTCTACCTTAGACCACCACATTGATGTGCCTAGAGGAGAATTTTTTAAAATATGAATGAATACCCTTATGTGGAGAGCCTCTTGACTCCGTGCACAAATTTTGAATTATTTGATGCCATTATGCCCATCAGTGACACTATTAAAACATCAATTTCTTTTAGGGTACAGTTTTCTGCTGAGTACCCAGGCATCTTATTTATGCCTGCTGCCCCAAAATGTTTCTCATTAGTTTCACGCTTGCACATAATAAAAAGGGCATAAAAACATATCAAATACACTAAATACTAGCTTAATCAAAAAGGTCTGCAACCAGTGCGTTCTGGTCACACACAGACTGTGGCGTTAAATGTGAGATAACAACTTACATTCTTACACATAAGCAATGCTAGCAGTCATTTGTAAGGAGTACCTGGACAATCCACGTTGTAATAGTCTTCGAGACCAAGGTGATGATAATAATTCCTCATTGCAGACTGGAAGTTATCCAAGTTCAGAGGCAGCCCAAATACACCTATACAGTTCCCCAAATCGCTCACAGGGATGCAAACAGGAAAAGCCCTGCCGCTTCCTGTCTCTGACAGGCGTAGGACAGACGCCGTGCGAGAATATAAGTGCTTTGATAGTGGAAAGTCAGGTCAGGTGTACTGGTGGACAGAGGGCTACCTCCTGTTTCCCAATGCCTGCTGTCTCACGAAGTCCACACAGAAACAGTGATTAAATAGCAACATTGTTCCATAATTTTGTGAAAATTCATCAGACGCTGCCCAAGTAATTTGCAAAACAAAAAATCCTTTTTCTATAGAAACTAAGGTGGTTATTATGAACATGGTGGTGGTGATCATTACCACCAACGGCATAGCGGTCCAGACAGCTATATTCTGAATACAGTAACTTCACTGCCACCCACCACATGCCAGATTCGACCGACGCGCCAACTGTAGGCACATAATACCCGGCTGTGGGATTTTGATCCCATTTCCTCCAGGGATTTCCTGCGGGATACCCCGCCAGATAATCCCTAGCAGAAAGCATACAGGTGACAGGAATAACCATTCCTGTCACCTGTATGTGACACGCCAGCCCCTCTTGCTACTACACCCACCAAGCCCCTAGATCCGTCCTCACCCTACCCCCAAACCCTGAAAACAGACTCCCCAACCCTCCACCCTCAAAACCCCATGCAGGCCCTACAGCTCAACCCTCACTATCCCCCACACCAACCCTATATACAGGTCCCCCCAAATCCCAACCCCCACATCCTAATGCACCCATCCACCTACATGCACACAAGCATACATACACTCAGACACACATCCCCCCACACATACACTCACCCCCATGCACTTGTACACTCACACACACACACACCTGTCACCCCCTGGAATGGGCTCCCTGGATGCTGCTCTCCCACCATTGCCACCTCTCCATACACTGCCACGCCTATGAATGCATCATTATAGGTGTGGCGGTATCTGTACTGACGTGGCAGTGAGGGTGGAGCAGCATCCACCCCCGCCACCGACTGCCAGCATGGCACCTGGTGACCCTCACCGCTCCAAGCGTCATTATTTGGCAGGATACCTCCCGCCGCCACTGGCGGTCTTCCGTTAACCGCAGGCATGTTTAGCGGTCAGGCATTCCGCCATGATCATAATGAGGGCTAAGTCCCAACTATGACTAGCTAGTTGTGTCCACCACTAGTTAATATATATAGAGATATAGAAATATATGGATATATATAGATATAGATATCTCTAGATATGTAGATAGATAGATAGATAGATAGATAGATAGATAGATAGATAGATAGATAGATAGATAGATAGATAGATAGATACTGAAAAAAACAGAGATGTTATAGGTAGGTTCTGATTTTACTCATAGAAAGCCATAGAAATTCAGCAGTTAGAGTTATAGTTAGAGAGTTAGAGTTATTTTTAAGTAACTGTGATCTCGTGTCCTAAGCTAACTATAACTTGTGCCCTGCCTTGCACAGTTATTTTATTGAATAATTTGACAGCTAATGTTTCATTTATATTCTTAATGACATTATAGAAGTTGTCATTAGTGCTGTAATATCTGGGGTAATTAACAGTTATAATCACCTTAGGACACAAGTTATAGTACTTGAAATAACTCTAACTATAACAGTTAAATTTCTATGGTTTTGTGGTGTCAATTCAAAACCAATATTTTGTCCTTCTTTCTGTCCTCCCTGGTGGCAATTTGGTTGGCCTATCTGCCTCCAAGGTGGTAGGGTGGGGAAGAAGACCACTAGGCACCCAAAAAAGTTTCTGTTTGTTTGTGTGTGAACTAGAGTTCGGCTGTGAGTCTGTGTGTACTGGCCTTTGGCTGGCTGTTTTGAACTGGCATTTAGCTGGGGGTATGTGTAGAGTGGTGCTTGTGTTGTGGTTTGTACGGACTGGCACTTTCCTGGTGGTGTGTGTGAACTGGCACTTGGGTGAAAAGTGTTTTGGACTAGTGCTTGGCTGGTGGTATGTGTGGACTGACGCTTGGCTGGCTGTATTTGTGGTCCGGCAGTTGGCTGGCACTGTTTGTGTATTGGAATTTGGATGATGGTGTGCTTGAACTGGGGACTGTACTGGCAATATGTTTCAACTGGCTTCTGGCTGACAATGTGTGTGGCTGCATTTGGATGATGATGGGCAAAATTCAAACAGTTTTATAATGTTACTGATTTTAATACTTGTTCTTAGAAACGGGGTCTATGATTGGCAGTCAGTTTGCACTTTTTCGAAGCAGGGACCCTTACCCTATTCAGGGTAAAGCAGAAACATACCAGGTTAACACCTCCTCATCCCCTTGGTAGCTTGACATGAGCAGGAAGGCTTAATCCCAGAAGCAATGTGTAAAGTATTTGTACCAACACACACAGTAATACAGTGAAAACACTACAAAATGGACAGCACACCGGTTTAGAAAAATAGGTAATATTTATATAAATCAAACAAGGCCAAAATGATAAAAATCCAACATACATAAGTAAAGATTTCAATTTTAAAAAGAATAAGAGACTTAGGCCCTCATTACAAACATGGCGGTCCGTTCCGCTCCGCTGGTGGTGGCGGTAGAAACCACCAATTGAATTAAAGATCCAAATGAAAAACAGGCATGCCGTGAACCACCCACCGCCAGGAAAGGAGTGCCGCCGCCGATGGCAGACTCAGCCCACAGGCTGTCGGAAAGGCCCAACCTGCCTATCAAATTATGAACCACCATTCCGCCGCCAGTTCTGGGGCGGGAACCACCGCCACACAAAGCCAGGTGGAAATTAACCAAATATAATGAACCACGCACCGGAGTCCCACAGAACGCGCAGCGGCAGCCATGGATAGAGAGCTACAGATCATGCCAGCCCTGCTCCTTGCCAAATACCTGCACGACCGAGACCGCCGACGAAGACAACAGCCTACGACACAAAGGAGGAAAGGGCACAGTTACATACCCACCCACTCCACCCATCCGGCAACACCCCCCCAACCCTTCCCTGCAGCACAAGTCATACACCCCACAGCAAGAGGTACTTACCCGACACAAGGCTAATGCAACTTGACCATAGTACATACAAAAGCCCCACACCCATAAAAAAGTGAAACAAATGACCAGGGTTAACGGCATGCAGCCCAAACACAGGACACACAGAAACTTTAATATGAAGCTCACTGAGCCAAACAGTGCAAACAGGGCCAATGGCTAGTCCGTGTATTCAAATTGTCATGGGCCACAACGGGCCCCACCTGACTCCCACAAGTGCTGGGTACTCCGCATAATGGGGCACCATGTGGGCATCCAGGCACCTCACGGAAGAGGGGCAGGGAGTGGTGGGGGTGGGGGTTTCGACGGGGTGAGCCTTTGACGTTCTTGTGGAGGGTGGAGGGGGGTGGGCTTCTCCTTTGAAGAGGGTGGGGGTTGTTTGGCTCGGGTGGAGCTGGATGGTCTAGGCTCTGTCCGGGCCTTCTTCTTATCTGGGGAAGGGGCACGGGAATGTGAAGGGTGGACCGGGGTGGGCTGTGATGTGGAAGGAGCTGAAAGGGCAAGGAGGTGGGCATGTTTGGGGACAAGATGGGATAGGCCAGTGGGTTGGAAGAGGTCAGCACAGGGGACAAAAACTTTTTTGGAGCAATTGGGGTGGGCATGAATGAGGGTGTGGGAGTGGAGGCAGAGGGAGTGGATGTTTGGGGTGCAGGTGACTGCTCAGTATGCTGTGGTGTGGTGGATGTCTAATGGGTGGGTGTTTTGGTGCGTTTGTGTGTCTTGGGAGGTGGGGGGTGGATACAGTGGCAGAAGACAGACAGCTAGTGTGGATATATGTTGTGTGTGTGTGTCTGCAAGTCTTGTGAGTGTGCTGTATGTGTCAACTACAGTAGAGGTGGTGAGTACAGGTGAGGTGTATGGGGTGCATGTATGGCTGTCTGCTATTGTGGTGAGTGTAGGAAGAGGAGCAGTAACAGTGAGTGAAGGTGCAGTGCATGAGGGTGTGGATGTAGAGGGGACAGACAGGGAGGCGGAAGAGGTGGGCACACTGGGGGAAGTGGATGTTGTTGTGTGTGCAGATGTCTGTTGACTGTTTGAATGCTTGTGGTGGGGGGTGTAGTGCTTGTGTTTTGAAGTGTGCTTCTTGTGTGTTGATGTGACTGTCAGCATGTCTGAATATGTGCTTTGGATGGGTAAAGGGAATGGGGTGCTGGAAGGGGTAGGGGAGGTTGAGGGGGGACAGAATGGGCGGGGAAACTGGCTGCCGTCCAAGAGGAGGCCAGAGCCTGAAAAGATCTCTTTTGGGCAGACACAGCACCATGAATGCCATCCAGCTAGGCATTTGTCTGCTGCACCTCTGATGCTAGCCCCTGGATGGAATTGACGATGGTTGTCTGCCCTACAGAGATGGTTCTCAGGAGGTCAATAGCCTCCTCTGTGAGGGCAGCAGGGCTGACTGGGGCAGGGGAGGAGGTGCCTGGGGCAAAGGAGACGCCCACCTTTCTGGGTGGGCAGGCACAGGGAACTCGGTGGGTAGCAGAAGGGAGTGCGGCGATGGAAATAGGGTGGGGGAAGATGTCACGTTAGTGTTGTGTACTCTAGGGTCCGACACTGCCGGGGACCCCCATCGGAGCAGGTCTCAGAGTCACTACCTCCTGTGGTAGTAGCCTCCCCCGTGGAAGTCCCTTCGCCCTCCCACCCATTGGTCCTCTGGGCGTCCGTTGTCTCTGCCTAGGAGGATTCGTGGGCTGCTGCCTCCCCACATTCCGGTGCCTCAGCTCCCTCGCCTGATGTTGATGCTGTACCAAACCAACACAAGAGAACAGGGATGGGGGGACAAAACAGGAGAGGCACTTGTAAATAGCTGAATGCAGGTAAATAATAGTCCAACATACACCCACCTAGAAAACACACCCAACAGGCAGCACCGTTTACTATGCCCATAGCCATGCCCCTGACTACTGACCAGAATACTGCTCTACGCCCATCCCCTAAAATACCTTAGGAGCAGAAGTAGGTGAAACCTGACAGGGACACCCCTACACCCTTTGGGGAACATACAGTAGAGAGACACTAGTCAAATTCCCTGCCTCTAAGCAGCATGAGCCCTATTGCACACCCAGACATCCCTCCAGACTAAAGTATGGTCAATGAGTACTCACCCCCTTCTGACTGCTGTACAGCATTCAAGCGCCCATCCACGTCTGGGTACGCCACTGCCAGGATCCGTCGCATGAGGGGGGTCAGTGCCCGACGGGCACCCCTTCCACGTTGGGAGGACTTCCCCAGCTGGGCTTCAGTGATCTTTCGCGCCCATCACCGCAGGTCCTCCCACTTCTTTCGACAGTGGGTGCTCCGCCGGTTGTAGAACCCCAGAGTCCGCACCTCCTTGGCGATGGCATGCCAATGTGTCCTCTTCTGGTGGGTGCTGACCTAGAAGGGTGACACAGAAATGGAACACAGAGGTCCGGCACTTGCACAATAGGAACAGCTGGCTAATCGTCCACTATGGGACGGACAGTACTCTCAGACATACAGGACAGTTGCATGCAGCATGCCATGCTCCATGGCCCAAGCAGGCTCAGAGGTGCACACATATGTGCAATCACCACCATCCATTACACACACACAGTGCCCTCCAAACCCAGACTCACCTGTACCTCTGGCCATCCGTACAGTTTTGCGTACAGGGGCAGGACCCCCTCCATTATCTTCTCCAGTTCTACCTGGGTGAAGGCCGGGGTCCTTTCCCCTGCAACACGTGGCACATCCATAGCCCGAGGCAGTCCACAGCAGTACACACAGTGGAGTACCTGTCCGCACGAGATCAGGGAGTCAGGTGAACAAACGATGACGAACGCAGATTTACAGTGGGCAGACATTTGCCTTTACCTACGCATATACAATTAATTAAGACTCACAATGCAGGCCCTACTAGCCACATAATGTAACTAGGCCTCTGTCCATTCACTTATGTAGCACACATGAAATACTCTGTTCCCTCCTTGTGATGTACATGTATATCTGTCAGGTAGCAGTTATTGTAGAGACACCACAATGAACAATGCCTTGCATATATGATGACAAGTGTGCCTATGTATGTGTTTTTATCACTCCTTTTTGTAACCCCTCGTAGGTATCGACCCTTTTGGTGAGGAAGGGCACCGTCGGTGTACAGACCACTTGTAGATGTGGGGACCATGGTGGAGCGTCAGATCATAATCACTTACAGACTCATACGTGCAACAATTCAGGACCTTTGTGCATTACTGGATTCTGCACTTACTGTGGGAAATCGAAATCAGCATGCCATTCCAACTGAAGTGCAGGTGCTCTCTGCACTCCGTTTCCTCGCCACAGGCTCATTTCAGGTGACTGACAAGATTTCTAAATGCATTTGTACAACATCTGCAATCCTCTGTGAGGTTTTCCAAAAGTACTGACCTCCCTGCCATCAAGTCTGACTTCTATGCCTTTGCCAACAGTCCCCATGTCATACGTGCCATCAATGGCACACACATAGCTATCATCCCCCCAAGAGTGAGTGAACAGGTGTACAGAAACAGGAAGAACTTACACTCCATGAACATCCAATTGGTATGTACTGCAGACCAGTACATTTCCCATGTGAATGCCATGTTTCCAGGTTCAGTCCATAATTCCTTTGTGTTGAGGAACAGTAGTGTGCCACAGAAGATGGATCAACTACAAGAGGACAGAGGTTGGATCATAGGTAAGCTTGCCCGTCACTAACTGACACATTGCAAAAAAAAAACAGCCTGTCTGACTAAGGGACATAACAATGACGAGTCTGTATTGCACAATTTTGTAGGTGATTCTGGCTATACAAACTTGTGTTGGCTCCTGACACTAGTGAGGAATCCCAGGACGGATGCAGAGAGGAATTACAATGAGGCCCATGGACGTACTAGCAGGGTAATAGAGTGAACTATATGTCTCCTGAAGGCTAGATTCCAGTGTCTACATATCTCTGAGGGTTCCCTGGCCTATGGGCCTGATAAGGTGTGTAGAATAGTGGTGGACTGCTGCATGCTGCACAATGTGGCAGTGAGACATTCTGTCCCCCTCTTGGAGGTGGAGTGTGCTATAGGTCCTGATCAGCTACCTCAGAGCGGTGAGGAGAGTGATGGTGATGATGAGGAAGGGGAAGATGTCAATTCCAGGAACCAACTGATACAAGTCTACTTCCAATAACTGTGTGGGACTTAAGCCTGTCATTGGGGTTAGTGACTAATACTGTCAGTGTGCTCTGTCATATAGGGGGGGTTGGTCATGATGGGCGATACATGGCCCACTTCTGCATGGTACTGACTGAAAATATATGCATTCCCTCCTTGCCACCAATTGGGCACACAGGACTACCATCATGCCCAAAATTGACAATAAAGTTGTTCTCTGCCAGTTGCATCCAAACTCCACTTTGTTCACAATTCAAGACAGGGGACAGTCTTACAGGTGTGAAATGTATTTTATTGGTAGAAGTGAGTGAATTGTGCTATATACAGTGATGGGAGTTGTAAGGGTTGGGGGTCCTCAAAACTAACTTGGTGGCAGCCTTGTTGGATGGTATTGATGGGTCCATTTTGTCAAACAGTACTTCAAATTGCCCTCAGCTAAGTGTTGTTGGGGAATGGGTGGGCTTGTTGCTTTGCATTAGTAGCAGAGTCAATTGTTGGAGGGGGCCTTGTTCCAGTGCCATATCTTGGCCTAAGAGTACGTTTTGGTGCCTGCTGTGGAGCTTCTTGGGGTGACATGGTTGGCCCTTGGATTTCCTGGGAGGGTATTTCCTGGGATATTTCTGCTGCTTGGGTCATCTGATGCTGGTGGTCCAGGGCTGTTGTGGGGGCCTCTTGTCCGGTGTGGGTGTCAGACTGGTTTTTGACCAACTGCAGCAGTGCTCCAGCTATGGTGGTCATTGTGGCATTGTGCTCTTTCCACTGCTCCATGGCCTGTTGGTGTTGTTCCTGCTGCATCCTACTGACTTTGCTCCAGGGTGGACACAATATGTGCCAATCTGTATTGGGTATGTTGATAGGCCCCCAATACCTCTGAAATAACGTCCTGGGCTGCTGCATCCATCCTGTGGCCTCCCCCTGGCCCACTGAGGCCCTTGAACTTGCCCTAGCCCCCTGTGCCTGTGTCCCCTGCCCAGGTCTGGCAGTGCCACTTGTACTGGGGCCCTTGCCTTCCTGCATGTTGGGAGTGGGAGACTGTGGCCTCTGTAGCTGTGTTCAACCAGTCTGTGCCCTGGGTACACTGGTGTGGGTACGCCTACCTGGCCTGCTGGTCTTTACTGGGTGGTAGGGGTGACAGTGGTTTCCTGGGTGGGGCTGCTGCATGGTGTGAATCCAGGACTGTATGAGGGGCCTGCCTGCTCATCAGTGTCCAGGGATCCTTCGCCAGTGTCTTGTGATGTGCCTCTGTTTCCCTGGAGGGCAGTGGCACTCCTTGTCCCGTCTGTTAGGGTTGCATGGGTGGTGGTGCCTGTTGGGAGACATAGACATGTCTGTTACATATGCATGTAGGTTTGAGGTGTACAGGACTGGGCTATTTTGTGCTGGTGTTACTTTCAGTGGCCTTCCATTTGTGAGGTTGACATTGCATTTTGCGCTGGTGTGGGGTTGCATTGTGGTGGGGGGTATTGTTCCATTGTGGGTACATGCAGGGGTGGGTGGCTGTGCACAGCGGGAGTGATGTGGCCCTGTTAGTGGGTTTGAGGTCATGCAGGGGGCTGGATGTGGTGGGTAATGGCTGGGTGGGGTGTAGGTCCAGGTGGATGTGGGTGGGGTGGGATGGTGCATGCATTGCAGCTGGGGTGTATATGGGCTAATTGTAGACGACTTACCAGAGTCCATTCCTCCAGTGAGTCCTGTGAGTCCCTCTGGGTGCAGGATGGCGAGTACCTTTTCCTCCCAGTTGTTGTAGTCGGGTGGTGTTGGTGGTGGTCCTCCCCCAGTCTTCTGCACTGTGATGTGGTGCCTGGATGCCATGCCACAAACCTTCCCCAGCAGGTCGTTCCATCTGTTATCGGATGTCGTCCCTGGTGCATGGATGGTGTCCAACTGTATTCACACTTTTCACAATGTCTGCCACAGCTCCAATTCCGGGCGATGGGTCTGTGCTGCACCTCGGACCCGAAGATTTGTGGCTCCACCTTCAGGATCTCGTCCACCATGGTCCTTAGCTCCCTTTCGGTGAAGCGTGGATTTTTGGGGGGGACATGGTGAGTGTGGTGGACGGTGTCGGAACTGGGGATGAGGTAAGGGTACTCTTCTGTGGGTCGATGTGGGTCTCCTGTATGCTGGTGTTCGCTGTCTGGCTCTGGTGCTCTCCGTCTTCTTGTCCTGCTTTCATTGCACGGGATTCTGGGTTGTTTCTGGGGGGTGTTTTATGGGGTTCTGGATGTATGTCAGGTGTGTGGGTGATACGCCTGTGCAATGTGTGCACTTCTTGCTGTTGAGTTCACTTGCCGCCCGTGGCGGTCGCAGCCGCCAATTGTCGTTCGGCCTCCACTGTCCGCTGAGGTGATGTGTGTATCATTATTTGGAGGGCGGGATGTGGGTGTGTTTGGCGGTGGAGGGGTGGGGTGGTCCGGGAATCCCGCCAACAGAGTCATGGCGGTGAGTGGTGGTCTGGGAATTTTTGGTGGGGTTGGGATTTTTGTTCATTATATGGTGGGTTTCCCTTCACCGCCAATGGCGGGATTCTGTTTAGCGCGGACGGCAGTCAGCAGTCTTTCCCGCCATGTTCATAATGACCACCTCAATCTTTAGAAAACAGTGAGAAGGCTATTGTTATACAAAGTACATGGTTTGCATAAACAATAAAGCCGCACGGGCAAGCGTGCATGGAAAAAGGACAGTAATGTGTTGATTTCTCAATCACAAAAAATACCATGCATCATTCCTTCTCCCGTCGGGTCGGTGGGGGGCATCGTTTTCTATCTCTCACAAAAGAGCGATGCGTTGACTCCAAGATCGGCATCTAAAGGTCCTGGTGGGCTTTGTGTTGATTTTTCACACCCAGCGATGTTGCGTTGAAATCCGATTGCACGTGACAGGAAACTGCACTGCTTGGGGTTTGCGTCATTTTCAGCAGCCACTAACAGGTGTTGCACATCATTTCCATAGCCATGACGCATTGATCTTCGAGCTGTGATGCAGCGGGAGCTTCGATTTCAGCCTTGAGGCTGGCGGCACATAGTTTATCAGCCGCGTTGCCGATGGTGCATTGAAAATATCCCCCCACCGTGGTCTTTGCGTGGATTTCAGTCCTTTCCCACCAGCTTCACCTTTCAAGGGCTCAGAGACAGGTTAGGGCACCACTTGGCAGGGCAGGAGTCTCAGCAGAGACTCCAGGTGCTGGCAGGAGAACAACAGGAGGCAAGCTCAGTTCAAACCCTTGGAGATTCTTCACCATTGCGAAGTCACACAAAAGCCTGTCTTTGTCTTCTCTCAGGTAGAAGCAGCTACTCCAGGCCAACCCGGCAAAACACAGTCACAGGCAAAGGGGCAGTACTCCTCTTCCAGCTCTCGGAGTCTTCTCCTTGGCAGAGATTCCTCTTGGTTCCAGAAGTAATCTAATTTTCAGGGGTTTGGGGTCCAATACTTATACCCCTTTCAGCCTCTGAAGTAGGCACACTTCAGAGTAAAGTCTCTATTGCTCACAAGATCCTGCCTTGATTAGGCCAGGCCCCTGACAGACACCAGCGGGTTGGAGACTGCATTGTGAGAGGGCAAGCACAGCCCACTCAGGTGTAAATGGCCACTCCTCCCTCCACTCTAGCACAGATGGCTCATCAGGATATGCAGGCTACCCCCCATCTCCCTTTGTCTCACTGTCTATAGAGGAGTCATAAATTTCTCAACTGTCTAACTGACCCAGGCAGGCAATCCACAAACAGGCAGAGTGACAGAATGGTTCAAGCAAAAACAAGCCTACTTTCTAAAAGTGGTATTTTCAAACAAACAATCTAAAAACCAACTTCACTAAACAATATATTTTTAAATTGTGAGTTCAGAGACCCTAACCTCCATATTTCCATCTGCCCCATAATAGAATCTGCACTTTAATGATTTTTAAAGGCAGTCTCCATAGTAACCTATGAGAGACTAGGCCTTAAAACAATGAAGACTGAATTTTGTAGTATTTCACTGTTAGGACATATAAAACACATCAGTACATGTCCCACCTTTTAACATACATTGCACTCTGTCCATGGGCTACCTAGGGCCTACTTAGGGGTGCCTTACATGTATTAAAAGGGAAGGTTTAGGCCTGGCAAGTGGGTACACTTGGCAAATCAAATTGTCAGTTTCAAACTGCGCACACAGACACTGCAGTGGCATGTCTAAGCCATGTTTACAGGGCTATTCACATGGGTGGCACAACCAGTGCTATAGGCCCACTAATTGCATTTGATTCATGAGCCCTAGGCACCTCTAGTGCACTTTACCATGGACTTACTAGTAAATAAAATATGCCAATCATGGAAGGCCAAATACACATGCAATTTACACAGGAAACACTTACACTTTAGCACTGGTTGGCAGTGGTAAATTGTCCAGAGCAAACAAAAACAGCAAAAACAGAGTCCAGCACACAGAAATAACCTGGGAATGAGAGGCATACAGTTAGGGGAGACCACACCAAGGATGCCAAGTCTAATACTTGTCAATCACATTTGTGATTGTAATGTTTCATTTCTCCTTTTTATATTAGCTCAAAGCTGTTGATTTTCTTTTGCTGCGACTCCTGCTTGCGTTTTCTGCCCTCGTAGATCAGCAGTTTGTGCAGTTTCATGTGTATGCTAATAACATTTTTTTTTTGTATTCTTTACTCTAAGTGATTATCATTGCTCTGCATGAATGCATTTTTTGTAAATGGTGTAATACTAGCAGCATATTTAACTTCTCTTTTATTGTCTGTGAAATTCTCCTTCAATTTGTGAATAATGTATATTGTGTTGTCTTGTGTGTAATTTTCTCTTGTTTTTCCTTTCTAGTGGGATATCATTGGTGCTTCATGTGTCTGTGCAGAGTAGGTCCAGGTGATCTTGAGTGGCAAGTAAGGGGTATCATATTTGAGTATATAGGTTTTTTGAGTTTTGTATTGATTGACTTCTCCTTCCAGATTACTATATACCAGTTGTTTTTAAAGTCCACACTTTGGCCCTCATTACAACCCTGGCAGTCGGTGTTAAAGCAGCGGTAACACCGCCAACAGGCCATCAGTAAAAAAATGGGATCACGACGACGGCGGAAACCGCCAACGCAGACAGCCACTTTAACACTCCGACCGACAGGGCGGTAGTAACAACGACAGACAGGCGGAAGACAATGTACCGCCCAATCCGCCACCTTTTCTGGGGCGGTACTAATGACATCAAAAGCATGGCCGAAACAGTACACTGAAGGGGAACCACTCACCTTTCGACACTCAACGAAGGACCAGGACCCCATGGAGCCCGAGCTGCAGGTCCTCCCCATGTTGGTGTATCTACTAATACACCAGGAAATAGAAAGAAGGCGGTGGCGACAATGGTGAGTACTGCACCCAGCACACAGGGGAGGGGGGAGGAAAAAGAGAGTGACACACACACATGCAACATGCAAAACCCCCACCCCCTACCCTCACCCACAACACCATACACACTAACACATCCAACAACATCACAGATACACCCCGTTACACCCTGGAAGAACGCAAGGACAAAAGGAATTTATTTCAATCAGTGATATTTTTTAACATGCAGATATAGCAAATTAATTAAAAAAAATAAGTATATAGAAATATTTACATTATGTACAGAAGTCTGTACACTGTCACTTGTAAACGTCCGTGGACCAGTGGGCCAAAACTTCATGGGCCAAGCCCACACTTGACTCCTGCCTCAAAAATGAGAGAACACTGCGGGGCATCAGGTCCTCAAAGGCACCTCAGGGGGCAAGGGAGGAGGGCTCCTGAGACGGAAGATGGCACTATGCCACTGCTCCTCGAGGGAGCAACATGCCCACAGCAATGTCCTGGGGAGTGCAAAGCCACAGTCTCACAAGTCTCTCAAGTGGGTGGTTTGCCCACTGCTTGATCCTGGGGAGTGCAAAGCCACAGTCTCACAAGTCTCTCAAGTGGGTGGTTTACCCACTGCTTGAACCTGGGGAGTGCAAAGCCACAGTCTCACAAGTCTCTCAAGTGGGTGGTTTGCCCACTGCTTGGTCCTGGGGAGTGCAAAGCCACAGTCTCTTAAGTCTCTCAAGTGGGTGGTTTGCCCACTGCTTGGTCCTGGGGAGTGCAAAGCCACAGTATCTCAAGTCTCTCAAGTGGGTGGTTTGCCCACTGCTTGGTCCTGGGGAGTGTAAGGCTGCAGTCTCTCAAGTGGATTCATCTCTCCACTGGTTGAGGAGGGGGCCTTGTGCCAAGTGTGCTTCATCCTGCCAAGGATTGGGTGAGTGGATGCATCTCACCACTGGTTCTGGAGGGGGCTTTGTGCAAAGTGTGCTTCATCCTGCCAAGGATTGAGTGAGTGGATGCATCGCTCCACTGGTTTTGGATGGGGCCTTGTGCCCAGTAATGCTGCACCTGGGGTGGGGCAGTTCCCATTCCCTCTCGCTGTCTGAGGCACGAGATGTGCAGGGAACAGGTAGCATGATACTCCATGGAGGCAGAGACACACTCCATCCTGCGGCAACCTAGGCTGGTAGTGGCAGTGCTGGTGGTGGTGCCTCATGTGGTGCGTGCAGGGTCCAGGATGTCTCCTGCAGCCTCAGACAGCTGCCCACTGGGGATGCTGCTGATGTCCGATGTAGTGGCACCGGCTGGGCACGTAGCGGTGCACATGGTGGTGCAGGTGGCGGTTGCTGCGACAGACATGCTGCCGGTGCTGCCCGTGGTGCAGGTGTCTGTAGTAGTGGAGGGAGACACCAGGCCGTCTCCAGCAGCCTCGGATGGCTGACCACTGGGGAGGATGCTGGTGACTGTTGTTGTAGCAGTGGCGGTACAGGGGGTGGTGTAGGTGGCGGTGCAGGGGTGGTACAGGTGGCTGTGTAGATGGCGGGCAGATGGTAGTCGTTGTGGTGGTGCTTACCGTGGTGCAGGTCGCTGGCCTGTCAGGAGAAATGGTGGTCACCAGTCCCTCACCAGGAGGTTCCGTGCCCTGAGGTGATTTTCCCTTGCTTTTGTGTCCCTTCCCCACCTTGGTAGTCGCTGCTGGGACCTTGGCACTGTCCTCTTTGGTTTTGGATGAGGCCTTGCTGGGTGGGTGGTGCGTCTTTTCCCTACTGCGTGCTGGGACCTTCTTGACCATGGCAGGTGGTGGAATCGGGTGGCCCTTAGCATCAGTAGGTGGCACACTGGAAGCCCTGACGGGTTCCCCCTTGATTGGGTTAGTGGATGCATCTCTTCACTGGTTCTGGAGGGGGCTTTGTGCAAAATGTGCTTCATCCTGCCAAGGATTGGGTGAGTGGATGCATCTCTCCACTGGTTCTGGGTGGGGCCTTGTGCCCAGTGATGCTGCACCTGGGGTGGGGCAGTTTCCATTCCCTCACCAGGTTGTCTGAGGCACGAGATGTGCAGGGAACAGGTAGCATGATACTCCATGGAGGCAGAGACACACTCCATCCTGCGGTGACCTAGGCTGGTAGTACCAGTGCTGGTGCCTCATGTGGTGCGTGCAGGGTCCAGGATGTCTCCTGCAGCCTCGGACTGCTGCCCACTGCGGATGCTGCTGATGTCCGATGTAGTGCCACTGGCTGGGTATGTGGCAGTGCATATGGTGGTGCAGGTGGCGGTTGCTGCAACGGACATGCTGCCATTGCTGCCCGTGGGGCAGGTGTCTGTAGTAGTGGAGGAAGACACCAGGCCGTCTCCAGCAGCCTCGGATGGCTGACCACTGGGGAGGATGCTGGTGACTGTCGTTGTAGTAGCGGCGGTGCAGGGGGTGGTGCAGGTGGCGATGCAGGGGGTGGTGCAGGTGGCGGTGTAGATGGCATGGCAGATGGTGGTCGTTGCAGTGGTGCTTACCGTGGTACAGGTCGCTGGCCTGTCAGGAGAAATGGTGGTCACCAGTCCCTCACCAGGAGGTTCCGTGCCCTGAGGTGATTTTCCCTTGCTTTTGTGTCCCTTTCCCACCTTGGTAGTCGCTGCTGGAACCTTGGCACTGCCCTCTTAGGTTTTGGATGAGACTTTGCTGGGTGGGTGGTGCATCTTTTCCCTGCTGCATGCCAGGACCTTCTTGACCATGGCAGGTGGCGGAATCGGGTGGCCCTTAGCATCAGTAGGTGGCACACTGGAAGCCCTGACGGGTGCCCCCTTGATTGGATTAGTGAATGCATCTCTTCACTGGTTCTGGAGGGGGCTTTGTGCAAAGTGTGCTTGATCCTGCCAAGGATTGGGTGAGTGGATGCATCTCTCCACTGGTCCTGGATGGGGCCTTGTGCCCAGTGATGCTGCACCTGGGGTGGGGCAGTTCCCATACCCTCACCAGGGTGTCTGAGGCACGAGATGTGCAGGGAACAGGTAGCATGATACTCCATGGAGGCAGAGACGCACTCCATCCTGCGGTGACCTAGGCTGGTAGTACCAGTGCTGGTGCCTCATGTGGTGCGTGCAGGGTCCAGGATGTCTCCTGCAGCCTCGGACTGCTGCCCAATGGGGATGCTGCTGATGTCCGATGTAGTGCCACCGGCTGGGTATGTGGCAGTGCATATGGTGGTGCAGGTGGCGGTTGCTGCAACGGACATGCTGCCGTTGCTGCCCGTGGGGCAGGTGTCTGTAGTAGTAGAGGGAGACACCATGCCGTCTCCAGCAGCCTCGGATGGCTGACCACTGGGGAGGATGCTGGTGACTGTCGTTGTAGTAGCGGCGGTGCAGGGGGTGGTGCAGGTGGCGGTGTAGATGGCGGGGCAGATGGTGGTCGTTGCAGTGGTGCTTATCGTGGTACAGGTCGCTGACCTGTCAGGAGAAATGGTGGTCACCAGTCCCTCACCAGGAGGTTCCGTGCCCTGAGGTGATTTTCCCTTGCTTTTGTGTCCCTTTCCCACCTTGGTAGTCGCTGCTGGAACCTTGGCACTGTCCTCTTAGGTTTTGGATGAGGCTTTGCTGGGTGGGTGGTGCGTCTTTTCCCTGCTGCATGCCAGGACCTTCTTGACCATGGCAGGTGGCGGAATCGGGTGACCGTTAGCATCAGTAGGTGGCTCACTGGAAGCCCTGACAGGTGCCCCCTTCGATCCTCTTGGACTTGCACGGACCAAAGTGGATGTCGATTTTGTGGCTGAGGTGCTGGCCTGGGTTCTGGACATCCTGACCCTAGGGGAAGGACAGGGGGAGGTGTAGGGAAGAGGTCAATGTTAGCCAGGAAAAGTTTTTTTGACACACTGGGACGGGAAGATGGAGGGGGTGTGGGAGTGGAGGAAGAGGTAGTGGTTGTAGGAGGTGTACGTCTGCTGAGTTTGGGTGAAGGTGCATGGGCTGGAGGCTGTTGTGAGGTAGATGGCAGTTGAGTGAGTGTTTGCCTGCGTTTGTGTACTTTGGGAGGAGGGCTTAAGGACACACTGGGAGAGGACAGAGGGGACGTGTGCATGGTTGTGGGGGTAGTGATTGCTCGTGAGGAGTGTGTTGTGATGGGTGTGCTGGTGATGGAGGCAGTGGCAGATGATGTAGTGCATGCAGGTGTGAGTGGAGACGCTACTGGGAGGGAGGTGGACGAAGAGGAGGAGGAGGAGGACACAGTGGAGGAACTAGATAGGTATGTGTGCATGGGTATGGTGCTTGTGTGAGCACCTGTGTGATGATGTGTGGTGTGTATGTTTTCCTGAGCCACTTTTGTGGTTTAATGTGTGTGCATGCTGGTCTGAAGGTGTGCTTGGTATAGGCTGAGGTAGAGGGGATTGGGTCTGGGTAGTGGAAGTTGGAGGGGGGAGGCTGGACACAGGGACAATGGCTACCATCAGTGCTGAGGCCAGAGCCTGAAATGCTCTCTGTTGGGCTGCCACTCCTGAATGAATGCCCTCCAGGTATGCATTTGTTTGTTGCAAATACCTCACAACACCTTGGATGGCATTCAGAATGGTTGACTGCCCAACAGTGAGGGATCTCAGGAGGTCAATAGCCTCCTCACTGAGGGCAGCAGTGCTGACTGGGGTAGGGCCTGAGGTGCCTGGGGCGAAGGAGATGCCCACCCTCCTGGGTGAGCAGGCACGGGAAACACGCTGAGGGGCTGCTGGGAGGCCGGTGCTGGTAGGGGGGGTGGCGGCTGTACCTGTTGTTGGGGTGGGCACAGAGGAACTTCCATCAGAGGAGGAGTCACTGGTATCCCCTCCTGTCCCCGTTCTGGAGCTCCCCTCACCCACCATCCCACTGGTGACTTCACCCTCAGTGGATTCACCCTCATGGCCCATGTGGGATCCAGCTCCCTCTGTCGCCGGTGCCTCTGCTCCTCTGCCAGATGATGCTAATGCACTCAAGGACAGGGTGACAAAACAAAAAGGGGGGGAGAGACAGAGGATACACATGGTCAATGCCAGCAACACCACTACTGTTGGCATACACAACACACACTGAGCTGCCCTATGCACTATGCCATGCCCAACCACTCACTAAGGTAGTCACCAGCCCATGGGGTACAATGCCTAACGCCAGCACCTACACATCTGATACCCACAGGACTCTGTCCAGTAGTAGTTGGCCACTTGTACCATTGGGGTAAGGGTGCTTCAGAGCCTGCAAATAAGGGACCTACCCTGGCATGATCACCCTGGCCTATGGCCACCCATAGCCCACATCCCCCACCCAGCTACCTCCCAAAGCATGCAAAGTCAGGATTCAGAATCTCTACCCACCCCCCTGTGGCTGCTGTGATGCCCTCAAGCGCCCATCCAACTCCGGATATGCCACCGCCAGGATGCAGAACATCAGGGGGGTCATGGTGCGACGGGCACCCCTTCCACGTTGGGAGTCCAGCCCCAGCTGGGCCACCGCCATCTTCTTGGTCAACGGCACAGGTCCTCTCATCTCTTGCAGCAGTGGGTGCTCCGCCTGTGATAGACCCCCAGGTTCCGCACCTCCTTGGAGATGGCATGCCAAATACCCTTCTTCTGGGTGGTGCTGACCTAGAGGGATAAGACAGCGGAAAATGTACTTACTCACCCGTCCGGACTGTCATACTCATTGCCCACCAGCTCCCTCCCATACCCTGATACACATAAACTGACCACCTCTCAAGCAGCACTCAGGACGCCTTAGCACCCCCCAACATGTGGCTTACATCCACACCACTCCAAACAGACATTGCCCACGCATCATGCTCACATGGTACTCACCTGTTTGTCTGGAGGACTTTAGAGTAACGTGTACTGGGGGAGGACCCCATCCACCAATTTCTCTAACTCCTATGCAGTGAAGGCAGGGACCCTTTACTCAGACACTCTAGCCATTGTCACTTCTAGACTCAGGTCACAGTAGCACTTGCAATGTAGGTCCTCTCCTGCTGATGGTCATGTAGCAAGTGAGTGAATAGGTAGAAAATGGCGGTGACGTCTGCGGCGGTGCGTACTGTCACCGCCGGCGTACATCGCCATTGGCTCCTGGAACCCATATGGCCTAATGATAACCAATGCGGAATTGCGCAGCGGTCTTCGACCGCCTACCGTCACGCTGCACAACGCCAGCGCAGTTACCTCATTTCCCCTTGTCCCTCCTCACACGCCAGGCAGACGACATTTCAGGGGGGCACATGGCATGGCACCTAACTGCGTCACAGCACATATTGGCACATATACTGACTCTAGATTACACACACTGCTTCTGTGACATTAATGCAAACACAGTTGTGCAATTTATGTGGTAAATGACCTTCTGCTCACCATTCTACTCTGAGGCAGCATATGAGATGGTGGCATCCTCCAGTGTACAGACCCCTGGTGGACCAGTCGACAATGTAATATAGACACATTATCATCACATCCAGACTTGATCGTGCCACAATCCAAGAACTGGGTGCCCAATTGGAGCCAGACCTGATGTCAGCTATCCGCCACCCCACCGGAATTTCCCCCATCTAGTGCAGGTCATGTCAGTGCTCCATTTCCTGGCAAATGGCTCCTTTCAAACTACAGTGGCCATGGCATCCGGGATATCTCAGCCAATGTTCTCTAACATGTTGACCAGAGTGTTGTCTGCCCTGCTGAAACACATGCACAGCTACATCGTGTTACTCCAGGTGGAGGATCTGGCCACAGTGAAAGCTGACTTCTATGCCCTGGGACATATCCCCAACATAATTGGTGCCATTGATGGTACACATGTGGCATTTGTCCCCCCACCACAGAAATGAACAGGTCTACAGGAATAGAAAAAGCTATCATTCGATGAATGTGCAGATGGTGTGTTTGGCAGACCAGTACATCTCCCATGTGAATGCCAAATATCCTAGCACTCTGCATGATAACTATATCTTGAGGAATAGCAGCATCCTTTATGTGATGGGCCACCTCCAGAGGCACCGGGTGTTGCTAATAGGTGAGCCCTAGGTCCCCACACATCATATGTAGGTGTCTGGGTATAGGGTTGTCCCTAAGGGTTAGTGTGTGTCTCACAATTGTCCCTCGATATTTACAGGTGACTCTGGTAACCCCAACCTGTCATGGCTACTGACCCCAGTGAGGAATCCCAGGACAAGGGCAGAGGAACGTTACAATGAGGCACATGGGCAAACAAGGAGGGTTGTTGAAAGGACCTTCGGCCTCCTGATGGCCAGGTTCCGGTGCCTCCATCTGACAGGTGGATCCCTGTACTACTCACCCAAGAAGGTGTGCCAGATCATTGTGGCATGCTGTATGTTGCACAACCTGGCATTGAGACGTCAGGTGCCTTTCCTGCTGGAGGAGGAGCCTGGTAATGGTCTTGTGGCAGCGGTGGAGCCTGTGGACAGTGAGGAAGAGGAGGCAGATGAAGAAGATGTGGACAACAGAACAAACATTATCCAGCAGTACTTCCAGTGACACACAGGTAATAGACTGTAACTCCTCTTGCACATGGCAGCCTCTTACCCTCGGTGTATGGCCACTGATGTTCCCTTTGGGTTTCCTTTGTTCAGATCTGTGTACCACATTCTGGCTTCTGCTATGAGTACTGCTTCCCACCAACTGTCATACATTGCTATTATTCAATGAACATGGACGTTGCAATGCTTTGAGAATGTTGTAAGAATACATCTTTCGAATCATTACACTGACTCACGTATGGTTTATATTTCAATGGTGTTTATTTGTTGTGCTAAATAGTATGGGGATACGTGCAAGGGGCTGGGGTGATGGTGGAGGAAGGTCCATGGTAGAGTCCAGCCTCTTGGTATCACAGGTGCATTGTCCAATGGGGCATAGGAAGGGGAGTAATGGCAGTTCTAGGTGGACAGGGTGACAGAGTGGGACAGAAGGGTGAGTCTTATTTCCTGGCAGGGGTCTTGGGCAATCTCTGTCTTCTGACTGGATCACCTTGTTCAGGGGGTGGGATGCTGGTGGCCTGTTGGTCCTGTGGTGGGACCTCCTGTCCACTAGCGCTGACGGAGGTGGAAGGCTGTTCATCGGTTTGGCTAGTGTCAGGGGCCCTTTGTTCTGCCTCCCTCATGGTCTTGCCCATGTCTGCCAGCACCCCTGCTATGGTGACCAGGATGGTGTAGATTTTTGTGAAGTCCTCCCTGATCCCCAGGTACTGTCCCTCCTGTAGCCCATGGGTCTCCTGCAGCTTGGCCAGTACCCTGCCCATGGTCTCCTGGGAATGGTGGTATGCTCCCATGATGTTTGAAAGTGCCTCGTGGATGTTATCAGTTCCCTTGGCCTGTCCTCCCCCTGTCACACACCAGTCCTCCCAGGTTCCCTCTTGTCCTGTGCCTCTGTCCCCTGAACCGTGTGCACACTGCCACTGACCCCAGGTCCCTGATCGCCCTGTGTTTGTGGGGTTACCTGGGGTCCCTGTAGTGGTGGACACACTGCTGATGGACGTGTCCCCGGGACAGTGGCATGGTCCTGCTGGGTGGGTGCTGTGGTGGTGTTTCCTGAGGGGGTAGGCTCTGTGGTGGTATGGGACTGTGGCAGGGTAACCGACTGTCCAGAGGTCCCTGATGGGCCAGGTTGGTCATCGTGATCCAGGCGTGCAGAGCTGCTGTCATCACTGTGGGCCTCTTCTGTGGGGGGACTGGATGTAGCTGGCACCTCCTCTCCGGTGACGTTGGGTAGGAGTGCTGTTGGGATGCACATGCATTGTTATTGTATCTGTTTGTGCTATCTTGTGCAATGGGTGTGTTTCCCTTATATGATAGTGGTTTTCCTGTCGCATTGGCCTTGTGTGATTGCTGATTGTGTGGGCTGGGTGAGTCTCTCTACTGGGCATGCTGTGGTGATGGGTGTCCATGCATTGTGTTGCATGTGTGGCTTGGTATTGTGATGTGTGGGTTGTGATGGTGGGGTATATGTGAGGTGATGGAGTGATGGGAGTGAGGGTACGGGTGGGGATATGTGATGGCATGCACGTAGGGTGGGGGATATAGTAGTAAAGATTTGCCTTACCAGAGTCCAGTCCTCCTGCTACTCCTGTGAGGCCCTCAAGATGCATGATCGCCAAGACTTGCTCCTCCCATGTTGTTAGTTGTAGGGGAGGAGGTTGAGATCCACCGCCAGTTTTCTGTACAGCAATCTGGTGTCTTGAAACTACAGAACGCACCTTCCCCCGTAGGTCGTTCCACCTCTTCCTGATGTCATCCCTGGTTCTTGGAAGCTGTCCCACAGCATTGACCCTGTCCACGATTCACCGCCATAGCTCCATCTTCCTTGTAATAGACGTCCGCTGCACCTGTGTTCCGAATAACTGTGGCTCTACCCAGATGCTTTCCTCCACTATGACCCTTAGCTCCTCCTCAGAAAACCTGGGGTTTCTTTGAGGTGCCATGGATGTGCTGTGAGTGATATGTGTGAGGTGATGTGTGTGGTGATATGTTGGGATGTATACTGTAATGTGCGTGGATGGTGTGTGAGTGATGGTGTTCTGTGCCTCTGTTGAGTGTGTGCTGTTTGCTTGTCTCTCTGTGCTTGGTCTCTTTTTTTTCATTGAAAGGTTTGTGGGTAATGTGGGTGTGTGTTTTATAGTGCTGTGAATGTGTGGGTGTGGTGTGTGTATGTGTGTCAGGTGTGTGTATTTTGAATTGTCCAATGTGGTGTAGTGTTGTAAGTGTGTGTGCATTTTGAGCGCAGTGGTGTGTACTGCCAATGGTTTACCGTGGTTGAAAGACCACTGCATTGACTCGTTGGTTGTGATACTGTGGGCATATTCCTGTTGGCGTGACGGTGTGGGTTTTGCTATTGTCAGTTTATCACTGACCTTGGTCTGGCGGACTTGTGTGGGTGGCTTTATAGTGGCGGTATTCTCTGTGTGGGTCATAGTACCCGTGGCAGATTACCGCCGCTGCCACGGTATCTTGGCAGCCGTCGGCACGGAATTTACCGTCAGGTTTGTAATGAAGGCCTTTATTGCTTATTTCACATAGTGTTGATTATTGTTCACTTATTTGTCATGTTGTTTTAGTTCGTAAGGATTATGGATAGTCACAGGATTACCTCTCAGCAGGTTGTTGGTATGCTTTTCGAACCTTCCTCTGACCATGATTATGACACTCGCTCTGCATCTGAGGCAAAGGAAATGAATCTTCTGTCCTAGAGGAATCATCTGATGATATAGCCACTCTCTGTGCGGATGAAGTGCCTCATTTAGAGGAAGACACTCATTTTCAACTGGAGGCATCTGGATTACAGCCTGAGGCTGAAAGTCTTTCCATTGGAATGGCTGAACTATTGTCTATGAATTTCTTCCAGTTGTTTATGGTCGATGTATTTTTGGATGAGAATGTTGAACCAACTAATTTTTATGCTAAACAGTATTTGAGAGACAACAGTATCATACTTAAGCCTCACTCTAGGACTCCCACAAAACTGGATGAGTTGATGCAGTTCTCAATTTTAACTTTTTTATGAGCTTAATAAGGAAGCCGACTCTCTCTTCATACTGGTCTACCAGTCAATTCATTATAACAGCTGTATTTCCTGCAACCATGAGACTTGATCAGTATTTGCTTCTGTTTCGGATGCTGCATTTTGTTGATAATGCTTAGGCATTGTCTCAAGATCACCCTAAGTGTGACAGTTTTTTCAAGATTCTGCCTGTCCTTTATCATTTTGTTGATTGCTACTCAGAGGCCTATGTTTCATGGAAAGAAAAAGCTGTGAATGAGTCTTTTGTCCTGTTCAAAGGCCATTGTTTTTTTAATGCAGTACGTTCCTAGCAAAAGGGCACTTTATGAAATTAAGATGTATATATTGTCTGAGAGTAGTACTGGATATAATTTCAGGGTGACCACTTGTAAAAAAAAAAAGTCAGCGGGGAGAGTGCAGTGCCTTGCATAGTGATGAACTTGTAGCTGTGAAATTTTCAGACAGGAGAGATGTCTACATGCTACTGATCATGATGAAAGTACGTCCCCTGTGACTGTTTAAGGTCAAGTTGCTGATGTAAACAAACCTGTGCACATTTTAGACTACAATAAGCACATGGGTGGTGTACAAAGAGTACAAAGAGTAGATCTACCTTACAGTGCTGTTTGTAAGTCATACATTTGGTATACGAAGTTGGCTGTCCATTTTTTTCATTTGGCAAATTTCAATGCTTTTGTTGTATTCAAGGAATATTCTCCAGATTCAAAGATTACTTTTGCTCAGTTTCAGCAGTCTGTAATATGCCATCTTATTGTGCTGAACCAGGCAAGTGATCCTAGAGTTGGAGTGGTGGAGGATGTGGCTAGACTGAATGATCACCACTTTCCTGATAACATTCCTGCCACGGCCAAAAAGAACATTCCCTGTAGGAAATGTAGAGTCTGAGTTCCAAAGATGGTTATAGAAAGAGAGCCGTGTGTAGTGCCCCCAGTATCCTTCTAATCCTGGGCTATGTGTGCCTGCATGTTTTAAATTGCACCACAGGCAACAGAGTAATTGGGAGCAACCATGACTGTAAAAGTGAACTGACTAGTATATATAATTTTATACATTTTAATCAGATTTCATGGTTGGCATTAGTGTGATGTATTTAGTTAGAGCCGTCGTGTTTGTAGTTCAAGATTTTCATCTACTTCCAACTGGTTTGTGTTTTCATTTAGGTAAAAAAAAAAAAATGTTGGCTGTGTGCATTGATTGGAACTGGCAGTGTGTGTGAAATTGGTGCTAGGCTGGTGTTGTGTGTGGACTGGCACTTGATTGGTGGTGTGTGTGGACTGGTGCTTGGCTGGCAGTGTAGGTTGAATGGCGCTTGACTGGCTGTCTGCCTGGACTGGAGTTTGGCTGGTGATGTTTGTGGACTGGTGCTTGGCTGGTGGGGTTTGTGGACTAGGGCTTGGCTGGTGGTGTTTGTGGATGGGTGCTTGGCTATTGATGTGTGGGGACAGGCACCTGGCTGGTTGTGTGTGTGTGCTGGCATTTGGCTGGCATTGTGTGAGTAGTGACTTTCTGCAGGAGATTACGCACACTGCTAGCCAACCACAAGTCCACATACTCTATGAGCCACAAGCTGTTTTTGCTGTGTCAGTCATGTGAGCATGTCAAAGTGATGGGCCCTTGAATAGTGCTGTCTGTTGATTTATGTGTTGTAATGTGCTGGACCTGCTGGTGGCGGTGTGAATATTCTTCTGTGTGTCACACATGAAAGGTGTGTGGATGGCCTGTAAAGTGGTTGTTGCCCTGTCACAGCTTTACATCTCATGCAGTGACACAGTAAAAATACCTCAAAATTAAAGCACATCAGTTTAGAAAGATAGTCTTTATCTAATGCGAGCAAGATCAAAATGATCAAGATCCAATGTACACAAGAAGAGATGTCACTTTTCGAAAGACTCAAATAGTCTTCATCCATAGAAATCTGTATATTCATTAGTTTTGCCACAAAGTACCTGGTTTGTGTCAAAAATAACAATGCAGAGGGACGTAGAGGAAGAGGAGCATTAAAAAACAAAGTGATGCATCAATTTTTTCGGTGCAACAGGAGCAATACGTTGATTCTTTACATGCAGCTAGGAGATGTTTCGATTCTTTTCACACTGTAAGGGGATGCAGTGATTTTCCATCAAGCAGCCTTAGCCTTGCTTAGCCTTGCTTAGCCTTGCTGCGATGCAAACATTAACTTGATGCCCAGGGATGAAGCCTAAGAAATCTGGATGTGCTGTAAAAAAAGGTCAAAGCTTCCAACAACTACAAATGGAGCAATATGCCACCCAAACTGTACATAAACTTAGCATACAAAGCAAATGAATGCCCATACACTACAATGTAAACTCAAAATCTTCATAAACAGCAAAGGAAAAGATTACTTTGAATATAAAAGCCTAAAGTATATGACGAAATGAATAGTAGCCTACAAAAGTCACCTACAAATGTCACAAAATCTAAACCACTATCACAAATCATTTTTCTAAACATTACATAAAAATTAATTGTTAAATAAAATTGAGACCATAAAATAATGTATAAATTATTTACATGGAAATTGTAATTGTCACAAACCAAAAAGTACAAAGAGAAAACTCAGTCTGTCACGTAAAAAAACCAGGACATAATCCACACATTTCCAAATAACAAACCATAATGTTTAAAAAACTATGAAATATAACATTTGCCACCCAAGACAAATAAAATCAATATGACTTGCTGTTCTGTAGCTGCAGATCCCCCTATGTATCCAGGCAGTTGAAAATAATATTCCACCACAAACAGAAATATGTTTTTCCAAAAAGCCCCCCAAAAATGCAAAAATGAAACAAATCCATTAAAGATCCCCCAAATCAATCCAAAGTAGATCAGAACAATGGAAACTTGATAAAGTGTCTAAAAGACTAAACTGAAAAAGGACATAAGAGTTAAAAAAAGTTGATTTATTATAAATCAAAAGTGTTTTTTTTCAGTGGTAACTCCTAATGCCCATAGGCAAAATCCTTTAAAGTAACCACGCTTACCCACTCACGAGCACACTACTTTCCCAAAAATACACATACACAACACACTTAATCAACATTGAATAAATAACATAGTACAATATACAGTACTAAAACAGTATGCAAAAACCCAAAACTACACACTGGTGAAACATTATACTACCAATACAACTAAATGTACTGAAAAAAAACACAAACAACACTTTAACAATGCTCTCGATCTCCACCTACATTCCCCACCCTCAAGATCCTTAAAATACCTTTAAAAATTACTCACCTTTTTGAAAAAATAGCAGCAATTTACTGTGACATGGATCCTAAAAAGAAAAGTAAAAATTAAACAAATAGACTACAAAAAAGAAGGTATCAATAACAAAAATATGACCACTAATTGAAACCCGGTAAAATACAATCTCCCTATAGAAATGAATGGGTCATAATTTTAGTATATTGAATAAATGTGAAAATATTTAAAAAATAGTATGCATGTAAAATGTTACAAAATGCTGTAAACGATGTAAAGCAATGTATAGCTTAAATTCAATAATAGTTTAAAATATATAAAATTATTTAATACATACTGAAAAATCTAATGTTTAAATGATGGTGAAAATATGTATATGAAACAATTTAAGAAAGGTTAAAGAATGTTAAACAATGTAAAAAAGTGTAACTTTTACATCATACAATACTATTTAAATATGATTTACATATTTTATGTAACAATACATATATATTAAAAATGTTTTATTTATCTATGTATAAAAGTTCCTTTTTAAATTGAAATATATATGTTTACAATACGTAACATATATACATTAAATAAACCTTGAAAACATAAATAAAGCAACACCTTCCTGCACAAAAACAATCCTTAGAGACGTTTTCTTCTTTCTAAGTGTGCAAAACAAAGAAGGCAAAACAACAAGGAGAAATAAATATATTTATAAACTTGTTGTGCACACCATTTTGATACATTCCCAGGTTTGGTAAATCTGGGACTACGTCAAAAAGCATAGGGGCATGTGTGGCAAAACCTATGCCCCACCCATGTAACATCTTCCTTACACAGAATAATGCAAGACATTGACTTGTGCTCCCTAGTGTTACTCCAGATTTACAAAGCACTGCAGGGCCATGCAAGGTGGCCTTGTGTGGCTTGGTAAATCTAACTTAAGGTTTGCATTGTCCTTGCGACATCCTGCATGATGCAAGGGCAATACACTCCTTAGTTAAATCTGGCCCTATGGGTGCTCTATTCATTAGTTTACAGTTCTATTTACTATCACATACTTGCAACCATCTGTATATGTATACAACATATGGTGTTACCTACCTGCCTTTGTAGAATTAGTCACAATGGACACTTGTCACAAGTGGCATCTTTGCCAGAATCCTAATTCAGTTCTCAGTATACTACTACACTGTGTGAAGCATATTTTTTCAGCACTCAAAACCGTAAAGTGCCCTGGCAGCATGTTGCAGCATGTCAGTTCCCTTTTTTTGTATCTTTTTTCAGTCTGGCATGTGGGCCAAGATGTAAACACAGAAAGTTTGAAGCTCATAGTAATGGTGATGTGAAAGTTTTTGCAAAATATTCCAATCAATGATACATTTGTTTTCATTTGGGTGCCATGATATACCCTATAAATATTTATCTAAAGGTTTTAAATATCTGTTTTGTGTACTCATTAATTACAGAGGTTTAATGCAGATCTATTGCAGCAGCTTCCCCTAAAGTTGATTATGATAATGAATAGTGTGGATTTGCTAATTTCACAATGAGTAATGTTTCAAACCTATTAAATCATTTTTTTTGTGACTGCTTCATGTGGAATACCAGAGGTTCTACGTGTGGTTTATATTGAGAACTTTGTGACATGTGTGACCACTGCCTCTTGATCAGCTAGGATCATTCATGGCTTTAGAGCAGAGTAGGCGATGGGAACGGTGGACAGGAGGATAAGACCATCTCTGCTCAACATCTCATCTCCATCCACAGAATCATTTAATGAGATAACAACTCCACCAATGAGCCTCTTTGGACAAGGGCATGTTATCCCACTACATAGTACAACCAGTTGTGCTTTCAAAATGACTAGCAAACACGGAAAGAAACAAACAAGGAAATAAAAGTTGCCAACAAACATGGAAATGAAAGTGAACATAGAAATACAGAACTAAACTGTCATTGATGCCTTTTACTTATTCATTGTTCATATTCTAAAACTTCAAAGTAATTTCACTATTTAGTCACTTGTTAACTCCAGCTGTGACATTGACCCACTTACCCATGAAAAGAAAGTGGTGTTTTTGTTAGGGGCCCAAGGCACATCTACAGAAGCAGAAATTATGTCGCGAGCAGTGGTGACCAGCGAAGAGAGGCATGTTTGTCGAAAGAGAGGAGATAAATAAATGAAAGCTAAAGATTAGAAGTCATTCAAGCAGCCAGGCAGAAGCGGAAATCCATCTTGGAAAATTTCTCTCTCGTTCTTTCTGCTCCACTCGCACGAATACAAAAATGCACAGCTATATAAAGACAGCTCATCTCCACCTTTAGTCACCAGGGAGTCCTTCTCCAGAACTAGAGAAGCCAAGCACAGCTGAAGAAGTGGTAGATAGTTAGTTGTTCATTAAAAACTTTTCATGTATCCTTGCCAATAAAAGTAGTGTAAGAAAAGTGGTCTTATCTCATTATGTGACTTGGGGCCAGATGTATCAAAGGGTTTTACCCATTCTGTTGCTCTGTGGGAAAACGTGTTTTTACATATGGCCCTTGATGAGGTATCTTTGACTGTTGTCACAGGTGTTTCAAGGTAGTTGTGAAATTTAAATGGTGCCCAGCCCCTTTTCTTTGGAGGTTGCCACTGAACACAAGCAGTCATTGCCCACTGTTCCTATGAAGCTAGTCATTTGTGATAAACATTGCATCCTTTCGATTGGATTAAGGTCCTACCTTTGGGGTTACTATATCACAAATGTGAAGGACTTCCCATCCTCCTTACTACACGTGCATTATATGCTATGGAGCTTGTGCTACCAACAACCTTGAAATCAGCACCTACAATTTTAGCCACTAACATGTATAAACTATAACATTCTTTTTTTACTTTATTGATATTAGCTATTTATACACAGAATGATACATTTATGGGGATTTGACGTAGGGTAGCAGAGCAAGTCGCCTTGCTGCACTGCCCTATGCTAATGTGAAAGGGTAGGAATGCATCATATTTATACACTACGGTGTATTTCTGCCCTTTCCCCCTGCATTGGCACTGCTTCAGCAGCCTAAAACCAATGCTGGCACTCTTGCACCATGGTGCAATGGTGCCTGTGTTGCCTGCAGGACTTATTTTATGCAGGAAGAGGCACCTTCCTGCACAAAAACAATTGGCAGAGGTGTTTTCCTCGTTCTCTGTTTGCTGCAGGATGCAGTAGACTTGGAAAGATTAAAAAACAGGATAAATAATATTTCCCCTTGTTACACCTGCTCTGGGAAGACACATGGTTTTGGTGCATCCCCAAAATACAGGCTCTTGCAGATCTGGGGGTATTTCAAAATCCATGGGTGTTGTGTGGGAAAACCCATTGCAGCACCAATGGAACGGCCTCCCTAGTGCAGAGAAAGGCAATGCAGCAACTTGTGATGCCTTGCCTTGCCTTACTCTATATCTATGAGGCCATTCAAAGCCACGCAAAGTGGCTTTGTGTGGACTCGTAGATATGATTTTGTAGCCTGTGCCACCAAAGCATCAATAAAAGTGATACACATGTGGAGCAAGGGGCTCATAAATAAGCCCCATAATTCTTAGCTTCCCTAATAATGTTCCAGAATGTGCACTGTATCTCTCTGTTTGAGATGACTGTGTAGTGTTGGTGGACTTTGAGGCAGGCATTGGACTGGCGATAAATTGGCACAGGGGAAGGTTGGTTGAACATTAGTAGCAGGGAAAGGAAAGCTTTAGTAAGGTGGTGTGATCACTAAGGTAAGACTTTTAATCAGTAACATTTGAAATGGACTCATAATGTGGAATGTACAGGATTAAAGGCAGAAAGGATTACCACAATTGATTTCAAGTGCTTTAATCTTCTCAGGTAGTTTTACCATGGCTGTCAGTAGGTGCCTTTCAGGAGCCTGACAGAGGGGTCCAAGGTCTGAGATAACTATCATCAGCATCATGGTGGCATGCCCCAGTACAGATGAGACACAATGAGGAAATTACTGATGGGCTCACACTCAGGTTCATATGCAAGTGCACTGGTGACCTCTTACCAAAGAAGTAAAAAGTTTTTCTATCAACTACATTTCTTGGAAATCTCTAACACTAAAAAAAATGCCTGGCAGGGATGATGAAGA
This sequence comes from Pleurodeles waltl, assembly GCF_031143425.1. Taxonomy (NCBI): domain Eukaryota; kingdom Metazoa; phylum Chordata; class Amphibia; order Caudata; family Salamandridae; genus Pleurodeles; species Pleurodeles waltl. The sequence continues at coordinate 38,406,036 of NC_090446.1, forward strand.
TTACCAGCAATACGAACAATACCATTTGGTCAAATGCACTGTATATTTCTTTGGGCCAACACTTAGGAAACCACTCAATGAGCAAGCAGAGGACTCGATTTCAAAGTGTAGACAGTATGGTTCTCCTATCTCTGCTGTCAGTGGATAATTTGATCTGCTGATTACCAGTGGGCACCACTGGCAAGCGTATTTGAGAACTGGAATTTACTTTTCCTCATGCGACACTTGCTCAGAGCACCAGAGGAAAAATAACACAAAGGGGCATATTTACAAGCAGGTTGCACCACCAGTGTGTCATTTTATTTCCTGCACTGGGTTCTCAGGGGACAGCCCAATTCTAAAAGGCCATGGAAAACCACTTTTTGTGGTTTTTCATGGCCTTGTAGCTATGGAGGGAGGCAACACAGCATAAGTCGCTGCATTGCCTTACACTGCATTGGGGGTAATTCCATGGGATTTACAGTGGGCTTTTCCACGCAACACCCATTTATTGAAAAGGCTATGATGAACTGCAATTATGAGAATTATAAGGCATAACAGTATTAGGATTGTGAGGATTAGTGATGTAAAAATGAACAAGCCCAACATATCGTAATAAATATAAGTATATGATTCCTACCTAAATCCTAATCTCTAGCCTATAGCGAGAGCATGACAGTGTTAGCCTAATCTGTCCATACCAAGTTAATGAGAAAAGCACTCCATCCCCATTACCTTGACACACGGGGCTGCCCTCTGTCTCATGATCTGTATCTGTAGAGAAAAGGCTGAAGTCAGCTGCAAAAATGCGATGCAGTATGGATGGAAAATCCTGTCTGGAAGGACCACTCTAAAGCCCTTTGTCCTACATGGCTTTTAGTTTTAGACTGTTTGCGCAGTCTGGGAGTGACAACACCAAAACCTTATCTTGTGCCATTCTGTTCTTGTCAACCCTGGGCAATGAACACAATGAAAATATGTCATGCATAACAGTGATAGTGACGCTTTTGTCTAATATCAGCTGATTATGAAAATTAAAAAAACATCACCACTAAAAGCAGGCTGTTGTAAAATGAAAAAAAACGAATAAATAAAAACATAGCATATTATCTAGGTTAAAGGGCATAGGCCGCAAGCCCTGCTAAGCTCATATATATGTGCCTGAGCAAAAGCAAATAAGGACCCACAACACCCTCCCCTATTACCAGAACAAGCGTACCAAGTCCAAAATTTTCAAATCTAAAGTGCCCTAAACTAAAACTCAAAAGCATATTTAAAACAAAAAAGAGATTAAAATGTCTCACTAGACAAGCAAAGCAGGCCGGCAGATAGACCAAATTAAAAGGCAATTTGGTATCATGTGTACAATTAAAAAAACACCAAAGGCCAAATATTTAACAATGATTATGATCCTGCAGAAAATCTATGATATCAATGGATATTGAGACCAAAAAGGACTCCACTTCGGCCAGCAATAAAGTGACCAATACATTGGCCGAAAGATTACAGAGCAGGAGTGTGTAGAAACCTCAGTCGCAGAATGGACTGCAATGGTGGCACATTCCATTGTGCCAGATGTTGTAGGAGCTAGCAGATCAACAAGTGGCAGCTAATAAGATGTATCACGTATCATCCTCAATCTGAATGGGCATGTCAGTGAATGAAAGCTTATCAAGGACATTAACAGATCCTTGTCCAAAAAGGCACAGGCTACACAGAAAAACACAGTTTGTGTGCCCATTTGAAGAAGCACCACAGGCAATGGAAAATCGGCTGCTCACATGCTAGAACTGGTCAGACTGTCAATGAACAATTCAGCTACAATTCCTCAAGCAAGGAAGCTCCAAAATTCTGCATCATACGATCATGACACAGCTGGGCTGGTGGTAGCTCCATCACTCAACTTTACTGATTTGGGTCTGCATATCAAAAATAGCAGCAGCAAGATACCGACAATCAATGCCAATGTAATTGTTAATCCACCAAAAACACCCAATCTCCACCTACATTCCCCACCCTCAAGATCCTTACAACACTTTTAAAAATGACTCACCTTTTCGAAAAAACAGCAGCAATTTACAGTGACCTGGATCCCAGAAAGAAACGTAAAAATGAAACAAATAGACTACAAAACAGAAGGTAGCAATAACAAAAATATGACCACTAAGTGAAACCCGGAAAATACTATCTCCCTATAGAAATGAATGGGTCATAATTTTAGTATATTGAATAAACGTGAAAAAATTAAAAAAATTATATGCATGTAAAATGTTACAAAATGCTGTAAACGATGTAAAGCAATGTATAGCTTAAATTAAATAATAGTTTAAAATATATAACATTATTTAATATATACTGAAAAAGCTAATGTTAAAATGATGTTGAAAATATGTATATGAAACAATTTAAGAAAGATTAAAGAATGTTAAACAATGTAAAAAAGTGTAACTTTGACATCATGCAATACTATTTAAATATGATTTACATCTTTTATGTAACAATACATATATATTAAACATGTTTTATTTATCTATGTATAAAAGTTCATTTTTAAGTTGAAATATATATGTTTACAATAGTTAACAAATATTCATTAAATAAACCTTGAAAACATAAATAAAGCAACACAGTCCTGCACAAAAACAATCCTTAGAGACGATTTCCTCTTTCTAAGTGTGCTAAACAAAGAAGGCAAAACAACAAGGAGAAAAAAAAAATATATATATATATATATATATATATATATATATATGCTTGTTGTGCATACCATTTTGATACATTCGCAGGTTTGGTAAATCTGGGAATATGTCAAAAAGCATAGGGAAATGTGTGGCAACAGTGTGGCAACACCTATGCCCCACCCATGTAACATCTTCCTTACACAAAATAATGCAATACATTGACTTGTGCTGCCTAGTGTTACTCAAGATTTACCAAGCACTGCAGGGCCATGCAAGGTGGCCTTGTGTGGCTTGGTAAATCTGACTTAAGGTTTGCATTGCCCTTGCGACATCCTGCATGATGCAAGGGCAATGCACCCCTTTGTTAAATCTGGCCCTGTGGGTGCTCTATTCATTAGGTTACAGTTCTATTTACTATCACATACTTGCAACCATCTGTATATGTATACAACATATGGTGTTACCTACCTGCCTTTGTAGAATTACTCACAATGGACACTTGTCACTAGTGGCATCTTTGCCAGAATCCTAATTCAGTTCTCAGTATACTACTACGCTGTATGAAGCATATTTTTTCGGCACTCAAAACCGTAAAGTGCCCTGGCAGCATGTTGCAGCATGTCAGTTCCCTTTGGTTGTATCTTTTTTAAGTCTGGCATGTGGGCCAAGATGTAAACACAGAAAGTTTGAAGCTCATAGTAATGATGATGTGAAAGTTTTTGCAAAATATTCCAATCAATAGTGCATTTGTTTTCATTTGGGTGCCATGATATACCCTATAAATATTTATCTAAAGGTTTTAAACACCTCCTTTGTGTAGTCATTAATTAAAGAGGTTTAATGCAGATCTATTGCAGCAGCTTCCCCTGAAGTTGATTATGAGAATGAATAGTGTGGATTTGCTAATTTCACGTGTGGTGTATATAGAGAACGTTGTGACATGTGTGACTACTGCCTCTTGATCAGCTAGGATCATTTATGGCTTTAGAGCAGAGCAGGCTATGGGAACGGTGGACAGGAGGATAAGTCCATCTCTGCTCTCAACATCTCATCTCCATCCACAGAATCATTTAATGAGATAACAACTCCACCAATGAGCCTCTTTGGACAAGGGCATATTATCCCACTACATAATACAACCAGTTGTGCTTTCAAAATGACTAGCAAACACGGAAAGAAACAAACAAGGAAACAAAAGTGGCCAACAAAAATGGAAATGAAGTGACCATAGAAATACAGAACTAAACTGTCATTTATTACTTTTACTTATTCATTGTTCATATTCTAAAACTCCAAAGTAATTTCACTATTTAGTCACTTGTTAACTCCAGCTGTGACATTGACCCACTTACCCATGAAAAGAAAGTGGTGTTTTTTTAGGGGCCCAAGGTACATCTACAGAAGCAGAAATGATATCGCGAGCAGTGGTGACCAGCGAAGAGAGGCATGTTTGTCCAAAGAGAGGAGATAAATAAATGAAAGCTAAAGATTAGAAGTCATTAAAGCAGCCAGGCAGAAGCAGAAATCCATCTTGGAAAATTTCTCTCTCATTCTTTCTGCTCCACTCGCACAAATACAAAAAGGCACAGCTATATAAAGACAGCTCATCTCCACCTTTAGTCACCAGGGAGCCCTTCCCCAGAACTGGAGAAGCCAAGCACAGCTGAAGAAGTGGTAGAAAGTTAATTGTTCATTAAAATCTTTTCATGTATCCTTGCCAATAAAAGTAGTGTAAGAAAAGTTGTCTTATCTCATTATGTGACTTGGGGCCAGATGTATCAAAGGGTTTTACCCATTCTGTCTCTTGATGAGGTATCTTTGACTGTTGTCACAGGTGTTTCAAGGTATTTGTGAATTTTAAATGGTGCCCAGCCCCTTTTCTTTGGAGGTTGCCACTGAACACAGCAGTCATTGCCCACTGTTCCTATGAAGCTAGTCATTTGTGATAAACATTGCATCCTTTCTATTGGATTAAGCTCCTAACTGTGGGGTTACTATGGGCCAGATGTAGTAAACCCCAATTTTGCGACTTGCAAATTGCGAGTCTGACTGACTCGCAATTTGCAAGTCGCAAAATTGGATGCAGAAAGGTGTCTCAGACACCTTCTGCGACTCGCTATGGGGTCGCAAAGACCCACCTCATCAATATTCATGAGGTGAGTCGCAGTTTGCGACCCCATATCGAGTCCCTGCACTCACATGGATGGTGGCCTGCTGTAGTCAGCAGACCTTCATGTCTGTGACTGCCTTGTCAATAAAGCAGTTTTTTTTTTCATTTTGCAGCCCGTTTTCCTTAAAGGAAAACAGGCTGCAAAATGAAAACTAAACCAAAACCATTTGGTTTCGTTTTTTTCAGAGTAGGCAGTGTTCCATAGGACCACTGCCTGCTCTGAAAAAATATTTTTTTCGGCATTCACAAAGGGGAAGGGGTCCCATGGGGACCCCTTCCCTTTTGCGAATGAGTTACCACCAGTGTGACACTGGTGGTAACTGCGAGCTGGTTTGCGACCGCATTCGCGGTCACAAAGCAACTCTGAATGGTGATGCGGTTGCAAATAGGAAGGGAACACCCCTTCCTATTTACGAGTCGCATTCCCAAATTTAATTTGGGGATGAGCATCGCGTTCGGCCTTTTGCATGCCGCAAACTGCGTTTTTCACAGTTTGCGACATGCAAAAGGCTTCGTACATCTGGCCCTATATCACAAATGTGAAAGACTTCCCATCCTCCTTACTACAAGTGCATTATATGTTATGGAGCTTGTGCTACCAACAACCTTGAAATCAGCACCTACAATTTTAGCCACTAACATGTATAAACTATAACATTCTTTTTTTACTTTATTGATATTAGCTATTTATACACAGAGGGACACATTTATGGGGATTTGGCGTAGGGCAGCAGAGCAAGTCACCTTGCTGCACTGCCTTATGCTAATGTGAAAGGGTAGGAAGGCACCATATTTATACACTACGGTGTATTTCTGCCATTTCCCCCTGCATTGGCACTGCTTCAGCAGCCTATCACCAATGCTGGCACCCTTGCACCATGGTGCAATGGTGCCTGTGTTGCCTGCAGGACTTATTTTATGCAGGAAGAGGCACCTTCCTGCACAAAAACAATTGCCAGATATGTTTTCCTCGTTCTCTGTTTGCTGCAGGATGCAGTAGACTTGGAAAGATTAAAAAAAACAGGATAAATTATATTTCCCCTTGTTACACCTGCTCTGGGAAGACACACGGTTTTGGTACATCCCCAAAATACAGGCTCTTGCAGATCTGGGGTGTTGGAAAATGGGTTATTGGTAGGGCAGGTAGGTACCTACACCTAGCGACAAGCCACAAACCTCCACATAGGTACAGTTAGGTCTCAGTAAATTAATCCCAGCTCTACCCTTGGTAGCTTGGCATCGAGCGTCAAGGCTTAACTTAGGAGACAAAGTGTAAAGCATTCAAATATCACAAAACAGTAATTAAATAAAACACAGGAAACAGTTTAAAAATCCAAAACCAATTTATAAAAATAGCTTATATTTTTATCTTTAAAATGACACAAAAACGATTAAAATCGGTTCAGGGGAACCGGAGATATGAATTTTTAAAGTATTATTATTTTCTAGCGCTTAGAAAGAAAAAGCGCCAATCGGGTCATCTGGTTGCACCAGGACCGGGGCAAAGTCAAACTTTCAGGCCGACCGCGATGGAGCCCTGCTCGGCTACTAGTCGCGGGAGGCCTCGGTTAAAAAGTTACCTTCTGACTTAGTCTCTTTTTTGATGTTTTTCTTCCCCGGGACGAACCTGCCAGTTGGATCCGACCTCCTGGAGCCCTTGTCCGGATACGCAAAGTCGGTTTCCTCGGTGGTGATTTTTACCTTCGGACTTAGTCGTTTTTTCGAGATGAAAATCCTTCGACCGGGGTAAACCTGGATCTTGATCCGACGTCCGTGGAGCCCTTCTCGGATACGATGGCTGGGAGGTCCCGGTCAACTTTTTACGTTCGGACTTAGTCTCTTTTTTGGATGTTTTTCTTTACCGGGACGAACCACGAAGTCAGGCCGGGTCGCGGTTGAGGCAAGCCGGCTAGAATTTCCGCGTCGGGTCGGTCACTTTATGGAGCTTTTTTTCAAAAATTCTCCAATCTTTTCCAAACTTCTGGGGCTTCACCCAGATGTTCTTTCAAGGTTCTTTTGGGGTCCACAGCTCACCCCAAGGGTCCAGAAGTTCTGTGATGGTCCTTGGGAAGTGCGGACTTCAACTCCCAGAATGCACCTGGCGCAAACTCCTTTTTGGCCACTGGACAGTGGTCAGCTGGTCACTTTTTCAGGAGTTGGTGCAGGGGACTCTGGATAGCAATTTTTCACCTGTAGCAAACAGGGAGTCCCTCCTTGAACCAGTTGAAGCCAGGCAAAGTCCTTCTTGTGGTGAAGCCCAAGTGTGCAGCTGGTGCAGTCCTTCTGAGTGCAGGTTCCAGGTGCAGGCCAGGGGTCCAGCAGGGCAGTCCTTCTTCTCCTTAAGTTCTTTCTTCTTGAAATTTGGTGGGGATCTGAGGTGTGGGGGCAGGTCTGCCAGTTTTATCCTTGATCCTGGGTGAAAAGCAGGGGGGCCCTGGTTCTCCAATCAGGGACAGGGTCGTCCCCCTGTGATGACCACTTCCTGGGAAGTGTGGCAAAAATCCATCCCAGAAGGCAACAGTCTCTAAAAATCCAACATGGATGAATCTGATTTTTGGAGGAGAGATCTGGCTGAGCCCACCCACTGGTGTGGCTAAAAATCATAAACACACCCCTCTCCTGCCCTCTCCTAATCTAATCAAGGGGGCACCTAGCTGTCTGGGGTTGCAGGATGTGGGGGTGTTGCTGGGTGCTCCAGATGTCCTTCTCTGCCTTTGAAGACCAGTTTGGCAGCCCTCCCCCTTCCTGCCTCACCATCTGCTGAGGGGAGATTCTCTCCCCCAAGCACATTCCTTTGTGTGAAGCCTGGCCACTTCACACCTCATCAAGGCAGCCTGGCAGAAGCTGCTGCAGGCTGGCCAATCAGAGCACAGCAGCAAAAACAATGCAGAGCTGAAATTGGCAACTTTTTAGGTAAAGTCTAAACTTTTTACCTGGACAAGTTATATTAAATCCAACAACTGGAAGTTGTGGGATTTATTACAACAATCAATTTGATACCAAATTCTTGGTATGTAACATTTAAGGAGACTTTAAAATTTAAAATAAAGTCTGCCCATTCTAGCCTATGAAGGCCATTTACTTCAATGAGGGAAAAACGAATTTGGCTGTTTTTACCTCACCAGGGCTTATAAATCTATTTTTATAAAGTCCCTGCTTATAGTTACATGGCACCCAGCCCTAGGGGCACATAGGGCACACCTTAGGGGTGACTTATATGTAAAAATAAGGTAGTTTAAGACTTTGGAAGTACCTTTAATTCCAAAGTCGAATTTGCATATAACTTTAATTTAAAAGCAGCCAGCAAAGCAGGCCTGCCTTTAAAATGACACTGGGCACCTCAGCAGTGCACCTAGGTGTGCACCACCTATGCTGTGGTCCCTAAACCTACATGCCCTACCATATACTAGGGACTTATAGGTAGGTTAACTTACCCAATTATAATTAGCCTAATTTGCATATCCATTTTACACAGAGCACAGGCCCTGGGACTGGTTAGCAGTACCCAGGGCACCATCAAAGTCAGGAAAACACCAGCAAGAGGAAAATGGGGGCAAAAAGTTATGGGGCCTCTGCAATCAGCCCTGTTTTCTCACATGGGGGTATTTCAAAATCCATGGGTGTTGTGTGGGAAAACCCACTGCAGCACCCATGGAACGGCCTCCCTAGTGCAGAGTAAGGCAAGGCAGCAACTTGTGCTGCCTTGCCTTGCCTTACTCTATATCTATGAGGCCATTCAAAGCCACGCAAAGTGGCTTTGTGTGGACTCATAGATATGATTTTGTAGCCTGTGCCACCAGAGCATCAATAAAACTGATACACCTGTGGAGCAAGGGGCTCATAAATAAGCCCCATAATTTTTAGCTTCCCTAATAATGTTCCAGAATGTGCACTGTATCTCTCTGTTTGAGATGACTGTGTAGTGTTGGTGGACTTTGAGGCAGACATTGGACTGGTGATAAATTGACACAGGGGAAGGATGGTTGAACATTAGTAGCAGGGAAAGGAAAGCTTTAGTAAGGTGGTGAGATCACTAAGGTAAGACTTTTAATCGGTAACATTTGAACTGGACTCATGATATGGAATGTACAGGACTAAAGGCGGAAAGGATTACCTCAATCGATTTCAAGTGCCAAAATCTTCTCAGGTAGTTTTACCATGCCTGTCAGTGGGTGCCTCTCAGGAGCCTGACAGAGGGGTCCAAGGTCTGAGATTACAATCATCAGCATCATGGTGGCATGCCCTGGTACAGATAAGACACCATGAGGAAATTACAGATGGGCTCACACTCAGGTTCATATGCAAGTGCATTGGTAACCTCTTACCAAAGAAGTAAAAGGTTTTTCTATCAACTACATTTCTTGGAAATCTCTAACACTAAAAAAAATGGCTGGCAGGGGTGATGAAGACTACCAGCAGTACCAACAATACCATTTGGTCAAATGCACTGCATATTTATTTCGGCCAACGCTTAGGAAACCACTCAATGATCAAGCAGAGGACTTGACTTCAAAGTGTAGACAGTATGGTTCTCCTATCACTGCTGTCAGTGGACAATTTGATCTGCTGATTACCAGTGGGCATCACTGGCAAGCATAATTGAGAACTGGCATTTACTTTTCCTCATGAGACACTTGCTCAGAGCACGAGAGGAAAATTAACACAAAGGAGCATATTTACAAGCAGGTTGCACCACCAGTGTGTCATTTTATTCCCTGCACTGGGTGCTCAGGGGACAGCCCAAATATAAAAGGCCATGGAAAACCAATTTCTGTGGTTTTTCATGGCCTTGTAGCTATGGAGTGAGGCAACACAGCATAAGTCAGTGCGTTGCCTTACACTGCATTGGGGGTAATTCCATGGGATTTACAGTGGGCTTTTCCACGCAACACCCATTTATTGAAAAGGCTATGATGAGCTGCAATTATGAGAATTATAAGGCATAACAGTATTAAGATTGTGAGGATTAGTGATGTAAAAATGAACAACCCCAATATATTGTAATAAATATGAGTATATGATTCCTACCTAAATCCTAATCTCTAGCCTATAGCGAGAGCATGACAGTGTTAGCCTAATCTGTTCATACCAAGTTAATGAGAAAAGCACCCCATCCCCATTACCTTGACACACGGGGCTGCCCTCTGTCTCGTGATCTATATCTGTAGAGAAAAGGCTGAAGTCAGCTGCAAAAATATTATGCAGTATGGATGGAAAATCCTGGCTGGAAGGACAAATCCAAAGCCCTTTGTCCTATATGGCTTTTAGTGTTAGACTGTTTGCGCAGTCTGGGAGCGGCAACACCAAAACCTTATCTTGTGCCATTCTGTTCTTGTCAACCCTGGGCAATGAACACAATGAAAATATGTCATGCATAACAGTGATAGTGACGCTTTCGTGGAATATCAGCTGACCATGAAAAAAAATAAAAAATCACCACTAAAAGCAGGCTATTGTAAAATGAACAAAAACACAAAATAAAAACATAGCATATTATCTAGGTTAAAGGGCATAGGCTGCAAGCCTCTGCTAAGCTCAAATATATGTGCCTGAGCAAAAGCAAATAAGGACCCACAACACCCTACCCTATTGCCGGACCAAGCGTACCAAGTCCAAAATTTTCAAATCTAAAGTGCCTTAAACTAAAACTCTAAAGCATATTTAAAACAAAAAACAGATAAAAATGTCTCAGTAGACAAGCAAAGCAGGCCGGCAGATAGACGAAATTAAAAGGCAATTTGACATCATGTGTAAATTAAAAAAACGCCAAAGGTCAAATATTTAACAATGATTATGATCTTGCAGAAAATCTATGATATCAATGGAGATTGAGACCCGAAAGGACTCCACTTCGGCCGGCAATAAAGTGACCAATACATTGGCCGAAAGATTACAGAGCAGGAGTGTGCAGAAACCTCAGTCGCAGAATGGACTGCAATCGTGGCACATTCCATTGTGCCAGATGTTGTAGGAGCTAGCAGATCAACAAGTGGCAGTTAATAAGATGTATCACGTATCATCCTCAATCTGAATGGGCATGTCAGTGAATTAAACCTCATCAAGTACATTAACAGATCCTTGTCCAAAAAGGCACAGGCTACACAGCAAAACTCAGTTTGTGTGCCCATTTGAAGAAGCACCACAGGTAATGGAAAATCGGCTGCTCACATGCTAGAACTGGTCAGACTGTCAATGAACAATTCAGCTACAATTCCTCAAGCAAGGAAGCTCCAAAATTCTGCATCATACGATCATGACACAGCTGGGCTGGTGGTAGCTCCATCACTCAACTTTACTGATTTGGGACTGCCACTGCATATCAAAAATAGCAGCTGCAAGATACCAACAATCAATGCCAAAGTAATTGGGAATCTACCAAAAACACTTAGGTGGTCATTACAACCCTGGCCGACAGTGTTAAAGCAGCGGTAAGACCGGCAACAGGCCGGCGGCAAAAAAAATTGAATTACGACCGTGGCGGAAACCACCAACAAAGACAGCCACTTTAACACTCCGACCGCCATGGCGGTACAAACAAACAGCTTGGTGGTCACCGCCAACAGACAGGCGGAGGACAAAGTACCACCCACAGTATCACAACCTACCAATTCGCCACCTTTTCCGGGGTGGATTCACCGTGGACAAAAACACGGCGGAAACAGGACTTCGAAGGGAAAACACTCACCTCTACACACCTCATGAGGAATCCGTACGCCATGGAACAAGAGCTGCACATCCTGCCAGCCCTTATCTTCTTGCTCCCCTACCAGGAGCAAGAACGCCGGCAGCGAAGACAACGGTGAGTACTGCACCTACGACACAGGGGAGGGGGGAGGGAAAAAAAAGGGACACACACACGCAACACCCCCACCCTCACCCACGACAACACACACACTAATACATATTGATACATTACAGTTACACCCCCAACCCCTCCGGAAGAATGCAAAGACAAAAGGAAATGAGTGTAACCATTGTAATATATTAAAATACAGGATACAAAAATATAAATATACACTATAAACAAAATATACACCAAGCTTAGTAGTCCAGGTAGTGCTCCAATGAAGTTCGTGGAACACAGGGCCCACACGGTATGGGCGAGGCCCACACAAGATTCCCGACCATGACGGAGAGAACACTGCAGGGGCATCAGAGAGCAAGAAAACAGGCACCTCAGGGGGACGGAAAGGGGGGGCACCTCAGCCGGTTGAGTCCATGATGCCAAATGCCCACTCTTCAATCCTGGGGAGTGCAAAGTCACAGTCTCTCAAGTCTTTTCAGTGGGTGGGTTGCCCACTGTTCCATCCTGGGGAGTGCAACGCCACAGTCTCTCAAGTCTCTACAGTGGGTGGTTTGCCCACTGCTGCATCCTGGGGAGTGCAAAGCCACAGTCTCTCAAGTCTTTTCAGTGGGTGGTTTGCCCACTGCTGCATCCTGGGGAGTGCAAAGCCACAGTCTCTCAAGTCTCTACAGTGGGTGGTTTGCCCACTGTTCCATCCTGGGGAGTGCAAAGCCACAGTCTCTCAAGTCTCTACAGTGGGTGCGTTGCCTACAGTGAAATGTGAGTTCTATGTCCTGGGACATATCCCCAACATCATAGGTGCCATTGATGGGACATATGTGGCTTTGGTCCCCCCCCGTAGGAGTGAACAGGTGTACAGAAACCGGAAGAGTTATCATTCCATGAATGTGCAGATGGTGTGTTTGGCATACCAGTACATCTCCCATGTGAATGCCAAGTTCCCTGGATCAGTGCATGACGCCTACATCCTGCAGAATAACAGCATCCCTTATGTGATGGGTCAACTCCAGAGGCACTGTGTTTGGCTATTAGGTGAGCACCTGGAAGCAAGACAGTGGGAATGGTTGTCAGGGTCTGGGGATATCCCTACAGGTTAGTGTGTGTCTAACAGTTGTCCCTCGCCATTTGCAGGTGACTCTGGTTACCCCAACCTGTCATGGCTACTGACCCCAGTGAGGAATCCCAGGACAAGGGCAGAGGAACGCTACAATGAGGCCCATGGACGAACTCGGCGGATAATAGAACGGACCTTTGGCCTCCTGAAAGCCAGGTTCCGGTGCCTCCATATGACAGGTGGATCCCTATTCTACTCACCAAAAAAGGTGTGCCAGATCATCGTGGCCTGCTTTATGCTTCACAACTTAGCTTTGCGACGACAGGTACCTTTCCTGCAGGAGGATGGTCCAGATGGCGGTGTTGTTGCAGCTGTGGAGCCTGTGGACAGTGAAGGCAAGGAAGCAGAAGAAGAGGACATCGACAACAGGAACTCGGTGATCCTGCAATATTTCCCGTGAGATACAGGTAAGAGTACAGACCTGCCTACTACATGTACTATAACACTACTACCTCTCTACTGTCTGTCGTTTTCACCCAGTGTATGGTCACTGAGTTGTCACTTTCCCTTACGATTTCACAGATGTGGGTCCCACTGTGTGACATCTGCTTTGTTTCCTCATGGACTACAGCTGTGTGACATAGGTATGTTGACATTACAATTGAAAGAACATTTTGTCACTGTAATTGCTAATACACCATTTCGAAATCACAGACTGACTCCAGATTGTTTTGTGCTTAAAGGGTGTTTATTTAAGTGCTCAATATTGAAGGGGGTTGTAAAATGGTGAGGGGGGGGTGGTGGAGGAATGTCCATGGCAGAGTACAGTCTATTAGTCTCACACATGCATTGCGCAAATTGGCATAGGAAGTGGAGCGGGGGCAGTTTGAGGATGGACAGGGTGACAAGTGGGACATAAAAATGACATTCAGGGTGGTCTCATTTCTTGGCGGGGGTCTTGGCATCATTCTCTGTCTTTGTCCTGGATCTCAGGGACCGTTTGCGGGGTGGTTCTCCCTCTGCAGGGGGTGGGGTGGTGGTCCTGAGCGGGGCGTCCTGTCCACTAGCACCGGCGGATGTGGTGGGCAGTTCATCATCAATGCTAGTGTCAGGGGCCCCTTGTTGTGCCACAGTGTCCCTCCTGGTGTTGAGTACTTCCTTCAGCACCACTACGATGGTGCCCTGGGTGGAATTGATGGTTCTGAGTTCATCCCTGAAACCCAAATACTGTTCCTCATGCAGGCGCTGGGTCTCCTGAAACTTGGCCAGTACCGTTGCCATCGTCTCCTGGGAGTGGTGGTAGGCTCCCATGATGGAGGAGAGGGCCTCGTGGAGAGTGGGTTCCCTTGGCCTGTCCTCCCCCTGTCGCACAGCAGCCCTCCCAGTTCCCCTGTTTTCCTGGGCCTCCATCCACTGGACCGTGTGCCCACTACCACTGCCCCCAGGTCCCTGTTGTTGTTGGGCTGGTGGGTTAGCCTGGGTTCCCTGTAGTGGTGGACACACTGCTGCTTGATGTGTCCTGGGGACAGAGGTATGGGCCCGCTGGGTGGGTGCTGTGCTGGTGTTTCCAGAGGGAGGAAGCTCTGTAGTGGCCTGTGACTGTGTGAGGGGAACCAACTGTCCTGAGGTCCCCGATGGGCCGGGCTGGTCGTCTAGATCCAGTTGGACAGAGCTGCTGTCATCACTGTGGGCCTCTTCTGTTGGTGGTGTGGACATGTGTGGACCCTCCTGTCCGGTGACGTTGGGTAGGGTCCTGCAGGGGTATAAAAGGATGTTTATTACATCTGTGTGTGGCATGGTGTGCAATGGGTGGGTGACCGTGTACCCCAGTGCTTGCATTCCTGTGTGTGACCTTGTGTGATGATAGTTTAGGGGTGTGTATGGGTATGTGCAGTGGCCATGCTTTGGTGATAGGTGTCCATGCTTTGTTGTTGCATGCAGGGCTTGTTGTTGGGATGGGTGGTTTGTGATATTGGGACATTTGTGAGGAGTTGGAGTGATGGGGGTGAGGGTCTGGGTATGTGATGGCATGCAGGTAGGGTGGGGGATGAAGTAGTTAAAGATTTGACTTACCAGAGTACATTCCTCCATCTACTCCTGCGAGGCCCTCAGGATGCAGAATCGCCAAGACCTGCTCCTCCCATGTTGTTAGTTGTGGGGGAGGAGATGTGGGCCTGCCGCCAGTCCGCTGAACCGCAAGGTGGTGTCTTGAGACCATGTAACGCACCTTCCCCCGTAGGTCGTTCCACCTCTTCCTGATGTCATCCCGATTTCTTGGGTACTGTCCCACTGCGTTGTCCCTGTCCACTATTCTGCACCATAGCTCCATCTTCCTAGCTATGGAGGTGTGCTGCACCTGTGATCCGAATAGCTGTGGCTCTACCCGGACGATTTCCTCCACCATGACCCTGAGCTCCTCCTCAGAGAACCTGGGGTGTCTTTGCCGTGCCATGGGGTGGTGTGGGTGATGTGTGGGGTGGTGTGTGTGGTGATAGGTGTGCTGATATGTAGTGGTGTGTTGTGTGAGGTGCGTGGAAGTTCTGTTGGTGATGGTATTTTGTGCCTGTGGATGCTTGGTTGTGGATTGTAGTGTCTCTCTCTGGCCTTCTCTCTGTAATGTTGTTGTAAGGGTTTGTGGGTTGTGTGGGTGTGTGTTTTATATTGTATTGGGTGTGTGGGAGTTGTGTGTGTATGTGTATCAGGTGTGTGTATTTCGATTTGTCCAATGTGGTAGTGTTTTGTAAATGTGTGTGTATTTTGAGCGAGGCAGTGTGTACCGCGGTAGAAAGACCGCCGCGTGGATTCGTGTGTCGTGATAGTGTGGGCGTATTTCTGTTGGCGTGACAGTGGAGGTTTTGTTTTCTCCAGTTTATCACTGACCTTTGGTGTGGCGGACTTGTGTGGGTGTCTGAATTTTGGCGGATTCCGAGCTGTGGGTCGCAATAGCTGTGGCGGATTTCCGCGGCCACGGCAGTGTGTTGGTGGTCTTCTGCACGGCGGTAAGCAGCTTTTACCGCCAATGTTGTAATCACCCCCTTAATCTCCACCTACATTCCCCACCCTCAAGATCCTTAAAACACCTTTAAAAATGACTCTCCTTTTCGGAAAAACAGCAGCAGTTTACTGTGACCTGGATCCAGAAAGAAACGTAAAAATGAAACAAATAGATTACAAAACAGAAGGTAGCAATAACAAAAATATGACCACTAAGTGAAACCTGGAAAAATACTATCTCCCTATAGAAATTAATGGGTCATAATTTTAGTATATTGAATACATGTTAAAAAAAAAAAAAATAATATGCATGTAAAATGTTACAAAATGCTGTAAACGATGTAGAGCAATGTATAGCTTAAATTAAATAATAGTTTAAAATATATAAAATTATTTAATATATACTGAAAAAGCTAATGTTAAAATAATGTTGAAAATATGTATATGAAACAATTTAAGAAAGGTTAAAGAATGTTAAACAATGTAAAAAAGTGAAACTTTTACATCATACAATACTATTTAAATATGATTTACATCTTTTATGTAACAATACATATATATTAAACATGTTTTATTTATCTATGTATAAAAGTACCTTTTTACGTTGAAATATATGTTTATAATAAGTAACAAATATTCATTAAATAAACCTTGAAAACATAAATAAAGCAACACCGTCCTGCACAAAAACTATCCTTAGAGACGTTTTCCTCTTTCTAAGCGTGCTAAACAAAGAAGGCAAAACAACAAGGAGAAATAAATATATAATATATATATATATATATATATATATATATATATATATACTTGTTGTGCATACCATTTTGATACATTCCCAGGTTTGGTAAATCTGGGAATATGTCAAAAAGCATAGGTGCGTGTGTGGCAACACCTATGCCCCACCCATGTAACATCTTCCTTACACAGAATACTGCAAGACATTGACTTGTGCTGCCTAGTGTTACTCCAGATTTACCAGGCACTGCAGGGCCATGCAAGGTGGCCTTGTGTGGCTTGGTAAATTTAACTTAAGGTTTGCATTGCCCTTGCGACATCCTTCATGATGCAAGGGCAATGCACTTCTTTGTTAAATCTGGCCCTGTGGGTGCTCTATTCATTAGGTTACAGTTCTATTTACTATCACATACTTGCAACCATCTGTATATGTATACAACATATTGTGTTACCTACCTGCTTTTGTAGAATTAGTCACAATGGACACTTGTCACAAGTGGCATCTTTGCCAGAATCCTAATTCAGTTCTCAGTATACTACTACGCTGTATGAAGCATATGTTTTCAGCACTCAAAACCATAAAGTGCCCTGGCAGCATGGTGCAGCATGTCAGTTCCCTTTGGTTGCATCTTTTTAAAGTCTGGCATGTGGGCCAAGATGTAAACACAGAAAGTTTGAAGCTCATAGTAATGATGATGTGAAAGTGATTGCAAAATATTCCAATCAATGGTGCATTTGTTTTCATTTGGGTGCCATGATATACCCTATAAATATTTATCTAAAGGCTTTAAACACCTGCTTTGTGTAGTCATTAATTACAGAGGTTTAATGCAGATCTATTGCAGCAGCTTCCACTGCCTCTTGATCAGCTAGGATCATTCATGGCTTTAGAGCAGAGCAGGCTATGGGAACGGTGGACAGGAGGATAAGTCCATCTCTGCTCTAAACATCTCGTCTCCATCCACAGAATCATTTAATGAGATAACAACTCCACCAATGAGCCTCTTTGGACAAGGGCATATTATCCCACTACATAGTTCAACCAGTTGTGCTTTCAAAATGACTAGCAAACACGGAAAGAAACAAACAAGGAAATAAAAGTGGCCAACAAACATGGAAATGAAGTGACCATGGAAATACAGAACTAAACTGTCATTCATGACTTTTACTTATTCATTGTTCATATTCGAAAACTCCAAAGTATTTTCACTATTTAGTCACTTGTTAACTCCAACTGTGACATTGACTCACTTACCCATGAAAAGAAAGTGGTGTTTGTTTCAGGGGCCCAAGGCACATCTACAGAAGCACAAATGATGTCGCGAGCAGTGGTGACCAGCGAAGAGAGGCATGTTTGTCCAAAGAGAGGAGATAAATAAATGAAAGCTAAAGATTAGAAGTCATTCAAGCAGCCAGGCAGAAGCAGAAATCCATCTTGGAAAATGTGGGGCATATTTATACTCCGTTTGTGCCGGAATTGCGTCGTTTTTTTTGACGCAATTTCGACGCAAAACTAACTCCATATTTATACTTTGGCATTAGACGCGTCTAGAGCCAAAGTCCTTGGAGTTAGCGTCATTTTTTAGCGTGGACACCTACTTTGCGTTAATTATATGCAAGGTAGGCGTTCCCGTCTAAAAAATCGACTCCGAGGCATGTGTGTCGGATTTATACTCCCGGGCAAAATTCACGCCCGGGAGTGGGCGGGTCAAAAAAAATTACGTACGCCCACTTTTGCGCCGTTTTTTAGCGCCTGCAAAAGACAGGCGTTAAGGGACCTGTGGGCTCTGAAGGAGCCCAGAGGTGCCCTCCCATGCCCCCAGGGACACCCCCTGTCACCCTTCCCCACCCCAGGAGGACACCCAAGGCTGGAGGGACCCATCCCAGGGACATTAAGGTAAGTTCAGGTAAGTGTTTTTTTTTTTTTTTTTTTTGTGGCATAAGGGGGCCTGATTTGTGCCCCCCTACATGCCACTATGCCCAATGACCATGCCCAGGGGACAGAAGTCCCCTGGGCATGGCCATTGGGCAAGGGGGCATGACTCCTGTCTTTGCTAAGACAGGAGTCATTTCTATGGGGGTTGGGAGTGAAAAAAAATGGCGCAAATCGGGTTGAGGCGAAAAAATTGCCTCAACCTGACTTGCCCCATTTCTTGACGCCCAAGCCCCATATCCCCCTACGCCGGCGCTGCCTGGTGTACGTCGTTTTTTTCCACGCACACCAGGCAGCGCCAGCGGCTAACGCCGGCTAACGTCATTGATTAAATACGGCGCCCGCATGGCGCTTCAGAATGGCATTAGCCGGCGCTAATTTTTTTGACGCAAAACTGCGTTAGCGCAGTTTTGCGTCAAAAAGTATAAATATGGCCCTGTATCTCTCGTTCTTTCTGCTCCACTCGCACAAATACAAAAATGCACAGCTATATAAAGACAGCTCATCTCACCCTTTAGTCACCAGGGATCCCTTCTCCAGAACTGGGGTAGCCAAGCACAGCTGAAGAAGTGGTGTAAAGTTAGTTGTTCATTAAAAACTTTTCATGTATCCTTGCCAATAAAAGTAGTGTAAGAAAAGTTATCTTATCTCATTATGTGACTTGGGGCCAGATGTATCAAAGGGTTTTGCCCATTCTGTCTCTACGGGAAAACGTGTTTTTACATGTGGCCCTTGATGAGGTATCTTTGACTGTTGTCACAGGTGTTTCAAGGTAGTTGTGAAATGTAAATGGTGCCCAGACCCTTTTCTTTGGAGGTTGCCACTGAACACAAGCAGTCATTGCCCACTGTTCCTATGCAGTTAGTCATTTGTGATGAACATTGCATCCTTTCTATTGGATTAAGGACCTAACTTTTGGGTTTCTATATCACAAATGTGAAATATTTCCCATCCTCCTTACTTCAAGTGCATTATATGCTATGGAGCTTGTGCTACCAACAAACTTGAAATCAGCACCTACAATTTTAGCCACTAACATGTGTAAAGTATAACTGTCACGACTCACGTGCTGCTTGCGCCTGGAATTTGCAGATCTGGTGGCGTGAATCTTCAATGTTCGGCTTTGGCCCAAAAAGGGGCGACTCTTTCTGGTAGCCACGGTGCTGTAGGCAATGGAGACACCAAGAACAGACCGTGCCCTTCAGAAAGTAGCGCCAGAGGGAAAAACCCCTTCCAAAGGGGAAAAACCTCCAAACAGGAAAAGTCCTGGAGAAAAACAAGAACAAACAAACAGGAATCCAAAAGGAGCAAAATTCAGAAAACACAGAATGCTGAGTCCAAAACCAAAAGGCAAGGAAATCAGGAGCGAAGACACCAACTGAGCAGAAAGTGTTGCAGCGCAAGGAAAGAGGAAAAACACAGCCCTTATATACCAACAAACAGGAAGTGACCCACAGGAAGTAAAAGGACACCATCTTAGATAGGGAAACAATATAAAGAACAGAATAGTAGAGGAACCATAGAGAATAGGGAACAAGGAATGCTGGGAAAGCACAGGAATCTGGGAAGGAGGAAAAGACATAAAGAAAGGCACACAACAGACTGCAAACAGAAGAAAGGACAAGGAAACGAAGAAAAACAGGTAAGAGGGTTCAGAGACCCCTGGGGCAGTGAAAGGCAGAAGGAAGAACGAGGCCCCAAGCAAATCTGGGGCCTCGAAACGCGCAGGAGAGGCTGGGGGCGCGCCGCGTCTTAATAACGCGGTGCGCGGCCCGAGCCGAACGCCCGGCCGAAGTCGAGCTCTCGGCTCGCGCCGCACCGCGCGGCGCGACAATAACATTCTGTTTTACTTTATTGATATTAACTATTATACACAGAAGGATACATTTATGGGGATTTGGTGTAGGGCAGCAGAGCAAGTCACCTTGCTGCTCTGCCCTATGCTAATGTGAAAGGGTAGGAATGCACCATATTTATACACTACAGTGTATTTCTGCCCTTCCCCCCTGCATTGGCACTGCTTCAGCAGCCTATCACCAAGGCTGGCACCCTTGCACCATGGTGCAATGGTGCCTGTGTTGCCTGCAGGACTTATTTTGTGCAGGAAGAGGCACCTTCCTGCACAAAAACAGTTGGCAGAGGTGTTTTCCTCGTTCTCTGTTTGCTGCAGGATGCAGTAGACTTGGACAGATTAAAAAAACAGGATAAATAATATTTCCCCTTGTTACACCTGCTCTGGGAAGACACACGGTTTTGGTACATCCACAAAATACAGGCTCTTGCAGATCTGGGGGTTTTTCAAAGTCCATGGGTGTTGTGTGGGAAAACCCACTGCAGCACCCATGGAACGGCCTCCCTAGTGCAGAGTAAGGCAATGCAGCAACTTGTGCTGCCTTGCCTTGCCTTACTCTATATCCATGAGGCCATTCAATGCCACGCAAAGTGGCTTTGTGTGGACTCATAGATATGATTTTGTAGCCGGTGCCACCAGAGCATCAATAAAAGTGATACACCTGGGGAGCAAGTGGCTCAGAAATAAGCCCCATAATTCTTAGCTTCCCTAATAATGTTCCTGAATGTGCACTGTGTCTCTCTGTTTGAGATGTCTGTGTAGTGTTGGTGGAATTTGAGGCAGGACTGGCGATAAATTGGCACAGGGGAAGGATGGTTGAACATTAGTAGCAGGGAAAGGAAAGCTTTAGTAAGGTGGTGAGATCACAGGTAAGACTTTTAATTGGTAACAATTGACCTGGACTCATGATATGGAATGTACAGGACTAAAGGCGGAAAGGGTTACCAAAATCGATTTCAAGTGCCTAAATCTTCTCAGGTAGTTTTACCATGGCTGTCAGTAGGTGCCTCTCAGGAGCCTGACAGAGAGGTCCAAGGTCTGAGATAACAATCATCAGCATCATGGTGGCATGCCCTGGTACAGATAAGACACCATGAGGAAATTACAGATGGGCTCACACTCAGGTTCCTATGCAAGTACACTGGTGACCTCTTACCAAAGAATTAAAAGGTTTTTCTATCAACGTCATTTCTTGGAAATCTCTAACACTAAAAAAAAATCCCTGGCAGGGGTGATGAAGACTACCAGCAGTACCAACAATACCATTTGGTCAAATGCACTTTATATTTCTTTGGGCCAACACTTAGGAAACCACTCAATGAGCAAGCAGAGGACTCGATTTCAAAGTGTAGACAGTATGGTCTCCTATCAATGCTGTCAGTGGATAATTTGATCTGCTGATTACCAGTGGGCACCACTGGCAAGCATATTTGAGAACTGGCATTTACTTTTCCTCATGAGACACTTGCTCAGAGCATGAGAGGAAAAATAACACAAAGGAGCATATTTACAAGCAGGTTGCACCACCAGTGTGTAGTTTGTTTTCCTGCACTGGGTGCTCAGGGGACAGCCCAAATCTAAAAGGCCATGGAAAACCAATTTCTGTGGTTTTTCATGGCCTTGTAGCTATGGAGTGAGGCAACACAGCATAAGTCGCTGCATTGCCTTACACTGCATTGGGGGTAATTTCATGGGATTTACAGTGGGCTTTTCCACGCAACATCCATTTATTGAAAAGGCTATGATGAGCTGCAATTATGAGAATTATAAGGCATAACTGTATTAGGATTGTGAGGATTAGTGATGTTAAAATGAACAACCCCAACATATTGTAATATATATGAGTATATGATTCCTACCTAAATCCTAATCTCTAACCTATTGCGAGAGCATGACAGTGTTAGCCTAATCTGTCCATACCAAGTTAATGAGAAAAGCACTCCATCCCCATTACCTTGACACACAGGGCTGCCCTCTGTCTCGTGATCTGTATTTGTAGAGAAAAGGCTGAAGTCAGCTGCAAAAATGTGATACAGTATGGAAGGGAAATCATGGCTGGAAGGACAAATCCAAAGCCCTTTTTCCTTCATGGCTTTTAGTGTTAGACTGTTTGCGCAGTGTGGGAGCGGCAACAGCAAAACCTTATCTTGTGCCATTCTGTTCTTGTCAACCCTGGGCAATGAACACAATGAAAATATGTCATCCATAACAGTGATAGTGATGCTTTTGTGGAATATCAGCTGATTATGAAAATAAAAAAAACATTACCACTAAAAGCAGGCTGCTGTAAAATGAATAGAAACAAATAAATAAAAACATAGCATATTATCTAGGTCAAAGGACATAGGCCGCAAGCCTCCGCTAAGCTCAAATATATGTGCCTGAGCAAAAGCAAATAAGGACCCACAACACCCTCCCCTATTATCAGAACAAGCGTACCAAGTCCAACAGTTTCAAATCTAAAATGCCCTAAACTAAAACTCTAAAAGCATATTTAAAACAAAAACGAGATAAAAATGTCTCAGTAGACAAGCAAAGCAGGCCAGCAGATAGACCAAATTAAAAGGCAATTTGGTATCATGTGTACAATTTAAAAAACACCAAAGGTCAAATATTTAACAATGATTATGATCTTGCAGAATATCTATGATATCAATGGAGATTGAGACCAGAAAGGACTCCACTTCGGCCGGCAATAAAGTGACCAATACATTGGCCGAAAGATTACAGAGCAGGAATGTGCAGAAACCTCAGTCGCAGAATGGACTGCAATGGTGGCACATTCCATTGTGCCAGATGTTGTAGGAGCTAGCAGATCAACAAGTGGCAGCTAATAAGATGTATCACGTATCATCCTCAATCTGAATGGGCATGTCAGTAAATGAAACCGCATCAAGGACCTTAACAGATCCTTGTCCAAAAAGGCACAGGCTACACAGCAAAACACAGTTTGTGTGCCCATTTGAAGGAGCACCACAGGCAATGGAAAATCGGCTGCTCACATGCTAGAACTGGTCCGACTGTCAATAAACAATTCAGCTACAATTCCCCAAGCAAGGAAGCTCCAAAATTCTGCATCATAAGATCATGACACAGCTGTGCTGACGTTAGCTCCATCACTCAACTTTACTGATTTGGGACTGCCACTGCATATCTAAAAAAAGCAGCAGCAAGATACCGACAATCAATGCCAAAGTAATTGGGAATCCACCAAAAACACTCAAAAAGAGTGCATGTGGGGCTGGAAGTATCACTCCCAGCACGATCTGGAAGGTGCTGACAAATCCAGAACCGACAGCCTTAAAAAAGTATAAAAATCCCACAGTGTTTGATACAATAAAAAGCCTGCTCACCAGTTCTCCAAAATGTTTGGTTAAGTTGGTATTTAATAGGGACCGTATCCCTGCTGATAACCTTGCTAGTTGGAGGCTGTAGGTCTTTTTGGCTAGTGTCAGCTTATCAAAATTTACATTTGAAGTAGCAATGTGGGGCCACAGTTCTCCTAACCTTGTTTCTGGGGTGGGTGGCGGAATAAGGCATGGATGCAATAAGTTACTATTTGAGAAACCAAATCACACAGGCAAGTCCTGCTTTCAATTTGCAGCAGCTTTGATCATTCATTACCACATAACTTCCATTAGAAAGTAACAGAAATATTGGATGAATCAAAGAGACAGGAGTACCCTTCAGACAGCATGCCAAATACCTGACGGCAGCATTTCAAAGTCCATGCAAGGACACCTACTTACAAATCATAGAATTAGTAGTCTTACATTCGCTAAGAAAGACGTCTGTTTCACTGTTAAGGCACTTGTAATCGAAAGGCAACTCCCCCACTTCATGGATATAACTGTCTCCTAGCCGCTCAAATCTGCCTACTGCAAAATGCTTTCAACAGTGTGTGAATCGAAAGGTGGAAATGGGCAGATTTATTACTCCATGTGTCAACCGTACTAGTGAGGGAATTTCTGCCACAGTAAAAGGTTATTTTTCCAGATTATCAATGTTATGTATGATGAAGCTAGCTTTTTAGCCATTATCTGTTGTTGTCTGAAAGGATTGAGGGCCTCATCAGGAGTTCAGCGGATGGTTTTCACTGTCTGATGAATTTTCCACTGGGAGGTTTCCGCAAACCTAGGTATCTGCCCGCCAGCTAAGTGGGAAAGAGGCTACAGCATCGTCTCTGGGTCCTAATTGAGCTGGCAGCAATGCTGTATCCAGTAGGGTTCACCAGCGCCCATGAAATGTTCACTGTGTGCAAAGCAGAGAACCTTTAGGTTCTCGGCCACATTCAGACCGTCAGGATCCAAGATCCTGGGGAAGCTGGTGTCTCCCTGGTGGTCTGGCCATCAGGGTTCTTATGTGGTGGTCAGTCAGCCACATAGGTGGTGGCACAGACCGCCACTGCAAATGTGGTGGTCGTAACACCACCATACTCGTAGTTAGGCCCTAAATGTGACAAACAACTCAGTAGAGTTATTGTGCTGCCAGGGCACGCAGCCACTTTTTAGAACTACAAAGACCAACCTAACTGCATGACGGATCGCAGCTGGCTTTGCCCATGATGCAAAAAGGACATGTCATTCTGAATAATGTCTATTGCAGATGACACAATATTATTTAAGGTGTAAATTCTGTTGCACCAAGTGTTCATATCATTATTGACAAAGGCTAAAGCCTTTTCCATATTTTCTTTATGACTTTGCTTTAAATGTGCAACAGCTTCCATCTAGGAAAGCTTCCAGATCGTGTTATATAAAGCATAGTGGAAATGTTTGGAGCATGGCTTTCTGGGTCCTAACCAGAAATCTTCCAAATCAACATCCTCTGAAAGGAGAACAAGGTGTTCTTTGACAGCTGTTAAAGTGGGGGAACATAAACATTGTTGGCACAGCTTACCCACAGTATAAGTAGTAAAATACCTGAACGTTGATCCAAGATATTGCGAGTGCCTGGCAACCATTTTCATCCATTGGCCACAATAACCCCTCACCGGGATGTGAAAGTGAGAAAATAAAGGTACTGTTGTGCATCAAAGCAGTGAGCTGTCTTTCAGTGACATTCAAAAGTATCTGCCAGTTGTAATATTTAAGTGGGATACTGGGCGTGTTCAGATCTTTTACTATTTCTAACCCCAAGCAGGGTGTCTGCTGAACTGTGTCATTTAAAAATATCATTTGTAAGGGAATAAGGCAAGTCCTAAACGAAGCTTCTCTACCCTGTATTTGCAAATCTTTTGTACGCCATACACTCTTCAAATCAGTTGTGTTTTTCCAATACTTATAGCCTTCAACAGGAAGCCAAGAAACAAAGCAATCTGAATAGATTCATTTTGTGTTGGTTAGCAATATTTTTCTCACTTTAGAGGGAGGCAATTTGAAATAATATGACTCTGCATTTCTAGCATCATGCAAACTTGTCTGTATATGTTTTAGTACTCACCAGTGGTGGAGTCAGACAATGCTCTCATTGTGTGTAATTAAAGACTGATCTTTGGGTACTGGCTTGGTGCAGAAAGTAATGCGCGTAATGGAACAAAACATAAACCCATGATTTGCTGTGTTCATATATACATCTTCACTTTCAAAGATTGTATAATATTTAAGTTCAGAAAGCATAGGATCAACCGTTTTAGCATCCCAGTCATCAGGAACAACACCAGGTATAATAACATCACTCATGGAAATTTTAAGCATGTATTGTATTTGGATGACCTCAGAAGAACCATATATATTGAATGGTACTTTATTTCAAACAATCCTATCTGGAATGTGAACTGCTGAAATGTTCACAAGGGACAAGTCTCTTCAGACCTTATGGGAAGATATGTAAGGTGTCCATTTATTAAAAGAATGAAAACAATGATGAAACCAGTCCAAAGCAGAAAGGCAAGCAATGTCAACAGCATGCACAGATAATACCATGGATATATCAAGTGATTGTTTTTAAGCCATATAAGCAGCTTGCATGTATTTGAAACAGTTTCAGTTGCAGAAGGAGATCAATTGGAAGAAAAGTCATCAATGTTGATGAAATAACCAGAAGACGTCTGTGCAATCACAGGAGCCGGTGCAGAGCTGCTGGATGGACCCAAAAATAGTGGTTGTTATTAGTAGACAATTATATCCATCCGTTTAGAATTGGAGTAGTAAAGTTCAACATCTTGAATGTTTCTTGTGGGTGAAGTGGTAACAGGAATTAACAAAAGCTCATTTTCCACTGCCCCATGCTCAAGAAGGCAATTGTAGCATTAATATTTGCAGAAACAATATGAAGTGCTTGTAGAGGTACATCCTGCAAGCTATTGAGAGAAGAATGGGAACTACCCAATGATCCTCTTGGTCTAGTGCTGGATCTACCACATGGTGAAATTTGATGTTGTCAATTGAAACAAATCTGTTCTTTTAGGAACCAGGCAGTGGTGGTAGGATGACAGTTCTGGTATTGTGAATTCCTAGGACTGGAACTGGTGCTCTGTAGGGTAGGCCAAACTCCTTTTTCACACCAATCTTTCCTGAAACTAGATACTTAACTTTAGGAATCCAGCCTGTAGATGCTGCTGCCGAATCCCTCATTCCCAAGGTGGTTGCATAGGCAGATGAATTTTCCTCACAAAATTTCTGTAGCTTCTGTAAAACAGCAACATGTTTCTTCATGTCAAACAGTGTTTCTGCAGCCACCGTCCAGGGCCATCAAGATCTGGGACATACTTAGGGATCCCAAAAAGGACCTCATAAGTGGTACGTCCTCCCAAAGACCTGATTATTTAGTGCTCTTCGGACCCTGCACAGGTAATGAAGCCAGCTACATCCTGAACATAATACTCTCGCTGTTAAGGATTGCTATAAGTCTCGGTTCCTTCTCTCCACAACACTATTTCCTTCAGGATGATAGGGAGAAGCGGAATGGAGCTGAACACACATCGTTCCAATGGTAGCCTTGAATGCCCTAGAGAAAAAAGCAGAGCCCTGGTCTGAGTGGGATGCTGCAACCGCATATGTTCCAATAAAGACTTGCAAATCTTTGATAACAGTCTGAGCGTCAGGCAGCCATTCTGGCCACACCCACAGGAATTTCGAACATGAATCAACAGCAACTAAGATGGATTTGTATGCACAATCACATTGTAAGGAACTACAGTGGTCCAGGTACACACATTGTAATGGTCTGTTTGAAATTAAGAGGAGAGTCTTAGGTGGGAGTTTAATGGTGGATCCTTTTATGTGTGGGCAAATATCACAACAAAGAACACATTGCTTGGTCTCTTTGTATAGACCTGGTCACCAAAAGCATTTTTGTAATAAAGAAACTGTGGCCAGAAGCGATTACCTCTTGTGCTGCTTTCATTAGATCTAATCTCTGGTCTTGATTGGGGATCCCATAATCTCCCACCCCTGGAATGGCTGCAAATTTGATGCTTTGGGCACTACGATGGTGGGAATACTTTACAAGGTATGGTTTTGGTAAAGACTTGACATCAGCCGAAGCTTTTACAGCACCCTGCATTTCATTATCCAATCTTGTATGTGAACAAGTAATTGCAGCAACAGAACCTGTAGCACTGTGGATTTGGCAGCTTAATCAACCAAAGTGTTTCCTACAATGTCTACTCTTACATGTTGATGGCCCAATGTATTTACTACATGAGCTTTTAATAGTCTGTCCTTAAGATCAGCTATCCTCCCCCACAAAGTTTTTGTGTTTGAATCTCTGGACCCGTTCATGTGCCAGTGGTGTGGGTAATCATTATAGGACTGGACAACACATCACACACAATCAGTGATGGATGTTTAGGATCTGCATGTACCAGTGCAAAAACAAGAGCTTTAAGCTTGTCTAGTTGTGCAGGTGGAAGGTACAGTTCATCATCACCTCACTTATGACTGTGTAAGAGACTGAATTTAGTTGTTTAGTACCTACAGCTGGTTGTGCTGACCCCGGATGAAGGTGCAAAAGTGGAACCACCAGTAAAGAACAACAGTCAGTACTGCACCCAATAAGATGGTCGCGGGTTCCTGGTTAGTGCAGATGATGTCACATGTCAGATGGATGATTGCAGTCTTGTTTGCGTCGCTGGATTGCACCAACAAGCCTTGGCAAACTCAAGCTTGTGGTTGGAGGATGACCAGGAAGGACCAGGTCAACTCTACCCAGGAGGAGGAGTTATATGGGGGCCCTCAGCAGTCAAGAGAGCCCTCAGAAGACCAGTCAGTGTGACTAGGAGTCCCACAAGACGAGGACAAAGAAAGTGCAAATGGAGGTGCATGCAGCATGACAACAAAGGGTCACACAACACCGGGGAACATCACAGGAAGCTGTGCACTGCAGGAGGGAGTGCTGGGGATCAGAGCTGTGCTGTGCACGAAGAACTTTGTGGAAGGTCGCACAGAAGCCTTGGCAACTGCAAATCACGTGGTGCACAGGGGTACTGTCTTGTGTGGGAAGGCAAGCCCTTACGGCCACCTAAGTTGGACAGCTGGACATCAGGACCATAGGAAACACCTCAGTCCACTACTCGTGAGCTGGATCCACATACTGTGCCAGGAGAAGGGACCCAAGCTACTGGTCGTTACTGCAGAGGGTACCTGCTGGAGCAAGGAAGTGATACCTTCACTTCTAGGGAGATTCCTTTGCTCTTCTGGTGTAGGCTGAAGACTGGAAGCCCTCTGAGGATGCACAACTGGGAAACAGTTACAGTTGCTGGCAGGAGCTGAAGATACAGTGTTCCAGAAGTTGTCTTGGCTTCTTTGTTGCTGTTTTGTAGAGTTCCTGGATTTCCAGATGCAGTTTCTTTGGTGAGAAGGTGAAGTAAAGAATGCAGACGATTCCTGCTGGAGTCTTGCAATCCGAATCTGAAGAACCACCCAGAGGAGAGACCGTAAATAGCCCTGAAAGGGGGAATGGTTGCCTAAACAGGTAAGCACCTATCAGGGGAGGGCTCTGATGTCACCTGCTTGCACTGGCCACTCAGATGCTCCCGGAGTTCCCTGCCCATCCTAAAAACAAGATGGCAGAACCCAGGGACCCTCTGGTGGAGCTCTGAGCACCACCTCTGGGGTGGTGATGGACAGGGGAGTGGTCACTCCCCTTTCCTTTGTCCAGTTTTGCGCCAGAGCAGGGACTGGGGGGTCCCTGAACCGGTGTAGACTGGATTATGCAAGGACAGCACCATTTGTGTCCTTCAAAGCATTTCCAGAGGCTCTGGGAGGCTATCCCTCCCATGCCTGTAACACCTATTTCGGGAGGGAGAGGGTGTAACACCCCTCTCCCAAAGGAAATCCTGTGTTTCTGCCTTCCTGAGCTTGAGCTGTACAAGCAGCTGGAGGGCAGAAATCAGTCTGTGAGGTGGCAGCATCTGGGGCTGCGGGAAAACCTCAGAAGGGTGGTTTAGCAGTACTGGGGGTCCACTGTGGAGCCCCCAGAGTGAATGGAATTATACAACCAATGTTAGAATCAGTATTGGGTTATAATGCTGAGATGTTAGACACCTCACATGGCCATATTCAGACTTACCAATATGTAGCTCGACATAGGTAGTGACCTGTGTCTAGTACACATATAAAATGGCGTCCCCACACTCACGAAGTCCGAGAAATTGGTCTTGGACGATGTGGGGGCACCTCTGCTAGTGCAGGGGTGCCCTCACACACAGGTACTCTGCACACAACCTTCAGGGCAGGATGATCAAACATATGGGTGACTTATGAGTGACCTACTACATTGCAAATGGTAGGGAAAGGGTGCATGCTCCATTTCAAGAAGACTGCAATGGCAGTCCTGTAGAAGCCTTTGCCTGGGCTCTTCATGAGTGTCAAAAGAAATGCTGCAGCCCATAGGGATCCCCTGGAACCCCAATGCCCTGGATACCTAGGTACTGTATACCAGGGACTTATAAGGGAGGTCCAAAGTGCCAATTTGAGATTAAATACTGGGTTACCAGTATGTAGTGACAAATTTGGGAAAGAGAAAGTATAAGCACTGTGGGTCCTGGTTAGCAGGATCCCATTGAGACGGTCAAGCATACTGACAAAACAGTCAATCATACTGACAAACAGGCCACAAACCATAAGCACTGGGGTACTGTCTAGCAGGATCCCAGTGACACAGTAAAAACACACTGACAAACAGGCCAAAAATGGGGGTACCATGCTAAAAAGAGGCTACTTTCTCACAATGGTGGTGGTGGGAATGTGAGTGTCATGTACGTTCAGTCTGCTCAGCTTGCAGAGACCAGGGCCTGTCACATGTGTCTCCCAGTATGGGTCTTAGTGGAGGTTGGGGTGGAGTCACTGTGGCAATACAACTGTTGCACTGTGGCCACTCCTTGTACCCCAGCAGATCCTGTCATGTGGGAAATTTGAGGCTCCGGTGTCAAATCCTGCCCAGAGTGCCTAATTTCTTTGATAAGATAATCAATGGGCCCAAAGGTAAGTTACTAATATGGTCCACATGTGCACTTAGCGTAATTGTCAATGTATGTTTTGTCTCATGACAGGTCCCTTACTTCCACAGCCTTGTTGTCATTTCACACAAGTCATATATGACCTGTGCAGGCTCATTGCATTTCTACAAAGCAGAGAGTGTGCTAGTTCCTGGGAAACCATGATCGGTGACTCAGTAGCTTGGTCAGATAGTAGAAAGTGTACAATGCATGTCACTTTGTAGGATGTCATCTCTATAGGATGGACATATATGTCCGAAAGCTTGTTATGTGGAAAAGCTACATAACACAGAACCCCAACTCCTGAAGAGGCTTGAGTCTGCTTTTGTCATTACAAAACTCCACAAAGAGAATGGCTAGACACTTTCTGTACCCACCATGTGAGTCTCTTGATTGTCACTCATGTGAGTTATCTAAGTTTGTACTCTGGCAGTGGCCTGTAGGGAATGCATGCAGAACAGAGTGTGTATGTGTTGGTCCAATCATACCTGAGGAGTCTACCTTTCGGAAGCCACAGTGGTGTGAGGTGCCTCATGGTGGCTCACATCTCAGTCAGGTTGCTAGTTTTTCTTAGGTACTGTCTGAGCTAGGGCCCAACATCTAGAACTCTCCATATTGAAAGAAGGGACAGTTTTCAATGGACAAATGTGATGTGCTCATTTTGTGTTTTGGCCCATTTCCTGCTGTAGGCACCATGCATATCACACACTAGTGAGGTACCATTTTTATCAGAGTTCTTGTGGGAGCATAAACTAGTGAATCATTTGCTATTACCAATTAATTGTTGCTGCCTTTGTGCCTTTCAAATGTAAGTCAGTGTATAAGAGGGAAGACATTTTGAAAAACACTCTTTAAATCCTACACTAATACCATTACCCACACATTCAAAGAGGTACAAAACTCCATATCCTGTGCCCATTTCAGAAATACATACATTTCTTTGATACCCATTTTTCAATAAACCTATGAAATTATATGAACTGGTCTATACTCGATACGCAGTCAAAAAACATTGTGCAGCACAGCTCAGTTGTGAGCTTTGGGTACCTTGGATTCTTGGAGAACCTAAAATCCCTATATATCCCCACAACCAGAATGGTAATTTTATGAATCAGTTGTTGTGACAATAAGTTACATGTGAAAAATATGTTTTTACCACAAACAGGAAATAGGCTGAGAGCACAACAGGCCACCTCTTTAAAAAAAAAATCTGTGAAAAGAAATGTGTTTTTTTGATTAAGTTCTGCATGTTCCTGAAAGCTGGGAAGAAGGTGAGTTTAGTACAGTAAACTGTTGATTCATTTTTTTTTGCAAAAAAAGAGACACTTTTATCTGGAGCGCTATTTCTCTATTTTTCTAAAAGAAATCGAAATATTTATATATTTTGCCTATTTTCTTAGCCCCCTCCAAGGGAATCCACAAACCCTGGTTACCTTCAGAATTCCCAGGCTGTTGGAAAATGAAGGCTGCAAATGGGGCATGGATAGCTTATTTGGAAAAAAGCTAACCACAAATTACTAAAAAAGGGATGAACATTGGAAGGGTGAGGCACAGCAGCTAAGGATTCACAAATTATATGAATAACTATTAAACAAAGAAAACAAACAAGTATATAACATATGTCATTTTTCACTGAAGCTCAACTGCTATTTATTTTTTTATGTCTCCCACTTTTTTGTTTTATTTTCCTACTGGATTTTTATGTACTTAGCACTTCTTTTTCAGTCTTTTAGACACCTTAACTTGCCAAAGACTCCTAATTTTACTGGTATATCATAGCTGCTCACGTGGAAAGAATGTGTGCATAGACTGGACTCTACATTGAGACTTTGGTCTCAGATAATGGGTGTGCATAGTGGGCAGTGGGAATAGAGACTGGACTCACTGCTGAGGCATCTCTCTTAGATGACAAATGTATGCAGTAGTGAATGGAGAGGAAGTTCCCTTTCCTCTCAAACCTCTCTCTGAGATGATGATTTTCCATAGTAGTGAGAGGAGAGATACTGCTTGTTCCTCTCAGACCTCCCTTTGTGATGACGTGTGTGTAGTAGTGAGTAGAGAGGGACAGGCCTCTCCTCCAAGACGTCTCTTTGCTGAGACATCTCTCTCACATGACTGGTGTACATAGTAATGAATGGAGAGGGACTGCCTTTTCCTCTTACACCTCTCTCTAAGATGACGGATGTGTGTAGTAGGATGCGTGGATGGGCTAGCCTTTCCTTTCCGACCTCTCACAGATCACGAGTATGAATAGACAGGTGTGTAGTAGTGCATGGGGAGAGGGACTAGCCTCTCCTGTCAGACCTCTTCAGTTCTTTCAGAAGTGACACCATGGACTAGTTTAGCTGGCCTCCTGTTCTGAGTCACAGTGATATAACAGGCTTCCACCATCGTATTCCTGCACCTGGACCCAACCTGAGTGAGTCTTGAGCCCCCAAGATGTCTTTATCCACTCCTGGACCCATGGTTGTGGTGATAATGGTGTCTTGGTGGCCAAATTCCAAAACGAAGGACTTGCTATTTGAACCT
Source organism: Pleurodeles waltl (assembly GCF_031143425.1). Lineage (NCBI taxonomy): Eukaryota > Metazoa > Chordata > Amphibia > Caudata > Salamandridae > Pleurodeles > Pleurodeles waltl. The sequence continues at coordinate 38,439,209 of NC_090446.1, forward strand.
TAAAATGTAAAACTCTGGTTCTACTCATTGGCTTTACATGTTTTTGGTGTCAAATAATTTATTAAAATGTAATCTATTTTTCTAAATTGGATTGGGATTTTTATTGAGTTGTGTTTTCACTATATTGCTGTTTGTGTACTGAATAAATACATAACACATTGCCTGACTTTTTTGTGTGTGCCAAGCTACCCAGGGTTAAGCACAGGTTAATATAGTGACTGTTTGTGGTTCACCATGCAAAGGATTGTGCTGTTGCTTAACCAGGGCTCACACCCCAGTCAACCAACAACCCAATTTCTAACAGAGAGGGACTGGCCTCTCCTGTCAGTCCCTCTCTCAGATGTTGGATGCATATAGTAGGGTGTGGGGTAGGTCTGTTCTCTCCTTTCAGACCTCTTTTTCAGATGACAGATATGCATAGTAGTGTGTGGGGAGAGACAGCCTCTCCTATCAGACCTCTCTCTCAGATGACTGGTGAGCATAGTAGGGTGTGTTGAGAGAGACTGGCCTCTTTGCTGACACCTCTCTCTCAGATGATGGGTATATGTAGGACTATCCTCCTTGCTAACACACTCTTTCTGATAATGAGTCTGCATAGCAGGGTGAGGGAAGAGACTATACTCTACTCACAACTCTCACAAAGCCAATGGGCATACATAGTAGACTTTGATGAATACCATGTCTAGTAATACTCCTTCCAATAGTAGCAAGTGTGCATAGTACAGTGTAATCAAAGAGCACCTGATCCTTTTTATCTTTCATGGTCCCTGGAGACTCTTGCAAGAGTGTAACATTCTTTAAAATAAGAATTAACCATTTACTCATTGCAGTACATGTCTCTTACAGATTCCCTCACAAAAACAAGGTCCACGATATGAAATCCTATTAACAGAGTGTATTGAGAACTCATCTACTCCTTTTTACTATTCACGATCCTGTGAAAATACTGCTAGATCATAAAAATCAGTTATAAATAATATACATTTATTATCTTCACACTAACTATCCCTTAGACACTTCCTGGGGGACCGCGTGCCATTCAGCTACTCCTTTATAAAGCTTTTTCACTTAATTTCCACTATAACTCCAATGTTTCACAGTAAATAGTAATGGTGGCCATTTAATTTCTAACATTCCAATATCCAGCCAATTAGAGCACTTGTCCTGGTAGAACACATGGGGGCCTCTTGCACTAGGAAGAGGGTAATGGTTCACAGGAAAAACAGGCCTCCTAACCAATCATAGGGCTTTATTTTTTATTTCATGCTCTCACAGTAGTCTTGATGGTCTCTTGTTAGTCCAAATGGCAGAATATAAATTTTTGTGTATTTTCATTCAACATATTTTGCTGTAGCCCTGACTAAATAAGTCTATAGAAAATGCAAAGGGATTTTATGTCTTGGAACCCCCTTTTTCTTGGCCCCACTTGAGGTACCTCCTTGAAAACTTTTCAGGAAGGAGCTGATGAACCTTTTTTTTTGGAACATTTTGTGAAAATTCTTCAAACAGGGCTACAAACTCTTGCTATGAAAAAAGAATCCTACTAGGTATGTATATATACATATGTATATCTCTATACATACATCTATTATATATATATATATATACAGACAAACTGGTCCTCCTTACGGCGCGCTCTTTCATGCTGGTGCAGGTGTGATGAATGGACCATTTCCTCTCATAAATCCAAGAACAAACAGTTGCAAGCAACTTTACCACCACACTCCAGGAGGAAATTCTTTCTCTTTTTTTTCTTTTTATTGCAGTCAAAAATAAGTCACCATCCTTCACCACCGACGCGTTTTGATCTACTGGTCTTGATCGGTGGTAAAGTTGCTTGCAACTATTTGTTCTTGGATATATAAATATATATATATATATATATATATATATATATATATATATATCCAAAGTTTTTCCTCTTCGTTTAAGGAAGGCCAGGACACCTAGCCCTCCTTAAATGAAGAGGAAAAATGTTGTGTATCTATGGGATTTCTGGAACCCATATATAGGATTAAAGTGCAGTGTGAATTACTGTTTCAATTACTATATCTCTCTCTCTCTCTCTCTCTACATATATATATATATATATATATATATATTTATATATATATATATATATATATATATATATATATATATATATATATATATAGTGGTGTCATTCAGCTAGATGGAATTAATGACACCACATTTGACAGAAAGGTAACTTTTAGTCCAGAAAGAAGTATTTTTATTTGGTGTAAATCAGTTCAGTAATTTTCGAGATATTAAAGATAATCCAAATTTATATATCTTGGTAAACAATGGCGTGCCTCCTTTTGAGCAGGCATTAAAAGTGAAGAAAAAATGACGCAAATAATTCTCTTAGATTTTGTTGCACCATTTCTTCAGCCCCACTAATGGGGGAACACCCCCTTTGGCTATATTATGCCTGGCACAGGCATTATGTAGTGCAAAGGGTTACAATGCTTGCATTGTGCACTTTGTAAATTTGGCACTGTTGTTTTGGCCTTGGGCCACAGTAGCGTAAAAAAAGTGACGCTAATGTGGTGCAAAGAGGCGCTAAGGGCTCTTAAATCTGCCCCTTAATTGAGAAAGGAACAAAATTAGGGCGTTTATTTTGTCATATAAATTATGGTTAGTGCCATAGAAAGAAAAAAAAAAATCTTTATGTTGTACTTCAACAAGAGCAGCCTGTCAATTGTTTCCTCTTATGTTCTACAGCAGGCTTTTAGAGTGTTCTAAAGAACAGTTAGAGTGCTAACAGTCTTACTTGTGACAAAAGTGTGACATAGCTGAAGCCACGTTGATTGAATCAAACTGTCAAACTTAAAACATTTAGGCCCTCATTATGACATTGGTGGTAAATCTTCACTGACGGCAGCCAGTGTCCCTGTTTCTTCCATCCCCCCCTCCAACTACCACTTCCCAGTACCAGTCTCCTCACCCCAATCTCATCCCACGCACAGATTCTGACAAGTATGCACACAAAACATCACACAAGACTTGCACACACAAACACAGGCAGTACACTTCAGTCCACAAGCACTTACACAGCCAACACACAGATACACACACAACATCATCCACTGCCTCCACTGTGTCCCTGTACTCCTCCTCCCTCATAGTCACATCCACACTCCCACCTGCATGCACTGCATCAACAGTCCCTGAACCTGCCACCTGCACAGCCTTGCCCACAGTCACCACAACAACAGACCTGCAGACATGCACCCCACACACCACATGCACAGTCACCACCACCACCCCAACCATCACCACCTCATGCTACCCATCTCACCTGCAGCCACCACACAACATCCATCTACGCGCCCTGTTTGCCCCCTCCAAAGACACACAAACGCTCGCACTCAGACCTCCAACAGCCATCCATCTCACACATACACACTGTCCATGCACCTGTACCCAAGTCCAGCAGACCTCCTCCTCCTAAAACCACCCCTCCACCTCCAGTCCCATTCCTCCTCCTACATCCCACCCCATTGGCACTAAGAAGCTTTACCTTTCCACCTTGACCTCTTCCCTTCCCCTCTCCTCCTTCCTGCCCATGAGAGGAAGGTCCCACCCCCCCCAACCCAGTACCTCAAGCACCCACAGTATCCCTGTTCTAACCCCCAAAGACTTCTGCTGCCACCAAGGGGCACATGAGTGCGACGCCAGCCCTCAACACCAAGGACACTCTGCCGCCCCCAAAACGGAGGGCTAAAGTGCCACCCCCTCCCAAATAGACAACCAGGACAATGGAGCCACCTCCAAATCCTAGGGGCAAGGAGATTCCTCCCAAGATTAAAGGCCAAGGAGGCCCCTCCCAAATCTAAGGCCAAGGAGCCCCATCCCAAACCAGAGGCCAAGGAGCTCCCTCCAGAGCCAGTGGTCCAGGAGCCCCTTCCATCACCAGAGGGCATGGAGCCCACTCAATAACCAGAGGGCAAGGAGGCTCAGTGGGCAAGAAGCACCCTCCAGACCAGTGGGCAGAAAGCCCCCTCCAGAACCAGTGGGCAAGGAATCCCCTCCAGAGACAGTGGGCAGGAAACCCCCTCCAGAACCAGTGGGCAAGGAGCCCCCTCCAAAGACAGTGGTCAAGAAGCCCCCATCAGAATCAGTGGGCAGGAATCCCCCTCCAGAACCAGTGGGCAAGAAGCCCCCTCCAGAGACAGTGGGCAAGGAGCCCCCTCCAGAGACAGAGGGCAGGAAGCCCCCCCCCAGAGACAGTAGGCAGGGACACCCCCCCAGTACCATTGGCAAGGAGCCCCCTCCAGAGACAGTGGGCAGGAATCCCCCTCCAGAACCAGAGGGCAAGGAGCCCCCTCCGAAGACAGTGGGCAGGAAGCCCCCTCCAGAATCAGTGGGCATGGAGCCCCCTCCAGATGAGAAGCCCCCCACACACCCCACACCCCCACCTGCTGAGGTGCCTACCCATTTCCAACATGATGCCCCTGAACAGTAGAGTCCTGATGTCAGGAGTCAAGTTGGGGCTTGGACGTTGCCCTGTGGGAATTAAAGACTTTGTCCACATCAGGGCAGTGCGCGCTCTACGGGCGAAGTAATGCAAAAAGCCAATCCTTATGCAATGTAATAATTCATGCATTGTGTGTTTGTGCAGTATGTTAACCTTTTGCATTGCAGAGAATTATCTTGAAATGTCATAAATGCTGTTTGCAATGTATTGTTCATTTTCAAGGCTTTTCTGCAGGATTACAGAGCGTGGTTAGGGTGTGGTCCCTATTCTGAGCCCTTCTAGAATCCTCTCCTGCAGTCCGGCTGGGTGTGGCACGTGGGCAGGGTCTGGGTCTATTTAAGGGACCCAGCCCAGCTCCACCTGCTCACTATTCAGAGGTCCCAGTGCAGAGCAGCAGCATTTTCCAGAGCTCCTGTTCAGGAGGCCTACCTAGTCTTTTCCAGGCCCTGTCCTCATTATCTTGGTGATCCACAAGCAGGGTGGTAAGGTGGAGGTTGGGTTAGGCCCCCGACTCCCTTTTCAGAAACATTCGAGCTTTGGGCCTTTTGGTTAATCACATGTGAGATTCATTCTTGGCATTTAACTCTAGCAATTCAGATCGTCAGAGTGCGCGATCTTTTCATGGCATTTGAATCTTGATGTACGAATCAGCAACAGTGTGCGCAATTCATTCTTGGGATTTAACTCTTGCAATTGAGATCGGCAGAGTGCGCGAAAATTTCATGGCATTTGAATCTTGATGTACAAATCCGCAACAGTGTGCGTGATTCATTCTTGGCATTTAACTCTCGCATTTCAGATCGGCAGAGTGCGCGATCATTTCATGGCATTTGAATCTTGATGTACGAATCGGCAACAGTGTGCACGATTCATTCTTGGCATTTAACTCTTGCAATTCAGATCGGCAGAGTACTCGACCATTTCATGGCATTTGAATCTTGATGTACGAATAGGCTTACAATGTCTGCAATTCATTCTTGGCATTTAACTCTCGCATTTCAGATTGGCAGAGTGCGCGATCATTTCATGGCATTTGAATCTTGATGTACAAATCGGCAACAGTGTGTGCGATTCATTCTTGACAAATAACTCTTGCAGTTCAGATCGGCAGGATGCGCAATCATTTCTAGGCATTGAAATCCTGATGCACAGTTTGATATTAATGTGCATAATAATTTCTAGGCAATTGAATCCTGAAATTCAGAACAGAGTGTGACCTTGCAGTATTATTCATGAGTCTATCGTAGTTCATTCATGAAACCTAATGTGTTCATTGATTATTGTTATAACGTAGTTGCTATTCCAAGAACTACTTGAGAAAGTTCAATGTTCAGAGCATAAGATGTTATTCTAAAAATGCCCATATGAAAATGTGCCTAACACTTCTTTGTTTTCCAGGCACCCAGGGTTAATAAGGTCATGTTATAGGAAAGCCCTTGATCACTCATGTTATCAGTATATAAATATTTGGAACAAAGTTTATGAAAGTCAATGTGAATATTTTTTCTATTGTGTTCTTAACTCTTGCTTCCACAGGTCTCCTTCTTCGCTGTTCCCAAGCTAAAACCCCATCCCCAACTTGGCCATTCTTTAACTCTGTGCTATAATAGCTAGTAGAGTTTGGAGCTGCCAAGAGGTGGACATATTGGTAACAGGCGCAAACCCCGAGGATCCGGTCTCCTTGACAGACTTTGAACTGTCCTTTGAGCCTGCATGTAAATATGAAGTTGTGTATGTATTTTGGATTTGGGCTTTTCATCCAACATGATTATAGTGGTTGGAACAAAGGTATGTGTCCTGGCTTTCTTTGCTCCTGGGTCCTGTTACTGTTAATTTACTCTGCAGCTGTTTCTGGGTGTGTGGTGTGTGTGTATGGTATGTGTTGTGCATGTGTGTTTCACTCTCCCCTCCCTCTCTCCCTCCTCTGTGTGCTAGGCAGCTGTACTCACCGTCGTCATCTATGGCGGCGTTAATGCTCCAGGACGCCCATGGCATGGTACAGCATCAGGAAAAATTGCAGTTCAGGTTCCATGGGGGTCGCAGAGTCTTCTGTGTCCCTGGAGGTGAGTGTCTCCTTTTATATGATGTGTCCTGGCGGTGTGCTATGTCAGAATATGGTGGGTGTATCCTTGTCTTCTGCCTGCCTGTAGGTGGCTACCATAGTGGTTGGTGGTATTAAGGCACTGGCGGTTGGGGTGGTACAGTGGCTGTCTATGGGAGAGAACACCGCCATGGTCATCATTTGGAAGTCATTACCGCCAGTCTGTTGGTGGTGATACCGTCAAATTAACGCTGGCGGTCAACAGACCGCTAGGGTCATAATGACCCCCTAAGTTTCCAGAATCACAGAATGTAAAGCTGACATTGAAACTCAAAACTTGTTCCCCAGTTGCAAAGTCAAGTCTGTAGATCTGGCCGTAACACTACATTCTCTCCCCTAAGTGCAACCTATAATCAAGTCATCAACTGGATGAAAAAACATCAAGATAGCAAATAATTCAAAAGTCTTTTGTTGCTTTTTGGGAAGTCAGAAAATGTATCCTAGTTTTTGTTTATTAGAGCATTAACCATCATTTCTTTGAGAATAAGACCCTCTCATTTTTCTAATTTCTAAAGGAAATGCTTCAGGTATTACAGCTTTGATTACATGAATAGGATGTCAGGTGTTCCACACTTTTGTAACAAATATAGAATGTTAGCAATCTAGTTATTCATTAGAATACTGTGGGGAGGCAGATGCCAGGGGTTATGGATTCAGATAATTGAGGGCAGGGAGGAGACTGTAAAGGCAACAAGTTGACCACGCTGGGCAGGCAGGAGGGGCAGTGGCAGCACAAGGGACCATGGAGTGCAGGGGAAACAGGGCAGGGCATAAACCAACCGTGCAGGACAGGCAAGAGAGGCTGTGCAATATAACAGACCTGTGAGGGTAGAAGGAAGAGGCTGTGTCAGTACAACCATACATGCCAATAGACCCGATTCAGACAAGACACTCCCAATGTTTTTAAGCTTACTCATGCTTTATTTTGTCTGACTCCTGACTAAAAACTCCTCTTTTTCAATATAAGTGAATAGGGAAAATCAATTCCCCAGGTTTTTTTTTTTATTTCCCTCTTACTAAGTTCAAAATGCCGGCAAGAATGGTACATTGGATCACTGAGAGCTGGAGGAATGGGGTAGGGACAAAGACGTGGATAACATAGGGCAGGAGGGAGATGTGCATGGGTACCAAACTTACCTTACAGGGAAAGTGTAGTGCAGCCCTACGGACCATGGAAAGCAATAGGGAGGGGACAGGTCCATGCACGGACAACAGAGATCAAAGCCGAAAGAGACAAAGGCAGCAAGCTGATGATACTAGACAGACAGGAGAAACAGTTGCATCATAACACACCATGAAGGGCAGCAGGGAGGAGTCAGGGGCACGTCGATGGACCAGACAAGGCAGGAGGGAGGGAATAGGGGCCTAAAAATGGAAAAAGGTAGCTGGGGCAAGGGGCAGGGCTGGAGAAGCAGGCTGACCATGGAGGGTAGACAAGATGGGCACTGGAAGCACAACACACCACGGAAGCAACAGTGAGACTATACTGGCATACATACAGATAATGGAGAAGAGGTGGGAGTAGGGTTAGGGGCAGCAAGCTGACCACACAGGGCAGGTCGAAGGTAGCATAGAAGGCCAAGCATGCTGAGAGGGATGGTTAGTGGAAGTACAATGGCCATGGTGGGCAAGAGAAAGGGGGCAGGGTCATACACAAAGGACCATGGATGACATAAGGGATGGGTAGGGGCTGGACGCAAGCAAGGGAGGGCATAGAAGGAGCTGCAGGTCCTATGACCAGGCCCTGCAGCCAACCCCTATAATCACCTAACTTTGCATCGTTTCCCACCCTCTGTTTCTGCTTTCCTCCTTGTTTCTTGCCCTCTGTTTGTGCCTCTCTGCCTGTTTCCTGCCCTCTGTTTGTGCCTTTCTGCTCATTTATTGCTCTCTGTTTGTGCCGCTCTTCTCAGTTTCTGCTTGTTACTTGCACTCTGTTTGCGCCTCTCTTCCCGTTTCTTGCCCTCTGTTCCTCTCTACTCATTTTCTGCTTCTTTCTTGCCTTCTATTTGTGCCGCTCTGCCCATTTTTTGCCCCCTGTTTCTGCCTATCTGCCCGTTTCCTGCTTGCTTCATGCCCTATGTTTGTGCCTTTCTGCTTGTTTTTTTTTCCTTCTGTTTGTGCCTTTCTGCTTGTTTCTATCCCTCTGTTTATGCCCCTCTGCTCATTTCTTGCCCTCTATTTGTGCCTTTCTGCCTATTTCTTGCCCTCTGTTTTTGCTAACTCTCCCCATTAAGTAACTTCTGTTTGTGCCTTTTGGCTTATTTCTTGCTATCTGTTTGTGCCTCTCTGCCCATTTTATCCTCATTCCTTGTCCTATGATTGTGCCTTTATGCTTGTTTCTTGCCCTCTGTTTATGTCTCTCTGCTTATTTCTTGCCCTCTTTTTGTGCCTCTCTGCCCATTTTGGGCTTGTTTCCTGCTCTCTGTTTGTAACTCTCTGCCTTTTTTTCCCACTGTTTCTGCCTCTCTGCCGGTTTTCTGCTTTTTTTGCCCTTTCTTTGTGCCTTTCAGATAATTTCTTCCCTCTGTTTCTGCCTTTCTGCTCATTTATTGCCCTCTGTTTCTGCCTCTCTGCCCATTTTCTCCTCATTTCTTGCCCTCTGTTTGTGTGTTTCTGCTAGTTTCTTCCCTCTATGCCTTTCTGTCTGTATTCTGCTTGTTTCTTGCCCTCAGTTTTTGCCTTGTTGCCAGTCTCTTGCCCTCTGTTTCTGCCTCTCTGCCAATGTCTTCCTCTGTTTCTGTCTCTTTGCCCATTTTCTGCTCATATCTTGCCCTTTGTTTCTGACACTTCAGCATTATTTTCCTCTGTTTGTGTCTCTTTGCCCTTTTCTTGCCCTCTGTTTGTGCCTTTCTGCATGCTTCTTGCCCTCTGTGTCTCTCTCTGACCATTTTCTGCTTGTTTTTTCCCTATGTTTATGCCTCTCTTCCAGTTACTTGCCCTCTGTTGCTGCCTCTCTGTCTATTTCTTGCCTTTTGTTTCTGCCTTTCTGCTCACTTATTGCCCTCTGATTGTGCTTTTCTGCGTGTGTCTTGCCCTCTGTGACTTTTTGCCTGTTTCTTGCCCTCTGTTTGTGTCTCTCTCTGTCCATTTCTTATCCTCTGTTTCTGGCTCTCTGCCCATTTTCTCCTAATTTCTTGCCCTCTGTTTGTGCCTTTCTGCTAGTTTCTTCCCTCTATGCCTTTCTGGCTGTTTTCTGCTTGTTTCTTGCCCTCAGTTTTTGCCTTGTTGCCCGTCTCTTGCCCTCTGTTTCTGCCTCTCTGCCAATGTCTTCCTCTGTTTCTGTCTCTTTGCCCATTTTCTGCTCATACCTTTCCCTTTGTTTCTGCCACTTTAGCAGTGTTTTCATCTGTTTGTATCTCTTTGCCCTTTTCTTGCCCTCTGTTTGTGCCTTTCTGCACGCTTCTTGCCCTCTGTGTCTTTCTCTGCCCGTTTTCTGCTTGTTTTTTCCCCATGTTTATGCCTCTCTTCCCGTTTCTTGCCCTCTGTTGATGCCTCTCTGTCTATTTCTTGCCTTTAGTTTCTGCCTTTCTGCTCGCTTATTGCCCTCTGATTGTGCTTTTCTGCGTGTGTATTACCCTCTGTGACTTTTTGCCTGTTTCTTGCCCTCTGTTTGTGTCTCTCTCTGTCAATTTCTTATCCTCTGTTTGTGCCACTCTGCCTGTGTCTTGCACTCTGTTTGTGCTACTGTGCTTGTTTTTTTGGGAACCGTGGGGAGAGCCTCAAGCCCCATGGTCCCATCCCACTCCTGACTCCTGCGGGAAGTGGCATCGCTCCTGAAAGCAGTGAGTTCCCTGCTTCCGGAAGCAATTTTTTCATGTTTCCCTGAAAAAAAATATATATATGGTGAGTCGATAACTCTTGTTTCGCACAGAAAGTTTCAGTGTGATCCATCAAGTGGGGGCTGAGAAAAAGGTGGGGTTAAAGAAAATGCTTTTCCCCTGTTGATTCCCATAGGACTTTTGAACATGACTACAGCCCAAACCGCAAGATGGAATTACACCAAATGTAGCAGAAAGGTAGTTTTTGCTATGCAGATTACACTTTTGCTTATCTGGTGTAAATTAATTTAGTAGTTTAGTGAATGTTGAAGGGGAAATAAATTTGTAAATCTAGGGCCACGGTTCCTTCACGATAAATTCTCGAATAATAACAAGCTCATGCTGGAAATGCACAGCTCTTATTGGCTGCCAACACTTCAACTAGGAATCTTTTCAGGGAAAATATATAATATATGTAATTTGATACTCTGCAGTTTTCATTGGTTTACCTCTTCACTTGGGAAAAAACAAGACAGATCTTGCTTCTGTTTCAAACATGTTTGAAAAAAAACATGTTTGTAACTCAGAGACTGTGCTGTGAATTCTCTTGCAACCACTGTGAGAATTAACTGCAAGAATTTTTTCAAAATATATTAATAAAGGAGCGCTTTGAAGTACCAGGAATTTGTTTCTTCTCTGTCACTATAGCTCCAGTCATATGCGAAGTACCAGGTTTAGGGCTATGTGACAGGTGCCACCGCACTGGGTGCTAAGACAGTGTTGGTGCCAATTTTGTTTCTGAAATCAGTGCATTATCTGTCTTTTTTTCCATGATGTCGGAAGACATAATTGTAGTCGGCCAATGGTGCTCATGCGGTCACAGAGAACACAAGGTACAGTATACAGTTTTTTTATAGTAGCAGCCGGCCAGCAAGTTACAGCTTATATGAGTTATGAACTGTGATGATGATTAGGGCTACTTGTATCTTGCTCACTCTCCCTTCTTACTGCACAAACCTCCTACAAGCTGAGGGAACCAGCTCCATGCTATGTACTTTTCCATTTTTTGAGCTCTATTTTTGAGCACACTTGAGCTCTGCGCTCAGGACACACACCAGCAGAGCAGATGGCACAGCATAGACACTGGAGAAGGAGGGCAACAGTGGCTGCTATGCAGCATGTGGGGGTAGATCATGATGATTGCCAAGCAGTGCCCAATTTGTCAATAAAAATGTCCGTGCCCAAAGGTCTCCAAGAGCACGAGTTATAGTTACCTTAGAGCGTGAGTTATAGTTACTTGAAATAACCTTTGTTTTCTTCAGTGAATATATATATACATATACCTGTGATCAAGGTCTCTCAGACCGAAACGCGTAGGGCAGGTGATTGTTGAGCTGTAAACGAAGTAAACGGAGCCTGAACGGAGTGCGGTCGTTCGTGAAGTATTTCATGAATGTTGTTGATAAATTACGGAGTGTCCTGCCGTCACCAGCACCACCGCTGAACTAAGCGCGCTAGTACATGCCAAAACAGGGACAATTTTTGAAATGCTTATATATACATATATATATAATATATATATATATATATATATATATATATATATATAACCTAGGTGGGTGTCCCCACTAGGTATTTATAGTTAGGACCATGACCATATTTCCACATAGAAAGCATTGTTTGACTTGCCTTTATCTTTGCCACTGTTTGATGAATGTTCACAAAACTTTATAAAAAAAAGTTCCTCGGTGATTCCTATGTGGCACATAAAATTTGGGGGTGATCCATCAAGTGGGGTCAAGCAAAAGGGAGGTAAAAAAGTAGCATTTCCCATGTTAATTCTCATCGGACATTTGAACATGGCTTCAGCTGAACCATTGGACTGAATTTCACGAAATTTGGCAGAAAGCTAGCTTTCGGTGCTCAGACTGTGCTCTCACTAATTTGGTGTAAATCAGTTCAGTAGTTTTTGGGATAGTAAAGGGAAAATAAATGTGTATATCTAGGGATACAGATCTCTCACAATGAATTTGCGAATAATGACGCACCTGTGAAGCCCCCTCGTGGAGCCTGTAACGACCCTGGTAGTTATAGTTAGGACAATATTTCCATAGAAAAAGTGTTTTTTGACTTGCCTATATCTTTGGTACCTTTTGATGAACATTCACAAAACTTAAAAAAAAGTGAGTTAGTGATTCTTGCTGTACACAGAAAGTTTCGGGATGATCTGTCAAGTGGGAGCAAATAAAAAGGGGGCAGTCAAAAAAGTTGAGCTTCTCATGTTAATTCCAATTAGATGTTTAGACACGACTACAGCCTGAACCCCTGGACAAAATTACACCAAATTTGGCAGAAAGCAGGGGGGGGTCAAAAAAGGTGTGCTTCCCATGTTAATTCCCTTAAGGCGCTTAGTCTTGCCTACAGCCCGAACTGCTAAACTAAATTACACTAAAATTGTCAGAAAACTAGCTTTTGGTAGGCAGATTGTGTGTTTGCTTATCTGGTGTAAATCCATTCAGTAGTTTTTCAGATATTAGTGAGAGAACACATTTTCATATCTAGGGCTGCGGATTCTTCTGGATGATTTGCGAAAAAAGACGAGATTATGCAGGAAATGCACAGCTCTGATTGTCTGACAACACTTCAAACCAGGAAGTGTTGGCAGCCATCTTGTGACTCAGCTTTAACTGAGTCCCAGAAAAAACACTGAAAAAAGGATAAGGGTCCAGGGTAGAGACACCTTGAGTCCTTAGCTCTGGTGGTGGGGTCACAGAGGGACCCCCAAGGCAAAAAAGCACTTTTTATGAAGTACTTGCCGCAAATTCTCAATATTCACAAATTTGCGGCAAAAAAAAAAAAAATAAGGCAGGCTCCAAAACGTGTTTTTTAATATGCCCCCTTGTGGGCCAGGTCCCGGGGACATTGTGATTTTCAAAGGGGGGGCCTCCGGAAAAGCCCATCAAAAACTGCATGGGGGCAGCCCTGGTCCCCCACAGCCAGGGAGACCACCACCTTCACAGGGCATTGATTAAAGTGTGTGCAGCTCCCCCCTACAGCTCTGTGGCTGCCACCTGTCAAGGGCACAAGAGTAATTTAAGGTGGAAGGCCACCCAGCCACCCCAAAGCCTTCGGGGCTACCACCTTCCCATAGAATTCTCAAAATTGTGTGTGGGGGACCGATCAGGGACTACCACCTCTCTAGGGCAAAGATTAAGAAAAGAAAAGGTGTCCATTTTGGACCCCCAAGCCCTGGGGACCACTACCTCCCCGTGGCTAGATTACATTGGAGGGGGACCGGGTGGCCCTTCTTGTGGAACCACTGATGGCCCTGGGGTCTGCCACCCCCAGGACTGGCATCTGCTACATCCTGGGGTGCCCATCCCTGGGACATAGCTGTTTGCTTTTGCTTGGTGGGAGATGACCTCTCCCAGCAAGCAAAACTAAACACAGTCAGCTTTCTGACAGCAGGATTTGTCAAACACCTTCTGTTGTCAGAAAGTGGAGTTTTCATCTGTCTTCTTTGCAAGTAGATATGCGTGCATGTAAGACAGAAGAAAACACTGCCCCAGCAAGGAGGGAGCTGCTATGAAAACAGCTCACTGCTTGCTGCTGCAACGCCGGCTTTGTTTGGAACTTAAGTAAACAGGTCTAGAGCCATATTCATGCATTAAAGGTGTCAAAATGCAAAGTTTAGAGATTTCTTTAAAGCAAATGAAAAATGTCCCATTTGGAAACATTGAGGCCATAAACAGTGTTTTTACACTGCAGGAATTAATTTAAACAGCATTTGGATTCATTTTGCATCCACGCAAAAACTTCATATTTTTGATGAAACTTGATGATCATCTGACTTGACCACAGAGAGGAGAGAGACAGTGTGCAGATACAGCCATTTGAAGTGGCAATTCGTGAATTATTATTTTTTTTTAAAGTATCTGCAGAGTGGAAGGAGAGTGGCTGTAGCCATTGTCAGTGACCGAAAGGAATACTTGGTCTAGAATCCAGACAGCACGGACAGCAGGACAGCAAAGCAGCAGAGAAGAGGAAGCAAACGCAAAAAACATGCTTGCCAATCATATGCACATAAATGAGACTGAGATTGGTAAGTACGGGGCTTGTTCTAAACCCCTTTAAAGATTTTTTTTCTATTCACAAAAGATTTTGCAAGCGCTGCATGCAATCGTGCATCTAGCCAAAACCTAATTAAAAAAAAGGAAGAAAAAGACAGAAGGGCAGAAACAGAGCAAGAAGGTACAGAGTGCAAAAAAACGAGCAGCAAAATTACAGAAAGGCACCGACAGAGGGGAAGAAATGGACACGAAGTTACAAGCAAAGGGCAGAAACGAGCAAAAAGGCACCAACAGGGGGCAAGAAATGAGCAGAAAATGGGCAGAAATGCAGAAACAGAGGGCAAGAAATGTACAGAAAGGCACTAAGAGAGGTACAAAATGGGTAGAGAGGCAGCAACAGAGGGCAAGAAATGATACAGCATTGGGTAAGTGTAGCGGCTTTGCAGCCAGGCCCTCCAGCCAACCCCTGATGCTCACGACCGAAGGCTGTACGCAGTGTTGGTTTGGGTAGTTTTAGGGGCTCGTGATGGTGGCTGTCTTAATGTATAGTGATTAAAAATACTTTCTGTTGAAAAAAACATAGAAACTCACTGAAAAAAACAAAGATTACGAGGACGTTATAGTTTTCCTTAGAAATTCACTGAAAAAAACAAAGGTTAGAGGATGGTATAGTTAGGTTCTGGATTCACACATTAAAAACCATATAAATATATATGTATATGTATATATATATATATATATATATATATACATTTACATACATATACATCTATCTATCTATATATCTATCTATAATGTTTATATTATATATATACATTCATTTAAAAAAACAAAGGTTACAGGGATATTATAGTTAGGCTCACATTTTAAATGTGAGCCCTCGCCATGCACAGTTTTTTTGTCAACGATTTTACTGTGAATATTACAGTGATATTATCAATGATGTTATCAACGATGCCATGCGTGCCGTAATCTGTGGAGTAATTAGCAATCCATGGTGAGGGCGTGAGTTATACTTACCATAGGGCATGAGTTATATTTACTTCAGATAACTCTAACTCTAACTAGGAATTTCTATGGTTTTGTACGTTTAGTCTAACTATAACATTCCTGTAACCTTTGGTTTTTCAGTGAATTTCCATGTGTTTTTTTTTAACTTATAGCAAATTTAATTACTATACGTTAATCCAACCACCACTGTGCATGGCTGAAGGCCCTGAGGCCAACCCCCTATAAGTACCCAACCTTGCATCATGAACAGCCTTCACCCGTGCATGTTAGGGGCTGCCCACAAGGCCTTGCCTGCAGCCAGACCCGGCAGCCAAACCCCCTAACCACAACCACAGTGGGCACAGCTCTTTGACTGTATGCGACAGTAGTTGACAGCAGCCTGTCTCTCTTGGTTTGAAAATAGGTATAAGAGAGTGTATCTTGGGATGAGAGTAGCTGTGAGAGTCTCTGGGCATGAGAGTGCATGTATCAGTGTCTTAGTGGGTGCCTCAGTGTCTGTGCAGGTCTGTGAGTGGCTGCATGAGGGTATCAGTGGGTCTCTGAGTGGGTGTGTGAGAGTCTGAGAGGGTGTGTGAGTGGGTGTGTGAGTGACTGAGTGGGTCTGTGCGTCAGTGGGTGAGGACCTGAGTGGGCTGTGAGTGGGTGCACAAGGGTTTGAGTGGGTCTGTGAGTGGGTGCATGAGTGTCTGAGGAGGTCTGTGAGTGGCTGTATAAGGGTCTAAGTAGGTGTGTGAGTGAGAGAAAGAGATTGAAAGAGAGAGACAGAGTTAGAGGGAGGGTGACAGAGAGTTTTTCAAGCTTTGATGTATGATATACTTAGAATGACATATTTCTGCACAATTTGGAAAGAAAAATGCATTTGTCATTTAAAAATAGTAAGATCACTTTTCAATATAAGCTTTAAACGTTTGCAGATGAAAAAAAGTAAAGGAGGGAACTGACCAAGGATACACCTGGAGTTGAATCCTGAACTGTCAGTGTGAAGGTCTATTACCTTCACCGTTACTATAAGTTTTGTTTAATGATTTTTATTTTTTTTGCCCTTTACAGACTACCAGGGACTGCGGGGGGGGGGGGAACCTCAAGGCTTCCTTCATGGTCCGACCCCATTTATTTATTAAAAAAAAAATGTGGTGGCCCTTTATGGGCTATCAGGGACCATGGGGGATCCTCAAGGCCTCACCCGCTATCCAATTGCTCCAGCAACAAAAGAGCAACTTTAAGTACCAGGTCTGTGGTTGCTGGAGCAATGCTTTCATCTCTGTTCCATGCATGCATATCTGTTTGTCAGGTCCCGCTGTCAGAAAGCAGAGAATTTGCTATGACTTGGTTGCTGCTGTTAAAGCTGTAGCGAAGCCACAGCAAACAGCTATGTCCCGGGGGTGGGCACTCCAAGACATTGCAGGAGCTAGCCCTGGGGAGTGGCTGTTCCCAAGGCCATCAGTGGCCATGTGTCCCCTCTCCAATGTGGACATAGACCCAGGGAGGTGGTGGTCCCCGGGGTTGCGGAGGCTCTGAAACTGACCCCCTTTCTACTTTTTTCAGGTTGCTCTGGGGAGGAGGTAGTCCCCGGGGATGCAGGGGGTGTGTCATTTGCACCCACAGAGAGAGGCTTTTTCTTTCAAAGTTGTTCACAAGAATATGAATCCATAATAAAATGTAGGAAACTGATACTCTGTGGGTAGATCTGAGAGGGACCTCACTTGCAAAAAATACTATGGGAGTTTTGAAACTTGTCACGTATGGAGAAGCGAGTAAGAAACACACTAAAGGGCCATATTGGTCCAGTACCCTGGGTAAAGTGATTTGGTGTCCTATTAATGTTGAGGCCAATGTCCCCTTTGATCCACAGCCAGCCTGATAAGATACCTATAAGGATCATTCTGCAATTATTACTTTAGTACCAGAAGTAGAAAGAACACTGAGAGGCATCAAAAAGTATAAAGCACCAGGCAATGACCTAGGGCATACGGACATCTACATGTCCCAGGATGCTTGTTTCTGGGCCAGGAAAGACTTAGCCTGGCAGTTTGGGCTAGACTGTTCCCTTGGGGTGGTTTGCATATGATTGGGTCCAAACTGGGGTGACATGGTGGGCAAAGAAATGATGGATTGGAATGCCGCCGAGCGATGGCCAGTGACTGAGATTAATTCCAGTATTCCATACTACACCTTCTTGTTTTTGCATTTGCTACACTAAGTGTGCCAGCTGTGTCCAGATGTGGGTCCAGGACTCACTGTGCCTCTGGATTGAAGCTAGTCTGGCTGATGAGGGGTCATACCCTGAAGCTGGTCCCAGGATCCTTGTTTCTGGTCCAGGGAGGGTCTGGCCTGGCAGTTCAGGCTGGACTGTTCCCATGGGGAGCAGGTTCAAGACTGATTTGCATATGGCTGGGTCCAAACTGGTGTGGCATGGTGAATACAAAAATGATGGATTGGTTTGCGGCCTGAGCTATCAACAGTGACTGAGATTAATTCAAGCATTCCATCCATCACCTTGCTGTTTTTGCACTTGCTGCAATAAATGCACCGGTAATGCCCAGATGTGGTTCCCAAGCTCACTGTGTCACTGGATTCAAGGTAGCCTGGCTGATGAGGGGTGATACATTGAATCCAGTCCCAGAATCCTTTTCTTTGTTTCCGGTCCTATGAGGGCCGAGCCTGGAAGTATGGGCTTGATTGTTCCCAAGCAGAGTGATGACCAAAATCGTATGGCTAGGTCCAAACTAGGGTGGCATGGTGGGTATTAAAGATATGGATTGGGATGCAGCCTCAAGCGATTGCCAGTGCCAGAGATTAATTCAAGCATTACATTCATCACCTTATTTGTTTTGCATCTACTTGGAGGAGCCCTACTTGTGGGCTAGATTCTTCCTAAAATATTCAATTCATCTCTAACCTCTAATATTCTACCACTCTCTAGGCACTCATCTGTTCTTGTACCAACATTTAGGAAGGGCAATCATGGCAGCCCCTCTAACCACCACCCAATCTCCCTCCTGGACAGATCAAGAAAAATTTGAGGGAAAGTCCTATTAAATAGGCCACAAGGATGGATGGACGGCCAGAATATCCTAATTGAGGCTGAAACATGGGTACCATTGATTAAGAAGTACAATTGTTTAAAAATCTTGTACAAGTACACCAAAAACAAAGAATATGGTCTTGAGTAGTCCCCTAGCCTCAAGCAGAAACTAATGACAGATGGTGTGCCCACTGAGACTGTCAAGCAGTACAACTATTTGGGGATATGGTTCACTGAGAAACTGCAATTGATGAATCATATACAGAAGGCAACTATAGTCCTGATCCAGACTTCGGAGGAAAGTTTAGAGTTTAGACACAAGACAGGTGCTAAGACATGAAATATATAAACAAAAGGCAGTGACAGTAGCACCATATGGGTCTGACCTTTTGGGGTATTGGAATCTACACTCACTGCAGGTAGCACAGAACAACTTTTTAAGAGTACTGCTGAGATTGTGTCTGGGTACCACCTCCTTGTACTTTATGCAGAACTTGGCTTTACCCCAATACCAGAGGTTATGTTATGTTATGTTAGGGAACTTATGAAGCACATTCAGACAAGAGGTATCGAAGTGCTTGACAGGTAAGAAGAGACTGATTAGATTCAAGGAACTTAAAGTGCCAAGTCCTTATTTGCTTTTGGAATGGAAGAAAAGATGAAATACCTGTGATTTTACTTTGGAACGAGTTTCACACCTTAACAGCTGCTACTGAGAAGGCCCTAGCTCCCCATTTTACTCTTTCACTCCTCAGAGTCCGTGCCATCCTAAGGTCAGACGATCAATGGCTAACTGAGAGTGTACCAACTAATCCCTGCATGCAAATATGCTGATCTTCGCAAACGAAGGGACGTGTGGGTCAAGCACAGCACCTTGAAAATTATCTGCTTCCTGATGGGTAACCAGTGCAGCTCTCTCATACCCTCCTTGGTGGAGGTAAATTTGGATAACCCAAGCACCAGTTTGGTGGCTGAGTTTTGAATGAGCTGCAACTTGTTAAGGGATATTTGTTTTATGTTTACATATAGTGCATTACAGTAGTCCAGTTTGGACAAGATGAGGGCCAGAACCACTGTCGCTATTAATTCCTGAGGAATAAACAGTAGGACTTTTTTTAGAATTTTATCCAACCAAAAACAGGCATTAGTAACTCTATTTACTTGGGCATCAAAAGGTAGAGCTGAATCACAAATGACCCAGAGGTTTGAAACCTGTCAGCTGTGATGTAAATGTTGTCTCGAAAATAAACAATAAATTGGGTGTTGTCAGCATATGAGGACACCTTGAAATTAAAAGATCTAACCAAATTGGCTAGGTGGACCACATACAGATTAAAGAGAGTTGGACTCAACTATGAGAGGAATGTCTCCAGGATGCTCAGAGCCGAGCCCCTCAAACCAGCCTGGTGTAAATGATGTGTCAGTATCTGGTGTGAGACAGTGTCAAATGCCGTCGACAGATCTAACAAGATTAGAATGGCACCACCTCCCCAATCTACCTGTTTTCTGATGGTATCTGTGGTAGCAATCAGACTCCGTGCTGTGGTTTTTCTGGAATCCATGTTGGGTGATATCCAGACAGTCATGCTCTAACAAGAAGGTGGCAAGTTCTTGGTTGATGTGTTTTTCCAGTATTTTGGCCAACAGAGACAGGAGAGCAATTGACCAAGTTTTTAAGGTCACGTGGGTCTCCTGTTTTTTTTGATTGGGACAATGACAGTCTATTTCCAAGTGTCCGTATACACCCTGATTTCAATACCTCTGCATACATTAGCTCCATTGGTGCTGCAATTGGTTCAGCAACCATCTGCAGCACTCTAGGGGGGCAGTGGTCATTTGGCGACCTGAGTGAATCCCAGCCAAAAGGGACTTGATCTTATTATTTTTTAACGATGCAAACTGTGCTAGAATTGGACCCCAAACCACTTCACCATTGGTGCCACAGTCCTGCTATCCCAGAGCTGATCGTGTGATTGAGAACTCGGAGTGAATCATTAGAATTTTGTCTCTAAAGAACTCAGCAACTTTATCGCAGAAAATCTGCAGATTGTCTAGGTCCTGACAGGGGGTAGGGGCAGCTAAAGTCTTTATTACTTTGAACATCTTTAGGAACATTGTCTGTGCTTCTAATTTTCTGTGCATGGAAGCTAGACTTGGAGGCTTTGATAGCACTTTTGTATGTTCCCCGTAAGTATTACCTAAGTATTACCTAAGCTTTGTTTTTTCTAAGGGTCCAGGATCAAGGTTCCATGTTATTTTCTGCATTCTGCATGACCTCTGGAGCGCGCTGAGTTCTTATGTATACCATGGGGCAGAGGCCTTGAAAAATACAGCATATGGCAGTTTGTCCAAGCAGGGACTCTTACTCTATTCAGGGTAAGGGAGCTACACTCCGAAGACAACCCCTGCTCACCCCCTTGGTAGCTTGGCACAGGCAGTCAGGCTTATCTCAAAGGCAATGTATAAAGTATTTGTACCAACACACACAGTTATACAGTGAAAATGCTACAAAATGGACACCACATCAGTTTAGAAAAAAAGGCAACATTTATCTAAATCAAACAAGACCAAAATAACAAAAATTCAATATACACAAGTAAAGTTATGAATTTTAAAAAGGATGGATTCTTACTCAATTGAAACGTTGTTGTTACACAAAGTATCCGGTTTGTGTCAAAAATAAAGCTGCATGGGTGAGCCTGCATTGAAAAGGTCAGCAATTCGATGATTCCTTACTCGCAAGTAAAGCCACTTTACCGGTCAGGTAGGTGATGCATAGTTTTTCTCTCACGCAAGAGAGTGATGCATCGATTTCTGAACAGGGCACCTTGGATCCGCACAGGTTCATGATGATTTTGATGCCCAGCGATGCTATGTGAGAAATCCGGCCACACGGTGATGGAAAACCATACTGGTGGTGTTTGCGTAGTTTTCAGCAGCAGTGGAGCAGGTATTGCATCGTTTTTTCCCTGCACAGCCTCCTGTGTGTGGATTTTAGTCCTTGTTCTACCAGCTTCACCTTTCAAGGGTGCCAGGGACTGGATACGCACCACTTGGCAGGGCCGGAGTCTCAGCAGCGAGTCCAGGTACTGGCAGAGGAAGTCTTTGATGGCCCTCTGACTTCAAAACAGGAGGCAAGCTCAGTCCAAGGCCTTGGAGACTCTTCACAAGCAGGAATATACCACAAAGTCCAGTCTTTGTCCTCTTTCAGGCAGAAGTAGCAACTGCATGCCAACCCAGAAAAGCATAGTCACAGGCAAAGGGACAGTACTCCTCCTCCAGCTCTTCACCTCTTCTCCTTGACAGAGGTTGCCCTTGGTTCCAGAAGTAATCTAAACATCTGAGGTTTTGGGTCCAATACTTATATTCCTTTCTGCCTTTGAAGTAGGGAAACTTCAAAGGAAAGTCTGTTCTTCACAAGATCCTGCCTTGCCCAGGCCTGGCCCCAGACACACAGCATGGGGTTGGAGACTACATTATGTGAGGGCAGGCACAGCCCATTCAGGTGTAAGTGACCACTCCTCCCTCCACTCTAGTGCAGATGGCCCATCAAGATACACAGGTTACACCACAGCTCCCTTTGTGTCACTATCTAGAGGGGATTCACAAACAGCCCAACTGTCAGTCTGACCCAGACAGGGAACACACAAGCAGGCAGAGTCACAGAATGCTTTAAGCAAGAAAATTCTCACTTTCTAAAAGTGGCATTTTAAACTGGCAATTTAAAAACCAACTTTAATTAAAGATGTATTTTTAAATTGTGAGTTCAAAGACACCAAACGTCAACTTTCTATCTGCTCTCAAAGGGAAACTACAATTAAAAGATATTTAAAGACAGCCCCCATGTTAACCTATGAGAGAGATAGGCCTTGCAACAGTGAAAACCGAATTTGGAAGTATTTCACTGTTAGGACATGTAAAAGACATCAGTACATGTTCCACCTTTAACATTCACTGCATCCTGCATCCTGCCCATGGGGCGACCTAGAGTCTACCTTAGGGGTGCCTTACATGTATAAAAAGGGAAGGTTTGGGCCTAGCAAGTGGGTACACGTCGAACTGACAAGTAAAAACTGCACACACAGACACTGCAGTGGCAGGTCTGAGCCATCTCTACGGGCTACTCATGTCACAATCAGTGCTGCAGGCCCACTAGTAGCATTTCATTTACAGGTCCTGGGCACCTCTAGTGCACTTTACTAGGGACTTACTATTAAATCAAATATGCCAATCATAGAAAAACCAATTACACATACATTTCACACAGGGGACACTTGCACTTAATCACTGGTCATCAGAGTAATAAACCCAGCAAAAGCAGAGTCCAGCACACAGTCAAAACATGGGAAGCAGAGGCAAAAAGACAGGGGAAACCACACCAAGGATGTCAGGTCTAACAGGGACAATAATTTGTAGTTGCCGATCTTTTAGGTACCATTTCTTACATGCTATTCTTTGACAACCCACTTATTCTGCAGTATTTCACATGTTTTATATATTCATGTATTGCTCATTGATGTATCAATTAATTGTTTTTAACTGGAATATCTGTCATGGATGGACTTGTGCTGCTTATTTCCTCCCCATGCTCTCATATGCATGCATCATTTGTAGGGTGTTGATTTGTAGTTGATCATAGAAGCAATATTGCTTATGTGTTTTATGAGCAACCCACCCACTGATTGCATTTTATAGGTTTTATGTCTCAATTCACCATGTTTTCATGTATTCATGGATTGTTTTTACTCGTTATGAAGCTGCAAGCTGAGAAAATAAACTTGATTGACTGATTGAAATAGTTTTTTTGATGTGATTTAGCAGCAATTTTTTGTGCTAAGTCTAGTTTTGTAGTCTATTTTTTCATTTTTAATCAAATTTGGTGGGAGCGAGTCGCGGTTACATGCTGCTGCTTCTTGGATAAGATATTACGACCCGAATTTAAGAAAAGTGGGGCTGAAGCCAATGCAACACCACTTTTCTTTGTCCCCTTTGCGCTCCCCTACCGCCACCATGTGTGGCCCGTATTTATTGTACGATGCACCATGGCGCAGGGTAGGGGCAATAGCATGAACATTTTGGATGCTACTGATGTACTGTGCAGGATTAGCACCAACATGTTGGTGCTAATCTTGCAGAGTACATAGGGACCCATTGAATACAATGGTATGGCCCCTTTTTGTGTGTGCTCTGTGTAGGCTTTAAAAACAGCCGTTATGAATGGCACAGTGGACTCTCTTAGATTCCACTGCACCATTTTTGTGGTCCCCCTAATGGGGGAATGTTCCCCTTGCATCCATCATGCCTGGTGTATGCATAATGTGGAGCAAGGGTTTACAAAGTAGCGCAATACATGCATTGCGCCACTTTGTAAATATAGGGCCAGATGTAGCAAAGGATTTGCGCGTCGCAAACGGCAAAAATCGCCGTTTGCGAGGCGCAAATGCCTCTTTGCTATGCAGAAATGCATATTGCGAGTCGGGACCGACTCGCAATATGCATTTCAGAATCGCAAATAGGAAGGGGTGTTCCCTTCCTATGTGCGATTCGGAGTGGCATGCAATACCATTTGCGACCGCATATGCGGTCGCAAAGGGTGTCGCAGTTACCATCCACTTCAAGTGGATGGTAACCCACTCGCAAATTGGAAGGGGTCCCATTGGGACCCCTTCCCCTTTGCGAATGGACCCAAAACTATTTTTTCAGGGCAGGTAGTGGTCCTGAAAAAATACCGAAACTCAAGGTTTCCTTTAAGGAAAACGGGCTACACTTAAAAAAAAAAAACTGCTTTATTGAGAAAGCAGTCACGAACATGGAGGTCTGCTGACGACAGCAGGCCTCCATGTTTGCGAGTGCCTAGACTCGCTATGGGGCCGCAATTTGCAACCCACCTCATTAATATTAATGAGGTGGGTCATTGCGACCCCATAGCGACTCGCAGACGGTGTCTGAGACACCGTACTGCATACCAATTTGCGAGTTGCTAATTGCGAGTCGCATGGACTCGCAATTTGCAACTCGCAAATTTTCTTTTTGCTACATCTGGCCCATAGTGTGGCAAATTTAGCCTCATTGGGACACATTAGAGTCATGAAAAATCATGCTAATTTGGGACAAGGAGGCACTAGGCCAAAATCTGAGCCTATATGTTTACGTCTTTTATAGGGTTTTGGAAGTGGCGGATGTAGGTTGAGTTGGTTAAAGTTTGTCATAGTGTTGCTTTTTATTTTGGGGGTCAATTATTTGTAGGTTCTTTTCAGTTGTTTAGATGATATGTATTTTAGGCCTACTTGATGTTTTGTAGAAATGTAATGTTATTTTAGATATTGTAATGTCATTATTGTCTTTGATATATTTGTAATGTATTGAATATTATGGTTTGTGTGGGTGGGTATACTTTGACAGGTTCACAAATCAGATGTTATCCCCGTTTTTTGAAGGTTTATTAAAGAAACTTCGGGCCTGATTATGACCCTGGCAGTTCGACCACCACCAGGATCGAAGTGGAGGCCAGACTGCCATACACCTGACAATCCAACTTCCAGATTAGGATTCTGATGGTCAGACCATCTGCGGTCCATCACCACCTCACAGGACTAGAGGTCCCAACTGGATGGCGGTAGTCCTTTTCCTAACCAGTCATGCTGGTGCAGGACTCAGCAACCCCGTGCTAATTAGGAGTTGCTTTTCCAACAGCCTTTCCATGGCTGTTTTTTCCATTGAAATGCTGGTGGAGGAGCAAATAGAGGGCTACTGGGGGGCCCCAGCACTGTCCACAACCATATTGTGGACAGTGCAGGCGCTCCCCATGCAGGACCCACAAAATGTGCACTGTCTGCATGGACATTTCATGGGTGCTGCTCAGCCACTTTGTGCAGTTGCATTGGCCTCAACTCCATGAGAAGCTGAGCCCAATGCAGCCGTCGATGTTCCTGCCACCAGCATGGCGGGAACCTGCTAATAGGGTGGAAGGCGAGGCCAGCAGCCTGGCAGTGGCCTCTCTTCCACAGCCCTGGTGGGCCACTGTGTGGCCTGCCAAAGTCATAATCAGGTCCTTTATTTGGTTTCTAGCAAACCAATATTTTTATTTTTTATTTACTTTATTTTTGGGGTTTCTTGGCGAATATTGTTCCAATTTTTCAGGTTTCAATGGCTCCTCATTAATTAGATTTATCTTGGGGTTTTATATTTTTGCATTTATGTGAGGCCTTTTTGAACTACATAATGAGAAAGTGAATTTGTACAGATAACTGCAGGTACAGAGTTTATTTGATTTGTTTATTTGTGGGTGGGAAATGTTATATTTTATTAACTATGTGTAGCATGGTATACTACTGGTTTGAGTATCTGCTTTAGGTTTCATTTGGGCTACTGATTGTTTTATTCTTAGTTGTTTGTAGCTTTGTTTTTACTGCAGGGACTCTATGTCTTTGTAGTGTATAGGTTGTGCTCTCACTAGTGTCGCTTGAAAGGCATTATGCCATCCTTCTACTGCAGTATTTGTTTCGCTTCCTGAGCTATTTTGCTATCATAGACATTACACCATGGCATTTAGAATTTGGGTTAGAGGCTCTGCTCTAAGCGGTGTAGTCTGCCAACCCAAGTGCCATATTTATAGACCCCTAGCACCACAGGAGTGTCACTTTATGTGACACTCCTGTGGCGCTAAGCACAGCTCCATATTTATAAGGTGGCATTAAGCCACTTTTTGTGGCTTAATGCCACCTTCTAAATATGGCCCCTTCCCACACTGCACTGTGCGTGGAAGAGGCATGCAATGGGTGTTGCTGTGGGTGTGCCACAGCAACACCAATTGCATTTTGACGCTGCCTCAGATATCTGAAATCTCGTAAACCTGAGGCAGTGCCAAAATCTAAGCCCCCCCCAGGGGTAGCATTACCAGGGTGCAACAAGGAGGAATACCTTTATTCCTCCTCGTTTTTTGCTTTTTCTATGCGTGCTGCATTCTGCCGTACACACAGAAAAAGCAAAATGACCGAAATCATTGTTTATTTGCGGGAAGGTGTCCATAACCTGCACATAAACAATCATTTGAAGATGACGCTTCAGCACTTCTGTGCATTATGCAGCACACAGAAGTGCCAAAATGCCATTAGTGATTGTTTATGTGCAGGAAGGCACATCTTCTCTCACATAAACAATCATACCCCTCAACGCAGACATCCTTGCACGATGGTGCAAGGATGCCTGCGCTGGCAGCTAAATTTAGCGCTAGCACAGGGGGAAACGCAGGGGTAGGCATCCCTGCTTTTCTAAAGTGACGCAGCGCGGCGCTGCCAATTTTCTTTAAATCTGGCCCCAAGTGTCTTCAAAGTAGTCAATATGAGGACTTACTTTGTTTTTATTGGTAAAATGGGCTTTCTGTAAGTAGGTTGTAATGGTGAGCTACCTCTATTACAAGGACAAAGGCTAGTCCTATAATTTTTTGTATTTCAAAGATAAACTGACTGCTTTTTACATATTCCACATTTAGGACCTGATTTCAAGTTTGTCAGGCCACCTGTCGGCTTGCAAGACTCATGGTGTGAAAGCCTCCATCAGGCTGAAGGGCTTCCCTTCGCCTTATTACAATGTTCCTGAATGTCTGACTGCAGGGAACCTAGGCCAATGTCGTCACACATATGGTGCTACTAGCACCCTTGAAATATGCACTGTCTGCTATTGCAGACAGTGCTAATTTTGAGGGTTCTGGCAGGGTGGACCCTGCACTGCTCATGACATGGTCGTGGGCAGTGCAGAGCCCCCCCCATAACCCACTTTTTCCCTTTTCCCCAGCCTTTCCATGGTCGGGAGCCAGCCATGGAAATGATGGCAAAAAGTAAACTCATGATCAGCACAGTGTTGCAGAGTTCAGCATTGATGTAGCTGAGCATGAGTTTGACTGCTGCTACACTATTGGTATTGATGAGTCTGGTGGAGGTGGTGGCGGTCTCCTAGTGGTCAGCCTTCAGGATCCAAATTTGGAGGTTGGACTACCAGGAGTTCCAGGGTCCAGCATCTTCCATAAGTTTGGCGTCCTCATGACCTCCAAGCTTGTAATTAAACCTTAAGTGCAGGATTTTGAAATGCATCCTAATGCTTTGATTAAAGCAGTAACAACAACCTTGAATGGTTGTTGGTGGGTATAGTTTAAGTATGCTTTGTAATATAACTTATTGAAAGTTGCTTATTATTTTACTTGGGTCCTGGTTGTTTGTTTTAATATGGTTTATTATTTTGTAAGTGCTATTCTTTTACTGCTTTGTTTTTCATCATGTATGGTGTATATCTGAGTGGCTGATTTAGGGCACATTTTGAATGTTCCATTCTTCATTCATGTTTGACATTTCCTTAATCTTAATACATTTTCTGCTGCAGCAAAATAATAATGTATTTTTATTGTTTAGGTTGTCAGGTAGGAAGAAGATTCATTATTATTGGGGTGGTTAAGTGCTCAGGTATTTGGATATCTTAATATCTTCTAGGGACTGCATGCATGTCACGCATGGCTTTTTCAAAGTGGCTATATCTTCTAGGGACTGCATGCATGTCACGCATGGCTTTTTCAAAGTGGCTATAGCTGAAAACTGTTCTGTGATGTGTCTAGGTTCTTAAGGGAGTATATCTTTCAAAATATTAGTAGTCAGTACTTGGGAATTGCTGCTTGCCTCTTTTAAATCTTTAAGCACATACCTTACTTTGAGTTTGGTGAAATTTGGAGGCTAGTTGTGATCTCTCACATTAATAACAACATTATATTTGGTAACAGCCTTCCCATAACATGTATCAGAGTAGAGTTTTGTACATTGTACATTTCCACTTAACATTCTCTATGGTTGTCTTTTCCTGGTAGTACCTGTAGCCCATGTGTGAGAGCAATGAATTTCCTTTATACAAGATAGTATATCTTGCTCTTTCTGAATCTTAATAAAAACATTTTAATAATACAATTACGTAAATTATAATGATTTAAATTTACATTTCTATTATAAATAAAAATTACAACAATTGGTTTGCATTTCACAGGGCAATATCTGTTGGTAATTGTAATTACAGTTGTTTTTTTCTAGTTCTGAGTGTAGGTTCTTCTAATATGGATCAGGTGTGTTATTTACTATTGGTGGAAAAAGTTGTATTAGCTATACATTAAACGTTTACTTGCAGGTATTTTGTAGGGATTGAGGGTGTTTAGTTTTATGTTTTACTTTTAAGGTTTTCTCACATTTAGAAGTGGTTATGTTTGTGTTTGATTTGTGTATTATCTTGCTAGTTTTGTAGGTTATAGATGAATTTGCACTTCTTCTGTAGTAACTTTAGTCTTCTAGATAAAAAATAGAGATTTTGGTTAGTTTTTTTGTTCTAACCTTTTTTTAAATACATTATTTTGCATTATATTAAATTAAATGGTGTACTTACTTGTGATGGTATCTTTTTTATTCTTTGTTTTTCTCTTAGCAATCTGGCAGAGTGCTAAGCTTCAGTATTTTTAGTACAGTAAGTGTAAAAAGGCTGTTCCTTTCTTATGATATTTTTAATTATTTTCATATTTGTATTGGTTAGTTTTCTTTAGACTAATTTTTACTGGTTAGTGTTAATTTCTTCTGAGTTTTTTTCAGGTATTACCTTTAATGAAGGATACTAATTATTGGTTCAGTTTTATTGTGGAATATATTTTTGTCTTTTTGAGTTATTTGTGAAATGTAATTTTTATTGTATTTCATTTTTTAATGCTTATTTTTTATATTGTACTGATTGCTGAAATTATATTTTTTTGTTACCTATTTAATGTTTACAGGTTTTTTTTTAAATGTAGTAAGGCAGTTATACGAGTTATTAATATTTAAATGAAAATAGAGTTATTTTTAAATATTTGGGTTTATTTGTTGCAACAGTAGTATACTCAATAATGTGTGGTTCAATATTTTTAACATTGTATATATTTATTTAGAGGTAACAATATATTTGGTTACAATATCTGTGGTTTTGATATTAGTAGAATTAGATAGTTTCATCAGCAATTTTATGTCATTACTTTTTGGGGTGCTGTTGGTATATGATGGCGACATTTTTGTAAACAATACTTTTTCCCAATACTTATTTTGAATTTATATTGTTTTTGTCAATATAATATGATTGATTCTGTTAATATACCATACCAGGGTGTCATAAATCAAAGTAGGGCACTGTCAGGAATCCCCAAGGTGTTTCCTGCGTTATCTGTCAGCATACCCAGGGATTAGGGTTAAATCATATCTCTATTCTTGGTTAAACCTTCATGTTTCTAAGTAAACTTAATGTTCTGTGTTATACAATTGGTTTTATCAATGCTTGTTTTACCAATGCTTGTTTGCTAATCTGAGCAGGTGAAGACATGTGCTTCTAATTAGGTGTGGTGACTCATCCACATGTGGAAACTCAACTGCTTTCCTGATTGGCTGCATGGGCGATGGATTCCTCCATGGGTACTTTCAAAGGTTTAGCACAGGCTTTACCAGAAGATCAGGATGCTCCATCTTTATTAGATTTAAATAGGGTCCTAGCGGGATTACAGAAGGAAGTTCTTTACTTAAAGCAAGAGAACCTGAAGTTGCACATTGAACTACACTGGTATAAACCACAAGACACCCCCTCGGGAGGAGTCAAACTAAAACAAAGATCTCCAGTACTACAGGCCCCTTGGTTTAACCCACCTAATCATTTTCGTAGACCTGATTCAGTCCCAACGACTTCCACCACACAACCCATGCAGGTACTGGTCAAAACACCAACCCCTGTGCCCTTTGCTCCTCCAGAAAATGTTTTTGGGAGATATTGCCAAGTTCAACATTTTTCTTAACTAGAGCCAGTTAAAGTTTTTGGGGTGGGCAGCTGCATTCCCCAATGATGCTGCAAAGGTAGCTTTTATTATCTCTTATTTGGGAGGCAATGCAGCTAATTGGTGTATTCCGCTGATGGAGCGCCATGACCCTATACTGTATGATTTCAACCGGTGCAATGAAGACTTGCGGAAACTGTTCCCCAAACATCTCTTCGTGCGAGCCAGTGACAATGAGCTGAATTTGTGCCAGGGAAACAAGGATGTACTGTCCTATATCACATGACACAGTGGCCATTCCTGCACTGTATTTAGACTTCCATGATGTCTTTAATGAACAGAAGGCCACCCAGCTGCCGCCACATAGGTCATACGATTGTCGTATTGACTTGAATCCAGGGGCAACGCTACCATGTAGTAGGGTGTATGCTCTTTCTGAGCCTGAGAATCAATACCTTCGAGACTCCCTGGATGATCTATTGGCTAAGGGTTTCATTCATCATTCAACGTAACCAGTATCATCGTCTTTGTTCTTCGTGCTCAAGAAGACTTGCAAGCTGCGCGCCTGTATAGATTATCGCGCAATGAACAAAGTGACCATAATAAATCGGTATCCACTTCCGTTGATCCCGGTACTTTTAGATCAGTTATGTCAGTTGACCATTTATACTAAACTCGACCTCTGGGGCGCCTTCCACTTGATCCGAGTGATGAAGGGGGATGAGTGGAAGACGGTGTTCCAAACTAAATTTCGACTCTTTGAGTACATAGTGATGCCCTTCGGGTTGTGTAACGCTCCTGCAGCGTTTCAATTTTTTATCAATGAAGTGCTGCAGGAGTTTCTGGATATCTGTGTAGTGGTTTACATAGACAACATTGTCATCTATTCGTCTTCCACTAAGGAACATATAGGGCATGTAAGAGCGGTTTTACACTGGCTTCGGGAGCATCATCTCTTCGCCAAGCTGGAAAAATGTGTTTTTCACGCTACAACTGCAGAATCCCTGGGATATGTGATCACTCCCAATGGAATTTCCATGGATAGGTCCAAGGTACAGGCCATCCTGGATTGGGTAGCCCCAAGATCCATCAAGGGAGTGCAACAGTTTTTGGGCTTTGCAAATATTTATCGGAGATTTATACCCCACTTTTCTTACTTGGTATCTCCCATAACTTGTCTCCTACGAAAGGGGGTTAAGTTCCTCTGGGATGCAGAAGCTGAGAAACCCTTCCAACATCTTAAAAACACATTCACTGAAGCACCCATTCCCCATCATCCCGACCCAGCTCAGCCATTTTTCGTGGAAGCAGACGCTTCCCAAATGGCAGTGGGTGGTGTCTTGTCCCAACGAGATCCTGAGTCTGGGCATTTCCATCCAAAAGCTTACTTCTCAAAGAAATTGCTACCCGCAGGGCAAAATTACACGGTGGCGGAGCAGTAACTTTTAGCCATCAAGCTTGCCTTCTAGGAATGACATCACCACCTACAAGGAGCTAGACACACCGTAACTATTTACTCAGATCACGGTAATTTACAGTTTTTTCAAGCGACCAAGGCCCTGACACCTGTCAATTACGCTGGCTTCTATTCTTTAACGAGTTTGACTTTGTAATCACCTATGGGCCCTGTACTACGCAACAAAAGGCAGACAGGTTGTCTAGGATGGGTTTCTCCTCTGACGTTGCACTAGAACAGGTAAGAAGAATTATACCCCAGAAGAAATTGTGGCTGTGTGCACGTCCCAAGAGTTCCTTGAGAAAATATGGGTAGCCCAACACAAGTTTCCCTGTTCAACTGATGTGTATGAAAAAGAGGGTTTACTATACCATGCTGATCAGTTGTACGTCCCTACCAAATAATTACGGGATACAGTGTTACATTGGGGACATGATTCGTCCTACGTCCAGACTTGTTCCACCTATGTTTGGGCTAAAACCCCACATACTCCAGCCACAGGATTATTACTTCCCATGCCAATTCCGGTGGCCCCATGGCATACCATAAGTATGGATTTTAATTCTGATCTCCCAGCCTCCAATGGACACACTGTCATATGGGTGGTTGTAGATTACCTAACTAAAGTGGCTCAATTTGTTCCATTAAAATGCCTTCCAAGCTCTCTGATTTGTTTGTCCAACACATTGGATGGCTTCATGGGTTGCCCACCACAATTGTTTCTGATCGTGACACCCAATTTATATCACGGTTTTGGCATAGCTTATGTTCCTCTGTCGGTATGGACGTCCACTTGTCCTCTGCATATCATCCACAAACGTATCTGCAGAATGAACATGCCAACCAATCGCTGGAGCAAATCCTGAGATGTTACATTGACACATGGTCTACTGAGTGGGATAAGGCTTTACCACTTGTTGAATTTGTATTTAACAACAGTGTCCACATGGCTACAGCAGTATCCCCATTTTACTGTTTGTTTTGTCTGCACCCAAGAATGCTACCTATAACAGAGTCCCATCAGTATAGAAACACCAGAAAGAGTTACAGGAGATTCAAAAACAAGTACAACACCATTTAAAACCTTACCAAGCGCAAATAAAAAAACACGGAGACAAAAGAAGGAGCCCTGCTCCTTCTTATCAGATAGGGGATCAGGTGTGGCTCTCATCAAAAAATCTCCATTTTGCAGGATCCAGAAAATTAAACTCCCGATTTCTAGGCCCCTTTCCTATTGCCAAAATCATCAATCTTGTGGTACTAGAACTGACATTGGCAGATGATTTCAAGCTACACCCCGTGTTTCATGTGTCGTTACTCCGTCCCTATTCCCCTGATACCCGCGATGACCCACCACCTCCCCGGTAAAAGTACACAGGCAATGGGAATTTGAAGTGGCCAAAATTCTTGACTCAAGGCGCATCTGTGGTGTTCTACACTATTTTTTGGCTTGGAAAGGCTATGGGCCTGAGGGCAATTCCCCAAAACCCGAGTCGGCAGGTCATGGTCCACGTCTTACTAAAAAATTCCATCTCCTGCACCCTTCCAAGCCCCGCCCTTTGAGAGAGTCCAGGGTAGGGAGGACTGTCCCCCAAGGTGCCTCCTGCATTATCTGTCAGCATCCCCAGATATTAGGGTTAAATAATATCTCTGTTCTTGGTTAAACCTTCATGTTTCTAAGTAAACATAATGTGCTGTGTTACACAATTGGTTTTATCAACGCTTGTTTTACCAATGTTTGTTTGCTAATGTGAGCAAGTGTAGACATGTGCTTCTAATTGGGTGTGGTGTAGACATGTGCTTCTAATTGGGTGTGGTGACTCATCCACATGTGGAAACTCAACTGCTTTCCTGATCGGCTATTGATAGCAGAGTGAAGCATGACTCCCTGCTTGGCTTTGTTTTGCTTCCTGATCTCAGCATCTGATTTGGCAGTCCAGCCCCTGCTGTCATCCTCATATTCAGGACTTTTGAGGCAATTCTTTTCTTTGTTCCTGTACCAGCTGACACCAGGCATTCCTTCAGCACTCTGGAAAAGTGGCTAGTATTCTCCTGGGAGTTTGTTCTTTGAGCGCCGCGCTTTCCTTGAACAGCTGGTGTATTTCACACTTTGTATTTTGGCAGAGTGCTTATCTTGAAGAGACAAATGCATTTCTGAACATTCTACATTATTATTGTAGTTACTTGCCTAAATGTGCTTCAGGAAATCTGCTTGAGCTCAAGTACTACAAAAAGTGACAGTGCAATTTTAAAAGAGCATTTATGTGACTTTTCTTTCTCTAATAGCATAACAATTTAAATTGTGTCATTCATGCCTGTGTTTCAGGTTTGAGGAATTTGCTTTTGAAGGGTTTTTCACACACTCAGTGAAACCAAACCAAACTGTGCCACCCTAACGGTTTAAACCCAGAGTGGACATTTATATTTCTTGGATTGTTTTTGTTCCTTTTAGTTTAACCCTATGCATGCAGGAAAGTTATATGTGATATACTTAATGCACTTGTTTGTCTTTCTTGTGCATGATAAGTGCAACCACAGTTCTAATTGTAGTTTGCAACAGTGAATCTCTGTGAAGCCAGCCCTAATGTTGCAGTACTTATTGTTAAGGTACTCAGTTTGGGTTTTTGGTAATGCCGTGTTAGTAATTGTGCCCACAGTTATTATTATTCAAGAAAAGTGCCGGAGCATCCCAGAGTTCGACAGGTACATTGTATCACTGGCCAACCCCCATTGCTCACTATTAAAGTATTGAAGTGTTCTAGGAAAGTAGGGTAATAGGCTGCATATTGAATTTCAAATATTGCCCATGATTGTCTGTCATGTATTGTATAGTAAAGCACAAAAAGACATAATTTCAAATGTTAATTAACACACTTTCTTTACAATTTCAAAAGATTATGGGGGTCAATATGACCCTTGTGGTCCTGCTCCGCCACGCTGGCAGTGGTGGCCAGACCGCCGACAGTGTGGCGGTACAGGAATGCCAAATTATGACAACAGTAGTGAACTGGCTGCAGCGCATCCAGTTCACAACTTGTACAGCCAAGGGGGCTGGAGCGCCTAGCCAAAGGTTGACCACCTTCGACCCGGCGGGCCGCCTAACACTGCGCATGGTATTTTGAGCATCCTTAATGCCAGGGATTCTGTAGCAGCAGCCCCACTACAGAATCCCTGGCGGTAACGATACTAGCTACAGGAATACTCATTCCTGTAGCCACTGCAGGACTTCCCTAGCCCCGTCCATGTAGGACCCTTCCCCCACCACCCTACCCCATTATAGGACCCCACCCCCAAGTAGTGGCACCCCCACCCCATCCTCATTCCGAACCCTCGTCCCCCAACCCCATTCCGAACACCCCCACCCCATCCCCATTCCGAACACCCCACCCCGATCCCAATTCCGAACCCCCCCTACCCCATCCCCATTTTGAATGCCTGGCGATGCAGCCAGTTCACTACCGTTGTCATAATTTGGAGGTCCTGCAAAACCACGTTGTGAGTGGTCTGGCCGCCGGCATGGGGGAGCAGGACCGCAAGGGTCATAACGACCCCCATATTCTGCACTGAATAGTAAACGCAAAACATTCTTATAATTTGTAACCTCAACACTATATGGTCAAAAGTTAATTTGGTAAATCAATTTCCATACTTTTATACGTTATTGTATTAATAGCCCTTGTATTGCACCTATTATCACTATTACTGCAAACTTGACTCACAGAAGCACTGAACAATCACTTTATCCATTTATGTAGCACATCGTTTTAATTTCAATTTGAAAGAGATCATCTGTTGTCCATATATTTATGTGTCATGTTGTATTTTTTAAAATACATATTCAGATAATGGAACTTTTAAGGTCTTGCAGGCATATTTGTCTTAGTTCCATTGGTTGTACTGACTCAAATGTAAATACTCTTAAGAATATGTACCATAAAAACCAATTTGTTTATCTTGAATCACATTAATATTAAAAAAAAGGTGTTATTATTGAAATACCTGTTTCATTTTGTCACAACTAAAACTGTAAATGTTAAATGATATGATGGGCACCCAATACCACTGGCTTGGCTGCCTATTCCCATGAGGGCACATGTATAGACATATGGGGACCTTCTTCACAACATCAGTTTTGGAGTGCTACTCCACATACTTCAACATGCATGTCTCCTATCTTTTCTGTTTGCAGTTCTCTGTCACATGTGCAAGCCCTCCACACATAGAGGTTGTAGAACTATTTTTGCTAGTTGTTGGTTATGATTCTGAAAGTGCACTGGAGCCTGCTAACTGCATCACTGACAGTGCTCTCTCCCTCAGTTGGTAAATGTGAATTGATATCCCCAATTGGCAAGCATTTTAATCCTCCGTATAAGTTCATAGTATATGGTACCAGTGGTTCCCAGGACAAGGGTGTTAAAGGGATCACCCGGTCCTGAAGCACTGTCTGTACAACCCTGAGTGACCCAAATAAACTAAAGACAGCAGGTCTGCATTGCAGAATACTGTAGCAGTGTAAACTGCTCAAACACAACCGTGCCCACATCATGTGTAGCACAGCCAAAGCACTAGCTTTAATATGTGCCAGTCATCCCTAAGGAAGGCCTCCTGAATCCCAGGAGGTGGGGTGCATTATATTAAATCTGTGGACATTTAAGAACAAGCTTATATGTCCTTATAGTGGCATTTTCCACTAAAGGTCACTATAAGTAACTAACGCTCCATAGGTTAACATGGGCTGGCATCCAGGCAAACCGAAGGTCTCCAGCTCCTTTATTATACCCCTGAAAAGGGTCATGTTTGGTATTAAGCAATGTGTCATTTCATCCCTGACATGAATCTTTTATCCAGGGTGATGTTTCATGGACCCAGAAAGCAACCTTAGAGGTTGCCAAATGAGTATTGCAGGTGTTCCTGTGCTCTGGATGCCAGCTCACAGCTGGTGCCAACAAGACAGGATTCCGACCCCCTGAGCAGAAGTGTGAACTATCAAAGGAATCAGGAAAAGGCCTGGATGTGAAGGAGGTCACATATTCCTCCCTCCCAAGAAGATTATAAAAGTGGCACATCAAGGCATTGA
This sequence comes from Pleurodeles waltl, assembly GCF_031143425.1. Classification (NCBI taxonomy): domain Eukaryota; kingdom Metazoa; phylum Chordata; class Amphibia; order Caudata; family Salamandridae; genus Pleurodeles; species Pleurodeles waltl. The sequence continues at coordinate 38,476,002 of NC_090446.1, forward strand.
GCTTCAAAGGGCCCAACACCTCTTACATGCAAGCAGGCTATCCTCCAGTGGAAGACAAAGCTATCCTCTGCCCCAGCCACATTTGCACCTGAGCTGAAGGGAAAACTAGTTAATCAGGAGGCATGCACTCCCAGAGGGCTAGCCAGACATCTAAGGTGGGCTACCTGTTCTGTATAGCTGAGGAAGACTTCTGCCATCTTGAAAAGTGGTAAAATGGAGGGTTCTGGAAAAATGTGGTTATCCCCAGAGCTGATTAGCTGCTGGGGCTAGTAGTACACTGGCTACTGTCACCCACACCCCTAACACCTGTAAAATATAGGATTTAAGGGTCACGCCTGGTACCAGACCTCAAATCTGCAAAAACGTGCAAGAGAAGACCCGCACTGATGTCCACAGAAACCTGCACAAACCATAGGTGTGATACCTTGAACCTGTGGCAACCTTCTCAGCACTGCTCAACTGTGGCTCACTCTGGACCAAAGAGCGATTCCTCTGGCAAGAGGGAACCCTTTATGAGCAAGCACTCCCAGAAGGCTAGCCAGACTTCTAAGGTGGGACACCTGATCTGCACAGCTAATGAAGACTTCTGTCATCTTGAAAAGTGGCAAAATGGAGGGTTTTGGGAAGAAAAGCTGCCCCATCCAATAGGATGTGGTCAACTCCAGAGCTGATTATTTGCTGGGGCTAGTTGCACCCACACCCCTAACATCTGTGAAATATAGGATTTAAGGGGCAAGCCTGGTATCAGACCTCAGATTTGCAACAACGTGCAAGAGAAGACCTGCACTGATGATCACAGAAACCTGCACAAAACAAAGGTGTGATACCTTGAACCTGTGGCAACCTTCCCAGCACTGCTCAACTGTAGCTCGCTCTGGACCAAAGAGCAATTCCTCTGGCAAGAGGGAACCCTTTGTGAGCAAAAGGTAGGACCAGACTCCCTTTGATTAGTGGCATTAGTTTCTTGCCCATAGCAGGTAAAACACACTTACCTGAATCAAAGAAGCACTGGCCATCAAACTCTTTGAAGGATTGACCAAAAGCAAGTGATCCAGTGCAGTGTGGGAAGTGTAGTTGAGCTCTTTCCCAAGTTACAGCTGGCTACCATTTTCCTCAGGGCCTCCGGAAGCGCAGATAGCTTCTCCTCCACCTTACAAGTGCCAAGGCTTATTCATAGCCAGTTCTGTCATCACCACATTTACTTGATGCTGATAGCCAAGGGCACCCCACAACACCTGAATCCAATGTCACCAGCGGCTCTGCTGAGTTTTTGCATCTATTTTCTTGCTTGCACTGTCACAGTGTTAAAACGTAGCTCAGGTTCAACACCAAGGATACCCAAGCACACCTCTGAACCAGAGACACCCGAGCTAGGTGTATTTGTTCCATCTGTTGAATCCTGCTCCAGAGACCCACACAAGCTTCACCCCAGTAGGCTACTATTAAATTGACCTGCAAGTGACTGAGTGTTACAAGTACCATTTTTCAGCACCCCTGGCTTCTGCATTCTGCACCAAGGACAGCACAGGCCCCTCTGCACCCGGGCCCCATGAGTCAGGTAAAATTGGACTGAATGTCACAGCTTGGTCCTGGGGCCTGCACAACCTTAACTACCAGTGGGTTCCCCTGAACATAACACACAAGTGACTGAGTGTCACTAGTGATTTTCCCCATGGACCACGATGATAAATGTTTGACAGTTTGAACTGCATTACATTTTTTTCAATTGAAAATCAATAACTCTGGTTATACGTATATATGACTTACCTTATTTTTCTTTTTAACTGAATATAAAAGTCTGCTTTATTTTTATAAATTGGTGTCAAAATTTGTTTTGAGTCGTGTCAATTACTTATCATCCATGTTGGTACTCTGAAATGCTTAATACATGTTTCTCTTGTAAAGCCTGGCTGCACTTAGCCACACTACTAAGACTAGTAGTACTGATGTAATAATTTATCATTGTGAATCCAAGGTTCATCTTTTGGGTATTGTGAGAGTATAACATACTGAAGCCTAATTAGAATCACTATATAATACTCCATTTTTCTACAGAGGTATACATTTATGTAGCTTATGTGAGACCATGTGGTGAGTGTAAGAAAATAAGGACTATTTACTCCTAACTAGACAGGGTTAGCTAAAGCTACATTTGTATAAATATCTGTATCTATGTTTATATCTATAACTATATCTACATTGGCCCTCTGGCCAACCACCCTCATAGGCAGACAACCTCGCCCCCCAGGCAGCCTATCACATGCCTCACACATCCCTCCTCCCAGAGCCAATAGTGGCCCCAGGGACTCCAATCCCCTGGGAGCCAAATGTCATACAAAAGAGAAGGGGCCATATGGCCACTCTGTGATCCTTAGTAGGCACCAGGGACTCCTTCCCCAGGCCAATCACTAATACTAGGGTATGGAGGACATTGCCCTCCTTCCCAAGCCTTCTTAGGCCCCAGGGACCCTATCATCTGGGCCCACATGCAATTAAAATAGGAGCAGTTCCCCTCCGCCAGCCTTCCTCATCCCTGGGAACTCCATCTCCTGGGCCATTGGTGGGTGCCACCTGGACACCCCCAAACCACAAGTTGGTGGATGTGTGGGAAGTCCTAGGGCCTCAGTAGCCCCAGCCAGCTTTCCACATAGTGCACTAGTGCAAACTGAGAAACAGAAGTCTGCTCCCACCCAACAGGAACATGTTTAGTGCACTCCCACTTGGTGAGAGCTGACATGCAATCCGTACCCACACAGATGCAACAGAGGAAGCATGTTTTCTCCCACCTGGTGGGAAGAAACATGTTTTGTGGGCAAAGAAACTACTCAGTCCCAGCAGTTGGCTCCTTGGAACAAAGTACTTGACTTTGGATTGGATCCCCGAGGACTTTTAAGGCTTGGAGAGAGATTGACATGCATCCCCCCTCCATTTTTGTGTTGATTTCAGCATCAGGGTATGGTCTTTTTTAGGCTAGGGAAAGGGGCCATATGAAATACCTACCGTCTCCCCATGACTTTCTTTTTTTTTTTTTTTTTTTAAGACTGGGTACTGAGTCGCAAGACCTAAAATGGCTGTCACCACATCATTGTTGAAGTGGTGACTGCTAGTCAGATATCAGTAAAATATTTCCTGAGTCCATGGAGCCTCCATGGTGTGTATGTCCCAAGGTTTGAGCACTAATTGCTTACAGATCACTGAATGGATTTACAACAAATCACAAAAGGTGCTCTTTCTAGATCAAGATCTAGCTTTCTGACAAATTTTATGCAAATCTAGTCAGTGGTTTGAGCTGTAAGTTTGTCTAAATTTCTTATGAAATGATGTGAGGTATAATAAATTGAATGTAGTGCGTAAATTATAAATTTAACTTCTAACTAGTGGTGCATAAATTAGAAATTTAGGTTATCGCTATAACTCTATAAACTCCCCATGGCTGGTTCCGAGCCCAGAAGAGAAAGAAGGAGGGTTTGGTGGGTCTTGCTACCACACCATATAACAAAGATCCTAGCTACAAAAACATCAACCAAATGACCTAAAGCCATCCCAGCCTTGGGAAGAGAGGAATGTCCTTCAGGAAGAGCTATGCTACCTTATGGTAAAGGCCAGTGATCCCTAGGAGCTATAAAGCCAACCCACCTGATTTCCATCAAGATCATCCCCATTGGACTCTGGAACATGAGGGCCATGCACAAGGCAGACAAGAAAGCCCAGGTGGAAAAGAAGATGAAAAAATACAACCATGCCCTGCTTGGCATCAGTGAGGCCAAATGGACACAGTTTGGATAGAAAAAACTAGCTCCAGGAAGAAAGCTGCTTTATTCTGGACACAAAGAAGAGAAGCCCCACATACTCAGGTAGTTGCACTGATGCTAGCAACAGCAGCCAACAGAGCTTTGATTGGCTGGGAAGGCAACGGTTCCAGAATCATCACAGCAACCTTCTGCACAATGAAAAAGAGCATCAATATTAATTTTATCCATTGCTATTCATCTATAAACAATGCAAAGAAGAGGAAAGAGAACATCAAAATCACAAGGAAGCAGAGAAACTTAAGAGCAGACAAGCAAAACTTCATTGATGGTCCTGCCACAGATGCCCAGAAAGCAGAAGGAAATAGAAACCTGAAAAAACTCTTCAACATAACAAGGCAACTCTCTCGCAGCAGAGACAGCAAGCAAGAAAGACAAGTTGGAAAGATAATCATGGCTAACAAAGGCAAACAACAAAGATGGGTTAAACCCTTCAAGAACTGTTGAACCAGCTCATGCTGACGTCTTCACCAGACATACAGCTAGCTGGCAAGGATTTGCCAATCCACTGCAGCAGACCAACCAAGGAAGAAATATGGCACACCATCAAACATCTGAGGAATGGGAAAGTAGCAGGGCCTGACAACATTCCTGCAGAGGCACCGAAGACAGATACTGAAACATCAGTAGATAAGCTCTATCCCATGTTTGGAAGGATATGTGCAGAGGAAAATGTGCCATCAGACTAGAAGAAAGGATATGACTGCAAGGAAATGGGTTATACTTGGGGTCAGATTGCAAGGAAGGCCCAAGACAGACTTCTCTGGTGAGTCCTGCTTGATGACCTATACCTCAGGAGGGGTGGTAGGTATAATTAAGTATAACTTTATAATTTAGCCTATTTGTATAGTTTGTTAGATGTGTATATAAAGAATAAATAAAGTATTTCCTAAATATCACTTTGCTTTAACCTTTGTTTTTTTATTAAATTTAAATGTTTTTTAGTTCTTAAAAAAATGTATTTCAAATTGCAGTGTTGAGTGTCTTTTAACTGAATGTTGTTAATTGTAGGTCGTGCAGTATAAAACATTAGTGTCCTACCATGTAGTGTTTTAGAGTCTAGTGTTTTTTGCCGGTAATACAAAGTGGAGTGGAGTGGCGTTGGGTACAGTGGAGTAGAGTGTTACATCATAGGGAGGCGTGGTGTGCCATGTAGTGGAGTTCTGCATTATAGAGTGTAGCTTTGTGTTGTGCAGTGGAGTGGCATGTCACATAGTACAGTTGAGTGTCATGCAGTGATGTATTGTTGAGTGTAGTGTTGTGAAGTCATGCGTCATGGAGTGGAGTGTTAAGTGGCATAGAGTGGAATACAATGTTGTACAGTGTAGTTTAGGTGCAGCATAGTAAAGTGTCATACAGTGGCACAGAATGTGTAGTTGAGTGTTTTAGAGTGGAACAGACCACACTGGAGTGCTGTATAGTGGTGTACAGTGGGCTAAACCTGTGTACAGTGTAGTTGAGTGGAGTGGCATATGGTAAAGTGAACTAAAGAGTCACACAGTAGAGTGGTGTCTCATATAATACAGTTCCGTGGTGTGTAGTACGCTGTAGCAGCATAGCATACAGTGGAGTAAAGTGTTATAGATTGGAGCTGTGTGTTGTACAGTGCACTGGTATGCCATGTTCTAGAGTGTGTAAACTGTCATAGAGTGGAGCACAGTGTAGTAGCGTAGACTGGAGGACAGTGTTGTAGAGTGGAGTGAGGGAGAATTTGGTACCGTGTGCTATAGTATAGTGGCATATCAGCCCTTATTTAAGAAGGTCCAGCGCCTCCTTACGCTACATTTGATTAATTTTTTCTGATGCTAATGTGGCTGAATGAGGCCAAATTTGCCCCGCCAGATTTACAAAGTTCGGCAATGCATGCATTGCACCACTTTGTAACCTCTTGTGCCACATTATGCCTGCGCCAGGCATAATGTATGCAAGGGGGAATTTCCCCAGTAAGGGGACAGCAAAAATGGCACAGTGGAATATATGAGATTTTACTGCGCCATTTTCAGTGGCTATTTTTAACGCCTGTACAGAGCAGGTGTTAAAAGGCAGCACACCATTATTCTCAATGGGCTCCTATGTACTTTGCAGGATTAGTGCCAACATTTTTGGCGCTAATCCTGCAATGTACTACAATAGAGTAAAAAATTATGACGCTATTCTCCCTAATCTGTGCCATGGTGTGCCGTATATTAAATGCAGTGCATACATGGTGGTGTTAGGGGACACTAAGAGACGCAAGAATAGTGGTGCTACATATACACCAGCACCACTTTTCTTGAATTTGGGCGATAGTGTTGTAGAATGTAATTGCATAGAGTACCATTGAGTGGAGCAGAGTACAGTGGAGTGGCATACAGTGGACTAGTGTAGAGTGGAGTGGTGTAGAGTGGTGTTGTGTGAAGTGGCACCCATTTGAATAGCATACAGTGAAGTGGCTCACAATGGAGAGACATAGAATGGAGTAATCTGTACAGTGAAGTTGCACACATTGGAGAGTGATTGACTGGATTGGCTGACACTGGAGTGAGGTAGAGTGGAATACTATGCAGTGGAGTGGGGTACTGCAGAATAGAATACTGTGGAGTGACATAAAGTGCAATAGAGTACAAGAGTGGCTTAGATTAAAGTTGCAGGCATTGTATTCCAGTCAAGTAGGTTAGCATACAGTGAAATACTATACAGTTGAATGGTGTACATTGTAGTGACATGTACTGGAGTGACATACAGTAGAGTAGGGTATTGTGAAATAGCATAGAGGTTAGTGGTGTAGAGTGGAGTTGCATAGAGTAGAATGGGATAGAATGGAGTCGACGTGGAGTAGAGTGACACACAGTGGAACAGCATACAGTGGAGTGTTGTACAGTAGAGTGAGGTAGAGTGGAGTGGACTAAAGTAGAATAGTAAAGTAGCATACATTGAGTAGTGTCCAGTTGAGTGGCATACAGTGGAGTGGTGTACACTGGAGTGGTGTACACTACAGTTGTGTAGGTTAGAATACTATATAGTAGAGTGACGTAGTGTGAACTGGAATAGAGTGGAGTCAGGTGTAGTAGCATAAAATTTAATAACATTGAGTTGAATGGCTTAGAGCGTGGCTTTCATGGATCCCACTAGCTTTTTTTTACCCATAATGCCCAGAAATGGTCAGACTATGGCTAGAATTACAAGTTTCTGAGAGAGATAATTCACAAATCTGTGATGATCGACCAAAGTCTTAACATCATGTATTCCTACTTTTCTCCCAATAAAAACGTTGCCCCACATCTGTGGGTGGGCCTATAACATGCAATAGAAAAGGTCTTAAATCTAATATGGAAACATTACAATTTTTCTATTTAAATTCAGTCTTTCTGGAGATGCTGCTATATATTTCAGCATAAACGGAAACCTAACAATTTTTGACATTTCTGAAAAAAGACAACTTGTGATGGGTCCACAGTAGCATGGCTTACGTTTATCATACTACTGCTTCTTAGGTGGAATGCCCTCCAATCCTCAAAATATTTAACTAAAATGACAGAATGTTCTCCTGTTTCTAGATTCTGTGGTGTTCTAGAAAAGTTCTATTGCCTAGCATTTCCATATTTCTCCAAATAAAAATGTTTTTCCACTCGTGTGGGTGGGCCTATAACCTGCGACAGGAACATACTCAAACTGTAAAGTGGAAACATCATGATTTTTTTGTCTTTCTATGATGTGCATTATTTGAGCCGTGGATTATTCAGTACCCAGGGAATCTTAACAATCTCAGACATGTATGACATCTGGACACCAGGATAAAGTCCATAGTGATGTGGCTTTCATGGATTCCATCACTTTTTTACCCAGAATGCTCTGCAAATGTATAACTTTGCCTAGGACTACATAATGTTATCATATTTCAAGGAGAGATGGTTTCAAAATCTGAAAGGATAGAAAAAAGTCTTACCACTCTATGTACTCACAATCCAACTGATACAAATGGTGACATAATTGTGTGGGTAGGCCTATCACCCACATCAGGAAAATCTTAAAAATATAAATTGTGAAAATAAATAATTTTTATTTGAATTTCAATCTTTCTGGAGATGTAAATTTGTGTCACATTTTGGCACAAGGTCAGCTAGCACCAAGGGAAACCTACCAACCTCAAACCAATCTAAAAACTGCAAAACCAGGTGAGTATATGGTGATGTGGCTCATGTGAATGCCCCCCTTAGTGAGAACAGCCTATTAACATCAAGCTTTATCAAGCTTTATCTAAAATCACAGAGTCTTCTCATGTTTCTGTAATAGAAAGTTTTAAATTTCTGAAGGCTGGTAAAAGTGCTACCATCCAGCTTTCCCACACTTGTCAAAATCAAAACAGTACCCATCTGTGTGGGCCAGCTATCACCCATCTCAGGAAAGGCCCCAAAGTGTAAGTAGAAACATCAAGATCTTCCACTTGAATTTCAATCTTTCTTGGAATTTGGTAGCTGTGGTCATTGGGTCCATGGTCTGATTATACCAAGGAAACCTACCAAACCCAGATGTTTTCTGAAATCTCAGCACCAAGGAAAATCCAACGCTGTGTGACTTCCATAGTTTTCAACAAATTTTCCTAACCAAATGCCCTGTAAATGACAAATTTTGGCTACAAGTACAGAAGTTCCCCACTGTTCAGTGATGGATAGCTCCAGAATCTACAAGGATTGAAATAGGTCCAACATTCCCAAACTTCTCCCAAGAAAAACAGTACTCCAGTGGTGTGGGTGAGCCTATTACCCATTATAGTAAAAACCACAAAATGCAATGTGTACATTTTTCAGTAGATGTTTAAATAAATGTCATTTCTGAAGCACACACAGAAGTGCTAAATTGATGTTAGTGATTGCTTATGTTCAGGAAGGGACACCTTCACACACATAAACAATCAAAACCCTCAACGCAGACATCCATTCATGATTGTGCAAGGATGCCTGCATTGGAATTGGCAGCTAAATTTAGTGCCAGCACAGGAGACAACAGAGGGGTGCAACGTATTCAACTAAATATAGTACATTCCTGCATTGTGAAAATGACTGAGCACTGCACTGCTAGTTTTAGCACAGTGTCGCACTCCATCATTTTCCTTTAAATATGGGTCCTGGTGTATCATGCAAGATCTAGTAAAAAATTAGACTGTATTAACCAAATGTAATATGAATGTGGTCTTGAGTCTAAAGTGTTAGTCTGTTTCCATCAATGCTTTAAACATACCCACACATGTGAGGCACTGCTTTTCTTGAAAGACAAGTGAGAATTCATGATGGTAAAAATTGTGGATAGAAATCTGTACTACCCTTGCTTCCCTTGGGTTTCATTTTTATAGTGCTGCCCTGGGACTGCAGGGTTTCCAGGGGGCCAAACGTTCTAATGCACAAATGTTTCATTCATTTGCCATGGAAAGCAGGCAGAAATTCAGTGTGTATATGCTCAATGTCAAGACTAGTTACAATGCCTTCAAATAAAGTTATCATAATCAGCTAATCTAGTTGTACTTTCGGCACCCCAATACCCCTCCCCAGCAGATATGTTGAGGATTATGGGCCTGATTATTATCTTGATGGAGGGGTTTCAACCATCACGAATGTGACTGACATTCTGTCTACAGTATTATGAACCCATTATATTCTGCAGTGATTGTAATAGTGCGGACAGGATATCCGTCAGATTTGTGATGGAGAAAACCACTCTGTCAAGATCGTAATCTGGCCCTAAGTGCTTTGTCTCCAAGAAATGGGGCAGAGAGACTGAATGGGCCTCTGGTCATACCATATGTCATAAGAAAAGGTAATTCTAGTTTCTAATATATTGGTTAAACTCCATATTTTTGCATTCAAGTGGGGCAGAAAGACTTTCAGGCCAACGGGGTGGAGAATTGTGACCCAATGCCATCTCATGTTTGTAGTTCACTCCATACATAATTAAAAAAGTGACCTCTGGTAACTACTAGTGCTCTCCTCTCATCTTAGTAGGCATATAAGAAGTAAGCCTCCCATTCTGCCTGCTGGTAGACTGTCTTATATCCCCAGAAGATAGGTGTTGCTGTGTGCAAACATTCTATCATTCCTCCACCGCCCGCATACATGAAAAATATAAGTTAATCTCTCTTGCTCAGTGATACCTCATGCCCCTCTGGATAGGGAGATTTGAAGTAAACCTCCTAATCTGCCTTCCAGAAGAGCCTAAAGCCTTTCTGGGCTCCTCGGGTGGAGGATTTTGGTCAGAAGTAAATACTCAATACAAAATGAAGAAAAGTAATTATTGGTGTCTAATGAGCTTTCTGTTCATTAGGGTGGACAGAATAGGGCAAATCCACAGAATTAGCCACAATGGGTGCAGAACAACTATCTGGGCCCTGGGAGTTAGGGGACAGCCTGATTCCTGCATAGATTTTAGCCCACACCCCTGGGGGGCAGTTTCAGGCATATCACCCAATATACCTCCCAGGGGCAGAGAGATTACATAGGTCATGTGTGAGGGGTATGTAAGGTGCTCTACCCAAATACACATCCCTGGGTGGCTAGTGGGGTAGAATCCTATTCAGGACACCTCCCATGGCAGTCAATGAGCAGAAATCCACAAAGGTTAGCTTCTTTAGGAAAGGGAAGAATCTTCTCCTTCCACAACACAACTCACATTCAGATTGGTGCTCGGGGGCTGAGCAATGTCCTTAAGCACCAACCAAAGTGAAAGCAGCTAGAATTGGAAATTAAAAATATTTTGACCTGGCTAGAAAAAAAGTTTTTTGGCAGCATGAACAGATAGGAGAAGCTTCCAAGATGATTGTATGCACATTGTTTGTTTCTTGCTCAAACCATCTATGATGAATGTTTTTTCTTCTGTAGGGCATTTTTAAAATCTGTATTTCTTAGTCCATATACAATGGGGTTAAAAAGTGGTGATACCACAATATATACCAAAGACATTACCTTGTTTCCTTTCATTGAATATGTTGATGCAGGTCGTGCGTATGTAATACCTAGAGAGCCAAAGAATAAAATAACCACAGTAAGGTGAGAGGCACATGTTGAGAAAGCCTTGTACCTTCCCCCTTTAGACTGAATTTTTATGATAGACAAGACAATGTTAGTAGACGATGTGATAATTAAAAAAAATGCCAAAAGCAACAGCGGAAGCCCTAAGATATAGGTAGTTGTCTCAATCATGTGAGTACTGCTGCATGAAATCTCCAGAAGGGCTGTCACATCACAGAAGAAATGGTTTAGTCTGTGGGGCTCACAGAAGGTGAGCTTAGACATTAAGATAGTGTGTGCTAGTGGGACCATGGAACTAACCGCCCAGCTCCCAGAAACTAGTTGAAAGCACATGCTCTTAGTCATGATGGTCATATAATGTAAGGGGCGGCAGATGGCAACATACCGATCATACGCCATAACTGTGAGGAGAAACAATTCTGTAGACACCATTAGCAAAAAAAAATACATCTGAAGCAGGCATTCAGCAAAGGAAATGTGTCTGTTTTTCAGAAAGAAGTTGGATAGCATCTTTGGGAATATGACTGAAGTATAACTAATGTCAAGGAAGGACAAGTTTGTTAGGAAGAAATACATTGGAATATGCAGATGAGAGCTAGAGAAAATTGTTGCCATAATAAGAAGGTTTCCAACGAAAGCCAACAGGTAAACAATGGAAAACAACACAAACAGGGGAACTTGCATCTGTGGCAGATCTGAAAATCCTACAATGAAGAAGTCTGCTACTGAAGTTATATTCTTTTGTTTCATTTGGCTTCAATGCTGTTAGCCTTGGATCCGAAGACAAGCTGAAAGGAAAAAGGTGCAACTTAAAACTAATTTTTAGAGAAGCATTTTGAGGTGTGCTACTTATTGAAAGCATACCATATTCCAAGTGGGGCAGAATACAAAAGTATATAATAAAAATTGCTTGTTATATTATTATTTCAGAATAGCAGTTACTTGTATATTTACCTAGTTTGTTTTAGTGAAGTAAAATGCAGGAAAATCTATCATAAACTAACCGAGCAACCAAAATCATGTTTTTTCCATTATAAGGATAATATTAAAATATTTTATGTGCAGATTTTAAACAAGCAAATGTAATATTGGCATAATTGTAGGCATATGCAAGTGGAGCATAAAATATAATGACCAAAGATGGCATGGAGATATTTACCAGGAGGATATAGAAAGAGGGAAGCCTGAAATAACCATCAAGAGTCTAAGGTACATAGCCCCATGCGCCACCTTTGCATCACTTTTTGTGACACAATGACAGCACAAACCTTAAAATCGTGACCCATATTTATGGGCTAATGGCACAGGACAGCATCAAAAGGAAAAGGCAGGATGTGCTCTATCTATAGCATACGGTAAATTCTTGTCCTTTTACCCTGTGCTGGTGCACAGTGGGCTGCCTACTGTCAACGCAGACACCATTGCACCATGGTGAATGCAGCACACATGGAAAGAGGGAAAAAAGAAAGAGAACTAAAGATATCCTCCTGGAGAAGCATACGATTTTGAAACATCCCCAGGTTTAAATGTTTTTGTAAATCAAGGGATGTCTTAAAATCCATGGGTGTTGCATGGAAACACCCACCCACCATTGGGTAGAGTTAGGCAACACAGTATTTAACATTGCCTTCCCTTGCTCCATATCTATGACATCATTCAAAGCCACTCAAAGTGGCTCTGCGTGGCCTCATAGATATGATTTCAAGGTTTGCACCACTGTTGCATCACACAATGTATGAAAGGGGCACAAGGGGCTCCAAAATATGCTCCCATTTCTAGGAGGCCACGCAAAAGTACCCAAATTACTTGCAGGTTGACTTACAGACTGATTATGCATGCACAAAATACCCTGCACCTTTTGATCTCGGGCGCCTTACACATGTTTTTAAATCAGTCTTGAAGAGGTAGACTTGGTAGACATACTTTTTCTATCCTTGCTAATTTCCCTCAAAGGTCGATTTGACCTTATGTTGTCTTCATTTCTGAAAGTAACTGAAAACGTTTAGGCCCAAATTTAAGAAGGCCTGGCGCAACATTAATGTATTTTTTTTAATGCTAATGTGGTGGTAGGCTCACAAATTCGCTGCGCCATGTTGACAAAGTGGCGCAATGCATGCATTGCACCACTTTGCAGCCCTTTGCACCATGCATAATGTATGCAAATGGGATGTTCTGTCTCAAGGAGGCCTGAAAAAATGGCACAATTAAATTTCATTGCACCATTTTTGGTGTCAGTTTTAACGCCTGCAGAAAGGAAGTACTCATTGTAATCAATGGGCATCCTTGCACTTTGCCCCACTAGCGTCAAAATGTATTATGCTAGTGGAGCAAAGCACCACAATAGCATCAAAAATGTTTATGCTACTGTTCCTAATACTTTCGTGGTGCGCCACATGGTGGTGTTAGGTGGTGCAAGAAAAGTGGTGCTGCACTGGATGCAGCGCCACTTTTCTTAAATTCTGCCATAATTTCAGGTAACAGTGAGTCCATGCTTGATCCTCCTTCCCTCGGGTCCATTCATCCCTACCAAGAGAGACCTAGAAGGTAGAGTACCATTGATGAATGAGAATTAACATAACATAAAATAAAATATAACGTAACATAACATAGCATATCATAACATAACAACATATAATATCTTAATAGCATAGCATAACACAGCGTAACAAATGACTGAATTGAAATGCCTTTTCACTCAAATTTCTGCCCCTAGCATTTATATGGGTTTCTGTAATTTGAGCTAATGTCGGTCATTTACATCAGTAATTTCATCCATATTCAGAGATTAAACCAAAAAATGCCAAATAAACATATTATCATCACAAACAAACAATTGCATACGTCAAAAAGCTATACCAATATAGTGTAGTTGCCCCACGGGGGCAGAACCCTGTCTGTGAGGTGGCAGCAGCTGTAGCTGAAGCGCAAGCCTCAGAGAGCTGGTTTGGCAGTACTGGGGTCCATGGTAGAGCCCCAGGGTGCATAGGATTGGCTCCCCAGTACCAGATTTGTAATGGAGGGGCAATTCCATGATCTTAGACAGGTTACATGGCCATATTCCAGTTACCATTGTGAAGCTACATATAGGTATAGACCTATATGTAGCAAAGGCGTGTACTGGCATCCCCACACACACAAAGTCTGGGGAAATGGCCCTGAACTATGTGGGGGCACCTTTGCTAGTTCAAGGGTGACCTCACACTTAGTAACTTTGCACCTAACCTTCAGCAAGTGAAGGTTAGACATATAGGTGACTTATAAGTTACTTAAGTGCAGTGAAAATGGCTTTGAAATAGTGTGTGTACTATATCACGTGGGCGGCAGTCCTGTGTAAGAGTTTGTCTGAGCTCCCTATTGGTGGCGAAAGAAATGCTGCGGCCCATATGGATCTCCTGGAACCCCAATACCCTGGGTACCTAGGTACCAAATACTAGGGACTTTTAAGGGGGTTCCAGTATGCCAATTGAAATGGGTAAATGTGGTCACTGGCCTACAGTGACAAATTTAAAAGCAGAGAGAGCATAAGCACTGAGGTTCTGATTATCAGAGCCTCAGTGACACAGTTAGGCACTATACAGGCATACACATTAGGCCACAAACTATGAGCACTGGGGTCCTGGCTAGCAGGATCCCAGTGAGACAGGCAAAACACACTGACATATAGGTTTTTATCTATGAGCACTGGGGTCCTGGCTAACAGGATTCCAGTGACACAGTAAAACACACTGACACACTCACAAATGGGCCAAAAGTGCGGGTAACTATGATAGAAAGAGGCTACTTTCTCACAGCCATGTTGCCACTTTTTGCTGGCCTCCTAACGCCAGAATTACCCCCCTTCTGTACATTATTCCTGACACAGGCATCATGTCGCGCAAGGGGTTACAACGTGGGGCAATGCATGTATTCCGACACTTTGTAAATATGTTGTGGCAAAAATGCCCTTTTAATGCAAAGCATACACTAGGGGCTTGTAAATATGCCCCTAGAGTGCTCCTCCCTACTGACATGGAGGATGCTGCCTAGCCCCCTGCCCTAGACTCAGCGAACTAGCTAAGATGAAAAATAAATTGATAATAAAATACTTTTACTATAATTTTATTTTTCTTCTTTTTTCTTCTGCCTTTCAGGAGTCAGGCAACACTCCTCTGTCACAGTGAGGGGCCACCTCTGTATCTGGTGGCAGATTTAGTTAATAAAGGCACAACACATTGCAGCAATCAAAGCTGCTGTGCTGCATTGCGCTAATGAGAGAAAGCAGCTCAGAAACCTATTTATTATATATGTTTTGCTGCTGCTCTCTTTCAGTGTTTTGGTTCACAAACAGAATGCTTAGCACTATACACAAGCAATTGCACAGTAGTTCGAACAGGGTGCAAGGGTGCCGGCTATGGCACTAGGCACCAGTTTGTGTGCCACCACAGGCAGAAAGGACAGGAATGTGATTTATGCCATTAATATAGGGCAATCCTGCCCTTTCCCTTTGACCCAGGGCAACACAGCAAGAAGCATTTAGTTGGTGCGTCCCTAAATGTAAATGAGGCCCCCAGTTTTTAGATGCATCTCTGGAACTCAAAGGAAACCAGAGGTTCTGCTGCAATGAACGTTTTGTGAGAGATTGTCAATCTTGGAAAATCAGCCTGTCCTTGTTGCTGGTTAAATACTGCAGGCTTCTGAGCACAAAGTACGTGGTCAGTTCAGCTTTATCTGGTCTAGATGTGATTTGTGTAGACTGAAACCTGCACTTGAACCGGATCCCTTTGCCAAGGGATATGAGAACAGAACAGCACAGTACATCAGGGATGGGTGAGTTTCACCATAGGGAAGGTAAACATACAGGACAAAATAAGTAGCCTACACACTTTATCCACCCACCAGCTATCTAGGTTTGATGAGGGGGAGAGACAATTTGTGCTTGCAGACTGGAATATGTGGGATGGCAATTACCAGCTTGTATAAAACCTCTTCTATTATGTGCAGCATGAACACACAAACCAACTTTCAATGAACCCCACCATTCATCAGTCCACACATGAATCCCACATCAGTCCCTACACCCACACAAACAAACATCTTTCATTTACATACCAAGCACAATGAGAAGTGAAAGTATCTCTGAAAAAAAAAAAGAACTTGAGAGTCAGGAGTCAGTCCTGTGTAAACTTAAAATTAACGTTGCCACATAAATTGGTCAATCCTGCCTTATAATTTGGCCCTTTCCTGCTACATAATTCAACAGAGCAAGCAGCTCTTGAAGACCATGAGTGACAAAAACAAACTTTTAATGAGAAACAGTGAAGCAAGATTTGTCAAGGATAGGGTGTCAGAGCTCTGTACAATGATGAAGAAACTAAAAGTGCTTATCGATACAAACTGAAGAGGGTAGGGCAGGTAAGCTGTTAGCCTGGCTGGTAAGACCGGGAGGGGAGGGATCCCCCATCGTGAGCATTCGAGATATGAAAGGCGAGCATAGATTCAGACCAGGCCCTATAAACTACGCCTTCAGGGACTATTATACATACTTGTACCGGAGCCCCAACCAGATAGAGGAAGGGCAACTAGATACATTTCTACGACCACTCCCACTGACTGTACTGGCGCATGAAGGGAGGGACGAGCTTGGGGGACCGGTGACAATATATGAAGTTAGGGAGGCTAACACACAGCTGGCCCCTGGGAGGACACCTGGCACAGATGGTCTCCCAATGGATTTTTACAAAAAATACACAACACTGTTGGCTCCCCAGCTGGTGGAACTATATGCAGAAGCTCTGCACGCTGGACGACTGCCGGACTCTCTCAGAGAGACACTGGTGGTGCCCCTACCCAAATTGAAATCAGGCGAGCCATCAGTCACTAATTTTCACCCGCTATCCATGCTGAATAGCGATTTCAAAATCCTCAGTAAAGTTCTGGCTAATCGATTGCTCCAGCATATACCAGTGCTGATCCACGCGGACCAGAATGGG
The DNA here is from genome assembly GCF_031143425.1 of Pleurodeles waltl. Taxonomy (NCBI): domain Eukaryota; kingdom Metazoa; phylum Chordata; class Amphibia; order Caudata; family Salamandridae; genus Pleurodeles; species Pleurodeles waltl. The sequence goes on from NC_090446.1 coordinate 38,492,778, forward strand.
TTTGTTTCAGGCTGTAGTACGTCACTGAACCTCAGACGTCTCTTTGCCATAATGCAGATGCCAATTACGGAACAACCCCCAACTGGTGCGCTAATAGCTATCGAGTTTGAGAAGGCTTTTGACTCAGTCAGATGGGACTATTTACGAACAGTGATGCTTAGGATGGGGCTAGGGGGAGACTGGGTAAGATGGGTGGACCTGTTATATACATCTCCACTGGCACGAGTAAGAACTGGGAAGACGATCTCAGAACCCTATCCAATACACAGAGGCACCAGGCAGGGTTGTCCATTGTCATCATTATTATTTGCCCTGGCTAACAAACCCCTGGTGGCACAATTTCGTCTGGAAGGAGCGGGCAGGGGGGCAGAATGGGGATAAACTGAGCACATAATCTCACTTTATGCCGACGATGTCCTGATTTATCTTAGGGATGGGGAGACGGGACTGCCCTGGGCACTACAAATATTGGATTGCTTCGGGAATATGTTGGGGTTTCGACTTAACAGGACCAATACGTTTGTCTTCCCTATCACAACAGGGTTGGCATGCCCATCCTCATGCCCTCAGGATATGGTGTGGGCTCCACAAACCATCAAATATTTGGGAGTACAGGTGTACCACGATGTTAAAGATCTCCGAGATGGGAACCTGGGATGGTTCTGGCTGACGTTGAAACTACTGATAATGGCCAGGGTATCACTATCTAAGATGGTGATGTTGCCCACCTCCTTTACTATTTTGTTAACCTCCCGGTGACGATCACGGCATCATGGTTTAGGGAGTTGAATACCTTGCTCAGGGAACTGGTTTGGGACGGAGGCCGAAAGCGCACATCGCTAACAATACTCTGCAGGCCAACTCTAGAGGGTGGACTTGGTGTCCCAGACTTTGAGTCCTACTACTTGGCGTGCCAGTTACTGTGGGTCACCAGATGGATGGCAGTAGGAAGCTGACTGGACAGATGTGTCACGAGCGGCGAAATGAGTTGAGATGACATCAAAGCACAGATGATACACCGGAAGGTGGAACCACAGGATAAAAGTAGAATGACGAAGGTGGCTCTGGTCTGCTGGAGGAGATGCACGCGAAGGGTGGGCGTAGGACTGGCTTACTCGCCTGGAATACCTTTATCGGTACTCCTGGTGGAATCGAAGGGCGGGGACCGGAAGGGAACCGGACTAGGCACATGGGCGAAAGCAGGAGTAGAGACAATTGGGGACCTCTTTAGCAACAGGGTTTTGAGGACATTCACGGAACTGATGGAAAATGGGGGGGTACCGAGTGGACAGTTTCTCCTGTACCAGAGACTAACACATAATTTAATGAAACACTGGGGCACGGTAAACACGGAACCTGCCACTCACCAAGTACTGCACCTAGTGCTGACAGCAGGAGATGACGCTCACTTAAGAACGAAGTTATACAAAACACAGGTTGAAAGCGTAGTGGACCCACTACAACCTCAAAGGGAGAGATGGGAGAGGGCCTTGGGTAGGGATCTCACGGACTCTGAATGGAGGAAGGGAATGGCATACCCGCGGGGCGTATCAAGGAACACACAACTAAGATATACCCAATTCAACTACTTACACAGGGCATACCTTACCCCACATAGATTGACTTTAATATACGGAGGAACTCCCAAGGTATGCCCTAAATGTAATGAGGTGGACGCTGGCTTTGACCACATGGTGTGGCACTGCCCTGACATTCAGAGGGGCTGGGAGAGGTGGTATCCAAACTAAAAGAGTTGCTCCAGATCGAGGTGAACCGGACGCCGGCTGTGTGCCTCCTAGGCCTGAAAACAGGATTAGTAGTGGGGAAGATAAAGGAACGCTTCCTGGATCTAGCACTGGTGCTATTTAGAAAATTAATGGCAATTGGCTGGAGGTCTCTTAGGAGCCCCTTCCTGAGTGAATGGAGACACGACGGGCTGAAATGGGCAAGAGAAGAGCTACAAGCCCTTAAATGTGAAGAAGCGCAGGGCATACGACTAACGGCAATTGCTCCGATATGGGAAGAAATATTGATGAAGTGGGAACAAATAGTCAGGGGAGAGGAAGGAGCTGAGAAGGTGACAGCAGACAAATGAGATCTGATAATGTGAAACAGAGAACACGTGTTACGGGTTGGGACAAGCGAGTAGAGAGGGAAGGACAGGCCCACAACAGAAGGGTGAGACATAATAAGGAATAAGACCGAGATATAGGCCCCCTCAGACCCCTCACCGGTCGGGCCCGGAGAGTAACACGACACACTGGGGAGACCCCAGACATGCACCGAGAGGCAACACAGGGATGTAGATGGCAAGGAGAACCGGGCATCCCCCCTGGTACAAGCCTGCCCCACATCCTACAGTAACTATCCTTAGCATGCTCCCACGCGCGCCATCATGTTAATAGGTTGTTAAGAGTTTGGTTAAGATAAATGGAAAGAGAAGGAGGGATAGCATATTACAAGACAGAGATTGCTGGAGAAGCTACACTCAAGCACATGACAGAGAAAGTGTAACAACGAAACACACTCATAGAGACAAGGTAACATAGATAAGATAAATGGCGAATACAAACTTGCACTGTGGAAGCAAGAAATGTTGGCAAATGATGCGACAAGAAACTGTTGAGTCATATTATTGTTTGTATTTAACCCACGATAAAATGTTAACAAAAAAATATTTTTAAAATAAAAGAAACTAAAAGTCCTTGACTATAGTTAAATAAGCTTTGGGTTGGCATTTTGTAAGCTGTGCATGAATGGGATGCACTGTCCTCTCCATAACTGTGGTGTGAGGTAAGTAAGAAGGGATGTGAAGTAAATGGTAGCTAAGCAAAGTACTCCTTTACCTCCCATTGCACTGTGTAAAACTCAAAAGTGCCATGGTCGCCATGAGCATGACTGAGAAACAAAAGAAACAATGAAAATCAACTGGTTGTTATGCGACTCGCTCAAATACTGCAGATCGAAATCCAGCTGTATAAAATTTGAAATCACTGTATGCGCAACTGAAAAACAAAACAGACAGTGACAAGTAAGTGACACTTTTTTGCATGGCTCAGACGCAAAATCTCATCTTTTAAATTATCATAATTTACTCAAATGTACCCATGATAGACCTGCAAAATGTTTATGAAGTGTTAAGATGGGATGTCACTTATTGTGATGTCAGTTCCCGTTAAGTGTTGGGTTGTTATGTCACTTGCTGTAATACCATGATGTCAATTGTATACTGCCTAACTTGCCTGTCCCCCACTTTTTTTAGGAGTTGTGTCCTGATTACCAATGCACAAGTGCCCAAATCTAACATTAAGGCAGTTATGTACTCTTATAGGGTGAGGCAGTATTTGTAATGGGACAAGTGGAGAAACGCTCTGTTGTAGACATTTTGTGGATTCCTCATTCTTCTGGATGTTTCTAACACAGAAATGTAAAGAAAATGTGAGATTTTAGCCAAAGTAGGAGGCATCCAGGGTATTACGTGTAGGAAAACATTATGAGATCCATGCAAAACAAACCACACGGAAATCTGTTGATTGACTACTTTTCAACAATGAGCAGGTTTGCTGGGTTTCCCAAGTTTCCTTCCGAACTAGGGCTCAAAACCCACAGCTACCCACATTTAAAAAAAAGGATCCTTTTTCAAGGGAAAAATGTGATGTGTCCATGTTGCACTCCGTTTCCTGTAGTGGGCACTAGGCCTACCCACACAAGTAAAGTACCATAATAATCTGAAGACTTGAAGGAATGCTTGTTGGAAGGAAGTTTGTACACCCCCACAGATTTCATAACTTTCCACCGCATAAATGTGAGGAAAACTGTTTTTTAAGCAATGTTTGCAAGGGATTCTAGCTAAAAAACACCTAGTGATACACAAGCATGTTATTCTACCCTTGAGTTCCCCAGGTATCTAGTTTTTAAAGATTTGCAGGTTTGCTGGATTTGCCTATGTGCCAATTATACTGGGGCCAAACATCCACAGCTACCCACTTTGCAAAAAAGGGCCAGTTTTGAGTGGAAAATGTGATGTGTCCCTGTTGCATTTTGGGCCCTTTCCTATCCCAGGCACTAGGGCTACCCACAAAAGTGAGATACTATTTTTAGCAGCAGACTTCAGGGAATGCTGGGTGTAAGGATGTTTATGCCTTCCTGCAGATTCTAGAAGATTCCATCAGAGAAGTTTGAGTGAAATTTTTTTTTAGTCAAGTTTCTGAGTAAAACAAAACTAGCAAGACCAACTCTATATTCCACAGCAACACAAGCTTTCAAAAAATGCCATCACAGAATGTGAGGACATTGTGTTTTTAGTCAAAGCTTAATGTTTGCAAGAGATTCCAAGAGAGAGCCACACAGGTCACCCCACACTGGATTACCATAAGTGTCTAGTGTTTAAAAATGTGAAGGTTTGCTAAGTTCCACTAGCTCCCAGCTAAGCTCAGGCCCAAATCTATACCTCACCACTTTATGAAAGAGGGCAAGTTTTGAGTGGAAAAATTTGATTTGTCCATGTTGTGTTTTTTAGCCCTTTTCTGTTGCAGGCACTATGCCTATCCACACTGTTGGACCTGGCATCCTTGGCACGTTTTCTCCTATCTTTTTGCCTCTGTTTCCTCTATTTTGATTGTGTGCTGGATTTAGTTTTTGCTGGCTTTGGTACTCTGGGCACTTTAGCACCACTGACCAGTGCTAAAGTGCAAGTGCTCTCTGTCTAAATTGTATTGGTAGTTGGCGTTTCCATGATTGGCATATTTGACTTACTAGTAAGTCCCTAGTAAAGTGCACTAGAGGTTCTAGGGTCTGTTAATCAAATGCTGCTAGTGGGCCTACAGCACTTATTGTGCCACCTACATGAGTAGCCCTGTAAACATGTCCAGACCTGCCCTAGCAGAGTCTGTCTGTGCAGTCCGGCACTGCCAATTTGACCTGGCAAGTGTACTCAATTGCCAGGCCCAAAACTTTCCTTTTGTAGGTCAACCCTGTGTTTGTCCTCACACAATACAGTCTCAAAACCCCTAGAGTGTGACTGGGGCAAGGTAAGGATGAGGCAGGGTTTTGTGCACAACAAAGACTTTCCTTTGAAGTTTGCCTTCTTCAAAGGCAGAAATGAGTATAAGTATTGAACTCTAAAGCCTTCACTTATAGAACCCCTCTGGATTAAGAAGAGACTCTGTGAGGAGGAGTACTGTCCCTTTGCTGTGTGTGTGCTTTGCTGGGTTGACCTGCAGTTGCTGCTTCTGCCTAGGAGAGGGTAAAGACTGGACTTTGCTGTTTATACTGCTTGTGAAGTTTCTCCATAGGCTTCGACTGAATTTGGCTTCTGTTAAGAAGTCTCAGGAACATCAAAGACTTCTTCTGCCAGCACCTGGGCTCTCTTGCTGAGAGCCCTGACCTGCCGAGTGGCACCACTTCCAGTCTCTGGACCCTTGGAAGGAGAAGCTGATAAAACCTGAGTGAAAATCCATGCACAAGCGACAGAAAAATCAATTCAGCACCTGCATTTCCCCTGCAAAAAATCAACACAGCATCTGCATTGTGTCTTTGAACTTGACACAGCACCCAAACCGCAGCTATAAAATGGACACAACACCTGCCTCACAGCTGCAGAAATCAATGCATTGCCTTCTCAGTGTGGCTTCATCGTTGCTATGTGTCTGGGTTTTCCACTCATTGCCCTTGGGTGCCAAAACTTCAAATTGACCGCACGGTCCCGAGGCTACTCACCCACAATCAAGACATCGCTCTCCTGCAGGGAGAGAACAGATGCATCGCCTATCTGACTGGTAATAAACTGACACACCACCTCACTTGTGAGTAAGGAATCAATGCATCGCTTGCTTTTCTGATGCACCTTGGCCCTGACAACTTTTTTGTATGCTTACCAGGTTCTTTGTGCTAAAACAACACATCCATTGAGTTTTTAAGAACTACAACTCTTTTTACTCTAACTTGTGATATTTTTACTTTTGCATGTTGGATTTTTGTTGTTTTGGTCTTGTTTGATTCAGATAGATATTGGATATTTTTCTAAACTTGTATGGAGTCCTTTTGTGGTGTTTTTACCGTGTTACTGTGTGTGTTTGTACAAATACTTTGCACTTTGCCTCTGAGATAAGCCTGACTGCTTGTGCCAAGCTACCGGGGGGGGGGGGGTGAGGTGAGAAGGGGTTATCATAGGAGTGTGACTCCCTTACCCGGACTAGATTGAGTGTCCTTACTTAGACAGGGCATAAACCGACTGCCAACTAGAGACCCGATTGCTAACACACACAAATGAGGTACAATTTCTACCAAGAGTTTGGGAATGCTGTCTGGAAGGCAAATTGTAGCTTACAATAGATTCCAGAATTTTACAACCTAGAAATGTAACGAAAATGTGTTTTTCATCAGGGTTTAAGGTTTGCAAGGGATTCTGGGTAAGAAACTCTTGGGAAAGTCTCGCAAGTCACCCACCATAAATTCCCCCATGTGTCTAGTTTTCAAAAATTAGCGTGTTTGCTATGTTTCCCTAGGTGCAAGCTGAGATAGGGCTCAAAGTCCACAGCTACCCACTTTGCTTAAATAAGGGTCAGTTTGGAGTGGAAAATGTGATGTGTCTATAGGAAAGGGCCTTTTTTAAATGGTCACCCCCACACTTTTTGCTCTCGATGCTGTTTGTTATGACTATGAAAGTACACTGGAACCTGTTAACCAGGCCTCAAAGTCAGTGCTCTCTCCCTAAATTGGCAAAAAAAATTGGTATCCACACATTAACTCCCTCATAAGTCCATAGTATATGGTACCAGTGGTACCCAGGGCATGGGTGTTACAGGTGTCATCAGAGCCTGAAGTACAGCCCAAGTAAATTGCTGACAGCAGGCTTGCCATTGCTGACTGCAGAAGCAGTGTGAACTGTTCTAACTTGATTGTGCCTACACCACGTACTACGTTTATTATATGTCAGTCACCCCTAAGGAAGACCTCCAGAGCCTAGAAGGCAGGGTGTGTTATATTAAAGGTATACACATATAAGTGCAAGGTTATATGTCCCAATAGTGTTTTTTTCAATTAAAGGCCAACATAAGTGTACAACGTCCCATAGGATACCATAGGCTTGCACCCAGCAAACCAGAGGTCACCAGCTCCCTTATGGTACTGCTGAAATGGGTCATGCTTGGAATCAAACAATGTGCCTTCTCACCTGTGACATCAATCTCATGTCACAGGCGATGCAACATGGACTCAGAGCAACCTTAGAGGTTACCTACTGAGTTCTCCCAGTTTTCCTGTGCTCTGATTTCCAGCTCGCTGCTGCTAAGACAGGATTCGGACTCCCCCCCGGGCAAAAATGAAAACACTCCCAAGAATCATTACAATGGCCTGGATGGGAAGGAGGTCACTCCTCCATCCTCCAAAGGAAGGCTAGTGAACTGGCACATCAAGGAGGTAAGCTTCAAAGGGCATACCACCTCTGATATGAAAACATGCTGTCCTACAGTAAAGGACAAAGCAGTCCCCTGACCAGGCAAAATTGCACCTGGGCAGGCAGAAAAATTAGTTAGTCAGGAGGTGTACACTACCAGAAGGCTAGCCACACCTCTAGGGTTGGCAGCCTGGTTTGTTCATTTGAGGAAGACATTTCCTATCTTGAAAAGTAGCAAAATTAAGGGTTCTAGGTAGAAAAGGGGCCACAACCCACCGGATGGGGTCACCTCAGGGGCAGATTATCTGCTGGGCTACTAGCTTGTTTTCTACTTGTACCACACACATGACACCCCTAAATTTTAGACTTTAAGGGGCACCACTGGCACCAGAACCTCAGATCTGGAACAATTTTTGTGGACAAGAAGAGATTTTCATCACTGACAGCAGGAACATGCACAAAGACAAGGTGTGATATCTTAAACCTCTGGCAACCTTCCTGTTGCTGCCCAACTGCAACTTCCTAGACCAAAGAATGATTTCCTCAGCAAGAGAGAACACTTTGTGAGTCAAAGGCAAGACCTGACTATCTTGGACTAGTGACAGTAGTCACTAGCACACCGCAAGTTAAAAACATCAGGGTAATGTCGGGCCACAGACGTTCATGACCGCCTGATCCCGGAGCTCCGCATGGTGGCGGGCCCTGGATGGAGGAGGGGCACCTTGGGGGGCAATGAGAGCCACCATCTGTGACCCGAAGGACTTTGCTGATAGTGTGGACCGGTTGGGTGGCCGGGTCAGAGGCCCTCCATCGTGGGCATCTGTCGGTCCCCGCAGCCGTGTGAATGAGGCCTAGTCAGATAAATGCAGCAGCTGCCTCGAGTAGGAACCAGGCGAGGCTGGCTGCATGCAAGGACCACACCAAGGAGACGTCGGCCCCCGCTGGCACCGCTGCAAAGGAAATCATAGGGGCTTCCTGTTGGACACCCCCTCCCTCACAGCATTGGGAGCCATAGCAGGCTAGAGATCCGGTCCCCAGGGGACCTTCTGAACGCAGTGGGGGGCGGCACCTGCAGGTTAGAACTGCAGCAGGCCGTGGGTGACCCCACTCAAAGGAGGAAATCTGACTGCTCCCCCACGGCTAACCCTACAGTAACACCAGGATCCTCCAGCACCTCCCTGCCTACCCCCTCCTCCCTCCCTGGGGACCAGCATTATCCTCACTGAGTGTCCCGTCGCGCACACAAGCACACAAGTGGGACTGTGAAATAACTGCCACCTGCTCCAGCTATAGCTTTACCTGGAGTGGTATGGTCCAAGGCTATCCATGGTGGCACACGGACAGAGCATAGGGGCACACTATGAGGTAAATATCTGCCTATCTGCCTGTCCCCACAACAGACAATCCTGCCTGCTTTTCCCGTAGCGCTGATCATAACGACTTGTAGGGAGATGACTGTTTTCTCCCTGATCAAGTGAGTCCAGGTCAGACTGCAGCTTTGCCATTTGAAGGGGACCCTCTTGGAGCAGGAGGCGCAGGACAGCACACAGTGTCACCTTTAATGAATTCTGAACTCTGGACCAAGAACGGGTGGTGACCCGGGCTGCCTGACTTCCCCTCCTTTGCACAAGGGTGAAAAAGTGTTGATACCCCCACCTGAAGAAAGACCCTGGCCCTAGCCTGGGCTGCGGTAGTGATCAGGACAAGACCAGGCCATGGACAGAGGCTGTGTCTTCACTGAGCTGACTCCCACAGCTGCTGCGACATGGAGACCTTCCCACTCTTCTTTCCCCTGCTGCACTATATCCTGCATATCCACCAAGAACGCAGCCCCCAGAACACAGCCCTATGTGTGACCCTTCTGTTCCCCTTCCTTACCCATCCCATTCTATATCCTATCCTCTTCACCCTACTCTAACTTGCTATAGCTCCCTGGGTGGGTTCCCAGCATCCCTCGCCCCTCCCCCTTCCACTGACTGGGAATCGAGGGAGCCTTACCTTTTGCTCTGAATAACAGCCCCGTACCCCCGCCTTCCCTTTCACAGCTCTCCCCCACACACCACTCGGTACTACTCCCTCTCCCGCCCTCCATACCCTCCCCTTCTGTGTGTTGCATGCCTTTGTAACCTTCACGGCCTGCCAGCCCCCTATCCCCTCCCCCCACCAAGTCCAGGTCCTGGAACTTCAACGGCTTGACCCACTATGTGAAATGAAAAAAGGTACTCTGGTTTTAGTTTAGTTTAGTTTTATGCATTTATAAAGCGCGTAGCTACCCTAGGGCATCCCAGCGCTGAAGGGACAGGAAAGTTCTAGAAGAGAGCAGGAAGGATAGGCTAGCGAATGAAGAGAATGGTTTTCAACCTCTTCCTAAAAAGAGATTCAGAGGGTTCATAGCAGAGCTCAAGAGGTAAGGCATTCCAGAGATGAGCAGCCTTGATGAAAAAGGAGTTTCCACCCCATGATCTATTAACGCGGGGTATATGAATCTGCCGGGCAAAAGAAGATCTAAGGTGTCTTGGAGGAGCGTAAATGGAAATGTGTTTTCTGAGGAAATATGGACCTTTGTTATGCAGGGCTCTGTGGGTGATAGACATGGATTTAAAGTGTATGTGCTGTTTGACCGGCAGCCAATGGAGTGCTGCAAGAGCCGGCTTGGCGGATACATGTCTGGGACAGTTCATAAGGAGCCTAGGTGCCGTATTCTGTACAATCTGCAGCTTACTTACTACATATTCCGGGGAACTAAGATAAAGAGAATCTCCAGTCAAAAGGGACTGATATAGCTCTCCTATAGGAGAAGCATCTTGATGATGTTGAATCCAGTAAACTGGACCGAGACTGGGTAGGAAAACGATATTTAGTTGTGTCCAAATTCGCAGATGGCGGGGGACGTGACGCCTAAGAAATGTGGATTAGCGATTCTACTTTGCAAGACTTTACCTGTTACCGTTATCAAATCATGGTCTGACCCTGAGGGGAGATTTATGTTGGCTAAACTGAAAATTGTGGATTTATCGCTCTGAGCCAGCTCAGTATACGTGCCTACAGGCTCTAAATGCTTGTTCCTCCTCCACATCAACAATCTTCTTACTGTGATCAGACCTCCCTTTACATGATACGGTGTGATTGGAACCTAGCTCGAGACGCAGTGCTTTACAGGACCGGTCCCAAGGATGTCGGTAACAATCAGGACAGGGTAATACTGGTAGACGTGCCCTCAGATCATAAGCTGGTGAACTACTGGAGACTTACACACCCGGCATTATTCCATTTTATTTCTGAATGGTGATATTAAAATACTTGCTAGCGTCCTGGTGGCCCACTTATGCAAGGTTACCCCATCCTCAATTCATCATATGCAGGTGGGGTTTGTCCAGGACAAACCTCTGGAAACTCACACCCTCTCACACGCGCTGTGGGAAGAACTCCTCGGATGAAGCCTTAGCCCGGTCCCTCGATGCTGAAGATCCACTGCCCCTCCCACACCGGAGGAATGGATGGTAGCGATGGTCAGGACCACCGCCCATGAATGCGTCATCTACCACATGCAAGACCAAACTACCTTGTATAGGCAGACATGGTGCCATTCCTCTCTGGGAACTCATAGTGTGTTTACTACCCAACTACCCCAATCTCAACCACTGTTGCTAATGATACAACTTTCGTCTTCCATCTTTTTACTGTACCCTCCCCTCTCCTCCATTTTCTATTGGACCTCCAGAAGGAGAGATAGCTTCTGTATGAGGCTGGTCTGGTTTGTAGTGGGTACCTAAGGTACTTACACCTTATACCAGGTCCAGTTATCCCTTATTAGTGAAATATAGGCAGTGTCTAGAAGCCAGGCTCTCTAGGGGTAGAGTGGATGAGCAGCCAAGGCCTAACTAGGAGGCATGCAAAGCTCTTGCAATACCACTGTAGTGACACAGTACTCACACACATAAAAGAAAATACCCATGGTACAAAAATAAAGGTACTGCCAAGCTGCACTGCCAATGTAGTAGGCTGGCTAGTTTGTGTCAATGGATTCTGCCAACAATCCTTGGCACCCGCAAAGCTTGCGGTTAGTGGAAAATGTCTCTGCCCGGGACCAGGAAGGACCAGGTCAACTCTACGCAGGAGAAGGAGTCAGAGGGGCCTCCCAGCAGTTCAGAGAGCCCACAGAAGACTAGGCACCTCAACAGGAATCCCACAGGACAGGGACAAAGAAGGTGCAAAAGGAAGCCCATGCAGCATTATAACAAAGGGTCCCACGCCGCCAGAGAACCACACAGGAAGTTGTGCGTCACAGGAGGGAGTGCTGGGAGCTGGAGCTGCACGGTGCATGAAGAACTTCGTGGAAGGATGCACATAAGCCTTGGCAACCTCAAATCATGCGGTGCACGGGGTCCTCTCTTGCATGGGGAGGCACGTTCTTACCTCCACCAAAGTTGAACAGTAGGATGTCAGGACCGTGGGGACCACTTCAGGCCACCACCTGTGATGCTTGATCCATGAACTTCGTCTACAGAGGGGACCCAAGCTACCGGTTATTAATGCAGAGAGGTGCCTGCTGAAGCAGGAGCGAGACTCCTTCACCCCAAGGGAGATTCCTTTGCTCTTCTGGTGCAGGCTGAAGACAGGGAGTCCTCTGAGGATAGATGACCAGGAACCAGTTGCAGTTACTGGCAGGAGCTGAAAATACAAAGTTGCAAAACTCGTCTTGGCCTCTTTGTTGCAGTTTGTAGAGTTCCTTGAGGGTCCAGATACAGTTTCTTTGATGGGAACGTGAAGTAAATTATGCAGAGGATTCCTGCTGGAGTCCCGCAATCTGAATCTGAAGAACCACCCAAAGAAGAGACCCAATATAGCCCTGAAAGGGGGATTGGTCAGTTACACAGTTAAACACCTATCAAGGGAGTGCTCTGACTTCACCTGCTGGCATTGGCCACTCAGATCCTCCCAGAGTTCCCAGCCAACATTAGAAAGAAAATGGCAGAACCCTGAGCACCACACTAAGGGTGGTGATGGACAGGGGAGTGGTCACTCCCCTTTCCTTTGTCCAGTTTTGCGCCAGAGTAGGGGCTGGGGTCCCTGAACTTTTGTTGACTGGATTATGCAAAGAGGGGACCAAATGTGCCCTGCACAGCATTTCCAGTGGCTTGGGGAGGCGACCCCTCCCAAGCCTGTAACACATATTTCCTTTGGGAGGGGGTTTAACACCCCCTCCCAAAGGAAATCCTTTGTTTCTGCCTTCCTGACCTCGAGCTCTACAAGCAGCAGGAGGGCAGAAACCTGTCTGAGGGGTGGCAGCAGCTGGCGCTGTTGGAAAACCTCAGAAGGCTGAAATGGCAATGCTGGGGGTCCTCTAAGGAGCCCCAAGAGTGCATAGAATCATACAATCAATGCTTTCAGAAGCCTAGGGTATGATTCCAACATGTTTGATAGCAAACATGCCTATGTTCGGAGTTATCATTATGTATCTAGACATTGGTAGTGACCTATGTCTAGTGCACATATAAAATGGCGTCCCCACACTCATGAAGTCTGAGAATATGGTCCTTGAGATTGTGGGGACACCTATGCTAGTGAAGGGGTGCTCTCACACACATATAGTCTGCACCCTGCCTTCAGGGCTTGAAGGCCTGCCATAGGGGTGACCTATGAGTGTCCTGGTGCAGTGTAAATGGCAGTGAAAGGGTTCATGCACCTTTTTCAGCAGGCTGAAATGGCAGTCCTGCAGAAGCCTTTGCATGGGCCCCCTATGGGTGGCAAAATATATGGTGCAGCCCATAGGGATCCCCTGGAACCTCAATGCCCTGGGTATCGAAGTACCATATACTAGTTACTTATAAGGGGGCACCAGTATGCTATTTGTGGATGAAATACTGGGTTACCAACAAGCATACATTAAGGGAGAGAGCATAACTACTGGGGTCCTGGTTAGCAGGATCCCAGTAGACACAGTCAAACACACTGACAAAACAGTAAAGCACACTGACAAACATGCCAGTAGTGGGGGTAACCAAGCTAGAAAGAAGATACTTTCCTACAGCTTCTCTTCCACCTAACCACTTCAAAGGCTTGTTGGTGGCCAGTCCGGTCATCACCTCCTTTACTTGAAGCTGCAACGCAAGGGTACTCCACAACTCCTGCATCCAATGTCACCAGTGGCTCTGTTGTCAAGTTTTTGTATCTGTTTCCTTGACTGCATGGTCACAGTGGAAAAGCCAACAGATGCAGCTCTCATTCTGCACAAAGGATAGCCAAGCATATCCCTGCACCTGAGATTCACATGCTAGGTAGAGTTGTTCTACCTGGTGAATCCTGGTCCAGGGCCCACACAAGCCTAATCCTCAGTGGGCTCCCATGAACTTGACCTGCAAGTGACATAGGGCCTGATTACAACTTTGGAGGAGGTGTTAATCCATCCCAAAAGTGACGGTAAAGTGACGGATATACCACCAGCAATATTACGAGTCCATTATATCCTATGGAACTCGTAATACGGCTGGTGGTATATCCGTCACATTTGGGACGGATTAACACCTCCTCCAAAGTTGTAATCAGGCCCATAGTGTCACAAGTACCATTTTCCATAACCCGCAGCTCCCACATTCAGCACTAAGAACAGCTAGGACACCTCTGCACCTGGGCCCGATGAGCCTGGTATAATTGGGCGGACTGTTGCAGTTTGTTCCTAGGACTACCAGTGGGTTCCTCTGTAGTAACCCCTCAAAGTGTCACTAGTGTTTTTCCCTATTGACCCCAATGGTGAAAGTTTGACAGCGTGAACTGCATTTTATCACTTTTCTTTTGAACATTCATAATTCTGGTTATACATATCTGATTTTGCTTTGATATTGGATTTCTTTAGAGTTGTGTCAACTATTGTTCATGTTGGTACTCTGAAACACATGTTCCTCTAGTAAAACCTGACTGCTCTTTGCTTCACTACCAGGACTGAGCTAAAGATTTATTTCTGTGAATACAAAGGACCATCTTTGGGTTATTGTGAGAGTTTTACATATTTAAATCTAACATGCATCACTGCATAATACTCAACTATCCTACAGTGTTCATTATGGGCCTATTCATGCATTGGGTACGAAGACTACAGACACAAGTGAGGTACCATTTGGGGGAATGCTGGGTGGGAGGACGACAGTACTTCCCACTGATTCCAGAATGTGTCTTTTAGTCACAGTTTGTGGTTTGCAAGAGATTTTGGGAAACAAAGCCTAGTGAGAGCCACGCAAGTCACCCCACACTGGATTACCACACGTGTCTGATATTTTAAAATGTGCATGTTTGCTAGGTTTTCTTAAGTGCTGGCTGAGCTAGAGACTAATATACGCAGCTTCTCACTTTGCAAAAAGGGACTGTTTTCAGTGGAAATCTGTGATGTGTCCATGTTGCATTTTGTGCTCTTTTTTGCCGCCGCCACTGGGTCTCCCCACTTAGCCGAGGTACATTTTTATCAAGAGACTTGTGCGAATGCTGGGTGGAAGGAGGATTGTGCTTCTCACAGAACTTCCCATCACAGAAATTTGAGAAAAATTTGTTTTTTGGCAATGTTTGACGTTTGCAAGGACATTTTGTTGAGAGAACCTTGGAAGAATCATGCAAGCCACCCCACCCTAGATTCCTTCAGGTGTCTAGCTGTCAGGTTTGTGCAGGTTTGCTGGATTCGTTAAGTGCAGGCTGAGTTAGGTGACAGCAGGAAAAAACATTTGATGCCTATGTTGTGTTTTGAACCTTTTTCTGTCATGTGTCCTAGGCCTACTCACGAAGATTGGAAGATATGTGGAAGTATAGAATATTAAAACATTTGGTATTAACAATTGGATTTCATTGCATTTGTTCCTTCCAAATATAAGGGAGTGTGTCTGAAAGAAGGCATTTAAAAAAAGAAAATCATGTGCTAGTAAGATTACTCACATTTAACACACCTGTATTAAAAACCACTGCTCCTAAACTCTGTATCTTGTGCCCATTTCAGAAATACATAGGTTTCTTGATGCCCATTGTTCTCTCTACCTACATCACCATAGGATTTGATATATACTAGGTACACAATGAAAGACCATTGTAGTTTGCAGCTCATTTGTTGTCTCTGTGAACCTTGGGTTCTTGGAAAACCTACAAACTCTATATATCTGCGCAATTGGATTGGTATGATGGGCATAATGTATAATGTATATTGCTTTTGTAAATTGGTCATTGTGACACAAAGTTACACATGAAAACTTTGGCCCTTATTACAACTTTGGCGGTCTGTTTTGAAAGACGACTGAAGCCGCTGGCACTGAAAGAGCACCAGTCTTAAGACCATCCTATTACGACGGATTTTGGAATTTCGCCCAAAATCGGGTGGAAGTCGGACAGGTGTTGTGCTGACGGTCGACAGTGATGAGGTGGTCCCACTGCCTGCACCTCCATGTCAAAAAGAGCCTGCACACCATATTCTGACCCCTAATATGGTGTGGTAATGTCCTGATGGGGGGGCGCTGCCGGCGGTGGAACTGCCGGAACCCGTCCCCTCCCAGACGACCTCTTTGACGGATGAGGTAAGAGATCACCTGACATGGAAGGGGGTGGGTTAGTGTGAGTACGTGTGTGAGTGATTGTGGTCGGGGTGAGGGGTGTGTGTGAGTGTTTGTAGGTTAGGGTGGGGTGTGCGTGAGTGTTTGTGGATGGGGTGATTTGCGTGTGTGCGGGTGTGAGCGATTCAGTGCATGAGTGCGATTGAGCAGAGGGAAGAGGTGAGTGAGTGTATGTGTGTGCATGTGTATGTCAGTGGACGGGGAGGGGGTTGCATATGTATGTAAGTAGATAAGGGAGGGGGTGCATGTGCATTTAACTGGACGGGGAGGAGGTGCATGTTTGTGTGAGTGGACGGAGAGAGAGGGTGTGTGCTAGTAAGCAGTTGGGGTGGCGGAGTGAATGTGTGTATGCAGTTGGGGTGGGAGGGAGGAGTGAATGCATTTATCCAGTTTAGGATATGAATACATGTATGCAGTTGGGGAGAGAGTGTTGAATGCATGCGTGTATGCAAGGGAAGGTCTATGTATGTGTGCGTGTGAGTTATGAATGGGTGTGCCTGAGTGCGTGTTTGTGTATGTATGTTCGAGTGAATGGGGGTATATGTTGCGAGTGAATGGGTGAGTGGGGGCGAGTAATTCTAAGTGTGTTGAAGTGTGTGGGTGCATGTGTGCAGGTGTGTGGATGTGTTGGGGGGTGTTTCCAGACAACAGGAATGAAGATTCCTATCGCCAAGTACAGTACTGTCAGCTTTTCATGGCAGTGCGACCGCCATAAATATTCTGGCGGTCTGCACCTAATAATACTGCTAGTGGTATTATGGCAGCTGCCCGGCCGGAAGTGCTCACCTCCAACCCAGAAGAGCACAGAAAAGCTGCGGGCGAGGCTTAGGCCAAAACGCCAAACTCGTAATTTGGTGGTCTTCACCGCCGGCCCATCAGCGGTGAGACCGCCACCACAGGTCTGGTAGTCTTAAGACCGGCAGACTCGTAATAAGGCCCTTTGTCACAAATGGAAGATTTGCCCTACTCATTTTCAATATATCTTTAATTGAGCATTCTGATTCTTTGGGGAAACCTTGAGTGATCTAGAAATATGGCCCATTGCTGAATTAATATTTACTACTTTTCTTAAATCTTTAGCTTTCCAAGATTACCAATGTGTGCCACATTGGTTTCCCCTACTAACTGAAAGAAGGTTGGAAGCACAACAAATAGGAAAAATGGGCTACATATTTGAAAAATAGCAAAACTGTGGCAAGAATTAGACATTTTAATTCAGCTCAACACGTTCCTGAAAGCCCGTAAGATGGCGACTATAGCACAGCAAACTGTTTGTACATTTTGTTTTTAGGGAAAAAAACAGGGGGGCAGATTTTTTAAGAAAAGTGGCACTGCACCCAGTACAATGCCACTTTTCTTGTGACCCTTAGTGCCCCCCTCTCCACCATGTGTGCACTGTATTTAAAATACGGTGCACCATGGCACAGAGGAGGGGGGAATAGCATCATTATTTTTTTACCCTATTGATGTATAATTTAGGATTAGTGCCAAAATTTCAGAGCTAACCCTGAACAGTAAAGGGTCCCATTTTAACCAATGGTGCGCTCCCTTTTAAGGCCTGCTCTGAACAGGTATAAAAAATGCTGAAAAAAATGGTACAAAGAAATCTTTTAGATTTCTTTGCACCATTTTTTCAGCCCCCTAACGGGGATACACCCCTCTTACATACATTATGCCTGTCTCCATCATATCGTGGAGGAAGGGGTTACAAAGTGACGCAATGCATGCATTGAACCATTTTGTAAATCTGGCGTGAAGATTTTGGCCTTGGTTGTCCACATTCGCGTGAAAAAATGATGCTAATGTGACACAAGGAGGCAATAGTGTGCAAAAGTAGCCTCTTTCTAGCATGGTTAGCCCCACTTTTGTCCTGTTTGTGAGTGTGTCAGTGTGTTTTTACTGTGTCACTAGGATCCTGCTAGCCAGGACCCCAGAGCGCATAGTGAAAACCCTATATGTCTGTGTGTTTTGCCTGTCTCACTGGGATCCTGCTGGTTAGGGCCCCAGTGCTCCTAGTTTGTGGTCTAATGTGTGTGTTGTCAGTAGTGCTTAACTGTGTCACTGAGGCTCTGCTAACCAGAACCTCAGTGCTTATGCTTTCTCTGCTTTTAAATTTGTCACTATAGGCTAGTGACTTTATATACCAATTTTATTTGGCACGCTAAGTCCCTTGTATATGGTACCTAGGTACCCAGGGCATTTGGGTTCCAGGAGATCCTTATGGGGTGCAGCATTTCTTTTGACACAAACCCTTGCACAGGACTGCCACTGCAGCCTGCGAGAAATAGTGCACACACTATTTCACAGCCATTTTCACTGCACTTAAGTAACTTATAAGTCACCTATATGTCTAACCTTCATTTACTGAAGGTTAGGTGCAGAGTTACTAAGTGTGAGGGCACCCTTGCACTGGCAAAGGTGCCCCCACATAGTTCAGGGCCATTTCCCCAGACTTTGTGTGTGTGGGGATGCCAGTACACGCCTTTGCTACATATAGGTCTATACCTATATGTAGCTTCACAATGGTAACTCGAATATGGCCATGTAACCTGTCTAAGATCATGGAATTGCCCCCCCATTACAAATCTGGTACTGGGGAGCCAATTCCATGCATCCTGGGGCTCTACCATGGACCCCCAGTACTGCCAAACCAGCTCTCTGAGGCTTGCGCTGTAGCTACAGCTGCTGCCACCTCACAGACAGGGTTCGCCACCTGGGGTCTGGGCAGCATTTCTTTTGCCACAAACCCTTGCACTGGACTGCCACTGCAGCCTGCGAGAAATAGTGCACACACTATTTCACAGCCATTTTCACTACACTTAAGTAACTTATAAGTCACCTATTTGTCTAACCTTCATTTACTGAAGGTTAGGTGCAGAGTTACTAAGTGTGAGGGCACCCTTGCACTGGCAAAGGTGCCCCCACATAGTTCAGGGCCACTTCCAGGGACTTTGTGGGTGCAGGGATGCTATTACATGCGTGCACTACATATAGGTCAATACCTATATGTAGCTTCACAATGGTAACTCCGAATATGGCCATGTAAGGTGTCTAAGATCATGGGATTGTCCCCCATTCCTAATCTGGTATTGGAGAGACAATTCCATACATCCTGGGGGCTCCACCATGGACACCCAGTACTGCCAAATCAGCTCTCTGAGGCTTGCGATGCAGCCACAGCTGCTGCCACATCACAAACAGGGTTCTGCCCTCCTGAGGTCTGAGCAGCTCAGTCCCAGGAAGGCAGAACAAAGCATTTCTTTTGGGAGGAGGGTGTTACACCATCTCCCTTTGGAAATAGGTGTTACAGGCTGGGGAGGGGTAGCCTCCCCCAGCCTCTGGAAATGCTTTGAAGGGCACAGATGGTGCCCTACTTGCATAAGCCAGTCCCTGCTCTGGTGTGAAACTGGACAAATTAAATGGACTTTGTAAAGAAATGGCTCCCTGTTGCAGTTACCCCCCACTTTTTGCCTGATACTGATGCTGACTTGACTGAGAAGTGTGCTGGGACCCTGCTAACCAGGCCCCAGCACCAGTGTGCCTTCACCTAAAATGTACCATTGTATCCACAATTGGCACACCCTGGCATTCAGATAAGTCCCTTGTAACTGGTACTTCTAGTACCAAGGGCCCTGATGCCAAGAAAGGTCTCTAAGGGCTACAGCATGTCTTATGCCACCCTAGAGACCCCTCACTCAGCACAGACACACTGCTTACAAGCCTGTGTGTGCTAGTGAGAACAAAATGAGTAAGTCGACATGGCACTCCCCTCAGGGTGCCATGCCAGCCTCTCACTGCCTATGCTGTATAGATCAGTCACCCCTCTAGCAGGCCTTACAGCCCTAAGGCAGGGTGCACTATACCATAGGTGAGGGTACCAGTGCATGAGCATGGCACCCCTACAGTGTCTAAGCCAAACCTTAGACCTTGTAAGTGCAGGGTAGCCATAAGAGTATATGGTCTGGGAGTTTGTCAAACACGAACTCCACAGCACCATAATGGCTACACTGAAAACTGGGAAGTTTGGTATCAAACTTCTCAGCACAATAAATGCACACTGATGCCAGTGTACATTTTATTGTAAAATACACCACAGAGGGCACCTTAGAGGTGCCCCCTGAAACTTAACCGACTGTCTGTGTAGGCTGACTAGTTCCAGCAGCCTGCCACACCAGAGACATGTTGCTGGCCCCATGGGGAGAGTGCCTTTGTCACTCTGAGGCCAGTAACAAAGCCTGCACTGGGTGGAGATGCTAACACCTCCCCCAGGCAGGAGCTGTGACACCTGGCGGTGAGCCTCAAAGGCTCACCCCTTTGTCACAGCCCAGCAGGGCACTCCAGCTTAGTGGAGTTGCCCGCCCCCTCCGGCCACGGCCCCCACTTTTGGCGGCAAGGCTGGAGGGAACAAAGAAAGCAACAAGGAGGAGTCACTGGCCAGTCAGGACAGCCCCTAAGGTGTCCTGAGCTGAAGTGACTCTAACTTTTAGAAATCCTCCATCTTGCAGATGGAGGATTCCCCCAATAGGGTTAGGATTGTGACCCCCTCCCCTTGGGAGGAGGCACAAAGAGGGTGTACCCACCCTCAGGGCTAGTAGCCATTGGCTACTAACCCCCCAGACCTAAACACGCCCTTAAATTTAGTATTTAAGGGCTACCCTGAACCCTAGAAAATTAGATTCCTGCAACTACAAGAAGAAGGACTGCCTAGCTGAAAACCCCTGCAGCGGAAGACCAGAAGACGACAACTGCCTTGGCTCCAGAAACTCACCGGCCTGTCTCCTGCCTTCCAAAGATCCTGCTCCAGCGACGCCTTCCAAAGGGACCAGCGACCTCGACATCCTCTGAGGACTGCCCCTGCTTCGAAAAGGCAAGAAACTCCCGAGGACAGCGGACCTGCTCCAAGAAAGGCTGCAACTTTGTTTCCAGCAGCCTTGAAAGAACCCTGCAAGCTCCCCGCAAGAAGCGTGAGACTTGCAACACTGCACCCGGCGACCCCGACTCGGCTGGTGGAGATCCAACACCTCAGGAGGGACCCCAGGACTACTCTGATACTGTGAGTACCAAAACCTGTCCCCCCTGAGCCCCCACAGCGCCGCCTGCAGAGGGAATCCCGAGGCTTCCCCTGACCGCGACTCTTTGAATCCTAAGTCCCGACACCTGGGAGAGACCCTGCACCCGCAGCCCCCAGGACCTGAAGGACCGGACTTTCACTGGAGGAGTGACCCCCAGGAGTCCCTCTCCCTTGATCAAGTGGAGGTTTCCCCGAGGAACCCCCCCCTTTCCTGCCTGCAGCGCTGAAGAGATCCCGAGATCTCTCATAGACTAACATTGCGAACCCGACGCTTGTTTCTACACTGCACCCGGCCGCCCCCGCGCCGCTGAGGGTGAAATTTCTGTGTGGGCTTGTGTCCCCCCCGGTGCCCTACAAAACCCCCCTGGTCTGCCCTCCGAAGACGCGGGTACTTACCTGCAAGCAGACCGGAACCGGGGCACCCCCTTCTCTCCATTCTAGCCTATGTGTTTTGGGCACCACTTTGAACTCTGCACCTGACCGGCCCTGAGCTGCTGGTGTGGTGACTTTGGGGTTGCTCTGAACCCCCAACGGTGGGCTACCTTGGACCAAGAACTAAGCCCTGTAAGTGTCTTACTTACCTGGTTAACCTAACAAATACTTACCTCCCCTAGGAACTGTGAAAATTGCACTGTGTCCACTTTTAAAACAGCTATTTGTGAATAATTTGAAAAGTATACATGCAATTTTGATGATTTGAAGTTCCTAAAGTACTTACCTGCAATACCTTTCGAATGAGATATTACATGTAGAATTTGAACCTGTGGTTCTTAAAATAAACTAAGAAAAGATATTTTTCTATACAAAAACCTATTGGCTGGATTTGTCTCTGAGTGTGTGTACCTCATTTATTGTCTATGTGTATGTACAACAAATGCTTAACACTACTCCTTGGATAAGCCTACTGCTCGACCACACTACCACAAAATAGAGCATTAGTATTATCTCTTTTTGCCACTATCTTACCTCTAAGGGGAACCCTTGGACTCTATGCATGCTATTCCTTACTTTGAAATAGCACATACAGAGCCAACTTCCTACAGACTTTAGATCACTTCTGGAAACCAAGAGGAACCTCTGCCTGGAGAAGAGCTGAGGAAGAAGAGCTGCCCTGCCTGTGACTGTGCTTTGTGGAGCTATCCTGCAGTTGCTGCTTCTGCCTGTACTAGAGGACAAAGACTGGACTTTGAGCGCCTTCCTTCTTGTGAAGAACTCTCCAAGGGCTTGAATTAGAGCTTGCCTCCTGTTGTTTGAAGTCTCACGTACAGCAAAGACTTCTCTCTGCCAGCACCTGGAGCCTCTGCTGAGACTCCTACCCTGCCAAGCAGTGCCTATCCAGTTCCTGGGACCCTGAAAGGAAAAGCTGGCAGACTAAGAGTGAGAAATCCACGCACAGACTGCCGTGCGGAGAAAAGATCGATGCAACTCCAATCCGCGGCTGAAAAATCGATGTGCCGCCGGCTTCATGGTGGAAAATCGATCCTTGCCTGCAGCGCGACTGAAATATTGATGCACGCGGCTGGAGAAACAAAGTGCAGCATCGCTGACGGAGACAGGTGAGATCGCAGCCCGTGCTGCATGGTTTTCGGATCAGCGTGTGGCAGGATTTCTGACGCAAACATCGCTGGACGTGTAAAAATGACATCAGGCCTGCCCGGACCCAAGAATGCAGTTTGAATTGACGCATGCTCTCCTGCGGAGAGAAGAAATGATGCACGCCGACTTGACTGAAGGAGAAACGACGCACAGTCTCGCTTGTGAGTGATATTGGCGCATCGCAAGCCCTGTTTGACGCACACTTGCCCGTGCGGGGTTATTACTGATGCACCCAGGTACATTTCCATGCTAACAGCATTACCATTGTGTTTAAAATTACATGAGGATTCTTTTTGATTTTTAATTGATAACTTGACTTGTGCATTGTGGATTTTTGTCATTTTGGTCTTGTTTTGTTCAGATAAATATTCTCTATTTTCCTAAACCTGTGTTGTGTCAGTTTGTAGTGTTTTCAGTTACTCTGTGTGTGTCAGTGCAAATACTTTACACCTAGAACTCTGAAGTTAAGCCTGCCTGCCTGTGCCAAGCTACCAAGGTGGTGAGCGGGGTTTAGCTGAGGGAGATTCTCTTTTACCCTGACTAGAGTGAGGGTCCTTGCTTGGACAGGGGGTAACCTGACTTCCAAACAAAGACCCAATTTCTAACACTATTGCTGTCTGCATGTGAAGAATGCAGCATACATGCAAAGAGAAAATAACAAATAATGACATTGGGTTCTCACATCATTTTGGCAAAAACCCACATTTAATGGCTTTAGTAAATATGAGTTTGCATCAAGATACGTGGGTGGACGCAAGGGACCTATTTGAGGTTAAAGAGTATCCAGGACCAAAATCAAGGGTACCCTGTGGCTAGCCAAATACTTCTCGTTCTTTTTTGTTTATACATTGAGCTGGTTTGAGCTTTAAATACAGGGCTTTAAAGTGGAAAATCAAGTTATAATTTCACTTTGGTATTATCCTAGCTGGTTCTAAAATAATCTCAATGCTTGGATAAGTAGCTGTGCCCACAGATGACAGTCATGTGGCAACAAGAGGTAAGTCCTAAGTTTAATTCTTGATAAAATTGATCAAAATAATTAGGTGGTAAAAACAAAACCTTGTAACACCCTCCCCAGCAAAATGTCTTTCTGGATATTTCTTGCAGATATTGGGGGAGATTCCCAAACATTTTGCCAGTTCAAAATGTTTTTCCTGATTCACCTTCCAGTGCAAAACCCAAAAGCAATGGAAAGCAGCCCGAAGCATGGTTTGCATTACTTTGAATCAAGAGGACATTATATGGGTGAGACATGGGCGTTCTGATGCCACCACCTATGCTTTTTGATGCTAAAAAACATATACCAACATTAGTAGGTAAGGTTTAGAGCCAAAAATTATCACAGCTGAAAAGCAGGCATTAAAATGAGAACATCTGTCATTTCTCCTTTCTTTTCTGACTTTGCATGTGTGCTGCACTGTACTGCACACATATAAAGTATGAAAAGGTTTTTCTGTTCTCTAGGCATCCAACTTTGTAGAGGAGCGTTACCCTCCATATACAAAACCTATGTAGACTCATGCACCCACCCTATCACTATGGCGCTAAGGTGTGTGCATAGTGCACGTCAGCTGAAATCAGCAATGGCGCTGGGGAGGGTGGAGAGCCATATCTCTGTGAATATGGTGCTTTCCTGCTGTCTTCCTGTCATACAACGTAGCACAGCATTTTTGTATCCTGCGCTGCGTTCCTTTGAGAATCTGTGCCTTGGTGACTCACATAGACATTACTGGAAGAGGTGTAAAACAGGTGTGACAGTGGAACCCCACTTCCTACAGAACAGGCAGTTCTGAGAATGTTTCCGCTGACAAGGGAGCAGCACTTTTTTTCAAAATCATACCGGACTGGCTGTCCCTCCGCACCATCAATACATAGTGGACCAGCCCACACATTTTCAAAGACAAATTACCAAAATGTTTGGTTCTTACTGTGAATTTAAAATGCTTGATGAAGGCCCCTGACACACCAGTAGCTTTCTTCCAATGTCTGGAAGCATTGATTTTTTTTCCTGGTTAGGATTGCTACAAATAAGATGTGGTGTTGGATAATCTCAGAAACTGGCTGGTGCTCAGGTTGTTTATAATGGAACACTGAGCCATGCAGTGGTTCAAACACGCCTAAGGAGGGATGGGAAGACAAAAATGTCATGGGCAGACTGACTGCTAATTTGTGGACTATCATTGCAAGTTCAGGGCTAAATGAAACCGAAGTTTGTAATTGTTAGACTCAACATTTTCTTTGGATACCTTTGAATAGCTAAAACTTGTCAAAAGTTAAGGGAAGAAAAAGTCCACAATTTAGGGTAAACTTGCAAAATAAATGCACAGATTTATTAAAAGTGGCACTGCACCTAGTGCAGCGCCACTTTTCTTGTACCCCTTAGCACCACCTAACACCACCTCTGTTTTCCATATTCAAAATACATTGCGCCATGGTGGTAGGCAGGGGGACTAGGATCATACTTTTTTATGATAGTCTGGCGCTTTGCAGGACTAGTGTCAAAAAAATGTATGCCAATACTGCAAAGCACCCAGAGGCCCATTGAACACAATGGAAGCCTTTTTTTAATGCCTGCACTTAGGTGCTGATAAAAATGGTGCAAAGTAATCTCATAGATTTCTTTGTGCCATTTTTATGGCCCCCCTAGCCCCGGAACACCCCCCTTGCATACATTATGCCTGGCGCAGACATAATGTGGCACAAGGGGTTACAAAGTGGTGCAAATATGTATATATGTAAATTGTAAATATGGCGCTATGTCTTTGCCCTTCCAACGCCACATTAGCATAAAAAAATGATGCTAATGTGGCATTGCAATTGCGCTAGCCCACCATAAATCTGGGCCAAAGTGTGGTAAACAATGACTCTGCATGCTATGCCTGTTTTCAAGTCGAAAAAACACACTTAGTAAATACCTTCCCTCAGACAAATGTACTTACCAGGTGTGATAAATCCCCCTTTCTGTACAGTGCGGCCTCTGTTACCAGCCTTTCTCTTTTATCAGCTGCAGTTCATGCAGATAATATTCTTAAGCATCTTTATGGGCTGCACATACAAGTGAGAACTTTTTTGAAAATATTGTGCCCGGTACAAAGCTTAGGGGGTGATTCTAACTTTGGCGGGCGGCGGAGGCCGCCCGCCAAAGTTCCCCCAACAGAATACCACTACGCGGTCAGAAGACCGCCGCGGTTATTCTGTGTTTCCCGCTGGGCTGGCGGGCGACCGCCAGAAGGCCGCCCGCCAGCCCAGCGGGAAACCCCTTCCCACGAGGAAGCCGGCTCCGAATGGAGCCGGCGGAGTGGGAAGGGTGCGACGGGTGCAGTAGCACCCGTTGCGATTTTCAGTGTCTGCATGGCACACACTGAAAATCTTTTAGGGGCCCCCAGGGGCCCCACGACACCCCTCACCGCCATCCAGTTCCTGGCGGTCACAACCGCCAGGAACAGGATGGCGGTGAGGGGGTCGGAATCCCCATGGAGGATTCCTCAGGGCAGAGGAAAACCGGCGGGAGACCGCCGGTTTTCCGTTTCTGACCGCGGCCATACCGCCGCGGTCAGAATGCCCTTGGGAGCACCGCCAGCCTGTTGGCGGTGCTCCCGCGGTCGTTGACCCTGGCGGTCAATGACCGCCAGGGTCAGAATGACCCCCTTAATCTCCAAAAAATCTACTTATTACTTGTTGGTTGATTTACAGACTATGAGTACACAGAAATCCACATATCTTTCCTTCTGGGAGGCACTCACACATGTTTAGGATCCTTTTCCCTCAAAGCTCGATTTGACCTTATGTTGTCTTCAATTCTGAAAGTATCTGAATACTTTCATTTCAGCTAACATCCGGTTGATCACTGATCCTCCTTCCCTCTGGTCCATTTCTTCCTACCACAAGAGGCCTAGAAGGTAGAGTACCATAACATAACAACTGACTTAATTAAATGACTCACCTCAAATGTGTGCACTTAGGGCCATATTTAAAAAATGTTCATGCAGGGCAGCACCGCAAGCCTTCTTGCTGTGCTGCCTTCTGTCAAAAAAAGGGCAGGAATGTGCTTAATATACAAGATAGGGCACAATCCTGTCCTTTTTCCCTGTGCTGGTGCACAATGGGCTGCCATGCACCAATGCAGGTACCCTGGCACCATGGTGCAAGAGTGTCTATGTTGCAGGGATGGTTGTTATTGTTCAGGAAGGTATTTTCCTCTTTCTATGTGTGCCGCAGAATGCAACTGTTAGATATGGGGTATCTGGTTGGCAATCAGTTTGCACTCTGTCCAAGCAGGGACCCTCACTCTAGTCAGGGGAATGGAGAAACACACTTGCTTACCCCCTTGGAAGCTTGGCACAAGCAGTCAGGCTTATCTCAGAAACAATGTGTAAAGTATTTGTACTAACACACACAGTAATACAGTAAAAACACTACAAAATGACACCGCACCAGGTTAGAAAAACAAGAAATATGTATCTAAATCAAACAAGACTAAAACAACAAAAGTCCAACATACAAAGTCAAGATATGAATTTTCAAAAGAATAAGGGCCTCATTAGAAAGTTGGCCGCACTCCCGCGGTACCCATTTGGACATCCCCGCCCGCCGGCCCAGCAGGAATGTGGGCCGCAACATGGGAGCCGGCTCCAAATGGAGCCGGCAGTGTTGCGGCCGTGCGACGGGTGCAGTTGCACCTGTCGCGCTTTTGACTGTCTGCACAGCCAGAAAAAGGCTGGCGGTCGGGGACTCGTAATCCCCTGGGCAGCTCTGCCCTGGCGGATTACATCTGCCGGGGCCATTGTGGCGGTAAACCGCCGGTCCCGGCGGTGCGACCACGGCGCTACCGCCGTGGTCAAAATACGCTGGGAGGCACCGCCAGCCTGTTGGCGGTGCTCCCGTCATTTTGGCCCTGCGGTTGTAATACCGCCAGGGTCATAATGACCAACTAAGAGTCTTACTCCTCAGAAAACAATGGAAACATTGATTTTACACAAAGCACCTGGTTTGCATAAAAAATAAAGTGGTACAGGCGAGCGTGCATCGGAAAAATCAGTGATGTGTTGATTCCTTACTCGCAAGTGAGCCTGTGTGTTGTTTCTGCTGTAGTCGCGTCGGCAAAGCATCGTTTTTCTTCCTTGCAAGAGATCGATGTGTAGAGTTCAGGAAAGGGCACCTCAGACATGCGCAGGTTCATAGTGACTTTGAAGCCCAGGAACGATGCATGAGAAATTCAGTTGCACAGTGATAGAAAACCGCGCTGCTTGGGGTTTGCGTCATTATCAGCAGCCGCAAGGGGGTGTTGCATCATTTCCCCACCTGCGATGCATCAATCTCCCAGCTGCAATGCAGATGGAGCATCAATTTCAGCTGCAAAGTGGGTGGTGGGTCGTTTATCAGCCGAGTTGCAGATGGGGCATCAAAAATGTCTGGTGCGTCAAAAATCTCCCTGCAAGGCATTCTGTGCGTAGATTTCAGCTTTTGTTCTGCCAACTTCACCTTTCAATGGCCCAGGGACTGGATAGAGCACCACTTTGTAGGGCAGGAGTCTCAGCAGAGAGTCCAGGTGGTCGCAAAGGAAGTCTTTTATGGCCCTGAGACTTCAAATCAGGAAGCAAGCTCCATTGAAACCAATGGAGATTCTTCTTCAAGCATGATTGCACAACAATGTCCAGTCTTTGTCCCTTTTCACAGGCAGAAGCAGCAACTGCAGGATAGCCCAACAAAGCACAGTCATAGGCAGGGGCAGCACTTCTCCTCTGCTCTTCAGCTCTTCTCTTTGGCAGAGGTTCCTCTTGGTTCCAGAAGTGATCTAAAAGTCTGGGGTTTTGTGTCCACTACTTATACCCCTTTTCGGCTTTTGAAGTAGGAAGTCTCTATTGTTCACAAGATTCTGGCTTGTCCAGTCCAGGCCCCAGACACACACCATGGGGTTAGAGACTGCATTGTGTTAGGCCAGGCACAGCCTATTCAGGTGTAAGTGACCCCTCCTCCCTCCACTCCAGCTCAGATGGCTCATCAGGATATACAGGCTAAACCCCAGCTCCATTTGTGTCACTGCCCAGAGGGAACTCACAAACAGCCCAACTGTGAGTCTGACCCAGACAAGAAATCCACAAACAGGCTGAGTCACAGAATGAATTAAGCAAGAAAATCTCACTTTCTAAAAGTGGCATTTTCAAACTAACAATCTAAAAACCAACTTCACTAAAAGATGTATTTTTAAATTGTGAGTTCAGAGACACCGAACTCCAAGTTTCTATCTGCTCACAAAGGGAATCTGCACTCTAAGAATATTTAAAGGCAGCCCCCATGTTAACCTATGAGACAGATTGGCCTTGCAACAGTGAAAACCAATGTGGGCACCATTTCACTGTTAGGACATGTAAAACAAATGAGTACATGTCCCGCTTATAACATACACTTCATTCTGCCTATTGGCCTAAATAGGGCCTACATTAAGGGTGCCTTACATGTACAAAAAGGAAGGGTTTGGGCCTGGCAAGTGGATACACTTGCCAGGTTGAATTGGCCGTGCAAGACTGCACACACAGACACTGCAGTGGCGGGTCTGAGACATGTTTACAGGGCTACTCATGGGGGTGGCACAACCAGTGCTGCAGGCCCACTAGTAGCATTTGATTTACAGGCCTCTAGTGCACTTTACTAGGGACTTACTAGTAAATCAAATAAGCCAATCATGGAAAGCCAATTACACACGCACTTTAGACTGGTTAGCAGTGGTAAAGTGCCCAGAGTACCAAAAACAGCAAAAACAGTACGCAGTCAAAACATGGGAAGCAGAGGCAAAAAATACACTTTTAGTGCATACTCTTCTACCTAGACAAACGTTAAAACATTTCACAAATTCCATGTGTGCTGTACAGGGCAGCAACCATGCAATGCGTGACATGTTTGTTAGGAAAAATAATAAGATTTCTACATTTTTGTGCTTGACTCATAAAACATTAATAATCTACACAAACCCTAGCCTCAGAACTTTAGTAACTAGGGCTTTTAGAAAACAAAAGTAAACAAAGCAGTAAAAGCATTATTTGTGCTTAAAAAGCACTTTTCTGGTGGAAAACATGTTTTGCACTGGAAAGGAGATACCTTATCAAGGCTTTGACCACTTTCCATTGCTGTGTGTAACTTTGCGGCGGATCAAAGTCTTGACAAACCTGCCATGGGCATTTAATGGCCAGCAGTTACAGATGTTTAACATAGGTCGATGGGCCCAGCTCCATCTACGCAAAGGTTGATGAGGAAAATGAACGGATTGCAGGTACTGATTTCACGGACATTAATAACACAGCGATATTAGCACATTATTCTGTCTATTTCATATTTCATGGTTTGCCAGCTCCACCCTAATAAACTTGCCCACCCTCTGCCACACCATCAAAATCTCAATGTTTATCCCAAAATTCAATAACATTCAATATTGCTAACAACTCTAACACCTTTGGCTAGTCTCTTGATCGCTTATCATCAGTTCTTTGAAAGTCATCTACTTACCCTTGAAGAAATAGGTGGTATATTCAGAAGTACAGTCCACGCTTCCTCGACCGGGCATGTGGGTCTCCTTTAGAATGTGGGGTCTGGCATGTCAGGATTATATGTGGACAGTGGAGGTGACTTCAGTGAAGGAGAGGCATGTTTGTCAAATATATGCAGGATGAAGGAAATACATTCAAGTTGAAGACCGGAATGATGCAGGCAGTCGGATTAGAAGCAGAAATTCACCTTGGAAATGTTATCTCTACTTCTTTCGACACCACTGACAAAAATACACAAATACACTGTCATTTATAAATAGCTCTGAGTCTCCCCCAGGCCCCTGGGACCTTATCCCCAAAGCAGGCCGTGCAAACTCAGTTGAAGAAGCTTTTTCTTCATTAAAACTTAGCACTGGAAGTTGTTCATGTTTCTCCCCCATTAAAACTAGTGTAAGAAAAGTTTTTTTCCAATGAATATACAACTTTGTGCTTTAGGACAGTATTGGATATAACTCAAATACAGACTTTGTGATATGATGTATCTTCTTTGACTGGTGTCACAAGTGGCTCAAAGTACTTGCACAGTTCGGGTACATGCAGACAATATTGTTTCTGTAGAAGTAACTCCCTGTGGCAACCAGTGTAGACAAGTCTTCTTTAATGCAGTTTACCACAAAAACATGCAGCCAAAAACAGTAATTCACATTATAGAAATGTGGTCCGGGAGGGCTTTTGATTTACAATAAGTGCCTGAAAGGCTGGTCTGACATATCAGTTTGTGGGTTGTTTTTCTGTTTTTCTGTTTTTTTGCAGGGCTGTATTATGATCTGCTGGGGCTGTTCCTAATGTCTTTACAAGTTCAAGCCCAATTTGCAAAATTATGGTACATTTTAGCTATCTAATTTACTAATTGAGGCAGCTTTTTAATTTGCTGCCCTGGCCTATTTTCTACCCTAGCCCGACCCTGTCGCCAGAATGTGGACTGGATTGATTACCAATCTGCAAAGCAGTGAAATGCTGCATACTCTGAGCAGAAACAGGCTAGCTTTAGTAAGATGGTAAAGTCACTTGGGTGGAATGTACACCACAGAAGAGGAAATGGAGCAAACCGCTGACATGACTTAAAAGAAGTGATTCAATGACACAATTACACCATTGCCTTGACTGTCTCATCACTGTTGAACCTGGCCCTCCCTGCAGAGTCACCTACAATCCATTTTCCGTTTACCCTTCACTTTTTGCTGAAATTATTAGTTTGCCTTAGGACTCTGTCCACTTTACCAATGCTAACCAGGGTTAAGGTGCGTTGTGCCCTCTCCCTAAAACATGATGAAATTGTCTGGTGCTCAATTGGCTATTTACCTTATTTGTAAATCCCTTGCAGAGTGGTATACCATAGTCTCAAGGGATGAAAATGTACTGCTTCTAGTGGGTCTGCAGCCTGTATTGTGCCACCCACTGAAGTATCCCTTAAAAAATGTCCCAGGCCTGTTACTGCAGCCTGAATGCAGTTTTAAACTGCCATGTCGACTTGGCATTTAAACCCCTTGCCAAGTCTTAAACTCCCCTTCTAATATATATGTTGCCCTTATGGTAGGCCCTAGGTAGCCCATGGGGCTGGGTGCTATGTAATTAAAAGGTTGGTCCTCCCGTTGAGGAACTTTGGGAATTCATTATTATATTTAATAAGGTATAATTTTTAATTGGGAGCAGGTAGTTAAGTTATGTTTGGTTTCTTTTGAATTGTAGTGAAGAACCCTACATAATGGTAAAGTTTCATTTTTTATTAGAATTTGGAAAATCGAATTTTAAAATGTTTTTTGTGCACTTAATGCGTTTGTGCCTGTAGCCTGGCCTGGGTCACATGACTGAGTGCAACTAACAGTTAGACTTTGTGAATTTCTCCCAGAGAGTCACACAATAAAGGGATTAGGTGTGCATCAATGGGCCATCTTCTGGAAGGAAGTGGGTGAAGCTAAGCACAGCCCTACTTACAACTGGTCTGATTACACACAAAGGGCCTAATGAGCCCACATTGTCACTACAGCCAGCTTGGAGTCAGGGCAGGAAATTCCGTGCACTTGAAAGCCACTGTCTAGATGCTGCTTCCACCTTCCAGAACCAGGTCACCAGGGCATAAAAAGGGGACCTCAGATACCAACACTTCAGTACACTTCTTGCTCTGTGGATGCTCTGCAAGGAAGAAGGAGTGCTGTGCAGCTGAAAGGCCTGCCTGTCTGCTGAATGGCTAACCTGCTGCTGCATTGCTGAATAGTTGTGTCTCTGTCCTGTCTTTCCCTTATCACCTCTGTTGGATGTAGGTGGAGTACGGCTTTGGATCTTGTACGTCCTGGTCTGGCCAAGATAAGGATGACCCCTTCTGGTAGCCCCGGTGCTGCTGGCAAGATGAAAGCCCAAGCAGTCCTTGCCTCCAGAAGGAGTTCCAGAGAAAAAAACCTGCAGAAAGGAGTTGCAAAAAATCAGAAAAGGCACTGTAAAACTCAGGACACCAAGATCTAGAACATCATGAAGCTGCAAGAAAAATCAAGCAGAAAGCAATCCACAACAGAAACAAACAGTAGTGAGAATCACCAAACCATAGTGCTGAAATGCAAAGAAGAAATTAACTCAAGCCCCTTGTATACCAATAAAATAGGAAGTGAACAGACAGGAAAAGTAAAAATGCCTTATTAAGTTGGGAAAGTATCATAGGACAAAATAGGAGAAACACCACCTTGGAAAGGTACTAGTTAAAGGAAAGGGCAGTACATGCTAGAATGGTCAAGCATTCTGGGACCAAGAAAGCATGGCCCCCATGACCAAAAGGGTGGATAGGCAAAAGCAAAGAAAACAGATATTATATATGCGTCACGCGGGTCACCCATGATGCAAAGGCAGAGCCCCTGGGACTTGCACTCCATTGCGGTCAATCTGAACTTTTTGCCTTGTGTCAGTCCAGCGTTGCCAGATACCCACAGATAGCGATTTGTGCTTTTTTGGCTCTATTTTCACCAAAAACTTTAGAAATTCCTAACTCTGGTTCTACTGATTAGATTTTTTTGTTTTGGCGTCAAATGTATTAAAATGTAATCTATTTTACTAAATTGGTTTGGGATTTTTCTTGTGTTGAGTTTTCACTTTATTACAGTTTGTATGCTCCATAAATATTTTACACCTTGCCTCTAAGGTAGGCTACCAGGGTTAATCACAGGTTAATTTAGTGACTTTTTGTGATTCACGCTGCAAAACATTGTGGCTGTTGCTTGACCAGGGCTATCATCCCAGGCAACATATATACCAATTTCACACAATCACCATGAGTTGCATGTGCATGAATATTCTAGGTCAGTTTGTCCACAGCCAGTGCCATAGAAAGTAACAATAGACAAAAGCCAAAGTTTCTGCCAACTGGGATGCTAGGAGGATAGCAATAACCAACATGCCTGCCCCATTCTTAATTGGGAGGCTTGGAAAGGCTAATTTCAAGTAAGAGCTCACTGATCCACTAATGAGGATAATTCCTAGCATAGGGTAACACTTATACATTCTTTGAAGAATGTATGTGCAACCTCCGTGACTGGGTGAGATGCAGAACTCAAAAGCTTGGACTTCAAAAGTAACGGCTCAGATCACCAGTTCCTCATTCAGGATGCTTCATAATGATACTTTAATTGTGTGAGTGGGGAACATTCTTACTGACAGGGAATCCAAAGTGATAGCATAACTTTGGAAAGCATTAGAAGTTTCTACATGTAAGCAAAATGTCAGCCCTTGAAACCCTTCTGGCATGGAAGTAGGTATGAATTAGATGTGCAGTGTGATAGGTAATGTCCCATAGGAAGTTAAGAGTACCAAAATGTCCATATCACGATCCTAGTAATAAGTGTAATTGTGGAAAATGGGTTACTGATTTTGTTGGTGCAAGGCCCAGTGATTTGCTCTATGCTTGTAATGCAGCACCAATATACACTATAAGTCAAAAGTAAACCGTGATGTTGAATTATTTGGCTGTCTATATGATGAAGGAAGGGTGTATGTGTTAAATGTTTCACATTCACTCAACACCAAGTGCCACAGATACCTGAAGGTGGGGGAAATTAATAAACCTATCTTATATGATATTGTGCTTATTCCCTCTAAAATAAGACCCTAAAAACTGTAATGTTGAGTGGATGTGTTATAACTGGTAAATAAGGGCCAGATATAGCAAAGTTTTGCGTGTCGCAAATGGCTCGCATCGCTATTTCGCGACCCCACAAAATCCGAAATGGGATGTAAAAATCCAAATAGCGATGCGACCCAGCACCGACTCGCAAAATTTGCGACCTGATTATGTGACCCGCAATCAGGAAGTCACAAATTGCGAGTCGCAAACCATATGCAAAAGCCAGTCACAAATTGCGACTAGTCGCAAAAAGCCCGTTTTGCACACCCAGACTACCACTGATTCAGAGCAGGTGGTAACCAGAACCAAAGTATAAAAGGAGACCCAGAAGGCATCTGGGCTACTCAGAATGGCTGAACTGTACGTGATTGCATGGAGAAGGAGAGTCCAGGCTGCCCAGCAGAGGATGAGGAGGCAGAGACAGGAGAGGATATACCGAACCAGGCAGACACTATTGCAATAAGCTGAGGAGGAGATTTATGACAAATATTGACTGAGCAATGCTGTTATCTTAGAGATTATTGAACTGCTGAAACCTCAGCTTGAACGACAGACAATGCGCGGCAGCGCCATCCCCACACATGTGCAAGTGCTATGCTCACTGCACCTCTTGGCCTCGGGTAGCTATCAGGGGGAGATTGCAGTGGCAGGTGGGGTATCCCAAAGTGCCCTCTAACGATTCTTGAGACGTTTCCTAGATGCCATACTCGCACACATGTCCAGATATATATACCTTCCCAGGAATGAGGCAGAAATTAACAGCACCAAGTTGGACTTCTACAGAATTCCCCCATGTAATAGGGTGTGTGGACGGGACACATATACAAATTTGCCCACCTGCAAATCTGGAATATGTGTTCCGCAATATGAAATGTATCCACTCACTAAACATCCAGGTGTGACGCCCATAATGTCATTACTGACATTGTAGCTAAATATCCAGGGAATACACATGACTCATACATATTCAGGCACTGTGGGATACACCAACGCCTAGCACGTGGGGAGTTTGAAGAAGGATATCTATTAGGTATTGGTGACTACACTCTGAAGCCTTACATACAGGTCACTGTGTAACCCTGTGATGCCCTGCTAAAGTTGTCTCTTTTGTCAAACAGGTGATAGTGCATATGCCCTGAGACCATGGATACTCACCCCATACCTAACACCTGGCAATCAGAACGAGAGGCAATACAACATTGCACATCGGCTGAACAGAACTGTAGTTGAGAGTACCTTTGGCTTGTTAAAGGCAAGATTCTGATGCCTCCACAAAAGTGGAGGAGCACTCCAGTATGCCCCAGAAACAGCATGCAGGATAGTTGCCGCCTGTGCCATCCTACACAACATTGCCACCAGACGTGGGCTACATCTCACCCCTGAAGACACAGACACGGAGGATGAGGAGCAAGAGCTACCACACCGCCAGCCTGGGCATAGAAGCATCGCTAATGAGAGCAGACAGAGACGGAACCACATTGCAACCCAATACTTTGGCAGGTACGTGGCAACCTTGACCACACTCACTAATGTCAGACACACGTAGCGCAGTTGCGTAGTCAAACAAACAAAACCTTTTTATTGCTAAACTATAATGTTGTTAGAAATGTGCAGTATGCAACAGTCTGGCATTGGAAACAGTCAAATCAGACACATTATTTTCATGTGTCTCAGTACTAGTACATGTCATTGGCTCACAGCCTCCTCCGACTGCGGCCACCATGGCTCACTCCAGGTGGGTCCCCTGAGCCCTGCCATGCATTGCTACTCCGCAGCACACGCGCATCAGTGGCAGACACACTGCTGATTGTTGAGCCCTCCTCACTGTCCTGCGGGGTATCCCCTGTGCCCCTTACAGCCTGTCTGGTCTCCATGATATCAACCGCATGGCTGATGCGGCCAAGTCCCATGCCACATCACCAGCAAAATGACCCAGTTCTATCTGCAGGCTGACAGTGCGCCTTGACAGGCAGGTTTTGTTCGTTGCCAGGTGCCCAATGGATGCTGAAAGCCTGTCGAAACGGGCTGCAGTGTTGCGCTCCCTGCGCCGTGACTGTGCCCTGTCAGCCACCAGTTCCCTGACCAATAAGTCAATGGATTATGTCAGGTTCCCC
Organism: Pleurodeles waltl; assembly: GCF_031143425.1. Taxonomy (NCBI): domain Eukaryota; kingdom Metazoa; phylum Chordata; class Amphibia; order Caudata; family Salamandridae; genus Pleurodeles; species Pleurodeles waltl. Next base: position 38,529,183 of record NC_090446.1, read on the forward strand.
AGATGCGTGTTCATTGTTTGGAACTGATTGTCCACATTAGCCAGCCCATGGGTCACAGTGGTCTGCAGTCTTGTTAGGTTATGGTTAATTGACCTCAACTGTCTATTTTGCAGGAGCTGACACTGTACTAAGGATGCCTCAAGTCCCGCAAACTCAACATCTGCGACATCCTCACTGTGCACAGACTGCACTCTGCGGCGGCTTCGGTGCACTTCGCCTGATGATGGCTGTATGTGCGTCTCCATAGGCATTGGCCCTGGTGCTACCACTGCTGCCTCCATATCCAGCGCAAGATTGTCCATGGACTCCGGTGGCAATTCTATGGGTGGTGTTGTCCTGCAGTGCTCTGCTGTGTCAGTGGCAGCCTCCTCCTGTGGGCCTGGCCCATGTTCCTTTCCCTGCACATTTGCGCTGATGGGGGGGCCTTGTGGGAGACCTGTGGGACATAGGGGATACACTGTCAGTCTCGCACATCTGTTTTTTGCCTCATAATAAACATGTGCCTATATTTGGACTACTGTACTACATTGCCCATAATGCACTATTCTAGAGGTTGCTAGACTGGAATGGAGCTAGTCTGGAGGTGCCTGCTGTTGTGTACTGGGATTGTGTGTATAGTGCAATTGTGGGTGTGAAAGCGTATATTTTGGTACTTACTTTTTGATGTTCCAGGTGCTGAACTGTCCCCATCTCCTATGCCTAGTACAGTCTCCGGCTCCAGTGTTGTCTCCGCCATGGTTTCCACTGCTGTAGGTGGTGGAACAGTGGATGGGCCTCCTCCAGTGCCCTGCATCTCCCTCATGTGCTCCGCAACCCTCTCCTTGGTCCTGGAGAGAAGGTCGTACCACCTTTTCCTAATTTCATCCAGGGTGCGGTGGCTTACCCCAATGGCATTTATTTTGTCCTGGATGTCTTGCCATATTTTTTTTTTTTTGGGTGTCAGGGACACTCATTGTGCCTTGTCAAAGAGTTGTTCATGGTGCAGGCAGCACTCCTCAGTTAGTACCTCCAACTCCTTGTCAGAGAACTTGATTTTTCTCTTCCTGCCATCACTGGGTGTCTCCTTCTCCATTGTTGCTGCAGCTCCTCTCATCTGGGTGTTGCTCTGCAGTTTGGGCTGGGTGTGCTCCTCCCTCCTCCCAGTTCTATTTGGTGACTTGCTGGTTCTGATGTCATCACCGAGATCCAGGATGTGGGTATTCCAAATGTTTTATTCCCCCTGCAGGCAATTTGCGAGTCAGTCGCAATTTGCAACAATGGATTACACCCTTCGCGCAATTTGCGACCTCGCTTATAGCGAGGTCGCAAATTGCGAACTCGCTAAAAACGGAGGTCGCAAAATGCGGTGCGACACCTCTGCGACTCGCTATTTGGAATGGCGAGTCCTTCTGCCATTTGGTTTTGTGAGTCGGAAATAGCGATTCGCATGGAGTCGCCATTTTTTACCTACCTACATCTGGCCCTAAGTTTCTGTGTGTATGCAACTCTTCTTGTCATGATGCTACCTCATGATTCATTGCAACAAGAAATACATGCACCATAAACATACAAGATGCAAATGATTCACTACATCTGATCAAAAGGGGAACACCCCCCTTTGATGAGCTCTACCATATTTTCTTCAGCAAGCATATGCAGAGAACACATCTTGAGCTCTTATTGTAATAGGACCTGATTTAAGAATGGTTGGGGACACATCTTTGACACTTCTGCACTTTGGCTGAGATGACCTCAGTATTGAACATGAGTCACTTCTCACCCATGGATTATTTAGACACCTCTGCCCATATTTATACTTTTTTTCAACTGCATTTCACTCATTTTTTTACGCAAAAGGGGCGCTAACTTACAAATTACAATTGTATTTTCTAAGCTTGCACCACTTTTGTGTCAAAAAGTGGCACAAATGTGGTGCAAAAAAGTATAAATATGGGCCCTAATGTGCACAGGAAGAATGCATAACCTCCTACCCCCATGTTCCCACAGGAGTAGACAGAACTGGACAGTCAGATTCTGTAAGGAATGACAGATCATCAATGGACCAGCATAGGTTTGTGAACTACTTTCACCCTTTTAGACTGGATACTGTGCAACAAGAATATTAAGTCTAAAATATCAGCTACAAAATATTACTCTATTAGTATTAATAATAGAAAACCAACACAAATGGGAAGTATTTTTGTAAAGTTATCACAAACTTTTTATGTCAACTGATCTTTTAGTCTGACATAAAGCTGCTAGTCGGTGCTCTCTCCCTAAAGTTGGTATGTGTACATTGGTAGCCCCAATTGGCAAAGACATTAACCCTCTTACAAGTCCCTAGTATATAATACCAGTGGTACCCAGGGAATGGGTGTTAAAGTGGTCACCAAGGCCTGAAGCACTGATTGTGCCACCCTGAATGACCCAAGTAAGCAGTTGTCAGCTGGCCTGACATTGTGAGCTGCAGGGGCAGTGTAAACTGCTCAAACACAATCTTGCCCACTCCATATGTGGCAAGGCCAATACATTACTTTAATGTATGTGAGTCATCCCCTAAGGTAGGCCCCCTGATCCCAGGAGGCAGGGTGCATTATATTACACACGTGGAAATATTAGTGCAAGCATGCATGTCCTTAAAGTTGCCTTCTCAATTAAAAATTACTATAAGTGGTCAGTAGAGCTTAGGATAATGTGGGTTGGACCAGGGCACACCCAAAGATGCCAACTCCATAATGGTCCTGCAGAAGAATGTCATGTTTGGTATCAAATGACTTGTCTCATTAATCCTCACTGAAGTCTGAAGTTAATGTGACATGCACCCAGGTGGCTACCTTAAAGATTTCACCAGCAATTCCTGTGCCTTGGCTGACAACCTGCAGCTGCTGCTGATCCCTGCAATGAAGTGTGAACACTCCCAGCACTCAGAAACAAAGACATGCTTAGAGTTGCCATTGTCCTTCTGGCTGGAGGGCTAGTCAAGTGGCACATCAAGTCAGTGAGCTTTTAAAGGGCACACCACCTCTGATATGCAAGTAGGCTGTCCCCCAGAGGACGTCAAAGCCCTCCCCCACCCCCAGGTACATTTGCCTCCAGACACGTCAGAAGGCTAGGGACTTCCCTAGGGTGGGCTGCATGGTCTGTACAGCCTAGGACAGGTTTGGCTATCTTAAAAAATAGCAAAATAGAGGGTTTGTTGGTTGGAAAAGTGACATAATGTGGCAATATGTGGACACCTCAAGGGCTGATTAGCCACTGGGAATAGTGGCCCATAGGTCACTTGTTCCCACACCGATCATGCCTCTAAATCTAGGATCTAAGGGGAACCCATGACACCAGATCCTCAGATCTGCTTTGAACTGTCACCAAGGACAAATAAGAAACCTGTATCTGCAGCTCTAGGACTTCACAAACAAAAAGGAGCAAAACTCTACTCCTGTGGCAGCCACCCTGCACTTGTATGACTATGACTCATCCTGGAGCAGAGACCAATTCTAAAAGGAAGGAGAAGCCCTCTGCAACTGAAAGGCCTCACCCAAACTCTCTTGGGCTAGTGGTACTAGTCCCCTGCAGCCTGCATGTAGAAACTGCACTCCTGGAAAAAAAAAAAGTTACTTCCCAAGGGGCCTGCGAAGGGACCACCCAAAAGTACATGGTCTAGGGGCTTCTGGGAAATGTAGTCCTCAACTCTAGCAAATGTAATTCAACTAGTGCTTTCCCACAGGCTCCAAGATGTTGAAGTATCAAAATGTTGTGCTTGCCGCAGCAAAGGTTTGTTGGTGGCCTGTCCGTCTTTTCATCTCTTTGTTTGACGCTGCACCACGAGGGAAAACTCCTGCAGCTTCAACTACACACTTCAGTGGCTCTGTTGTTGAGCTTTTGCACCCGTTTCCTCACCTGCACTGTTTCAGTAATAAAACAAGCACTGCTAGCTCAGGTTCCAAGGATAGCCAAGCACACCTCTGCACTTGAGACCCATAAGGTAGGTAGAGTTGTTCTGCCTGATGAATCCTGGTCCGGGGCACTCACTAGCCTAACCCCCAGTGGATCCCCCAAACTCGATCTGCAGGTGTGTGAGTGTCATAAGTGTGATTTTTTAGCAGCTTCTGCTCCTGACTGCCTCACCAAGGACAGCCAAGTGTCCTCTGCACCAAGGCCCCATCAGCCACTTAAAATTGTTTTATCTGTCAAAGCGTGGTCTTGGAACCCACATCACTGTGACTTCCAGTGGATGCCACTGACCAATTGTCACTAATTGTTTTCCCCTTTAACTGCAATGGTAAAGTTTGACAGATTATAAAGTACTGAATTAATTTTGCAGTCTAAAATCCATAACTCTGGTTATATGTACCTGACTTATTTCACTTTAGTGTCTACATTAACATAATGTCAGATTTCTTTCGAGTTTGGTCCTTTACTTAGCATCCATATCGGTACTCTGAAATGCTTAACACATGTTCCTCTAGTAAAGCCCAAGTGATCTTTGCAACACTACCAGGACTGAGCTAAGAAATTATTGGTGTGAATACAAAGGACTAGCCTCACTACATAATAATCTACTTTCCTACAGCATCCAATTCCTTATACCTTTTGTGTGGACATGCCTGTGCTCGTGTGTGTGAGAGGCATAAAAGGGCAAATGAATATTGAAAGAGTGTTATTAAAAAGCTAGTGCGTGATCCGTTCCTTGGTGTTGTAAGAGTGGCAAATATGCATGTAATTCTGGTGAAGAAAAGCATCAAAAGGTATTTGTGCAACGCAGCATTTGATGTCAGATTGATTGTGAAAAACTAAAATTCAGTCTTGCTTTTCAGGTAGAAGGCCTGATTTAGGGGTTGGAGATGGGTTGATCACCCCGAATGTGATCAATATCCTGTTCTGCTTATTGAAATGCCATAGGATGTAATGCACTTGTGATACAGTGGATGGGATATCACAGTGTTCGATATACAGAGCTAATTCAATATCTTCACTGAGCAATGTAGAACAAGAAATGTACATCAGTGTGTCCTTGATCTCATTCCACAACCCGTAAGGATCAGAGTAAAAAGGGTCAGCTCCACATCGGCCCTGTGCCGGAATGTCAGAAGGATGTAATGTAGGACAGCATATCCAATGGCACTTGTTGGGTTTTGAAAATGACTTCCTCTGCAGAACTTTCTAAATTTAGGCCCATATTTATACCTTTTTTTGCACCACAGTCATCTTGCAGAGGCATGGGGCTCCCATCGATGGAACACCATGCTCTGGCCCTCCATCATTCCCAGTTGGCATATATGATCTCCGAGTTACCGGATCCATCGCAATGGGGCATTGTGGAGCGAACGTTGCTATTAAGTCCGTGCAGGCTCAGTGATTGTACAAAGTCAGTCTCATTTAGTCATTCCCCGACAACTTGATGCTGAGAATGATGCATGCAGCCTGGCGTGGGGAACTCCACCCTCTTGACATACACTCTTCTCGCCACTCACGGGCCCCTATATGGGAAAACATCGGTTTACGGGTTAGACGAGCCACCCTCCATTGTGCGCAATGGAGTGCGGCCAGAATTGAAAGTTTGGAGCAGATCATCTAGAATGTTGAAATCAAATCATTTGCAAGTCTGAGAGAATAATATGGCCTACATACCTGCAACTTAAACACTGTATCCGATGTAGTATGGGAGCCAGCCCCTGTACTCTCCATGTCTCCAATCTACTGACCTATCTCAAGATGTGGGGCCACTATAAGTGCGTTATGGAGGGCATATATGATGTTCTAGCACATCATCTTTATTTGCAGATCCTCCTCGACAATTTACACACTAGGTGGCAGATACTTCTCCAGACAGAGTTCAAAACGGAAGACTGGACAGATATAATGGAGGCACTGGATAGAGGTACACAGGCAGCCTGCCTGAAGTTTTGCCTTTTTAAAATAATTCATGATTGGTACAGGACCCCTGCGAAATTGTACAGAATGGGTCTCCTACCCCATGCGGACAGCTGGCAATATACGGAGACCTGATGTGACTTGAGCCACATCCTCTGCGACTGCCCTACGATTCAGCCCATCTGGGAGGCTGTGGGCTCCACCCTTGGTGCTTCCATGACCCTTCAGACACCGCTCTTCTTTCATACTTTTTGCATGACATGAAAAACCTTCCTGAGCTGTCCTGACCGCAACACTGTGTACTGCACATGGCTGTTGTGACGGCCAAGATGGGTATCCTCCGTCACTGGAGAACCATTGCCCCTCCCACACCGGAGGAATGGATGGTAGCGATGGTCAAGACCACCGCCCATGAATGCGTCATCTACCACATGCAAGACCAAACTACCTGGTATAGGCAGACTTGGGTGCCATTCCTCTCTGGGAACTCATAGTGTGTTTACTACCCAACTTCCCTAATTTCAACCACTGTTGCTAATGACACAACTTTCGTCTTCCACCTTTTTACTGTTCCCTCCCCTCTCCTCCATTTTCCATTGGACCTCCAGAAGGAGAGATTGCTTCTGTATGAGGCTGGTCTGGTTTGTAGTGGGTACCTAAGGTACTTACACCTTATACCAGGTCCAGTTATCCCTTATTAGTGAAATATAGGCAGTGTCTAGAAGCCAGGCTCTCTAGGGGTAGAGTGGATGAGCAGCCAAGGCCTAACTAGGAGGCATGCAAAGCTCATGCAATACCACTGTAGTGACACAGTACTCACACACATAAAAGAAAATACCCATGGTACAAAAATGAAGGTGCTTATCAGCTGCACTGCCAGTGTAGTAGGCTGGCTGGTTTGTGTCACTGGATTCCGGCAACAATCCTTGGCACCCGCAAAGCTTGCGGTTAGTGGAAAGTGGCTCTGCCTGGGACCAGGAAGGACGAGGTCAACTCTATGCAGGAGAAGCAGTCAGGGAGGGCTCCCAGCAGTTCAGAGAGCCCACAGAATACTAGGCACCTCAACAGGAATCCCACAGGACAGGGACAAAGAAGGTGCAAAAGGAAGCCCATGCAGCATTATAACAAAGGGTCCCACGCCGCCAGAGAACCACACAGGAAGCTGTGCGTCACAGGAGGGAGTGCTGGGAGCTGGAGCTGCATGGTGCATGAAGAACTTCATGGAAGGACGCACATAAGCCTTGGAAACCTCAAATCATGCGGTGCACGGGGGTCCTCTCTTGCATGGGGAGGCACGTTCTTACCTCCACCAAAGTTGAACAGTAGGATGTCAGGACCGTGGGGACCACTTCAGGCCACCACCCGTGATGCTTGATCCATGAACTTCGTCTAGAGATGGGACCCAAACTACCGGTTATCAATGCAGAAGCAGGAGCGAGACTCCTTCTCCCCAAGGGAGATTCCTTTGCTCTTCTGGTGCAGGCTGAAGACAGGCAGTCCTCTGAGGATGGATGACCAGGAACCAGTTGCAGGTACTAGCAGGAGCTGAAAATACAAAGTTGCAAAATTCTTCTTGGCCTCTTTGTTGCAGTTTGTAGAGTTCCTGGACGGTCCAGATACAGTTTATTTGATGGGAACGTGAAGTTAATTATGCAGAGGATTCCTGCAATCTGAATCTGAGGAACCACCAAAAGAAGAGTCCCAATATAGCCCTGAAAGGGGGATTGGTCAGTTACACAGGTAAACACCTATCAAGGGAGTGCTCTGGCGTCACCTGCTGGCATTGGCCACTCAGATCCTCCCAGAGTTCCCTGCCAACATTAGAAAGAAAATGGCAGAACCCAGGGACCCTCTGGAGGAGCTCTGAGCACCGCAAAAAGGGTGGTGATGGACAGGGGAGTGGTCACTCCCCTTTCCTTTGTCCAGTTTTGCGCCAGAGTAGGGGCTGGGGGTCCCTGAACTGTTGTAGACTGGATTATGCAAAGAGGGGACCAAATTTGCCCTTCACAGCATTTCCAGTGGCTTGTGGAGGCGACCCCTCCCAAGCCTGTAACACATATTTCCATTGGGAGGGGGTGTAACACCCCCTCCCAAAGGAAATCCTTTGTTTCTGCCTTCCTGACCTCGAGCTCTACAAGCAGCAGGAGGGCAGAAACCTGTCTGAGGGTGGCAGCAGCTGGCGCTGCCAGGAAAACCTCAGAAGGCTAAAATGGCAATGCTGGGGGTCCTCTAAGGAGCCCCCAGAGTGCATAGAATCATACAATCAATGCTTTCAGAAGCCTAGGGTATGATTCCCACATGTTTGATAGCAAACATGCCTATGTTCGGAGTTATCATTATGTAGCTAGACATAGGTAGTGACCTACGTCTAGTGCACATATAAAATGGCGTCCCCACACTCATGAAGTCTGGGAATATGGTCCTTGAGATTGTGGGGACACCTCTGCTAGTGAAGGGGTACCCTCACACACATATAGTCTGCACCCTGCCTTTAGGGCCTGAAGGCCTGCCATAGGGGTGACCTATGAGTATCCTGGTGCAGTGTAAATGGCAGTGAAAGGGTTCTTGCACCTTTTTCAGCAGGCTGAAGTGGCAGTCCTGCAGAAGCCTTTGCATGGGCCCCCTATGGGTGGCAAAAGATATGGTGCTGCCCTTAGGGGTCCCCTGGAACCTCAATGCCCTGGGTATCGAAGTACCATATACTAGTTACTTATAAGGGGGCACCAGTATGCCATTTGTGGATGAAATACTGGGTTACCAACAAGCATAAATTAAGGGAGAGAGCATAACTACTGGGGTCCTGGTTAGCAGGATCCCTGTAGACACAGTCAATCACACTGACTGAAACAGAAAAACACACTGACAAACATGCCAGTAGTGGGGGTAACCAAGCTAGAAAGAAGATACTTTCCTACAGCTTCTCTTCCACCTAACCACTTCAAAGGCTTGTTGGTGGCCAGTCCGGTCATCACCTCCTTTACTTGAAGCTGCAACGCGAGGGTACTCCACAACTCCTGCATCCAATGTCACCAGTGGCTCCGTTGTCAAGTTTTTGAATCTGTTTCCTTGACTGCATGGTCACAGTGGAAAAGCCAACAGCTGCAGCTCTCATTCTGCACAAAGGATAGCCAAGCATATCCCTACACCTGAGATTCACATGCTAGCTCCCATATTCAGCACTAAGAACAGCTAGGACACCTCTGCACCTGGGCCCGATGAGCCTGGTATAATTGGGCGGACTGTTGCAGTTTGTTCCTAGGACTACCAGTTGGTTCCTCTGTAGTAACCCCTCAAAGTGTCACTAGTGTTTTTCCCTATTGACCCCAATGGTGAAAGTTTGACAGCGTGAACTGCATTTTATCACTTTTCTTTTGAACATTCATAATTCTGGTTATACATATCTGATTTTGCTTTGATGTTGGATTTCTTTAGAGTTGTGTCAACTATTGTTCATGTTGGTTGAACACATGTTCCTCTAGTAAAACCTGACTGCTCTTTGCTTCACTATCAGGACTGAGCTAAAGATTTATTTCTGTGAATCCAAAGGACCATCTTTGGGTTATTGTCAGAGTTTTACATATTGAAATCTAACATGCATCACTGCATAATACTCAACTATCCTACAGTGTTCATTATGGGCCTATTCATGCATTGGTTACGAAGACTACAGGCACAAGTGAGGTACCCATTTTTATTGTGAGACTTGGGGGAATGCTGGGTGGGAGGATGACAGTACTTCCCACTGATTCCAGAAATTTCTATCACAGAGATGTGAGAGAAATGTGTCTTTTAGTCACAGTTTGTGGAAACAAATCCTAGTGAGAGCCACGCAAGTCACCCCACACTGGATTACCACATGTATCTGATTTTAAAAAATGTGCATGTTTGCTAGGTTTTCTTATGTGCTGGCTGAGCTAGGGTCTAATATATGCAGCTCCTCACTTTGCAAAAAGCGTCTGTTTTAAGTGGAAATCTGTGATGTGTCCATGTTGCATTTTTGTGCTCTTTTCTGCCGCCGCCACTGGGTCTCCCCACTTAACCGAGGTACATTTTTATTAAGAGACTTGTGCGAATACTGGGTGGAAGGAGGATAGTGCTTCTCACAGAACTTCCCATCACAGAAATGTGAGGAAAATGTGTTTTTTGGCAATGTTTGACGTTTGCAAGGAATTTTTGTTGAGAGCCTTGGAAGAGCCATGCAAGCCACCCCACCCTAGATTCCCTCAGGTGTCTAGCTGTCAAATTTGTGCAGGTTTGCTCGATTCCTTAAGTGCAGGCTGAGTTAAGTGTCAGTGTTGAGCAGGAAAAAACATTTGATGCCTATGTTGTGTTTTGAACCTTTTTCTGTCATGGGCCGTAGGGCTACTCACGAACATTGGAAGATATGTGGAAGTATAGAATATTAAAACATTTGGTATTAACAATTGGATTTAATTGCATTTGTTCCTTCCAAATATAAGGGAGTGTGTATGAAAGAAGGCATTTAAAAAAAAAATCATGTGCTAGTTTGATTACTCACATTTAACACACCTGTATTAAAAACCACTGCTCCTAAACTCTGTATCTTGTGCCCATTTCAGAAATACAAAGGTTTCTTGATGCCCATTGTTCTCTCTACCTATGTCACCATAAGATTAGATATATACTAGGTACACAATGAAAGACCATTGTACTTTGCAGCTCATTTGTTGGCTCTGTGTACCTTGGGTTCTTGGAAAACCTACAAACTCTATATATCTGCGCAATTGGATTGGTATGATGGGCATAATGTATATTGCTTTTGTAAATTGGTCATTGTGACACAAAGTTACACATGAAAACTTTGGCCCTTATTACGACTTTGGCGGTCTTTTTGTAAGACCACTGAAGCCGCTGGCACTGAAAGAGCACCAGTCTTAAGACCATCCTATTACGACTGATTTTGGAATTTCACCCAAAATCGGGTGGAAGTCGGACAGGTGTTGTGTTGGCAGTCGACAGTGATGAGGTGGTCCCACTGCCTGCACCTCCATGTCAAAAAGAGCCTGCACACCATATTCCGACCCCTAATACGATGTGGTAGTGTCCTGATGGGGGGGCGCTGCCGGCGGTGGAATTGCCGGAACACCGCCCACTCCCAGACGACCTCTTTGACGGATGAGGTAAGAGATCATCTGACATGGAATGGGGTGGATTAGTGTGAGTACGTGTGTGAGTGATTGTGGTCGGGGTGAGGGGTGTGTGTGAGTGTTTGTGGGTTAGGGTGGGGTGTGCGTGAGTGTTTGTGGATGGGGTGATTTACGTGTGTGCGGGTGTGCGGGTGTGAGCGATTCAGTGCATGAGTGCAATTGAGCAGAGGGAAGAGGTGAGTTAGTGTATGTGTGTGCATGTGTATGTAAGTGGACGGGGAGGGGGTTGCATATGTATGTAAGTAGATAGGGAGGGGGTGCATGTGCATTTAACTGGACGGGAAGGAGGTGCGTGTTTGTGTTGGGGTGGGGGAGTGAATGCGTGTATGCAGTTGGGGTGGGAGGGAGGAGTGAATGCATTTATCCGGTTGAGGGTATGAATACATGTATGCAGTTGGGGAGAGAGTGGTGAATGCATGCGTGTATGCAAGTGAAGGTCTATGCATATGTGAGTGTGAGTTATGAATGGGTGTGCCTGAGTGCATGTTTGTGTATGTATGTTCGAGTGAATGGGGGTATATTTGTTGAAGTGTGTGGGTGCATGTGTGCGGGTGGGTGGATGTGTGGGGGGGTGTTTTCAGACAACAGGAATGAAGATTCCTATCACTGGGTGCAGTACTGCCAGCTTTTCATGGCAGTTTGACCACCATGAAAATGCTGGCGCTCTGCACCTAATAATACTGCTAGTGGTATTATGGCAGCTGCCTGGCCGGACGTGCTCACCTTCAACCCAGAAGAGCACAGAAAAGCTGCGGGAGAGGCTTAGGCCAAACCGCCAAACTCGTAATTTGGTGGCCTTCACCGGCGGCCCGTCAGCGGTGAGACCGCCACCACGGGTCTGGCAGTCTTAAGACCGTCAGACTCGTAAGAAGGCCCTTTGTCACAAATGGCAGATTTGCCCCACTCATTTTCAATATATCTTTAATTGAGCATTCTGATTCTTTGGGGAAACCTTGAGTGATCTAGAAATATGGCCTCTTGCTGGATTAAGAATATTTACTACTTTTCCTAAATCTTTAGCTTTCCAAGATTACCAATGTGTGCCACATTGGTTTCCCCTACAAACTGAAAGAAGGTTGGAAGCACAATAAATAGGAAAAATGGGTTACATATTTGAAAAATAGCAAAACTGTGGCAAGAATTAAGGCCCATATTTATACTTTTTGACGCTAAACTGCGCTAACGCAGTTTAGCGTCAAAAAGTTTTGCGCCGTCTAACGCCATTCTGAAGCGCCATGCGGGCGCCGTATTTATGGAATGGCGTTAGACGGCGCAATCAGACCGGCGCTGCCTGGTTTGCGTGGGAAGAAACCACGTAGACCAGACAGCGCCGGCGTAGGGGGAAAATGGCGCATGGGCGTCTTAAAATGGGGCAAGTCAGGTTACGTCGAAAAAATCGTCTTAACCCGACTTGCGCCATTTTTTAACGACGCCCATCCCCCATCAACATGACTCCTATCATTGTAAAGATAGGAGTCATGCCCCCTTGCCCAATGGCCATGCCCAGGGGACTTCTGTCCCCTGGGCATGGTCATTGGGCATAGTGGCATGTAGGGGGGCACAAATAAGGCCCCCCTATGCCACCAAAATAAAATATAAAAAATAAAAAATAAAACTTACCTGAACTTACCTGAATGTCCCTGGGGTGGGTCCCTCCATCCTTGGGGGTCCTCCTGGGGTGGGCAAGGGTGGCAGGGGGGGTCCCTGGGGGCATGGGAGGGCACCTGTGGGCTCATTTTGAGGCCACAGGCCCCTTAACGCCTGCCCTGAGCAGGCGTTAAAAAGTGGCGCAAATGCGCCGTTTTTTGCCACGCCAACTCCCGGGCGTCTCTTTTGCCCGAGAGTATAAATACCACGTAAAGGCCTGGGAGTCATTTTTTAGACGGGAACGCCTCCCTTGCATATCATTAACGCAAGGAAGGGGTTCACGCTAAAAAATGACGCACATTCCGGGAACTTTGGCGCTATTCGCCTCTAACGCCATAGTATAAATATGGCGTTAGTTGGCGTTAGTTTTGCGTCGAAATTGCGTCAAAAAAAACGACGCAATTTCGGCGCAAACGGAGTATAAATATGGCCCTAAACATTTTAATTCAGCTCAACACGTTCCTGAAAGCACGTAAGATGGTGACTATAGCACAGCAAACTGTTTGTACATTTTGTTTTTTGGGAAAAAAACAGGGGGGCAGATTCAAAAAAAGTGGCACTGCACCCAGTGCAATGCCACTTTCCTTGTGACCCTTAGTGCCCCCCTCTCTCCACCATGTATGCACTGTATTTAAAATACGGTGGAACATGGCACAGAGGAGGGGGAAATATCATCATTATTTTTTACCCCTACAATTTAGGATTAGCGGCAACATTTTAGAGCTAACCCTGAACAGTAAAGGGGCCCATTTTAACCAATGGTGCGCTCCCTTTTAAGGCCTGCTCTGAACAGGTATCAAAAATGCTGAAAAAAATGGTGTGAAAAAATCTTTTAGATTTCTTCGCACCATTTTTTCAGCACCCTAACGGGGATACACCCCTCTTACATACATTATGCCTGTCTCCGTCACACCGTGGAGGAAGGGGTTACAAAGTGGCGCAATGCATGCATTAAACCATTTTGTAAATGTGGCGTGGAGATTTTGGCCTCGGTGGTCTACATTCGCATGAAAAAATTATGCTAATGTGACACCAGGAGGCAATAGTGTTAGAAAGTAGCCTCTTTCTAGCATGGTTACCCCCACTTTTGCCCTGTTTGTGAGTGTGTCAGTGTGTTTTTACTGTGTCACTAGGATCCTGCTAGCCAGGACCCCAGTGCTCATAGTGAAAACCCTATATGTCAGTGCTTTTGCCTGTCTCACTGGGATCCTGCTGGTTAGGACCCCAGTGCTCCTAGTTTGTGGCCTAATGTGTGTGTTGTCAGTAGTGCTTAACTGTGTCACTGGGGCTCTACTTACCAGAACCTCAGTGCTTATGCTTTCTCTACTTTTAAATTTGTCACTATAGGCTAGTGACTTTATATACCAATTTGATTTGGCACGCTGGACCCCCTTATAAGTCCCTAGTATATGGTACTTAGGTACCCAGGGCATTTGGGTTCCAGGAGATCCTTATGGGGTGCAGCATTTCTTTTGCCACAAACCCTTGCACAGGACTGCCACTGTAGCCTGTGAGAAATAGTGCACACACTATTTCACAGCCATTTTCACTGCACTTAAGTAACTTATAAGTCACCTATATGTCTAACCTTCATTTACTGAAGGTTAGGTGCAAAGTTACTAAGTGTGAGGGCACCCTTGCACTGGGAAAGGTGCCCTCACATAGTTCAGGGCCAATTCCTTGGACTTTGTGGGTGCAGGGATGCCATTACATGCGTGCACTACATATAGGTCAATACCTATATGTAGCTTCACAATGTTAACTCCGAATATGGCCATGTAAGGTGTCTAAGATCATGGAATTGTTCCCCATTCCAAATCTGGTAATGGAAAGCCAATTCCATGCATCCTGGGGGCTCCACCATGGGCACTCAGTACTGCCAAAGCAGCTCTCTGAGGCTTGCAATGCAGCCACAGCTGCTGCCACATCACAAACAGGGTTCTGCCCTCCTGAGGTCTGAGCAGCTCAGTCCCAGGAAGGCAGAACAAAGCATTTCCTCTGGGAGCAGGGTGTTACACCATCTCCCTTTGGAAATAGGTGTTACAGGCTGGGGAGAGGTAGACTCCCCCAGCCTCTGGAAATGTTTTGAAGGGCACAGATGGTGCCCTTCTTGCATAAGCCAGTCTACACCGGTTCAGGAACCCCCAGTCCCTGCTCTGGTGTGAAACTGAACAAATGAAATGGACTTTAGATCACTTCTGGAAACCAAGAGGAACCTCTGCCTGGAGAAGAGCTGATGAAGAAGAGCTGCCCTGTCTGTGACTGTGCTTTGTGGAGCTATCCTGCAGTTGCTGCTTCTGCCTGGACTTTAAGCGCCTTCCTTCTTGTGATGATCTCTCCATGGGCTTGAATTAGAGCTTGCCTCCTGTTGTTTGAAATGTCAGGTACAGCAAAGACTTCTCTCTGTCAGCACCTGGAGCCTCTGCTGAGACTCCTAACCTGCCAAGGGGTGCCTATCCAGTTCCTGGGACCCTGAAAGGAGAAGCTGGCAGACCAAGAGTGAGAAATCCACCCACAGACTGCCGTGCAAAGAAAAGATCGACGCAACTCCGATCCGCGGCTGAATAATCGATGCGCTGCCGGCGTCATGGTGGAAAATAGATCCTTGCCTGCAGCGCGACTGAAAGATTGATGCACGCGGCTGGAGAAACAAAGTGCAGCATCACTGACAGAGACAGGTGAGATCACAACCCGTGCTGCGTGGTTTTCGGATCAGCGTGTGGCAGGATTTCTGACGCAAACATCGCTGGACGTGTAAAAATGACATAAGGCATGCCCGGACCCAAGAGTGCAGTTTGAATTGACGCATTGCTCTCCTGCGGAGTGAAGAAATGATGCATTCTGACTCGACTGAAGGAGAAACGACGCACAGTCTCGCTCGTGAGTGATATTGGCGCATCGCAAGCCCTGTTTGACGCACACTCACACGTGCGGGGTTAATTTTGATGCACCCAGGTATATTTCCATGCTAACAGCATTACCATTGTGTTTAAAATTACACGAGGATTCTTTTTGATTTTTAATTGATAACTTGACTTGTGCATTGTGGATTTTTGTGGTTTTGGTCTTGTTTTGTTCAGATAAATATATTCTCTATTTTCCTAAACCTGTGTTGTGTCATTTTGTAGTGTTTTCATTGAGTTATTCTGTGTGTGTCAGTACAGATACTTTACACCTAGAACTCTGAAGTTAAGCCTGCCTGCTCGTGCCAAGCTAAGAAGGGAGTGAGCGGGGTTTAGCTGAGGGAGATTCTCTTTTACCCTGACTAGAGTGAGGGTCCTTGCTTGGACAGGGGGTAACCTAACTTCCAAACCAAGACCCCATTTCTAACACTATTGCTGTCTGCATGTGAAGAATGCAGCATACATGCAAAGAGAAAATAACAAATAATGACATTGGGTTCTCACATCTTTTTGGCAAAAACCCACATTTAATGGCTTTAGTAAATATGGGTTTGCATCAAGATACGTGGGTGGACGCAAGGGACCTATTTGAGGTTAAAGAGTATCCAGGACCAACATCAAGGGTACCGTGTGGCTAGCCAAATACTTCTCGTTCTTTGTTGTTTATACATTGAGCTGGATTGAGCTTTAAATACAAGGCTTTAAAGTGGAAAATCAAGTTATAATTTCACTTTGGTATTATCCTAGCTGGTTCTAAAATAATCTCAATGCTTGGATAAGTAGCTGTGCCCACAGATTACAGTCATGTGGCAACAAGAGGTAAGTCCTAAGTTTAATTCTTGATAAAATTGATCAAAATAATTAAGTGGTACAAACAAAACCTTGTACCACCCTCCCCCGCAAAATGTCTTTCTGGATATTTCTTGCAGATATTGGGGGAGATTCTCAAACATTTTGCTCTGGATTAGCATCACAAAAGTGACTCTAACCAGTTCAAAATGTTTTTCCTGATTCACCTTCCAGTGCAAAACCCAAAAGCAATGGAAAGCAGCCCGAAGCATGGTTTGCACTACTTTGAATCAAGAGGACATTATATGGGTGAGACATGGGCGATCTGATGCAACCACCTATGCTTTTTGATGCTAAAAGCCATATACCAACATTAGTAGGCAGGGTTTAGAGCCACGAATTATCACAGCTGAAAAGCAGGCATTAAAATGAGAACATCTGTCATTTCTCCTTTCTTTTCTGACTTTGCATGTGTGCTGCACTGTCCTGCACACATATAAAGTAGGAAAAGGTTTTTCTGTTCTCTAGCCATAGAACTTTGTAGAGGAACGATACCCTCCATATACAAAACCTATTTAGACTCATGCACCCACCCTAGCACTATGGTGCTAAGGTGTGTGCATAGTGCACATCAGCTGAAATCAGCAATGGCGCTGGGGAGGGTGGAGAGCCATATCTCTGTGAATATGGTGCTTTCCTGCTGTCTTCCTGTCATACAACGTAGCAAAGCAATTTTGGATCCTGCACTGCGTTCCATGACACCTTTGAGAATCTGTGCCTTGGTGACTCACATAGACAGTGCTGGAAGAGGTGTAAAACAGGTGTGGCAGTGGAACCCCACTTCCTACAGAACAGGCAGTTCTGAGAATGTTTCCGCTGACAAGGGAGCAGCACTTTTTTTAAAAATCATACCGGACTGGCTGTCCCTCCGCACCATCAATACATAATGGACCAGCCCACACATTTTCAAAGACAAATTACCAAAATGTTTGGTTCTTACTGTGAATTTAAAAAGCTTGATGAAGGCCCCTGACACACCAGTAGCTTTCTTCCAATGTCTGGAAGCATTGATTTTTTTTCCTGGTTAGGATTGCTACAAATAAGGTGTGGTGTTGGATAATCTCAGAAACTGGCTGGTGCTCAGGTTGTTTGTAATGGAACACTGAGCCATGCAGTGGTTCAAACACACCTAAGGAAGGATGGGAAGACAAAAATGTCATGGGCAGACTGACTGCTAATTTGTGGACTATCATTGCAAGTTCAGGGCTAAATGAAACCGAAGTTTGTAATTGTTAGACTCAACATTTTCTTTGGATACCTTTGAATAGTTAAAACTTGTCAAAAGTTAAGGGAAGAAAAAGCCCACAATTTAGGGTAAACTTGCACAATAAATGCACAGATTTATTAATAGTGGCACTGCACCTAGTGCAGCACCACTTTTCTTGTACCCCTTAGCGCCGCCTAACACCACCTCTGTTTTCCATATTCAAAATACAGTGCGCCATGGTGGTAGGCAGGGGGACTAGGATCACAATTTTTTATGCTAGTCTGGCGCTTTGTAGGACTGGTGTCAAAAAATGTGATGCCAATACTGCAAAGCACCCAGAGGCCCATTGAACACAATGGAAGCCTGTTTTTAATGCCTGCACTTAGCTGCTGATAAAAATGGTGCAAAGTAATCTCATAGATTTCTTTGTGCCATTTGTAGGGCCCCCCCTAGCCCCAGAACACCCCCCTTGCATACATTATGCCTGGCACAGACATAATGTGGCACAAGGGGATACAAAGTGGTGCAAATATGTATATATGTAAATTGTAAATATGGCGCCATGTCTTTGCCCTTCCAGCGCCACATTAGCATAAAAAAATGATGCTAATGTGGCATTTCTATTGCGCTAGCCCACCATAAATCTGGGCCAAAGTGTGGTAAACAATGACTCTGCATGCTATGCCTGTTTTCAAGTCGAAAAAACACACTTAGTAAATACCTTTCCCTCAGTCAAAATTACTTACCAGGTGTGATAAATCCCCCTTTCTGTACAGTGCGGCCTCTGTTACCAGCCTTTCTCTTTAATCAGCTGCAGTTCATGCAGATAATATTCTTAAGCATCTTTATGGGCTGCACATACAAGTGAGAACTTTTTTGAAAATATTGTGCCCGGTACAAAGCTTAATCTCCAAAAAATCGACATATTACTTGTTGGTTGATTTACAGACTATGAGTACACAGAAATCCACGTATTTTTCCTTCTGGGAGCCCCTCACACATGTTTAGGATCCTTTTCCCTCAAAGATCGATTTGACCTTATGTTGTCTTCAATTCTGAAAGTAACTGAATACTTTAATTTCAGCTAACATCCGGTTGATCACTGATCCTCCTTGCCTCTGGTCCATTTCTTCCTACCACAAGAGGCCTAGAAGGTAGAGTACCAATATATAGTATATAACAAGCCATAACATAACAACTGACTTAATTGAAATGACTCACCTCAAATGTGTGCACTTAGGGCCATATTTAAAAAATGTTCATGCAGGGCAGCTCCGCAAGCCTTCTTGTTGTGCTGCCTTCTGTCAAAAAAAGGGCAGGAATGTGCTTAATATAGAAGATAGGGCACAATCCTGTTCTTTTTCCCTGTGCTGGTGCAGAATGGGCTGCCATGCACCAATGCAGGCTCCCTGGCACCATGGTGCAAGAGTGTCTATGTTGCAGGGATGGTTGTTATTGTTCAGGAAGGTATTTTCCTCTTTCTATGTGTGCTGCAGAATGCAACTGTTAGATATGGGGTATATGGTTGGCAGTCAGTTTGCACTCTGTCCAAGCAGGGACCCTCACTCTAGTCAGGGAGAAATACACTTGGGTAAACCTTGCTTACCCCCGTGGAAGCTTGGCACAAGCAGTCAGGCTTATCTCAGAAACAATGTGTAAAGTATTTGTACTAACACACACAGTAATACAGTAAAAACACTACAAAATGGACACCGCACCAGGTTAGGAAAAAACAGGAAATATGTATCTAAATCAAACAAGACTAAAACAACAAAAGTCCAACATACAAAGTCAAGATATGAATTTTCAAAAGAATAAGAGTCTTACTCCTTAGAAAACAATGGAAACATTGATTTTACACAAAGCACCTGGTTTGCATCAAAAATAAAGTTGGACAGGCTAGCGTGCATCAGAAAAATCAGTGATGTGTTGATTCCTTACTCGCAAGTGAGCCTGTGTGTTGTTTCTTCTGTAGTCGGGTCAGCAAAGCATTGTTTTTCTTCCTTGCAAGAGATCGATGTGTAGAGTTCCAGAAAGGGCACCTCGGACATGCGCAGGTTCACGATGACTTTGACGCCCAGGGACGATGCATGAGAAATTCAGTTGCACAGTGATAGAAAACCGCGCTGCTTGGGGTTTGGGTCATTATCAGCAGCCGCAAGGGGGTGTTGCATCATTTCTCCACCTGTGATGCATCAATCTCCCAGCTGCAATGCAGATGGAGCATCAATTTCAGCTGCAAAGTGGGTGGTGGGTCGTTTATCAGCCGAGTTGCAGATGGGGCATCAAAAATGTCTGGTGCGTCAAAAATCTCCCTGCACGGCATTCTGTGTGTAGATTTCAGCTCTTGTTCTGCCAACTTCACCTTTCAAGGGCCCAGGGACTGGATAGAGCACCACTTTGTAGGGCAGGGGTCTCAGCAGAGAGTCCAGGTGGTAGCAAAGGAAGTCTTTTATGGCCCTGAGACTTCAAATCAGGAAGCAAGCTCCATTGAAACCAATGGAGATTCTTCTTCAAGCATGATTGCACAACAATGTCCAGTCTTTGTCCCTTTTCACAGGCAGAAGCAGCAACTGCAGGATAGCCCAACAAAGCACATTCATAGGCAGGGGCAGCACTTCTCCTCTGCTCTTCAGCTCTTCTCCTTGGCAGATGTTCCTCTTGGTTCCAGAAGTGATCTAAAAGTCTGGGGCTTTGTGTCCACTACTTATATCCCTTTTCTGCTTTTGAAGTAGGAAGTCTCTATTGTTCACAAGATTCTGGCTTGTCCAGTCCAGGCCCCAGACACACACCATGGGGTTAGATACTGCATTGTGTGAGGGCAGGCACAGCCTATTCAGGTGTAAGTGACCCCTCCTCCCTCCACTCCAGCTCAGATGGCTCATCAGGATACACAGGCTACACCCCAGCTCCATTTGTGTCACTGCCCAGAGGGAATTCACAAACAGCCCAACTATGAGTCTGACCCAGACAGGAAATCCACAAACAGGCTGAGTCATAGAATGAATTAAGCAAGAAAATCTCACTTTCTAAAAGTGCCATTTTCAAACTAACAATCTAAAAACCAACTTTACTAAAAGATGTATTTTAAAATTGTGAGTTCAGAAACACCGAACTCCATATTTCTATCTGCTCTCAAAGGGAATCTGCACTTAAAGAATATTTAAAGGCAGCCCCCATGTTAACCTATGAGACAGATTGGCCTTGCAACAGTGAAAACCATTGTGGGCACTATTTCACTGTTAGGACATGTAAAACAAATCAGTACATGTCCCACTTATAACATACACTGCATTCTGCCTATTGGCCTACCTAGGGCCTACATTAGGGGTGCCTTACATGCACAAAAAGGAAGGGTTTGGGCCTGGCAAGTGGATACACTTGCCAGGTTGAATTGGCAGTGCAAGACTGCACACACAGACACTGCAGTGGCGGGTCTGAGACATGTTTACAGGGCTACTCATGTGGGTGGCACAACCAGTGCTGCAGGCCCACTAGTAGCATTTGATTTACAGGCCTCTAGTGCACTTTACTAGGGACTTACTAGTAAATCAAATATGCCAATCATGGAAAGCCAATTACACACGCACTTTAGACTGGTTAGCAGTGGTAAAGTGCCCAGAGTACCAAAAACAGCAAAAACAGCATGCAGTCAAAACATGGGAAGCAGAGGCAAAAAAGACACTTTTAGTGCATACTCTTCTACCTAGACAAACGTTAAAACATTTCACAAATTCCATGTGTGCTGTACAGGGCAGCAACCATGCAATGCGTGACATGTTTGTTAGGAAAATAATAAGATTTCTAAATTTTTGTGCCTGACTCATAAAACATTAATTATCTACACAAACCCTGGCCTCAGAACTTTAGTAACTAGGGATTTTACAAAACAAAAGAAAACAAAGCAGTAAAAGCATTATTTGTGCTTAAAGTTAAAAAGCACTTTTCTGGTGCAAAACATGTTTTGCACTGGAAAGGAGATACCTTATCAAGGCTTTGACCACTTTGCATTGCTGTGTGTAACTTTACGGCGGAGCAAAGTCTTGACAAACCTGCCTTGGGCATTTAATGGCCAGCAGTTACAGATGTTTAACATAGGTCGATGGGCCCAGCTCCATCTACGCAAAGGTTGATGGGGAAAATGAACGGATTGCAGGTACTGATTTCACGGACATTAATAACACAGCGATATTAGCACATTCTTCTGTCTATTTCATATTTCATGGTTTGCCAGCTCCACCCTAATAAACTTGCCCACCCTCTGCCACACCATCAAAATCTCAATGTTTATACCAAAATTCAATAACTTTCAATATTGCTAACAACTCTAGCACCTTTCGCTAGTCTCTTGATCGCTTATCATCAGTTCTTTGAAAGTCATCTACTTACCCTTGAAGAAAGAGGTGGTATATTCAGAAGTACAGTCCACGCTTCCTCGACCGGGCATGTGGGTCTCCTTCAGAATGAAGGGTCTGGCATGTCAGGATTTTATGTGGACTTTGGAGGTGACTTCAGTGAAGGAGAGGCATGTTTGTCAAATATATGTAGGATGAAGGAAATACATTCAAGTTGAAGACCGGAATGATGCAGGCAGCCGGATTAGAAGCAGAAATTTACCTTGGAAATGTTATTGCTACTTCTTTCGACACCACTGACACAAATACACAAATACACTGTCAGTTATAAATAGCTCTAAGTCTCCCCCAGGCCCCTGGGACCTTATCCCCAAAGCAGACCGTGCAAACTCAGTTGAAGAAGCTTTTTCTTCATTAAAACTTAGCATTGGAAGTTGTTCATGTTTCTCCCCCATTAAAACTAGTGTAAGAAAAGTTTTTCCAATTAATATACAACTTTGTGCTTTAGGACAGTATTGGATATAACTCAAATACGGACTTTGTGATATGATGTAGCTTCTTTGACTGGTGTCACAAGTGGCTCAAAGTACTTGCACAGTTCGGGTACATGCAGACAATATTGTTACTGTAGAAGTAACTCCCTGTGGCAACCAGTGTAGACGAGTCTTCTTTAATGCAGTTTACCACAAAAACATGCAGCCAGCAAAAGTAATTCACATTATAGAAATGTGGTCCGGGAGGGCTTTTGATTTACAGACATCAATTTTAGACTGAATTGCCCATTGCCAAACAGGGTCGGTCTGGTCCACAGGGCAATCAATAAGTGCCTGAAAGGCTGGTCTGACATATCAGTTTGTGGGTTGTTTTTCTGTTTTTCTGGTTCTTTGCAGGGCTGTATTATGATCTGCTGGGGCTATTCCTATTGTTGAATTCCCTGATATTGAAATGAATATTGTCTGGAGTGCACAATCAAATCCATGTGGTCTCCCATACTTTGCAAAACACTTACACAGCCTGTCTTTACAAGTTCAAGCCCAATTTGCAAAATTATGGTACATTTTAGCTATCTAATTTACTAATTGAGGCAGCTTTTTAATTTGCTGCCCAGGCCCATTTTCTACCCCAGCCCGACCCTGTCGCCAGCATGTGGACTGGATTGATTACCAATCTGCATAGCAGTGAAATGCTGCATACTCTGAGCATAAACAGGCTAGCTTTAGTAAGATGGTAAAGTCACTTGGGTGGCATGTACACCACAGAAGAGGAAATGGAGCAAACCACTGACATGACTTGAAAGAAATGATTCAATTACACAATTGTACCATTGCCTTGACTGTCTCATCACTGTTGAACCTGGCCCTCCCTGCAGAGTCACCTACAATCCATTTTCCATTTACCCTTCACTTTTTGCTGAATTTCTTTGTTTGCCTTAGGACTCTGTCCACTTTACCAATGCTAACCAGGGTTAAGGTGCTTTGTGCCCTCTCCCTAACACATGGTGAAACTGGCTGGTGCTCAATTGGCTATTTACTTTATTTGTAAATCCCTTGCAGAGTGGTATACCATAGTCTCAGGGGATGAAAAAATACTGCTTCTAGTGGGTCTGCAGCCTGTATTGTGCCACCCACTGAAGTATCCCTTTAAAACATGTCCCAGGCCTGTCACTGCAGCCTGAATGCAGTTTTAAACTGCCATGTCGACTTTGCATTTAAACCCCTTGCCAAGTCTTAAACTCCCCTTCTAATATATATGTTGCCCTTATGGTAGGCCCTAGGTAGCCCATGGGGCTGGGTGCTATGCAATTAAAAGGTTGGTCCTTATAGTTAAAACTCCTCAATTAGTTTTTTCACTACTGTGAGGTCTACTCCTCCCGTTGAGGAACTTTGCTAATTCCTTAATATATTTAATAAGGTATAATTTTTAATTGGGAGCAGGTAGTTATGTTATGTTTGGTTTCTTTTGAATTGTAGTGAAGAACCCTACATAATGGTAAAGTTTCATTTTTTATTAGAATTTGGAAAATCCAGTTTTAAAAAGTTTTTTGTGCACTTAATGCTTTTGTGCCTGTAGCCTGGCCTGGGTCACATGACTGAGTGTAACTAACAGTTAGACTTTGTGAATTTCTCCCAGAGAGTCACACAATAAAGGGATTAGGTGTGCATCAATGGGGCATCTTGTGGAAGGAAGTGGGTGAAGCTAAGCACAGCCCCACTTACAACTGGTCTGATTACACACAAAGGGCCTAATGAGCCCACATTGTCACTACAGCCAGCTTGGAGTCAGGGCAGGAAATTCCATGCACTTGAAAGCCACTGTCTAGATGCTGCTTCCACCTTCCAGAACCAGGTCACCAAGGCATAAAAAGGGGACCTCAGATACCAACACTTCAGTACACTTCATGCTCTGTGGATGCTCTGCAAGGAGGAAGGAGTGCTGTGCAGCTGAAAGGCCTGCCTCTTTGCTGAATGGCTAAACAGCTGCTGCATTGCTGAATAGTTGTGTCTCTGTCCTGCCTTTCCCTTATCACCTCTGTCGGATGTAGGTGGAGTACGGCTTTGGATCTTGTACGTCCTGGTCTGGCCAAGATAAGGATGACCCCTTCTGGTAGCCCCAGTGCTGCTGGCAAGATTAAAGCCCAAGCAGTCCTTGCCTCCAGAAGGAGTTCTAGAGAAAAAAACCTTCAGAAAGGAGTTGCAAAAAATCAGAAAAGGCACTGTAAAACTCAGGACTCCAAGATCTAGAACATCATGAAGCTGCACGAAAAACCATGCAGAAAGCAATCCACAACAGAAACAAACAGTAGTGAGAATCACCAAACCAGAGTGCTGAAATGCAAAGAAGAAATTAACTCAAGCCCCTTGTATACCAGTAAAACAGGAAGTGAACAAACAGGAAAAGGAAAAAAGCCTTATTAAGTTGGGAAAGTATCATAGGACAAAATAGGAGAAACACCATCTTGGAAAGGTACTAGTTAAAGGATAGGGCAGTACATGCTAGAATGGTCAAGCATTCTGGGACCAAGAAAGCATGGCCCTCATGACCAAAAGGGTGGATAGGCAAAAGCAAAGAAGTCATATATTATATATGGGTCACACGGGTCACCCATGATACCAAGGCAGAGCCCGTGGGACTTGCGGTCAATCTGAACTTTTGGCCTTGTGTCAGTCCAGTGTGACCAGATACCCACAGATAGCGCTTTGTGCTTTTTTGGCTCTATTTTCACCAAAAGCTTTAGAAATTCCTAACTCTGGTTCTACTGATTGGATTTTTTTGGCGTCAAATGTATTAAAATTTACTCTATTTTACTAAATTGGTTTGGGATTTTTCTTGTTTTGAGTTTTCACTTTATTACTGTTTGTATGCTCCATAAATATTTTGCACCTTGCCTCTAAGTTAGGCTACCAGGGTTAATCACAGGTAAATTTAGTGACTTTTTGTGATTCACCCTGCAAGACACTGTGGCTGTTGCTTGACCAGGGCTATCACCCCAGTCACACAATCACCATGAGTTGCATATGCATGAATATTCTAGGTCAGTTTGTCCACAGCCAGTGCCATAGAAAGTACAATAGACAAAAGCCAAAGTTTCTGCCAACTGGGATGCTAGGAGGATAGCAATAACCAACATGCCTGCCCCATTCTTAATTGGGAGGCTTGGAAAGGCTAATTTCAAGTAAGAGCTCACTGATCCACTAATGAGGATTATTCCTAGCATAGGGTAACACTTATACATTCTTTGAAGAATGTATGTGCAACCTCCGTGACTGGGTGAGATGCAGAACTCAAAAGCTTGGACTTCAAAAGTAACGGCTCAGATCACCAGTTCCTCATTCAGCATGCTTCATAATGATACTTTAATTGTGTGAGTGGGGAACATTCTTACTGACAGGGAATCCAAAGTGATAGCATAACTTTGGAAAGCATTAGAAGTTTCGACATGTAAGCAAAAGGTCAGCCCTTGAAACCCTTCTGGCATGGAAGTAGGGATAAATTAGATGTGCAATGTGATAGGTAATGTCCCATAAGAAGTTAAGAGTACCAAGATGTCCATATCACGATTCTAGTAATAAGTGTAATTGTGGAAAATGGGTTACTGATTTTGTTGGTGCAAGGCCCAGTGATTTGTTCTATGCTTGTAATGCAGCACCAATATACGCTATATGTCAAAAGTAAACAGTGATGTTGAATTAATTGGCTGTCTATATGGTGAAGGAAGGGTGCATGTGTTAAATGTTTCATATTCACTCAACAGCAAGTGCCACAGTTACCTGAAGGTGGGGGAAATTAATAAACCTAATCTTATATGATATTGTGCTTATTCCCTCTAAAATAAGACCCTAAAAACTGTAATGTTGAGTGGATGTTATAACTGGGAACTAAGGGCCAGATGTAGCAAAGTTTTGCAAGTCGCAAATGGCTCGCAACGCTATTTGCGATTCTGCTAAATCCGAAATGGGATGCAAAAATCCCATTTGCGGTCACCAAATAGCAAAGCGACCCAGCACCAACTCGCAAAATTTGCAACCTGATTTTGCGACCCGTAATCAGGAAGTCGCAAATTGCGAGTTGCAAACCATATGCAAAAGCCAGTCTCAAATTGCGACTAGTCGCAAAAAGCCCGTTTTGCACACCCAGATTACCACTGATTCAGAGCAGGTGGTAACCAGAACCAAAGTATAAAAGGAGACCCAGAAGGCATCTGGGCTACTCAGAATGGCTGAACTGTATGTGATTGCATGGTAGAGGAGAGTCCAGGCTGCCCAGCAGAGGAGGAGTAGGCAGAGAAAGGAGAGGATATACCAAACCAGGCAGACACTATTTCAACAAACTGAGGAGGAGATATATGACAAATATAGACTTAGCAGTGCTGTTATCTTAGAGATTATTGAACTGCTGAAACCTCAGCTTGAACGACAGCCAATGCGCAGCAGCGCCATCCCCACACATGTGCAAGTGCTATGCTCACTGCACCTCTTGGCCTCGGGTAGCTATCAGGGGGTGATTGCAGTGGCAGGTGGGGTTCCCCAAAGTGCCCTCTCACGATTCTTGAGACGTTTCCTAGATGCCCTACTCGCACACATGTCCAGATATATATACCTTCCCAGGAATGAGGCAGAAATGAACAGCACCAAGTTGGACTTCTACAGAATTGCCCACTTCCCCCATGTAATAGGGTGAGTGGAAGGGACACATATACAAATTTGCCCACCTGCAAATCTGGAATATGTGTTCCGCAATATGAAATGTATCCACTCACTAAACATCCAGGTGGTATGTGACGCCCATAATGTAATTACTGACATTGTAGCTAAATATCCAGGGAGTACACATGACTCATACATATTCAGGCACTGTGGGATACACCAACGCCTATCACGTGAGGAGTTTGGAGAAGGATATCTATTAGGTATTGGTGACTACACTCTGAAGCCTTACATACAGGTCACTGTGTAACCCTGTGATGCCCTGCTAAATTTGCCTCTTTTGTCAAACAGGTGATAGTGCATATGCCCTGAGACCATGGATACTCACCCCATACCTAACACCTGGCAATCAGAACGAGAGGCGATACAACATTGCACATTGGCGGACCAGAACTGTAGTTGAGAGGACCTTTGGCTTGTTAAAGGCAAGATTCCGATGCCTCCACAAAAGTGGAGGAGCACTCCAGTATGCCCAAGAAACAGCATGCATGATAGTTGGCGCTTGTGCCATCCTACACAACATTGCCACCAGACATGGGCTACATCTCACCCCTGAAGACACAGCCACGGAGGATGGGGAGCAAGAGCTACCACACCGCCAGCCTGGGGATAGAAGCATCGCTAATGAGGGCAGACAGAGACAGAACCACATTGCAGCCCAATACTTTGGCAGGTACGTGGCAACCGTGACCACACTCACTAATGTCAGGCACACATAGCCCAGTTGTGTAGTCAAACAAACAAAACCTTTTTATTGCTAAACTATAAAGTTGTTAGAAATGTGCAGTATGCAACAGTCTGGTATTGGAAACAGTCAAATCAGACACATTATGTTCATGTGCCTCAGTACTAGTAAATGTCAGTGGCTCACAGCCTCCTCCGACTGCAGCTACCATGGCTCACTCCAGGTGGGTCCCCTGAACCCTGCTGTGCACTGCTACTCCACAGCACACGCGCATCAGTGGCAGACACACTACTGATTGTTGAGCCCTCCTCACTGTCCTGTGGGGTATCCCCTGTGCCCCTTGCAGCCTGTCTGGTCTCCATGATATCAACAGCATTGATGATGCGGCCAAGTCCCCGTGCCACATCACCAGCAAAATGACCCAGTTCTATCTGCAGGCTGACAGTGCGCCTTGACAGCCAGGTTGTGTTAGTTGCCAGGCGCCCAATGGTTGCTGCAAGTCTGTCGAAACAGGCTGCAGTGTTGCGCTCCCTGCGCCGTGCCTGTGCCCTGTCAGCCACCAGTTCCCTGACCAATAAGTCAATGGATTATGTCAGGTTCCCCAGATGCGTGTTCATTGTTTGGAACTGATTGTCCACATTAGCCAGCCCATGGGTCACAGTGGTCTGTAGTCTTGTTAGGTTCCGGTTAATTGACCTCAACTGTCTATTTTGCAGGAGCTGACCCTGTACTAAGGATGCCTCAAATCCCGCAAACTCAACATCTGTGACATCCTCACTGTGCACAGACTGCACTCTGCGGCGGCTTCTGCGCACTGCGCCTGATGATGGCTGTGTGTGCCTCTCCGTAGGCATTGGCCCTGCTGCTACCACTGCTGCCTCCAAATCCAGCGCAGGATTGTCCATGGACTCCGGTGGCAATTCCATGGGTGGTGTTGTCCTGCAGTGCCCTTCTGTGTCAGTGGCAGCTTCCTCCTGTGGGTCTGGCCCATGTTCCTCTCCCTGCATATTTGTGCTGATGGGGGGGCTTGTGGGAGACCTGTGGGACATAGGGGATACACTGTCAGTCTCGCACATCTGTTTTTTGCCTCATAATAAACATTTGCCTATATTTGGACTACTGTACTCAATTGCCCATAATGCACTATTCTAGAGGTTGCTAGACTGGAATGGAGCTAGTCTGGAGGTGCCTGCTGCAGTGTACTGAAATTGTGTGTATAGTGCAATTGTGGGTGTGAAAGCATATATTTTGTTACTTACTTTTTGATGTTCCAGGTGCCGAACTGTCCACATCTCCTATGCCCAGTACAGCCTCCGGCTCCAGTGTTGTCTCCACCATAGTTTCCAGTGCTGTAGGTGGTAGAACAGTGGATGGGCCTCCTCCAGTGCCTTGCATCTCCCTCATGCACTCCGCAACCCTCTCCTTGGTCCTGGAGCAAAGGTCATACCACCTTTTCCTAATTTCATCCAGGGTGCGGTGGCTTATCCCAATGGCATTTATTTTGTCCTGGATGTCTTGCCATTTTTTTGGGGGGTATCAGGGACACTCATTGCTGCCTTGCCAAAGAGTTGTTCATGGTGCAGACAGCACTCCTCAGTTAGTACCTCCAACTCTTTGTCAGAGAACTTGATTTTTCTCTTCCTGCCAGCACTGGGTGTCTCCTTCTCCATTGTTGCTGCAGCTCCTCTCACCTGGGTGTGGCTCTGCAGTTTGGGCTGAGTGTGCTCCTCCCTCCTCCCAGTTCTATTTGGTGACTTCCTGGTTCTGATGTGATCACCGAGAGCCAGGATGTGGGTATTCCAACTGTTTCTTTCCACCTGCAGGCAATTTGCGAGTCAGTACTCCTGTGACAGCCACCCTGCTCTTGTAGGACTATGACTCATCCTGGAGCAGAGACCAATTCTAAAAGGAAGGAGAAACCCTCTGCAACTCTCTTGGGCTAGTGGTACGAGTCCCCTGCAGCCTGCAGGTAGAAACTGCACTCCTGGAAAAAAAAGTTACATCCCAAGGGGCCTGCGAAGGGACCACCCAAAAGTAAATGGTCTAGGGGCTTCTGGGAAATGTAGTCCTCAACTCTAGCAAATTTAATTCAACTAGTGCTTTCCCACAGGCTCCAGGATGTTGAAGTATCTAAATGTTGTGCTTGCCGCTGCGAAGGTTTGTTGGTGGCCTGTCTGTCTTTTCATCTCTTTGTTTTATGCTGCACCACGAGGGAAAACTCCTGCAGCTTCAACTACACACTTCAGTGGCTCTGTTGTTGAGTTTTTGCATCAGTTTCCTCACCTGCACTGTCTCAGTAATAAAACAAGCACTGCTAGCTCTGGTTCCAAGGATAGCCAAGCACACCTCTGCACTTGAGTTCTGCCTGATGAATCCTGGTCCAGGGGCACTCACTAGCCTAACCCCCAGTGGGCCCCCCAAACTTGATCTGCAGGTGTCTGAGTGTCATAAGTGTGATTTTTCAGCAGCCTCTGCTCCTGACTGCCTCACAAAGGACAGCCAAGTGTCCTCTGCACCAATGCCCCATCAGCCAGTTAAAATTGTTTTATCTGTCAAAGATTGGTCTTGGAACCCACATCACTGTGACTTCCAGTGAATTCCACTGACCAATTGTCACTAATTGTTTTCCCCTTTAACTGCAATGGTAAAGTTTGACAGATTATAAAGTACTGAATTAATTTTGCAGTCTAAAATCCATAACTCTGGTTATATGTACCTGACTGATTTCACTTTGGTGTCTACATTAACATAACATGTGTTATTTTTTCATAAATTGGTGTCAGATTTCTTTCGAGTTTGGTCCTTTACTTAGCATCCATATCGGTACTCTGAAATGCTTAACACATGTTCCTCTAGTAAAGCCCAAGTGATCTTTGCAACACTACCAGGACTGAGCTAAGGAATTATTGGTGTTAATACAAAGGTCTAGCCTCACTACATAATAATCTACTTTCCTACAGCATCCAATTTATTATACCTTTTGTGTGTGCATGCCTGTGCTTGTGTGTGAGAGAGGCAAAAAAGGGCAAATGAATATTGAAAGAGTGTTATTAAAAAGCCAGTGTGTGATCGGTTCCTTGGTGTTGTAAGAGTGGCAAATATGCATGTAATTCTGCTGAAGAAAAGCATTGAAAGGTATTTGTGCGATGCAGCATTTGATGTCAGATTGATTGTGATAAACTAAAATTCAGTCTTGCTTTTCAGGTAGAGGGTCTGGTTTAGGGGTTGGTGATGGGTTGATCCCCCAAATGTGATTGATATCCTGTTCTGCTTATTAAAATTCCATAAGATGTAATGCACTTGTGATACAGTGGATGAGATATCACCGTGTTCGATATACGGAGCTAATTCAATATCTTCACTGAGCAATGTAGAACAAGAAATGTACATCAGTGTGTCCTTGTAACCCACAACCTGTAAGGATCAGAGAAAAAGGGTCAGCTCCACATCGGCCCTGTGCCAGAATGTCAGAAGGATGTCATGTAGGACAGCATATCCAATGGCACTTGTTGGGTTTTGAAAATGACTTCCTCTGCAGAACTTTCTAAATTTAGGCCCATATTTATACCTTTTTTTGCGCCACAGTTGTGTCATTTTTGGATGCCAAAGTGGCGCAAACTTACAAAATGTAATTGTATTTAGTAAGTTTGCACCACATTCGCGTCAAATAGTGACGTAAATGCGGCACAAAAAAATTATAAATATGGGCCTTAGTCTTTCAAACATTGGACAAAAAATCCATCAGGAGAATGGAATAATCATTCAATATGGAGGCTGTGGCTTTCTCTGTGTGTCTTTGTTCCTGGTAATGATTGGAAAGGTATATACTGGTGCAGCCTATTTTGTCCAGTTCCAGTACAAGCAGAGTCCTTCAAGCTCTGTTTTGCTCTGCACCAGGGCCTAAACAAATGCAGCTGGATTTACGATTTGAGTGTTGTATGAATAAGTGGGTCACATTTTCCATCATTTCAGTGTTTGCAATGTAATTTTTCAGAAGTTAACTGCTCCACAATCAATGGTAAACCCAATGAAGCTGTGACAAATATACTGGTCTGGTACTCCTGTATAAGTGATATGTCTGTGTAGCAACCTAAAAACCGTGGTGTTGTCATATTGAAGGCAAATAGTTGGTACAACAAATATTGAACAAACAAGTAGGCTCACAGAAAGTTTCTCTGTCCACTGGTATTGTGGTGCCAGTGTGAGTGTGAGCACCTGTATGTGGGGATCCACAAGGCTCCTCTCTTTTTAGGGAATACAAACATGTACACTTTGAAGGCAAGTGAGTGCTGTGATCTTATTTTCCTTATGGTATCAAAAACCCCAACACAGGTCACTAAAAGTCAATCCATTAATGATATACATAGTGATACCAAAGAGAAGGACTCAGTGAAGAAAGGCTCTGAGCATTGTAACATTCCATAGACTTCATAATAAATAAACAAAGAAAACACACTTATCCATTATCACTTTGCATTTAAATAGATGGCCAATTGAGTCACAATTATTTCATAAACCCAGATAACCACCTGTATAATCTTGTTCATGAACTTCAATGTATCAATATGATAGTCTACAGTCTATATCAGCTAGGTGTCTATGGAAGGTCCTAGTAGCCGTTTGTCCCAGGGGCATTGTAAAGTCCAGAGGCATAATTACGTAACAAACAAAACAAATAAGACATAATCCGTCATCATTGATATAGTAAACAAACAGTTAAACAACTGAAGCACAATTATTACTCATGCCCATTGTATCATTGTGTGCATCCATATCAGATGTGTATATTTACAAGATACTATTCCTCTTTTCTCCCTGGGGCATTGTAATGTTCTAGTAAAGTGTTTCCAACATAAAGCCAGATAATTACTCTTTTCATGTTACTCAAAACAAATTACTTGGGGGAGAAAAGGAGAAAGGGCTGGCAGGGGCAATGGGTGGCCCCAGAACTTATTTTTTTTAAACAAATTAAGCTCTGCTTATGCCCCACAATGCACACTAAATCATCCTGATCAAGTGGGCAACAAATGTCTCAGACCTTCTTAATGTGGTGGATTAGGGCACCCTGTGAAGGGAACAACACAGAATCTGAAAGCACCGGGCCTGTCATCGTACATCTGCTAATGCGAACCTCCCTGAATTAACATTTGACAGCATTTTAGGCATTGTACAAAACTAGTATAAGAAGGGGTATTCATATTTATTGTAACATTATGCCATTGTGGGCTGCATGATGATTTATTTTTCAATTTTGTATAATTCACATTATGAAATGATGTGACATATTATTGCAGATGGCTAGCAAAATTCAGAAAATGCATACATCAGCTTTACTATTCTAAATTCAGTACACACAGTGCTTTGGGGGGGGCAATGTAGGATGAAGAGGAGGTTACATTTATTATTGTTATTCCAGTTCAATAAACATTAGGAAGTGTAGATCTATTTGGAGATCAGATTTGCTGTTCTAACTTTAATCCAACAGACATTATTGAAGTGCATATATTTTACAATTCTAACTCCAGTCTGACAAACATAGGGAGAATTACAAATATTTGGTAGAGTCATGTTTACCATTTTATTTCAAATCCAACTCACACTGGTTCAAGAGCAAACATTAAGGAAAGCCTATTTATGTGGGCATCAGCTTTACTCTTCTAATTCCATCAAAAAAATAGTAGAACAAGCAAATACTTGCATACAAAACATATGTTTGAAGAGGGATCAGATTTACTTTTTTTTCTCCAATCCAAAAAACATATAATGAAGTATTACTTTCAAAAATATTTTACAAATAGGTTAAATTATCTAAATAGGTAGCATCCTTCGCTCCATCTTCAATGATCATTAAAACTGCCTGTACTGATGAAGTTCCAGGGACTTAAGTCACCAAACTCAAAATGTTTATGGATACTTCCTGAACTGCATGTTTGATTCCTTCACAAACAGCCACCTGTACATCCACTGTTTCATTGTATACTTCTGACAATGCTAGCAGAAGGCTTTATTTAACTTTCTTTACTGCCTTCAGTATTTATGCATACTTTGTTTAGCACTCTGTACTCTGTGTTTTTACTACCCTTCATGTGTTTGCAAGTGGACATTACAGAACTTTTAAATGGTGATCAATAACAATTCAATATGTGATCAATAACACATATGTTTGGTTTACATTCTAGTAAAGAATACATTTCCACAACACAATTTAATAGTGATATTCCAATGCATGTGGCACCACCTGAACTCAACACCGTATGCCATTACACCCTAATACCTGCCTCCGCTCCACTGGAATCGAAGGTCAGGCCCTAAACTGGATCTTCTCGTTCCTTTCTGACCGTACCCAAAGAGTCTACCTCCCGCCTTTCCGCTCAGAACCCACCAAGATCATCTGCGCCGTTCCACAAGGCTCTTCGCTCAGCCCTACACTCTTCAATATATACATGAGCCCCCTCGCGAACATCGCTCGCAAACACAACATCAACATCATCTCCTATGCCGACGACACACAGCTGATACTCTCCCTCACCAAAGACCCAGCTACCGCTCAAGCCAACCTCCATGATGGAATGAAAGACGTCGCAGAATGGATGAAGCTCAGCCGCCTGAAGCTGAACTCTGACAAGACGGAGGTCCTCATCCTCAGACACTCCCCGTCCGCCTGGAACGACTCATGGTGGCCCACGGCTCTGTACCAACCCCCTCTGACCACGCTCGCAACCTCGAAATCATCCTGGACCCCCTCCTCACCATGACCAACCAAGTCAACGCCACCTCGTCCGCCTGCTTCTACACCCTCTGCATGCTCCGAAAGATCTTCCGCTGGATACCCACTGACACTAGGAAAACTGTTACCCACGCCCTCGTCACAAGCCGACTGGATTACGGAAACACCCTATACGCTGGAACCACCACCAAGCTACAGAATCGTCTCCAGCGAATACAGAACGCCTCTGCACGCCTCATACTTGACATACCGCGCCACAGCTACATATCTGCCCACCTGAAGCACCTGCACTGGCTACCCGTCAACAAGAGGATCACCTTCAGGCTCCTCACACACGCACACAAAGCCCTCCACAATAAGGGCCCCGAATACCTCAACAGACGCCTCTCGTTCTACACGCCCACCCGCCAGCTCCGCTCCGCCAGCCTCGCTCTCGCCACCGTCCCTCGCATCCGCAGAACCACAGCTGGAGGCAAATCCTACTCCTATCTGGCAGCCAAGACATGGAACTCCCTCCCCGTTCACCTAAGAGCCACCCAGGACCACCTTGCATTCAGGAGACGCCTAAAGACCTGGCTCTTTGAGCGGCAGTAAAAATCCCCTAGCGCCTTGAGACCCTCACGGGTGAGTAGCGCGCTCTATAAATGCCTTGATTGATTGATTGATTGATTGAACCTTGTTCCTCACAGGATTTCTTAGGGCAGAGGAAGACAGTTTAGAGGAAAAATCAATTTGAAAAGCAACAGCTTTCTCTGCTGGTGTACATGAGTGAGACACAAGTATAAAAAGATATGAATGAAGACATTCTCATTTTGATTTGCTTGTAAGCTATGATGGGTCAAATAACAGGAGTTAAAACACTCATTAACATTACAAATGTTTCAGAACTAGTGTGGACCTGCCCAGGTACCCCTGGCCAATAAAGCTGCTCAAAGGATCTGAAAACAGGAATACTTTCTGTGTTATTCGCTGCTGATAAGTATAATCTGAAGTATTTCTAGTCACTAGGGAGATGTAATTCGAATTTTATTTGAGTTTTATTCATGTTTTTTCTATTTTCTATTTGATTTTTTTAAGCGCAAACTATTACCCATAGGGCATCATAGCACTTAGCAGACTCAAATGGGAAAAAAGTGAAGACGATTATTGTGTTTGTATTTTTTATTTGTTTCCTAAAAGTTCACTGTTCTGATATCTTTCTAATATGTAAAGGTAAAGAGTTTCAGAGTGTCAAGATATGAAAAAGACCCACCCGCCTGTCTGGAAATGCTCATTTTCACAATTGAAGATGCCTAACAGAGGTCATGCAGAGACATTGAGGGAGAGTATTGTGTGTGAGTTTCCTTTTTATATGAGAAGTACCTGCATTGTGGCTTTATATGAAAAACAGAGAGCGTAGAACATAATATGGTTCTTTAATGGAAGACAGTGTAATGCCTCGAGGTGGGTTTTTAATGAGGTTTCCTCAATGGGTTTCAATAATAGGTAAGTTGTGGCATTCTGCAGGTGATCCTAATTCCCTTGAACAGTACTGAGGTGACCAAACCACCAGAGAGAAAGATTTCAGTTTTCTCACTGTTCAACACTAAACAGTTGGCACTGTGGGTAATGCATTGCTTAAACTTAATTCAGGTGGTCTCAGGGTTCTCAACATTTGATGCACTGATGTGTGCATTATCAGTTTATGAAACAGTATTAAAACTGGGTCTAGCCATAGAGGTCAAACAAGAGAAATTGTCGACTAAGGGAATATACCTGTGAAACTCTACAACTTAGATGAAAAGGCAGTGACTAAAATAGACGGTGGATAATATGCTTTATACTTCGAGAATGGTTCTTCATACAAGATCACTAACCCTAACAACAGAGAGAGGATTTAACTATCTAGTGTAGATCCTGCTGTGGAGATACCATCCAAACATTGAGATTACTCATGAAAGATAATGGCTGGAAAATCAAGATATATTGTTTTCAGTCTTTTCTTCAACTAATGTGGCCAAGTGGTCACATAAATACTGAAAGGATGCCACCCTCAGAGTATACATGATCCCAGTTATTCCCATTCATATGACCATTAACTTTGTTAAACTTATGTATCTGGTTGATGGTTGGTTGGCACGTGAGCCATGGTCAAGCAGCAGCCACACTTCCTGTCAGTGTAAGCCACAAGCAAACCCCAACTTAACCTATGCTCAAACCCTGATACTTTGACAAAGAGCAGTCAGGCTTCACTTAGAGACAATACGTAAAGTGCAACACTTCAAACAATAATAATTGAAAAACACCACACAAACAGGATAAAAATGGAAAAATCAGTAGAACCGGAGTGATGACATTTTGAGAAATAAAGCATGAAATAGCACCTACATGCACAAATAGCCAACCATAGCTATCTGGTTGCGCTGGACCAGGTCAAAGTCAAAAGATGAGGCCGACCACAATGGAGCTCAGGCTGGACACAGTCAAAGATTAGTTCTGCTGGACTTTTACCATTTCAAGTTCTGTGCCAAGACTCCTGTTGACATTCGAGATGACTGTAGATAGCAAGGAGAGGGCTGTGGGAGGCTGTCGGCATGTCGCAAAGTGCAGGCCAGGT
This sequence comes from Pleurodeles waltl, assembly GCF_031143425.1. Classification (NCBI taxonomy): domain Eukaryota; kingdom Metazoa; phylum Chordata; class Amphibia; order Caudata; family Salamandridae; genus Pleurodeles; species Pleurodeles waltl. Next base: position 38,566,374 of record NC_090446.1, read on the forward strand.
GCCAAGGACGGGCTGGCAGGAGCTTTGTGCTGGCAGCCACCCCTGAGCGCTCAATGCTGCAGCGTAAAAAGATGGCAGGTGGTGCTTCTTGCTGTTTTTTGGTGCAAGGGGCACATTCTCATTGCAAACAGGCCTGTTCACGGACACAACGAGCTCAAGAGCTTGGTTTTGGCCCCTCTAACCCACACCAAGGGTCCAGGACCTGAGAGGAATACTTGGGGTCAGGACCTCACTGCAGCTCAGTCCAGTAGCTGTTTGGGGAGCCTTTTATGTCTCTGAGGCTCAGTTCAGGAGCCCAGCAGATTATCCCTTGGTGTCACTCTATAGATCTGGGTTTAAGATGAAGTTGCAGTTCCAGATATTGTTCCATAGGTAAGAGAGCAGCAGGTAGCAGGTCAACGTAGCAAGACAGTAGCTCTTTCTGAGTAGCAGTTCAGGAGAGTGGCAGGCATTCCATCAGCACAGTAGTCCTTTTTCTTGACAGAGTATCCACAGGTCCAGAAGTGAACTGAAGAATTGGTGTCTGAGGTCCAGTATTTATACATAGTTTTGACTTTGTAGTGGGAGAAGCTTCCAGAGGCATGCCTTTGAAGTGCATAGATGTCCCGCCTTTCTGGCCATGGCTCCACACTAAGTACAGGGCGTATACAGCCTTCAGTGTGGAGACAGGACACAGCCTATTCACATGTGAGTGGGGCCTGGCCCATCTCCTCCCTTCCATCCTGCCAGTGACAGCTCATCCACTCATACCTAAGGCATGTGACACAAAATTAATTTAGTACTGTGATGATTAGAATGCAGCCACCAAATGACTAGGCAAAAAATGCCTATTTTCTAAAAGTGGCAGTTTCAGAACTGCAGTTTAAAATCTGACTTCATCCGTAGGTTAGGATTTTTAATTGTGATTCCAGTGACACCCAAACATTTTACCTGTTCCCATTTGGAAATTACACTTATAAAATGTAATAATATGGTAATTCCAATATTATTATATGTGAGAGGGAGGCCTTTTATAGTGAAAAACAAATGTACGTGTTTTTCACCACCAAGACATGTAAAACTTAAAAGTACATGTAATTTTATTTAAATAGACTGCACCCTGCCCTCGGGGCTATCAAAGACCTACCTTAGGGGTGACTTATAGGTGTTTAAAAGGAAGGTTTGGGACAGGCAAAAGGTTTCTTCTGGAAGGCAGAAAGTGAATTTTTTAAAAGAAAACACACACACACACACACACACACACACAGGCTGCAATGGCAGGCCTGAGATTTAAGGAGCTATTTTAGAGGGTTGTGCAATCAGCGCTGCAGTCCAATTAGTAGCATTGCATTTACAGGCCCTGAACACATGTAGTGACAATTTACCATGGACTTATGAGTAATATAAACATGCCAGTTGGGTATACACAAGCTGACCATGTTTATAGCAGAGAAAACACAAACATAAGAACTGATTAGTAGTAGTAAAAATAAAATCTGCAAAAATAAGAGGAGTGAAGGCAAAGAGGTTGGGGATGACCCCGCAGAAAGGGCCATGTCCAACAACTCAAAATGAAGGACAGAAAGGGAGGAAACATAGTTTTTCTTAACAAAAAAGCAGAGGTCTCCCACCTACTTATCGCATAAGGGGAAATGTACTTCATGCTTAAACATTGATCATACAGGTAGGGTAGAATACGGATAAAAGGGGTAGGAAAAGTGGAAAAGAGAAAAACAAGTCTAAGGAAAATCATAAAAATTAACTATGGGTACCTTTTCTGAAGAGTGACAGGTGCAGGCAAAGAGGAAAGGAACATTAATTTACTGGCTAAATTTGGACTCAGGACGGGTAACAATTAAAATAAAAGAAACAAAAGACAAGCACCACTAACAGATGGAGTGTTTGTTCAGAAGCAAATATATATTTTGCTAAAGAGGATCCAAACAGGAAAGAAGACTGAAGAGAGCCTGGACTAACATTTGGACAAAAGAGAAAAGGATACAAACGGTTACAGGGCCTCCAGAAAGTGAAAAGTCCAATTGGTAAATTGGAAGGACAGTCAAAAGGAGGCAGAAGGTAGTACTGCCAATATGTGAAAGCACAAAGCCTCCCTCAGAATAGGTTGTAGACACTCAAATCTAGTCAATTTTGTGAGTTTTTTGATAATTCTCCACTGATGTAAACACTTATCCAGGATTAAATATGCTTGTTTGTCACATTATACCATAAAGTCATTTATAAGATGGAAATATTCACTATTCTTCAAAGAAGCTGGAGCAAAATGTTCCGTACTTATTACAAGGTTTTAGGTCAGTTTCTTCTCATGTCCACCAAAGGGATTTGTCTTTTAGATGTTATCAATGTGCCAAAGAGACACGTTGGGCCAATCCTAGCATGTTATGTCTATGTCTGATTGTTATCGAAATCCAATGATAAGCATCAATCACTTTTACTCGGCAGCATTTGATGCAGAAATATCAGGTATGCGGTGTGTTTTTATAGGCTAAGCAAGTTGTTTGACTGTTCTTTACAGCATAATATACCATTGAGACTGCATACTCAATTTCATCAAGGTAACCAAACTAAACATTAACTTTGTAACTATAAAAATGTATTTATTCACATTAGTGTAACTATAAGCTGGTTCAGACATATTTTCCTGCTTATGCTATCATCCCCTACAGCAAGTGTTCATCTCTGATGTGGAGCTGCCTTTGCACTTTGGCTTCTAAGACATGAAAAGTGAAGATTATGTTTTTCAGCTGGGAATCTGTACATACATATTACAAGCTGAAGGTCTTTTACTTTGTTTTCATGAGCTCAGGATAAAATTCTGCTTTTGTTTACAGAGTAATACATATCAATGTGACCCTTCTTCTTTGTATGTTCTTTGTAAACATACATACCGGATTAGATTCGGCACTAGGATGAGTGATTGTTCAATATATACAATTTTAATAACAAGAGATTTCCCAAAAACAAAGTGTGCTATTAATAATTAAAAGGTCAAAAAAACGAACGATGACTCAGAGTTTGTGAGCTGAAAAGCCAACTCAACCGTTTTACAGTCCATTCATACACCTTTCATACGTGACACACACAAAACCATTCATGCTGCCAGCCATAAGCCCAGCACATTACAACAGTCACATCGATAGACAGCACCATTCAAGGGCCCATCTCTTTCATACACCCACATGCATGACACAATAATCAAACTGGCTGACAGAGTGGATCCACTGGCATTTGGCTAGCAGTGTGTATAGTGAACAGCAGCAAGTTACTATTCACACACTGCCAGCAAAGCTCCAGTCCACACATACTGCCAGCCAAGCACAAATACACACACAACAACCAACCAAGTGCCAGTCCATGCACACAGCCAGCCAAGCACCTTTTCATGCACACCACAAGCCAAGCACCAGTCCATGCAGACTGCCATTTAAGCACCTGTCCACGCACAGCACCAGCCAAGTGCCAGCCCACATACATCGCCATCCAAGCACAAGTCCTCCCTATGCTTGGGCGTAGTTCGTGGAGTTCCACTAAGTGGAACTCTGCAAAGTGAACATAAAACTCAGCAGAGCCGCGCAGAGTACTGCAAGTATCATAGTGTGTTAGGTCATGTCATTCGCGCTGATTTTTCAAGCCGGGTGTTTGTCCCACGCTGTAACATCAGCCAAAACTGCACCACATGCAACACAAAAGGTTGCTTCTTCTTTCCTGCCACTCAAGTAGATTTTATACTCAGCGGCAGTTTCCTCAATATGAAAAGATGGCTTCTCAATGCAAGCAGTAGTGACAATCCACGACTGCCTACGTTGAAAAATCTCACGGGAAGTGGTCTGGAGGAAGATTTTCCTCGCTCATGGTCACTAACTGCTACATGGTGTTTTCTGCACCTCCACACACTAAGTGGGACAAGGTGTGGGTAAAACTCTGCAAACTCCACGAGCAGCACATAGTTTACCACCCACTCATAGTCTCTGCACACCACCATCAAATTTTTTTAACAAAAGGAAAACACCAACTTACAGTAAGTAATTACAAAACTTCAAACACAAATGATCTTACTACATACATGACAGTAATGCCAACTGTGAAACTGAATAAAAAATATAAAACAATATAAACAGCCAGTTCACTTTTATGCTCACTGTAGTGTGTGTTACCTTCTAAAAAAAAGCAGGCACAAAGAGCCCAGGTTTAGGAGGATACTAGGGGCAGCACATACGACTCTCCCTGCATGCACACCTTTGCATACAGACTCCACATCTCCTACGGGAAAGTATTTTTTGGGTGTGGGAGGAATGTGATCAGCAAGCTGGCGATCTTTCGATCTAGCCACATTCTCCACCACTCCAACTCTGCGAACATTTACCTATCCCACTACAACAAAGGCTGCCTATCACAGACTCCTGAAATGTAACAAATACCATCTTCGACCCTGAAGAACAACCCTTAAATACAATAAAAGCATTAAAAGTTGCTAAATGGAACAGATGGATAGACAACTTCTTTTACCAAATGTAAGCCTTAGGAGCAGCAGTGTAAGGTTCAAACCTCTGATCTATTCTATCAATAACACCCATGTGACTAACATAGTCTAAAATGCATACAGGTTTGCACACTTCAGCAACTTGACCCCAAACAGTCACAGGTAAAGTACTTTTATCATGGATGGTAGTTAGCAGGTAGACAATGCTCCTGTACAATGCTCCTGTCTGCATATTGCACAGCAAGAAGTTAATCACTACTCTAAGCACTGCAGTGCCCTCTCTCAAGATTTTTTTTACAAACAAACTCTCTTGTGTAACCTTTATGGTTAGAGGGAATTGTTCCACAAGCAACAGTGTCCACTTCCCTGACAAATGCATACCAGTTTATAAGTTATCTACATATAAATAGTAATCTTTGTTAAAATGACCTCTACCAAGTTCCCTGACAATGTTCTCACTAACCCTGAAAGTGGACAGACTACCAGGGGGGTCAATACTGGAATCCCTACTAGTGTACACCCTGAAATTATAGACATATCCAGTCATACTCTCAGACAGCATGTACACCTTAATTCCATAATGTGCCCTCTTGCAGGGAATATACTGCCTATAAAAACAGGACCAAAGACTCAACCACAGCTGTTTCTCTCCCTGGAAAGTAGGTCTCTGAAAACTAATCTGCAAAGTGATCAAGGACAGGCCAAATCTTAAAAAGACAGTCACAATCAGGGTGATCTTGTGGCAACGCTAAAGCTTGATCAACAAAATGCAGCATCCAAAGCAGAAGCAAATGCCGATCATGATTCATGGTTGCAGGAAATAGAGCAGTTGACATCAAGGGACTAGCAGACCACTATGAAGACAGCAACAGCTTCCTTATCAAGCCCATCAAAAAAAGTTAAACAAAACACCTTCTTCAACTCATCCAGAATGCTCTAGAGTGGGGCTTACTTCTGGCACAGTAGACCCTCAAATACTCTTCAGCATTCAAATTAGTCTACTCAACAATCTCATCCAAAATACATCGTCCATAATCAACTGAAAGAAAATGATAGGCAAAACGTTTTTAATGTTCACTCTACACCCTGCAACACCCTTAATGACAGGCAATGCTGACTGCACCATGTTTGGGGCAATGAAGAGTTCAATTCTTCCAATGAGAAGCCTTGCAGCCCCAATGTCCTCCCCTAAAAGTGGTACTTCCTTCTCACTGAGAGTAGCTTAATCATCAGATGATTCTTCCCGGACAGAAAATTCACTGCCAGAACCTTGCTCTTCCTCCTCTGCCTCAGATGCAGTGCCATTCACATAATCATGATCAGAGGAGGATTCAAAAAGCATACCAACAGCCTCCTGACAGGTCATTTTGTGGCTGGCCATAATCCTTACTAATCAAAGTAACTTGACAAAAAATTCAACAACAACCAAACCAAGTAATGAGTTGTGGTTTTATCCCAAAGACCTATATACTCAAAAACAATACCACTCACTTGCCAAAGACAGCTGGACTCACCAGCGCCTATTCTGCACAGACAAAGCAAACACCACTGATATCCCATTAGTAAGGAAACACAAAAGAAAATGCAATACACATTGAGCACAAACCCAAAGATAATTTCACACTCAACCAGAAGCTAAATACACTGCCATTATTACAGCATTTACAAAGAAATGCATTCACATAGGGCAATGATACTCATTTAGAGTAAACAAGACAAAAAACGTTTTCAAACACATGCAACTGCGGATCAACTAGTGCTGAAACCACAGGAAGAAGTTCTAGCAATTGAAAACAAAAGCTTCTCACAAAAAAAATAATGGAGAAATAAAACATTATGATCACAACTGAATACAAGAAACAATATGAAGTCTGCTCATCACAATTCAGATGCCAGCCACACACATTGTCAGCCAAACATCAGTCCACACTCCATGCTCACTGCCAGCCAATCGCTAGTCCACACACACAGACCATCAGCCAAATGCCCATTCTCACACATGCACAAAAAACATTCCCCGGTCTAATGGTTTTCTGCCCTGCTATCAATTGCCAATCTGTCCCAAAGTGTCAAAATACATGCAGTGAACAAAGGTAGCAACACTTGCGAAAGGGGCCGGTCCTTGACATATAAATAAATACAAGTCTTGAAGTCTATTGGCTTTCTGCCCCCATGAGGGCAGATGGGTGTAGAAATTGGGGCAATCTGCCCCTAGAGGGCAGAAAATGGCCGTAACATTTCCCCACTGTAGGGGAGCCACCCTTGTCCAATTAGCTACTCCCTGACACACAACAGTAAAATTCCTGGTGTCTACTGGCCTTCTGCCCCCCCCCCCCCCCTTGGGATCAGATGGGCCTAAAGATATGATCAATCTGCCCCCAAGTGGGCAGAACACAGCCAAAATATTTCCTGAATAAAGGTGAGTGACTTTTGCCCATGGGGGCACTCCTCAACACATAATAGTTAAATCCCTGGTGTCAGATGGCATATTGGCTTAAAACAGCTGATCTCCCCATATTGGTGGGGGGGGGGGGGGGGCAGAATACATTAAAAGAATGCCCAAGTCGTCGTTCCCCACTATTAATTTGATTCTTGTGGGTTTCAGCCCCCGGGGTTCTGATCAGTCTAAAAACAGCCACATAGTCCCCAAGGCAGCCAAAACATGGACACTTTATGCCCCCTAAAGAGCCACCCTTGCTAAGGGATTACTCTGCCAACAAGCACAAAATAAAATTCCTGGTGGTCCAGTGTGGGTAGATTCCTGCTCCACTCTTTACAGATACAGGGGGAAAGTCCTTCCTCTCTGCATATGTAAAACCAAAATCCTCGGGAGAAGGAATTACCGATGTGTTCTCTCCCTGGATGCGCTGGAAGCAAATGGCTTCCAGCTTGTCTCCGGCTGCATGTGATGATGTCAGTGTGCCAAGAGTTAATTGATGTCATCACATGGCCAATAGAGCACTTGCGGGTGGCAGCAGAAGTGCTTTCACTGTCATTCCCAGTATGGGAGGTAAGTGGGCTGCCCACTGGAGTGCGACAACACTTTCCCAATGGACAGATGTGAGGGGCAATGGTTCTGTCCTCAGCACACGCCCACAAGTGTTCATGACAGAACCATTCTGTCATGAGCACCAAAGTGGTTAAAGTTTTAGGGGGTCATTCTGACCCCGGCGGTCATGGACCGCCGGGGCCAGGGTTGGCGGGAGCACCGCCAACAGGCTGGCGGTGCCCCGCAGGGCATTCTGACCGCGGCGCTTTGGCCGCGGTCAGAAGAGGAAAACCGGCGGTCTCCCGCCGGTTTTCCGCTGCCCATAAGAATCCTCCATGGCGGCGCAGCTCGCTGCGCCGCCATGGGGATTCTGACACCCCATACCGCCATCCTGTTCCTGGCGGCTCTGCCGCCAGGAACAGGATGGCGGTATGGGGTGTTGTGGGGCCCCCGTAAAAGGGCCCCACTTTGTATTTCAGTGTCTGCAAAGCAGACACTGAAATACGCGACGGGTGCAACAGCACCCGTCGCACCTTCCCACTCCGCCGGCTCCATTCAGAGCCGGCGTCCTCGTGGGAAGGTTGATTTCCACTGGGCTGGCGGGCGGCCTTTTGGAGGTCGCCCGCCAGCCCAGTGGAAATCCTAGAATCACCGCAGCGGTCTGACGACCGCGGTGCGGTGTTCTGGCGGGGGTACTTTGGCGGGTGGCCTCCGCCGCCCGCCAAGGTAAGAATCAGGGCCTTAGTCTGTTCCTATCACACACTTTTAGCCCATTCACACATGTGAGGTACTACATTTCTTTGGAAGACAATTGAGAATACATGATAGTAAACATTTCTCATTGGATTGATGGCAATTCCAAAAATTTCTGTCACAATGTAAAAAATTAGTTTTTTGACCATACTTAGACATTTGTGTGGCATTCTGGCAATGAAAACAGGTAGGGGTTAAGGCAATTTACACCACCCTTGGCTTCCTTTGAGTCTCATAATATTTAGAGATGCCTTGTCTTTCTAAGCTTTCCAGAGTGCTATCTAAGCTCAAACCCAAATGTTATAGTCATCCACCCTAGAAAGCAAGGAGAGATAGTTTATATAGGCATAGTTTTGATATTTGAAAGGCATTTAGATGAGGTAACTTTGCTTACAAGAATCTACACTGGCACTCCCACATAGGTTTTTTTGGGTCTCTAGTTTTCAGCAAAGTCAAGGTTTAATGGGCTACCCTGGTTAGCGGGCAACCCAAGAGACCATGCACTGCAGCCATTTCAAATGGCAAATCACAGTGAATAGGGATTTCTTTGGAACTGTTTAAGGACCAGGGGTGTGGGAGAAGCCTATTGACAGGAGGGGCCAGCACCCCAATTCATACCTTAGTTATATATATATTTTTGTGTGCAATTTATTAGCATGGTGGTCAATTTGAATGTTGGCACCTAAAAAGGGAGTTTGGGAGTAAACATTAAACAAGCCCCCCAGAAGCAGAAATTCTGTCTTAGGCTCCAGGATGTGGGGAGTGACTGACTGCCATGATAATGAAATTCATTGATGGTGGTCTGACTGCCATGATAATGACATTCGTAGGTGGTAGTCTAGTAGGATGAGTGATTAAATGGGGGAATATTGGAGTTGTAATTGCAATCTGCCCCCAGGAGCAGAAAGACTGGCTTGGACCAAGAGTGGGTAGCCCAATGCAAGAACAGGCAATGTGATTAATGTGAAATGATGAAACCACATTGGGTAAAAAATTGGGATTTGTTCTAAGTACTACTTTGTGTTTGTGTACCTGGAAGAATGGATCTTCCAAAAATAAATGCTTGGATCTCACTCTTCCTAAAGAAGTAATTACCACAGGGAAAGCAACTTTCCAAGAGAGAAATTGAAGAGCGCAAGAGTGCATGGGTTCAAGTGATGGACCCATAAGCCTTGTGAGTACAATGTTAAGATTGCATGCAGGAGCTGGTAGAGCCGTAGGTGGAATAACTCTTTTAAGGCCTTCCATAAAAGCTTTTATGACAGGAATTTTAAACAGAGAGGTATGTTGTCTGTTTTAAAGGGAGGCTGATATTGCTGGTAAGTGAATTTTAATAGATGAATATGCCAGCTTTGCTTTCTGTAAAGGAAGCAAATAACATACAATATCCTGCACTGATGCTTTAAGTGGATCAATGTTTTTATGTTGGCAGCAACATACAAAACGTTTCCATTTATTTGCATAGCATTGCCTGGTTGTAGTTCTACATGCTTGTTTTAGAATGTCCATACATTCTGATGGAAGCTGTAGGTATCCAAATTCTATGACCTTAGGAGCCAAATAGCCAGGTTGAGTATATTGGGATTGGGATGTCTGATCTGACCCTTGTTTTGAGTCAATAGGTCTGGTCTGTTTTGATGTGGTACTATCCAAAGATCCAATTGTGTTGCATACCAGTGTTGAAGTGCTCATGTGCGAGCGATGAGTATCATAGCTAGGGAAGTGTGAAGAATTTTGTTGATCAGAAACTGAATCAACGGGAGAGGGGGAAAAGCATGAGCAAATATCACTGACCAATTGAGTCAAGTTGCCCTTGGATTGAGGGTGTGGGTATCTGGACACATTTTGTGTTTTTGCTTGTTGCAAAAAGGACCATGTTTGGTGTTCCCCACATGTGAAAGTAATATTGTATTACTTGTGTGTGAATCTCTCATTCGTGTATATATTGCTGCGTCCTGCTTAAGAGGTCCGCTAGCTGGTTGTGTATCCATGGGATGTATTCCTCTAGCAGGTGAATGTGATTGTGAATTGCCCATTTCCAAATTGTTTGTGCTCGAAGGGATAGTTGGGATGAGTGTGCCCCCCGGTTTTGCAGATAATACATGGTTGTCATGTTGTCATTAAGACTGTTTTGTGTATGATCTGTGTTTGAAATGCTTTGATTGCTAAGAACACTGCCAGCAATTCCAAGTAGTTTATGTGGTATGCTTGCTGGATCGAGTCCTATTCCCCCTATATTGTAAGATTGTTGAGATGGGCTCCCCAACCTGTCATTGATGCATCTATAGTGATTATGGTCTGTGACACAGGGTCCTGAAATGGCTGCCCTTTTGATAAGTTGGTTTGATTGCACCATTGCAGAGAGTTGTAAGTTTGGTGGTCGAACAACACTCGATCCCGTAGTTGACCTTGTGCCTGAGACCATTGTTGCAAGAGACACTATTGCAGTACTCTCATGTTTAAACTTGCAGGAGGCACTATTGCTATACATGATGCCATAATTCGCAATAACTTCATGATAAACCTTACTGAGTAAGTTTGGTTGCCTTGTAATTGGGATATAAGAGTTTGAAACACTTGAATTCATTTCTGATTTGGGTAGGCTAATGCTGACTGAGTGTTCAGAATTGCTCCTTGATAAGGTTGAATTTGTGCTGGTTGAAGGTGAGAATTCTGGTAATTGATTGTGAACCCTAATTTGTGTAGAGTATCTGTGGTGTATTGTGTGTGCTGGCTTTTATTAACCAGTCGTCCAGATATGGGAAAACATGTATGTGCTGTCTTCTGAGGTATTCCACAAGTACTGATAGACATTTTGTGAATACCCTTGGTGTTGTTGTTATTTCAAAGGGTAGTACTTTTAATTATTAGTTCTGGCCTGCTATCACAAACCTTAAGTACTTGCGGTGTGCTGGATGAATAGGAATGTGGAAGTAAGCGTCCTTTAGCCCTAATGCTATCATGTAGTCTTGTTTTTGTAGCAAGGGAATTACATCCTGTAGAGTGACCATGTGTAAATGCTCTGACAGGATATATTGATTTAGAGGCCTGAGATCGAGAATTGGTCTGAGAGTGCCATCCTTTTTTTGGTATGAGGAAGTACAGAGCATACACCCCTTTCCCTTGTTGACTGATGTGAACCATCTCTATTGCGTCTTTGAGTAGAAGCAATTTTACCTCTTGTTTTAACAGAGCAATGTGTTCGAGAGAAAGCCTGTGTATACGGGGAGGCATGTTTGGTGGAGTGGAGATAAGTTCTAGGCAATAACCATTGCGGATAATTGACAGTACCCATTGATCTGTAGTAATTTGTTGCTAGTGAGGATGGAAATATTGCAGTCTTCCTCCCACAGGAGAGGTATGCTATGTGGGGATGCAGGGAAAGTCACTGCTTTGATGAGGTTGATGCACCTCTTGCGGCAGGGGATTTGCCTCTAGATCTGAAAGTCTGTCCTCTATAAGAGCCCCTGAAAGATCCCCTAGGATATTATTGTTGTCCCTGTTTTTGTTGGGACATAGAGGCCTCTGAAGTTTGTGTCTTAAACCCTCCTCTAAACTGAGGTTTACGAAATGAGCCTCTAAAATGTGTTGTGTAAAGGGCTCTCATGGCCTTTGCTGTTGCAGAGTCCTTTTTTAATTTTTTAATGGCTGGATCCACCTCCGGTCAAAAAATATGCTGCTTAATAAAAGGCATGTTAAGGACTGCTAGTTGTATTTCAGAGTTCAAACCTGAGGACCTTAAACAAGCATGCCTTCTAATTGTGACGCTAGTGTTTCTTCCCCTAGCTGCTGTATCAGCCACGTCTAGTGCTGATCGGATCTAATTATCAGCAATAGCTTGCCCTTCTTCCACTACTTGTTGTGCCCTTTTCTGGTGTTCCTTTGGGAGGTATTGAAGGAACTCTTGCTTGTCATCCCAGTGTGCCCTATCATACCTGGCCAGCTTGAGCTAGAGCTTGGGTGTTAGCAATTCTCCACTGATTTGCAGCCTGAGTTGCTGCTCTTTTGCCTGATGCATCAAATTTATGGCTTTATTTATCAGGTGGAGGAGCTTCCCCTGCGGACTGGCTATTGCCTGCTTTCTGGCTGCACTGACCATGATGGAATCCGATTGGTAACTGCTTTGAAATGAAGACTGACATGTTGGTGCTGGTTTATATTTTTTGTCTGTTCTAGGTGTTAATACTCTGGCCTTTACTGGTTCCTTGGAAATGTCATCGGCGTGTTTTAACATATACCAGGTAACATTGGCAAACATTGATATTGTTTGTGAGTTGAGGAAAAAGTGTTAAATAGAAAATCCTCTTCTAATGGCTCAGAGTGCATCTGTACGGCTGCCCTAGAAATGACCTGATTATAGGCTATGGTACCCTCCGGTGGAGATGTCTTGTGGGACGCAAATTAGGATCACTGGATGGGATTGGGTCAGAGTCGTATATATCCCATGGATCCATATTATAAATGCTCTCACCGGTACAGTCCCCTTTTGAAGAAGCATGAGATTGTGTGGGTGAAGTTTGTGGTGGTGGAGTCTGAGGTGGTGGAGAAGAGGGAATGTAAGGTGAATGTGGTGGAGAAAGCTGTACAGTCTTTGGTTTCTCTTTGTGTTTAAAGATCTTTGCCTGTGAAGAGCCAGTTTCCAAACTTTCTTGGAATGCTAGTTTCCTCTTTGTAATTGGAGGAGGGGGGCAACAATCTTTCCAGTCTCTTTCTGGATTTGAATCCTTCTTTGTTTTTGGGCCATGACCTCAAGAATGGTCTAATGTCTGTTTCATCTGCCTCCTGTTTTGAAGATGAAATCTGTTTGCTGCCCACTAATGAATGAGCCGAAAGCTTGGTGGCATGCTTCATATGGATCAAAAAAGTGGTCTGATCGATAGGGGGAGCTTTGTTTGGCTCCCGAGAGGGGCTTTGTTGTTTCAACTCCAAAGTGGAGCGTGGATGTTTAGGTTCCGTTGTGGTGTGAAACTGTCTCAGCTCCAAAGTGGAAGCCTCCATCTTTCGGCTCAACACCGAAAGAGGCATGGCAGTTTGTTCGTGGGGGTGAGTCTTGGCCTTTTTCGGGACAGCGAACCCAAGGATCGGCCGATGATTTGTTGTTTTTGGGTCGAACCATGGGAAGCAAGCAGTGGTAGACCCAAGGCCTTTTGTGATGTTTTTGTTTGTTTGTGATGGGACTTGGCTGGTGTATTCACGTACTACGCTGCAGGGAGTATGTGGCTTTCCTCATCTGAATCTTGGTCGGAGTCAGAGTCTTGGATGCAAACTGCCGTCTGTACCTGTTCCTCACCAAAGATGATGGGTGTTTGTTTTGTGGACTTTGACTCCATCTCTAACCGCCCTGCTATTCGATCCCGTAGAGTCTTCTTTGATCGAAAAGATTGACACTCATCGCAAGTCTCTTCCTTGTGGTCTGGAGACAGGCAGAGGTTGCACACCGAATGCTGGTTGGTGTAGTGGAACTTGGCGTGGCACAGAGGACAAAATTGAAATGGCGTCTGTTCCATGAGCATGTGTTGCTGTAGGCCCGAGAAGGCCTGATAAGGTCGTGGGCACCCGACAGGGCATTTAATCGATCCCGATGCTACAATCGGATCGAGAGCGAGAGTCAATAAGTCTGAACCCAACGGCGGAAAGAAAACAATCTAACAATGGACTTGATGCCCATGCGCACTAGCACTGAGAGGAGTAGTCACTCAATCAAGCTTAATCAAAGAAAAACAACTTGTAACACTCTGAGCCCAACACTAGATGGCGGACTATGCACAGCATGTGTAACTGCAGCTACATATACCATTGAATACATCTATATGTATGTATAAGTATATATATATATATATATATATATATATATATATATATATATACATCTATATATATATATATATATATGTGTGTGTATATATCGATCTATATATATGTGTGTGTATAGATATATATATATATAGATACATATAAATGTATATCTATATATAGATAGATAGATAGATAGATAGATAGATAGATAGATAGATAGATAGATAGATAGATAGATGTCAGCCTGTCTGGGCAGGTTGGTGGTAAACTCCCTATTTGGCATCCAGTGGTGGAAGATAGAGTGTGAGGGATCCTGGAGTGGATGATTGTGGCCCAATTCCAACACAGGATGGCACCACCCCATACATAACAATAAAGGCTGATCCCTGGTGAATAATAGTGCTTACTTCTTGTCTGGGTGGGCAGACTGGGAGTACGCTTCCAATTCTGCCTCCTGGAGGGCAGAACAATTGTGTAGACCCCTCAGTAAGAAGGTGTAGCCTGATGCCAACAAGGGCCATCCCATCACCTTATAAAACAAACATTGAATCTATTGTCTCTAGTTGTACATTTGCCCCTATGAATGGGTAGATTGGGATTAAACATCCCACTATGCCTTCTGGGGGCACATGGAGTTTATCTAAGACCTTGGGGTGGAGAGATATAATCTGCAGTCAAAATGGAATGGTTGTACCCAATGGAAAATAAACAAAAAGTATTACCTAGTTTCTAAATAACTTTCAAATCTATAGGGTGGGCAGATTAGGGACATGTCCCCAAATCTGTCCTCCAAAGGGGTGAAAGGAATGTCTGTGTCTTCAAGGTGTGGGGGCAGTCTGATTTCACCTGGGTCAGACCCCTGTATAATTCATATTTGTTTAAAAACTCCCTGGTTCTAGTGGTTTTCTGCCCACTACCATGGGTGGGCAGTTTGTAGGCCTGGGATACACCAGAAAGTCTGTAGAGAGTTTGTGTAGAGAGGTAACCTAATTCGCTTTAATTAAGAAAATAGCCCTGGTGGGCTAGTAGAGTGGATTCCTTCTCGGGTATCACCCATTTGTGGCAAACCCCGAGCAGGCATTCAATTAAGGTTGTTTCTTTTGGAAAGGTAAGAATCCTCCCTTTTCATAATACCCCTCCCTTCATATTGGTGCGCAGGGGATAGAGCTGTGTCCCTAAGCACCAATCAAAGTGAAAACAGTCAAAATTGAAGGTTAAGTATATATATCATATATAATATATTGCTTGACAGTAAAAAGTGATGCGAGAACCATCCAAGATTATTCTAAAATCAACTATGTTGTGTGTTTTGTCTTCATTAGGGCATTTTTAAATTCTGAATTTCTTATTCCATATACAATGGGATTACATAGTGGTGATACAGCAATGTACAACAAACACGTCACCTTGTTACCTTTCATTGAATATGTTGATGCAGGTCGTGCGTATGTAATACTAAGAGAGCCAAAGAATAAAATAACCACTGTAAGGTGAGAGGCACATGTTGAGAAAGCCTTGTACCTTCCCCCTTTAGACTTAATTTTTATGATAGACAAGACAATGTTAGTATAAGATGTAATAATTGAAAAAAATGACAGCAGTAGCAGCGGAATCCCTGTGATGTAAGTAACAACCTCAATCTTGGAAGTGCTGCTGCATGAACTCTCCAGAAGGGCTGTCACATCACAGAAGAAGTGGTTCAGTTTGTGGGGCTTGCAGTAAGTGAGTTTAGACATTAATACTGCATGTGTTATTGGGACCATGGAACTAATAGCCCAGCTTCCAGCAGCCAACCAAATGCACACACCTTTGCTCATGATAGTCATATAATGTAAGGGTCTGCAAATGGCAAAATATCGATCATACGCCATAACTGTGAGGAGAAACAATTCTGCAGTGACCATTAGCATGAAAAAATACATCTGAATCAGGCATTCAGCTAAAGAAATGTGTTTGTTTTTCAGAAAGAAGTGGGACAGCATCTTTGGGTATATGACTGTAGTATAACTGATGTCAAGGAAGGAGAGATTTGTGAGAAAGAAATACATTGGTGTGTGCATTTGTGAACTGGAGATAATTGTTGATATAATGAGAAGGTTTCCAACAAAAGCCGCCATGTAAATTAGGGTAAATGCCACAAAAAGGGGAATTTGCATATGTGGCAGATCTGAAAATCCAACAATCCAAACTCCTTTTACTAAACTTATATTCTTCTGTTCCATTAGTCCTGCAATGCTGCTAGCTCTGGAACTGAGGACAACCTGAAAAAAAGAGACACAATTTAAAATCAATTTTTGGAGCAGCATTTTGAGGTGTGGTGCTAACTGAAAATGTGCCATATTCCAGGTGGGGTAGGATAAAATACAAATATGACCAAAAAAGCTTGTGATGTCATTATTGTAGAAGTTCAATTACTTTTAGATTTACCTATTTTATTTTAGTGCAGGAAAAATATGCACAGAAATGTATCATAAACGTAGCCAAACAATCAAACAGAAGTATTTGTTTAGTCAGGATCAAATTAAAATATTTAGCTGGAAATAAGGCACTTTTTAAGTTAGTCTTGTTTAATACTGGAAGAATTGAAGTCATACTGCTATGGGAGTATAAAAAACAATGACCAAAGAAGGCATGGAGATATTTAACTGGAGGATAACGTTGTGGGGATGGCTAGTGTAACCTGCATAACATCTAAAAATTGTGTGCTGGGTTCACAAAATGTTTTCATAGCTGTTACAGGAAATGTAGCATTAAAATCAGAGTAAGATAAGAGTAATCCATACTGAAATATGTTTATGAATTGAGCCTTATAATTACACAAAATCCACTATTGGTTATGGATGATTGCTTACAACCTCCCATTTACCAATGATTATAAACCCCACGAGTAGAAGCAAGCAAATTTAATTTTAGGAATTGTTTCTGAAGCATGGTCCTATAAGACATATAGCATATAGCAATAAAATACCAAATGGTTTAAACTCCCAGTGCATAAAGAGGATTCACATGGGTAAACTCCTGATTCCTATATGTTAGACCTGACAGCCTTGGGGTGGTCACCCCTAACGTTTTGCCTACCTCCCTCCACTTTTGGACACTGTTTTTGCTGGTTTTTAGACTCTGCACACTTTACCACTGCTAACCAGTGCTAAAGTGCATATGCTCTCTCCCTTTAAACAAGGTAACATTGAATCGTACCCAATTGGACTATTTTATCTACTTATAAGTCCATAGTAATGTGCACTGTATGTGCCCAGGGCCTGTAGATTAAATGCTACTAGTAGGCCTGCAGCACTGGTTGTGCCACCCACTTAAGTAGCCACTTGACCTTGTCTCAGGCCTGCCATTGCATGGCCTGTGTGTGCAGTTTCACTGCCACTTCAACTTGGCATTTAAAAGTACTTGTCAAGCCTAAAACTCCCCTTTTCCTACATATAAGTCACCCATAAGGTGTGCCCTAGGTAACCCCTAAAGCAGGGTGCTGTGTGGGTAAAAGGCAGGACATGTACCTGTGTAGTTTACATGTCCTGGTAGTGTAAAACTCCTAAATTTGTTTTTACACTACTGTGAGGCCTGCTCCCTTCATAGGCTAACATTGGGGCTGCCCTCATACATTATTGAAGTGGTAGCTGCTGATCTGAAAGGAGTATGAAGGTCATATTCAGTATGGTCAGAATGGTAATACAAAATCCTGCTGACTGGTGAAGTTGGATTTAATATTACTATTGTAGAAATGCCACTTTTAGAAAGTGAACATTTCTCTGCACTTAAATCTTTCTGTGCCTTACAATCCACGTCTGGCTGAGTTTAGTTGACAACTCCTTGTGCATTCACTCAGACACACCCAAAACACAGGATACTCAGCCTCACGTGCATACATCTGCATTTTGAATGGGTCTTTCTGGGCTGGGAGAGTGGAGGGCCTGCTCTCACACAAAGGACTGCCACACCCCCTACTGGTACCCTGACAGACAGAATTGAACTGAAAGGGGACCTGGTGCACTTCTAAGCCACTCTTTGAAGTCTCCTCCACTTCAAAGGCACATTTGGGTATTAAACAGGGCCTCTGCCCTACCACCTCACACACTTCCTGGAGAAGAAACTTGGAACCAGAACCTGTATCCTGCCACGAAGAACTGCCTGGTTGCCCAAAGGACTCACCTGACTGCTTTCTCTGAAGGAATGCTGCCTTGCTGTTGCCCTGCTGCCTTGCTGTTCCCTGGCTGTATTGAATAAGTGCTCCCCAAGAGACTAGATAGAGCTTGCCTCCTGTTCCCTGAAGTCTCAGGACCAAAAAGACTTCTCTCTTGCAACTGGACTCCTTGTGCGGCGAAAAATTCAATGCACAGCTTGCTCCGCGGTGAAAAATTCAGCGCACGCCGACCTGGGACGACGCCCCTCGACTTCGCAAGGAAAAGATCGTCACGGCGCCTGCGGTGCGACCGTAACTTTGACGCACGGTCCACCAGATCGATGCACAGCCGACCTGGGATGACGACACCCGACTCCCAGCGGGAAAATCAACGCCACGCCTGCCGTGAGGGAGAAATTTACCCGCATCGCCCACCGGAACGACGCAGAGCTTGCCAACAAGCCCAGAATTCCATGCACAGACCCTGGGGCGTCTGAAAACCCTGCAACCCAAAGAGGAGGCTGTCACGCACCGGAAAACGATGCAACGTCTTCCCCGCGTGGAAAATAACGACGCAAGTCCGTGTGTGAAGGAGCGAAACCGACGCAAACACCATTTTTCCACGCATCTCCTCCTCTGCTCCCCTTTGCAGAGATTTTTCACTCAAACCAGGTACTTTGTGCTTGAGAGAGACTTTGTTTGCTTTTAAAAGACTTAAGATACTTTATATCACTTTTCAGTGATATTTTTACATTTTCTTATTGCATCTTTGATCGTTTTTGACCTGCAAATATCCAGATAAATATCATATATTTTTCTAAACACTGTGTGGTGTATTTATGTGGTGCTATATGGTGTTATTGTATGATCTATTGCACAAATAATTTACACATTGCCTTCTAAGTTAAGCCTGACTGCTCAGTGCCAAGCTACCAGAGGGTGGGCACAGGATAATTTGGATTGTGTGTGACTTACCCTGACTAGAGTGAGGGTCCTTGCTTGGATAGGGGGTAACCTGACTGCCAACCAAAGTCCCCATTTCTAACACTATACATTTAACGTGTGGTATCTTTGAAGTGTTACTCAGCACATAGTTTCTCAGTGCACCACTTTCTTCAGAGGATTTGGCCCTTGAGATCCTCCTCTTGATTTTGGATGCAGAATCTCCAGAACAACAGAGGTCACTATTTATTGATGTCAAATAACCCCTTCTTCTGCTATTTTGGATGCCCTGTACAATACAATGATCTTAAACTTCAACACACTCCAGCAACAACCTGTAGGAGTCCACATCCTTCAAGTTTATAACAACTGAAACCTTTAGTAGTGCTGGTAGAAGCTTCAAGATAGACAGAGGGGGTTCCACATTCAGATTCAACAAACAAGGTCCAATAAAATATGCCCTAGGAAACACTCAAAAGGTCATCCTTTTGCAGTCTCATTAGAAATCACTTCACTTTGTCTCTGACATGCAGGTGTGCCAAAACTCTGGGGTTTCTAAGAAACTTCATAGCTGGCAGTCTTGTTAAGACCATGAGTCTTCTTTTGTACCTCTCATTGGTAAATACTTGAGGGTCAACCATAAATTGGCTGGATGCCTAGTCTTGAAATCCAGTCATTTAGTGACCAAATGCACGCAGAGGCCAATATTTCCCAAGCCTTGTATTGCCATTTTGTCATGTTTGGTGAGACAAGGCAACACATGGGCTTAAGCGATATTTAATAAGTCAAGCAAAGCCACCTTGTATTGCTCTGCAAGACGTAGTAAATCTAGAGTAATGCAAGGCATCAGAAATTGTTGTTTTGCCTCATTCTGAAATGGAAAGATGTTCTATGTGTGGAGCGCTCCAGGACTGTCTTTGACAATCTGCTCAGGATATGTTCCATATTACTAGGAACTCTTGTCTCTCTTGGATCGGATCAGACATAATAGCCTAAAACTCACCTGAGACAATGTGCTTGTGAGGGTCTGTATTTTGTAACCATGCACAAATTGAAAGTAGCTACTATTCTTG
This sequence comes from Pleurodeles waltl, assembly GCF_031143425.1. Taxonomy (NCBI): domain Eukaryota; kingdom Metazoa; phylum Chordata; class Amphibia; order Caudata; family Salamandridae; genus Pleurodeles; species Pleurodeles waltl. Next base: position 38,586,536 of record NC_090446.1, read on the forward strand.
ACTTCTGAGGGTCAGAACCACTGCTATTTAATCAATGGACTGAGGGGCCAAAATAATAGCCAGTAATGGCTTTATATTTGTACAATGGGATTTAATTATCATTTGTGCAAAAACTTGTCACTGGGACTGCCGTTAGAGCTGTCACTTTAGACCCATCTCACTGCCTATTTTCTGCTTGAAGCTAACCTTTCTATTACTAAAGTTATCAGGTGGTATCTAGCATTTTTTGAGGTAAGTCAGCAATTTTGTGATCCTACTGTTTTCATCCTAGAAGTATGCATTTCCTTAGACCACAGGCAGTCTTTGATAATTGTCAATTAATCTATGTTTGTACATCCATTCATCACTGGTCTCCTAAGGCTATTATAATGTTGTACTGTAATTGTTCAACAAAATTATTCCCTTCAGGCAAATGGCCATAACAGTATAGTAAAGATGAACAGTCAAAGAGAACTTCAGGAGGTGGTAATCTTAAGGAATTCCAATTCAACATGGTGTAATTATTAAAACTCCATAACATCATGATCCAATCTGTGCTTTACTTAACTTTATCCACTAGGTGAGTAAATAGTTCCATGAAAAAGCCAATACTTGCACGTTAAGGGTCACAATCTGATCCTAAATGTTAGTTTCTCACCTGAACAAGCAATGGTTTAATCAATAGCTTCATAAGACTTTGCAATTTACTACATAGAGGAAGCTAGACTCTTACATAGAGGTCTGAAAAGTTGGGTGTTGCTAGACAAGTGCATAGAAACTTTACCTCACTCTCTTCCATGGGTACCATTCAGACAGCAATATCTGGAAAGAAAACACATATAGGGTCAGATGTGATGAACACATGGCCACAACTTGCTCACTGAAGGCTTGTGATCAGATTTTAATACTGAATGTGACCTATTTATAGGTAGACAGCTTTTCAAAATTTCCAATCACATGTGGTCACAGAACATTCGGCCTAAATAATATTAAATGAGGAGGTAACTATTTAAAGACCCCCTGGCTAACCCGGGGCTTGGAAGCCAGCAAGAAACAGCAGATCATCATCCATGTAGCTGAATTCTCAAAAATGTGTTTTTAGAAGTATCTTATGTTCCTTGAAGGAACCACTACTGATTAATGTCACGGTCTACCCTTCACTTACGGCCTTTGTCAGCTGGAACTGGAGGACGACCTTGATTCTTGCAGGTACTGCTCTGGCCAAGGTAAGGGCGGCCCTTTCCGTTAGCCACGGTGCTGCTGACAATGGTACGTCAAAGGCAGTCCGTGCCCTCCAGAAGGAGTCCCAGAGGAAAAACCCCTATGGGAAAAAACCTCTGTGAGAGGAACTCCCTGGAACAGAGTAAAAAACGTGGAAAATATATCAGACTTCCAAGTCAAGAAAAATAACTGGAAGAAAGATGGAATGAAACAGGAATAAGGGCTGGAATTGGAAGAAATCAACCAGAGCATGATCACCACCAAAGGATGTATTTTCCAAATTTAAGGTAAAAAAAGACAGATTGATACAGGATTGATTTTTTGAAGAATCTGGAAGGGTCCGTAATAACGGGGTTTGAACTTGTTTTGTGACAGACGGAGGGGCAAAAATTTGGAAGAAATCCAGACTTTGGGGGTCATTCTGACCCCGGCGGGCCAGGGTTGGCGGGAGCACCGCCAACAGGCTGGCGGTGCCCCGCAGGGCATTCTGACCGCGGCGCTTTGGCAGCGGTCAGAAGAGGAAAACCGGCGGTCTCCCGCCGGTTTTCCGCTGCCCATAAGAATCCTCCATGGTGGCGCAGCTCGCTGCGCCGCCATGGGGATTCTGACACCCCATACCGCCATCCTGTTTCTGGCGGCATGGGCACTGCAGGGGACCCCGTAAGACGCTTTGCAGACACTGAAATACGCGACAGGTGCAACAGCACCCGTCGCACCTACCCACTCCGCCGGCTCCATTCAGAGCCGGCGTCCTCGTGGGAAGGTTGATTTCCACTGGGCTGGCGGGCGGCCTTTTGGCGGTCGCCCGCCAGCCCAGTGGAAATCCCAGAATCACCGCAGCGGTCTGACGACCGCGGGTGCGGTGTTCTGGCGGGGGTCCTTTGGCGGGCGGCCTCCGCCGCCCGCCAAGGTAAGAATCAGGGCCTTTGTCTCTGACTTGTAGTAGTACAAAGACTTTATTCGACTTTCAACAAGTCATAAAAGTAACAATAATTTACATTTTAATATACAATATACAATAAATAGATACAATAAATAGGCTAAAATCTTAATGGTTTACAATAATAAAGGTCTAAAATAGTTCAGGTTATATTGCTACCCCCATGTGCTTTCTTGTGCTTAGTACAGAGCATAAAAAGTTGGCCAAGGTTCCAAACATCTCTATGGATGATAGAACCTGGAGGCTTGCGTACACAGTACGACACTGAGGGAGGTTGATTATCCTTAAGAGAGGGGCTACTAGGCGCTTTCTTTGCTTGGCATACAGTTTGCAAAATAAAACCACATGAATTGTGGTTTGTAGTGACTTTGCGTCACAGGGGCAGGCCTTCAAGGTGGTGCTCCAATCATTCATGGTTGGGAAGGTTACTAGTCGATGGAATGTATCCAGCCTCAGTCTGGTGAGCACAAAACGATGGCGGGGGTTTATCACGTTCATCAGGTAAGGCTGGATAGCCTCCGTTGACAGGATTATTTGATTATGAATGACAGTGGGCTTTTTTGATTCAGCCTTCCATCGTAGGTCTTCTAAATATTTTAATGCCAAAGCGCTCAGGTCCTTCCTAGAGATTGTTTCCAGAAGAGCTGGATTTGTGTAAAAAGCTTTATTGCCCATGTTTAAAAAAAAAGTCATAATGTATTTTAGCCAAGGCACCCTTGTTGCGTATGTAGATTCCATACAGTCGGTCAAGATGGCCTTATTTAGTTCAGTATGTTCCGAGGTCCAGACTTTGTGCCATAACAGTAAGGGTTGAATCTTTATCAAATCGGTAATAAAACGGGATCCCAGTTCTGAGTGAATTATGTAAGATAATGTACCTTTTGGGACCATCAGTAAATATCTTAAAAAGTCGTTTTCAACCGTCTGTACTAGGTTACAATCAGTATGTCCCCAGATGCCGGACCCGTACGTGACTGCTGGGATGCACTTTGCTTTGTAAATTTTTATCATGTTTGGCGGAGTAATCCCCCCTATTCTTTTAGAAAAAAACCTTATGGCCATCGTTGTTTTTATAAGCTGGGCTTTTTTTGACTTCCTACAATTGGCCCAAGAGCCCTGATTGTCAAACATTATGCCCAGATAGGAAAAGGAACGCGCAGTTTCTACTCTCCCCTCCGCAGTTGTAATGTTATAGGATTTTCCGCGTTTCCCACCACAATTCATAATGAATGTTTTTGAGTGATTGACAGTGAGACCCAGTTGTGACATGAATGTGATACAAGTAGTTAATAATTTTTGTAGGGCTAGCGGGGTCCTGGCCATTAGAACTGCATCGTCTGCATAGAGTAGAACCGGGACAGCGCGATTGCCTATTTGGGGTAGATCGTTGCAGTTAGTAGCCAATACGTTTTCTAGGTTGTTTATATACATCGAGAATAGGAATGGGGCGAGAACACAGCCCTGGCGCACACCTCTAAATATGCCAAAAGGGCGAGTACTCTCCCCCTTTAGGCCATACCTCACTCTAGCACTGCACCCTGAATACATGTCTCGTATAAACTGGATTATAGCTGGTTCTACCCCCAAGCTGGTTAAAATGTCCCATAACTTGTCGTGTAGTACACAGTCAAATGCTGATGATAGGTCAATAAAAGCCAGGTACAGATTACCTTCTTTGATCCTTGTATATTTTCCTATAATGATGCTTAGATTCAGGCTTTGTTCCACTGTCCCAATGCCTTTCCGAAATCCATATTGGACAGGGGATAAGACTCTTTTTTCTTCTGCCCATGTTTGCAATCTATTCAAGATAATTCTCCCTGCTAGTTTAGCTGTCTCTGACTTGATAATATGGGGCATCACATTGTCTCTTATAGGGCATCTTTTTAATTTGTTCCTTGGTAGATATAAGATTTGAATGTATAATATGTTGGATATTATGTAGCCGTCAAGTAAATGAGGTGATTGTAGGAAGTGTAGAGGATTCTTTTATTATAGCAGGAAAGGATTTGGTACCAAAACCATCAGAGCAGAAAAAAGGTGTGACTTCTGAGGCACTATGTACTGTGTTGTTATATGAGGACTCAGAAATTGGTAAGTACATAGACCAGTTACTCTGAGCAGCATTGCAAAAACAGCGTAAATATTGTTCAAGTCCTCGGTTCAGGCATTCCGTTTGTTCATTTGAATGTGGATGATAACCAGATGATAAGGCCACATCGATATGTAGGATTTTACTAAAGTATTTCCAAAAGCATGAAATATATTGGAGTCCACAGTGTGAAATAATCACTTGACGGAGACCATGAAGGCAAAAGATCTTCTGTGTAAAAATTTGACTTTTTTTTTACTTTTGCAGTAGGTAGTTTCTTTTTAATGCAGTAAAATGAGCCATCTTAGTAAATGAAACAACGGTCACCGTTATAACTCGATTTCCTGCTGTGGGAGGTAAGAAACAAATGAAATCGGTTGATACAGTATGCCAAGAGGCTGATGGAATGGGTAAGGGTTGAAGCAATCCTGCTGCTTTGGTATGGGGTATTTTAGTCTCAGCACAGATGGGACAAGAAACTCTCTGTGTCTTTCTTTAGCATATGCCACCAAAGGGAGCGAAGGAGTTATTCTTGTTTGGCTTTGATACCACAATGACCTGCAACAGTGGAGTCAAGATAGGGCAGGGGAAAATGGTTTATCTGGGCCACCTAGTAGGTGGAGAACAGATTGCCCTACTGCAGGGGAAGATCCAAACCATTATGGAATGCACTCCCCCTACAACTCAGACCCAGCTAAAAGCCTTCCTAGGCCTCACTGGGTATTACTGGAGGTCCATCAAGAATGATGATACCATTGCAGCCCCTCTTAATGACCTCACATCAAAGAAAATGCCTAAAAAGGTATTATGAACAGCTAGCTGTCAAAAGGCTTTTGATGAGCTCAAACTGGCATGTGCTCTGCACCTGTTCTCAAAAGCCCTTGTTACTCCACAAAAAGGCATAGTGCAAACTGATGCTTCTGAATTAGGGGTAGGGACAGTCCTATCACAGCTAAACACAGAAGGCCAGGATCAACCTGTTGCTTTCATCAGCTTGAGGTTGACCACTAGAGAAATGCATTCGTCTACCATAGAGAGGGAGTCCTTTGCTGTGGTCTGGGCCTTGAAAAAGTTGAGACCATACCTCTTTGTGACTCACTTTATTGTTCAAACAGACCACAAACCTCTATTATGGCTTAAACAAATGAAAGGTGCAAACCCTAAATTGTTGAAGTGGTCCGTCTTCCTACAGGGAATGGACTATACAGTGAAACATAGACCTGGGAGTACCCACTCCAATGCAGATGGATTCTCCAGATATTTCCACTTAGACAATGAAGACTCATCTGGGCAAGGTTAGCCTTATTGTCCCTCGTTTGGGGGGGGGTTGTGTAGGAAAGTACCATCTTTCTTGGCATGTTACACACAATTTTGCATGCATGTCAGTATGTTTTTGCCTGTCTCACTGGGGTCCTGCTAGCCAGGACCCCAGTGCTCATAGTTTGTGGCCTAAATGTGTATGCCTGTGTATTGCCTAACTGTGTCACTGAGGCTCTGCTAATCAGAACCTCAGTGCTCATGCTACGTCTGCCTTTAGGTTTGTCACTATATGCTAGTGACTACATTTACCAATTTCAATTGGCATATTGGACCCCCCTCATAAGTCCCTAGTATATGGTACGTAGGTATCCAGGGAATCGGGGTTCCAAGAGATACATATGGGCTGCAGCATTTCTTTTGCCACCCATAGGGAGCTCAGACAAACCCTTAAACAGGACTGCCAGTGTAGCCTGAGTGAAATAGTGCACACACTACGTCACAGCCATTTTCACTGCACTTAAGTAACTTATAAGTCACCTATATGTCTAACCTTCACTTGCTGAAGGTTAGGCGCAAAGTTACTAAGTGTGAGGGCACCCTTGCACTAGCAAAGGTGCCCCCACATAGTTCAGGGCCATTTCCCTGGACATTGTGAGTGTGGGGACACCGTTACATGTGTGCACTACATATAGGTCAATACCTATATGTAGTTTCACAATGGTAACTCCGAATATGGCCATGTAAACTGTCTAAGATCATGGAATTGTCCCCCCATTCCGAATCTTGTATTGGGGAGCCAATTCCATGCATTCTGGGGGCTCCACCATGGACCCCAGTACTGCCAAACCAGCTCTCTGAGGCTTGTACTGCAGCTGCTGCCACCTCACAGAGAGGGTTCTACCCTTCTGGTGTCTTGGCAGCCCAGTCCCAGGAAGACAGAACAAAGCATTTCCTCTGAGAGCAGGTTGTTACACTCTCTCCCTTTGGAAATAGGTGTTACAGGCTAGGAAGGGGTAGCCTCTCCCAGCCTCTGGAAATACTTTGAAGGGCACAGATGGTGCCATCCTTGCATAAGCCAGTCTACACCGGTTTAGGGAACCCCAGACCCTGCTCTGGCGGGAAACTTGAAAAAGGAAAGGGGAGTGACCACTCCCCTGTCCATCACCACTCCAGGGGTGATGCCCAGAGCTCCTCCAGAGTGTCTCAGACCTCTGCCACCTTGTTTTCAGAGGTGTGGGGACACTCTGGAGGGATCTGAGTGGCCAGTGTCAGCAGGTGACATCAGAGACCCTGCTGATAGGTGCATACCTGGGAAGGTAGCCAATCCTCCTCTCAGGGCTATTTAGGGTCTCTCCTCTGGGCTTCTCATTAGATTTCGACTTGCAAGAATCCACCATGACTCGTCTTCACTTCTCTCTTCGACTTCTGCCAATGATCGACTGCTTACTGCCCCTGGACGCCTGCAAAACTGCAACAAAGTAGCAAGAAAACTACCAGCGACACTGTAGCGCCTAATCCTGCTGGCTTTCTTGAATGTTTCCTGGTGGTGCATGCTCTGGGGGCTGCCTGCCTTCACCCTGCACTGGAAGTCATGAAGAAATATTCCGCTGGTTGACAGAATCGTCCCCCTGCTCCAGCAGGTACCAAACTACAGCCTCACCGGTACTCTGGGTCCCCTCTTATCCTGATGAGCGTGGCGCCTGGAACACAGGTGGTGAACCCAAGTGACCCCCAACTGTCCAGAGGTCCAACTGTCCAAATTTAGAGGAGGTAAGTCATTGCCTCCCCTCCCCAGACAGTGTTCCTGTGCATCATGTGATCTGCAACTACAAGGGCTTCTGTGCACATTTCTAAGAAATCCTGATCCTAGGTCCCCAGCACTCTGTCCTGCAATGCTCAGCTCCCTGAGTTGACCTCCGGTGTCATGGGACCTCTCTTTGCAGTGTTGAGATGACTGCTGTGTTCAGGCTTCTTGAACACATGTTCAAGGACTCCTGTGGGTGCTTCCCTCCTTCCAGTGGGCTCTCTACATTGCTGAGGGCCCTTTCTATCTTCCCTCCTGAGTGGTGACATCCTGGTCCTTCCTAGGCCTGGGCAGCTTCCTTTTTCTTCAACTGTGAGTCTTGCCTGTAGCAAGGCTTGTTTGTGGTATTTTGCCAAGGAAACCACCAGCACGCCGTGGGACATTTTCTGCACAAAGCAGAACCTCCTACCTCGCTCTGTTGGTGCAAAACCAGCATCTTCTTCCAACGGTAGGCAGCCATTTTGCACATTCATCTGGGGTTTAGTGGGCTCCTGCCCCGTGGACACTTTAGCAACTCTTGGACGTGGTCCCCTTCCTTTACAGGTCTTCAGTTCCAGGAATACGTCTTCAGTGCTTTGCAGTCTGGTGTGGTCCTTGCAAAATCCTTTATCACAACTTTAGTGTGTTTTGGGGGAAATAGTAGTACATTACTCCTGCTTTCCTGGGGTGGGGTCTCCTCTATATCCTCTGTGTTTTTTTACACTCCCAGCGACCCTCTACACACTACACTTGCCTAGGGATGCATCCGTGGTTCGCATTCCACTTACTTAGTATATGATTTGTGTTACCCCTTGGCCCATTGCATTCTATTGTGTTCTACAGTGTTTGCACTACCTTCTGGCTGTTTTACTTGCCTGATTTGGTTACTTGTGTATATTTTGTGTATGTTATTTACCTCCCAAAGGAGTATATCGACTGAGATATTTTTGGCACATTGTCACTAAAATAAAGTACCTTTATTTTTAGTAACTCTCAGTATTGTCTTTCTTATGATATGGTACCTATGTGTTATAGTGGTATTGTAGGAGCTCTGCATGTCTCCTAGTTCAGCATTGGCTGATCTGCCATATCCACCTCTATCGGCCTAAGATGCTAGAACATTTCTACACTCTACTAGTAAGGGATAACTGGACCTGGTACAAGGTGTAAGTACAATTGGTACCCACGAGAAACCAGGCCAGCCTCCTACAGGGACCCTTACATGGGGCCCCCTGCCTGGAACTGAGTCTAATGACCTGTTTTTGTTCTAGAGCTCGCCCCCCACGTCCGCAGCACCACCTTGCTGTCTCGTGCCCCTGACCCCCGCCCATGCTTCTGCTAGCGTGTTCGAGGCCCTCCTCCACCCGCAGGCATCCTCCTGCGCCTCATCCCTGGTGTCTAGTGGGCTCTGGTAAGCTTCGCTAGACCCGTGTGCTCTCTGCCACTTTTCGCCGTATCTGTAAGTGTTTTTCTACTTTTCAGCGCCTTGCCTCCTTGCGCTCTTGCCCCCATTTGAGCCTCTTCTGATTGCTGTATTCCGATTGTATTTTGTGCCATTTACCGTAATTGTGACTGTTTTTGACTTGTGCCCTATTTTGTCATTTTTGTGCCTTCTTTAACCTGGTTTTGGCCACTTAGGCGCTCCCCCTTGCCGCTTCCCCTGCCGCTGCCTCCCTGCGGTCCGCCCCCCTCGCACCCCCATTCGCCGCTCCCTCCCGCCTCCTGCCTCCCAGCTGCTCCTCCCTCCCCCTCCCTTCTTAATGGCTGGCGCTGCGCGTCCGCGCCGCTGGCGCGCCAGAGGCATGCCCATCTGCGCCCGTCCGCGCCTGGACCGCGCCCAGCGCCACCCCCCCTGGTCCACACGCCCCCCGTACCACCAGCCTTTGCTACTTGGCCAGCAAACTCCTCGCCCTTAACCCTGGCTCCTCCACAGCCTGCTTCCAGGCCACTCCGAAGCACACCAAAGGACCCTTCTCCTGCCGCACCTGCAACTTCACCTGCAACAGAACAAGGAAGCCTGCAACAACCAACACCAACCACCTTCACTGCATCCTCCTCAACACACGCTTCGCACGAAAACACGCTATCGAGCTCTGGGACCTCCTCGAAACCACCACCCCAGACGTAGCCTTCCTGACCGAAACCTGGTGGAACGACTCCTCAGCCCCAGACATCGCCATCGCCATCCCGGACGGCTACAAGATCACCAGAAGAGATCGCACCAACGGGATCAGTGGAGGAAGAGCCATCGTCCACAAATCCACCCTCAAGATCCACACCCACACGGACGACACCCTCAAGACAGCTGAACACCTTCACTTCCAGATCCACACGGACCCCAACACTACCCTCAGAGGAACTCTCATATACCGACCTCCAGGACCAAGAGCCCCCTTCAGTGACACCATTTAGGACCTCGCAAGCACCCACGCCCTCCCCTCTATGGACTACATCCTCCTTGGAGACCTCAACTTCCACCTGGAGAACAACAACGACGCCAACACCGCAGCACTGGCCACCAACCTCTCCAACCTCGGACTCAGACAACTGGTCAACAAACCCCCCCACATCGCCGGCCACACGCTAGACCCTCTCTTCACTGCAAGCAACCACATCGCCTTCAGCCACACCACCGAACTCCACTGGACCGACCACCACTGCGTCCACTTCACATTCAAGAAACACACCGAACACCACCGCACCCCACTACCGCCGCACCGCCGCTGGGGCAAAGTCAGTGAGGACCAACTAACCAGCACCCTCGCCAAGAACCCGCCGACCAACCCCACCGACCCGGACTCTGCCGCCATCATCCTCCAACAGTGGATCCTCAACTGCGCCAACACCCTCGCACCACTCAAGAGGCCCACCGTCAACCAAGAAAAGAAAAAAGCAGCCTGGTTCACAGACGAACTCATCACCTCCAAACGCACCTGCCAGAAACTTAAGAAAAAATGGCTTCTCGAGCGCACACCCGTCAGCCTGGCAACCCACAAGGAAGCCACCCGCAAGCACCACCAACTTATCCGACTCGCCAAACGCTCCCACTTCACAGAACGCCTAAACAACAACGCACACGACAGCAAGGAGCTCTTCTGCATCGTGAAAGAGCTCTACAACCCCAGCGCCAATGTCAACGACATCCCACCATCCCAGAAACTCTGCGACGCACTCTCCACCTTCTTTTACCAGAAAATCGCCACCATCCATGACAGCCTCAACACCACACCTCCGCCAGACCCCACCCCGACAACTCCTCCCACGCCGTCCGCCTCACCACCTGGACCCACGTAGATGACGCCGAAACTCGAAAGACCATGAACTCCATCCACTCAGGATCCCCCTCAGACCCCTGCCCACACCACGTCTACAACAAAGCCGACTCCACCATCGCCCCCCAACTTCGAAAGATCATCAACCTATCCTTCGATACTGCGACTTTCCCGGACAGCTGGAAGCACGCCGATATCCAAGCCCTCCTCAAGAAACCCATGGCTGACCTCAACGACCTCAAAACTTCAGCCCGATCTCCCTCCTCCCCTTCCCAGCGAAGGTCATCGAGAAGATCGTCAACGCCCAGCTCACCCACTACCTCGAGGACAACACCATCCTAGACCCCTCCCAATCCGGCTTCAGATGCAATCACAGCACCGAGACCGCGCTCCTCGCCGCCACAGATGACATCAGACAGCAAATGGACAATGGCGAAACTGCAGCCCTCATCCTCCTGGACCTCTCCGCTGCCTTCGATACGGTCTGCCACCGCACCCTACTAACACGTCTCCACGAAGCCGGAATACAAGACAAAGCCCTCAACTGGATCTCCTCATTCCTCTCCGGCAGAACCCAGAGAGTCCGACTCTCACCCTTCCGCTCCGAAGCCACCAACCTCATCTGCGGCTTCCCCCAAGGCTCCTCGCTAAGCCCAACGCTGTCCAACGTCTACATGGCACCCCTCGCACAACTGGCCCGTCAGCACAACCTCAGCATTCTCTCCTACGCCGACGACACCCAGCTCATCCTCTCCCTCACCAATGACCCACTCACCGCCAAAGCCAACCTCCATGAGGGATTAAAATCCATCGCCGAGTGGATGAGAAACAGCCGCCTGAAATTAAACTCCGACAAGACTGAAGTCCTCATCCTCGGACGCAACCCCTCGGCCTGGGACGACTCCTGGTGGCCCACCGCACTGGGACCCCCCCCTACTCCAGCCAACCACGCACGCAACCTTGGCTTCATCCTCGACTCCGCCCTCACCATGTCCAAACAGGTCAATGCAGTCTCCTCCTCCTGCTTCAACACCCTCCTCATGCTCCGCAGAATCTACAAATGGATCCCGACGGAAACCAGAAAAACAGTGACCCAGGCCCTCGTCAGTAGCAGACTTGACTACGGCAACACACTCTACACAGGCATCCCAGCAAAAGACATCCAACGACTCCAACGCATCCAGAACGCCTCCGCCTGCTTGTTCCCCGACGTACCCCGCTGATGCCACATCTCCCACCACCTGAAGGACCTCCACTGGCTCCCCGTGGACAAGAGGATCACCTTTAAACTCCTCACCCACGTGCACAAAGCACTACACAACGCTGGACCCGCCTACCTGAACAACAGACTCAATTTCTACGTCCCATCCCGCCAACTCCGCTCTCCAACCTCTCCCTCGCCATCGTTCCCCGATTCCAACGCAAGACCTCCGGTGGCAGATCCTTCTCCTACCTCGCCGCCAAGACCTGGAACTCCCTCCCAACTCCCCTGCGCCAGACCCAGGACCTCCTCACCTTCAGGAGACTCCTCAAGACCTGGCTCTTCGACCAATAGCAGCATCCCCCCCTCCCCTCAGTGCCTTGAAACCCTAACGGGTACGTAGCGCGCTTTAGAAATGTATTGATTGATTATTGATTGATGGCCAGGGGACACTGGATCCCTGTGCTGGCGACTGGGGTGGTGGGCATGACTCCTGTCTATAATTAGATATGAATCATGTATGTGACTGCTTGTGCATCAGAAAATGACGCTAGGCTCATTAGCAGCAGAAATGTTGCCGCTAACCAGTCTACTGTCATTTTCTGGTGCACAACCTCCATTTCCCATACCGCCACCCACACCCAGCTACCATTCATTTTTTGTGATGCCAGCCTATTCTAAGTGCCGGCTTGTGCCATTCCTTAAATACAGTGCCTGGCTGGTGCTGCAGAATGACGCAAGCCAAGCTAATATTTCTGCCGCAAAACGGCGTTAGCACAGTTTTGTGGCAAAAACCTTAAATATGGGCCTAAATGCTCAAACTGGACCCTGCCTCTGACCCTTTTGCCAAATGTCATGAGAATGGAACAGCACATTAAATCAAGGATGGATGAGTTTCGTCCATGGAAGAGAAGCATACAATGGACTAAATAAATAGCCTTCTTCTTCCGCCCACCAGTCACCCAGTTTTGTGGAGGGGGAGAGACAATTTGTGTATGTAAACTGGAATATATGAGCTGAAAATTACCCGCCCACATAAAGAATTCTTCAATTTTTTGTAACACATACACAACACCAAAATCTCAATTAACCCCTTCATTCACCATTCTATTCGTGACTCCCACATCTTCCTCCGAGCACAAAAACAACTTACATCGTTCATTTATGTGCCAAGCATGATGAGAGGAAGTGACTGCAGTTTGGAAAAAGAATTAACTTCACACTGAAGAGTCACGAGTCTGTCTTCTATAAATTAATATTAAAATGGACATGCTCTGGATAATATGTACTCTTCTACTACTAAGAGACAGGTCATACCCCAGGTTAAGAGTACAGTAGCAACTATAACTCCAATAGGAGACATACTTTAGGTGTCAAGCTGACATCACATCATCATTATGTTCACATTACAACAACAACATGGATCCCTCCGGTTGACTTGAACACTGGCTGAGATAATTCTAGGAAAGACACAATTTTGTTCAGAATATGTGCAAGTGCAAGACAGCACAGTTTTGATAAGTTATGTATTTGGCATTTGTTTCAACTATTGGAAAATGCAGATGCAGTCAAAACAACATGGGGCATGATTTTGAGATTAGAGGGTGAGTTACTTTGTCATGTGAAAGATATCCGGTCTGGTTTATAACAAGGGTTTTAGGATGCACTGTGCTTGTAACAATGTAGACAGGATATACCTTACCTTTTGACAGAATAGCTTGCATGTCAAACTCTAAATTAGGCCCAAAGACTCTAGACTCAGCCCTCTCTGAGAGTGATGACAAATTGCAGTAGGTTAGAACCACACACTTTCGAGGTCATGAAGGCAGCATCTTACTAATGTAGGTAATGATTTCAAAAATCCTCCTGCATAGTTATTTATATGTTTACTTAAAATGAATTTGTAAACAATGATCTATGGTCAGGGGAAAGATGGAGCTTCACAGATAACATTAGTAATACAGCTGAGACGTAAAAGGAAAAGCAAGGACAGGAACATAAAGGAAATCAATGAGTCCAGGAAGCATGGGACCCATATGTGGATATACCTGTCACTCTTAGGGCATCAACAGTCGCTGGGAACGACGCAAACATTTATGTTCATCCCCTGAACTCCACCTCCCCATTTTTCCAGCCCTGCCCCTAGTGTTTCCTACAGCAGCTAATGGCAGCTGTCAGGCACAATTCAGCATTCTCCCCACTTCAGACTTAGTAGCGGAGCAAAGCACAGCGCTTCTATTGCACCTTTCATCAGTCCTCATTTCTGATGCTGGTAGCTTGGCTTTCCCCCCATGACAGATACTTTAGAGCACATTGCAACACAAAGATCGTTTGTTGGAGTGAAGGTAAGACAGACAAATATAGAAGCCTAGAAATACATTTCTTCCTGGAGCAGCAAATTCATTCCCTTGGACTGCTGGAGCTGGATAGAGTTGGACGTGGTGTACAAAGCATTCTTGTTTAATAAAAGAAAGTGACAACCATACAGCAACACTAGGTAGAACGTACTGTTTCCTGTAGTTTACACTGAGACCTGGATAGCTGATTATTTGTTGATTTTATACTGACCCCTGGAGGATGATCTCTTCCATAGAATTGTAGTTAAACTGTGTCATTACAAGTGACCTTTATTGACTTGTATGGGCATAGTAAGTAAAGGAACCCCCTCATCCTCCTTCTATGTTGCTAGCACATTTGTGTTCTCAGTGATTGACGTAACCCAAGATAATGCCAGTCAAATTAGAAAAAACATTGAAGACATCACAACATTATAAAGAGAAAGAGAAAGATTCACTGGGTAGACTTATGGGCATACAGAAACATTTGACAGTGTATGCTAAGGCTTTAGCTGCAGCAAATGCTTTACGCACCTCTTTGGTGGACATCAAGGGTATACCAGCAAATCTGTCAAATAGTACACCCGTCTGGTACACTGGGGATGCTGGGGCCTGGACACTGCAGAAAATGGGCCAGGAGGGGAATGCCAAAGACCTGAGGAAACTATAAGCATATCAACTTGTTCAGTGGCTGATACACAGAAGTCGCAGGCACAGCAGCAGGAGTTACAAAAGCAGGTCGCTGAGTGTGGACAGGTGGATCAAGAAGGTGACAATTCCTGGGAAAATAGCCAGTAGGGGAGCTTACCTTCTGATAATGCTGAAGGAGGATGTGATGAGACCTTGATATGTCCATTATTCCAGCTTGGTAGGAATAGTGCTACGACGGGAGCTAACATTACTGGGAGGAGCCAGGAATTGGGATCTTGTGGTCCAGGCCCAGGCCCAGGCACTGAATCCCTGCTTGTGAGAAAACAGGGCTGATGCAGAGGCCCCCTAACTTTGGGCCCCCATTTTCCACTTTATGCTGGTGTTTTCCTGACTCTGATGGTGCCCTGGGTACTGCTAACCAGTCCCAGGGCCTGTGCTCTGTGTAAAATCAATATGCAAATTTGGCTAAGTTAACCTACCTATAAGTCCCTAGTATATGGTAGGGCATGTAGGTTTAGGGACCACAGCATAGGTAGTGCACCCATAGGTGCACTGCTGAGGTGCCCAGTGTCATTTTAAAGGCAGGCCTGCCTTGCTGGCTGCTTTTAAATTAAAGTTATATGCAAATTCGACTTTGGAATTAAAAGTAGTTCCAAAGTCTTAAACTACCTTTTTTTTTACATATAAGTCACCCCTAAGGTGTGCCCTATGTGCCCCTAGGGCTGGGTGCCATGTAACTATAAGCAGGGACTTTATAAAAATAGTTTTATAAGCCCTGGTGAGGTAAAAACAGCCAAATTCGTTTTTCCCTCATTGTAGTAAATGCCCTTCATAGGCTAGAATGGGGAGACTTTGTTTTAAATTTTAAAGTCTCCTTAAAAGATGCATACCAAGAATCTGGTATCAAATTAATTGTTGTAATAAATCCCACAACTTCCAGTTGTGGGATTTAATATAACTTGTTCAGGTAAAGAGTTTTAGACTTTACCTAAAAAGTTGCCAATTTCAGCCCTGCATTGTTTTTGCCGCTGTGCTCTGATTGGCCAGCCTGTAGCAGCTTAGCCAAGCTGCCTTGATGAGGTGTGAAGTGGCCTGGCTTCACACAAAGGAATGTGCCTGTGGGAGAGAATCTCCCCTCAGCAGATGGTGAGGCAGGAAGGGGGAGGGCTGCCAAACTGGTCTTCAAAGGCAGAGAAAGACATTTGGAGCAACCAGCAACACCCCCACATCCTGCAACCCCAGACAACTAGGTGCCCCCTTGATTAGATTAGGAGAGGGCAGGAGAGGGGTGTGTTTATGATTTTTAGCCACACCAGTGGGTGGGCTCAGCCAGATGTAACCTCCAAAAATCAGATTCAGCCATGTTGGATTTTTAGAGAATGTTGCCTTCTGGGATGGATTTTTGCCACACTTCCCAGGAAGTGGTCATCACAGGGGGACCACCCTGTATCTGATTGGAGAACCAGGACCCCCCTGCTTTTCACCCAGGAGCAAGGATAAAACTGGCAGACCTGCACCCACACCTCAGATCCCCACCAGATTTCAACAAGAAAAGAACTAAAGGAGAAGAAGGACTGCCCTGCTGGACCCCTGGCCTGCACCTGGAACCTGCACTCAGAAGGACTGCACCAGCTGCACACTTGGGCTTCACCACAAGAAGGACTTTGCCTGGCTTCAACTGGTTCAAGGAGGGACTCCCTGTTTGCTACAGGTGAAAAATTGCTATCCAGAGTCCCCTGCACCAACTCCTGAAGAAAGTGACCAGCTGACCACTGTCCAGTGGCCAAAAAGGAGTTTGCGCCAGGTGCATTCTGGGAGTGGTAGTCCGCACCCCCCAAGGACCATCTCAGAACTTCTGGACCCTTGGGGTGAGCTGTGGACCCCAAAAGAACCTTAAAAGAACATCTGGGTGAAGCCCCAGAAGTTTGGAGAAGGTTTGAGAATTTCTGTAAAAAAGCTCCATAGAGGGACCGACCCGCCGCGGAAATTCTAGCCGGCTTGCCTCAACCGCGACCCGGCCTGATTTGGTGGTTCGTCCCGGTAAAGAAAAATCTCCGAAAAAGAGACTAAGTCCTAAGGTAAAAAGTTGACCGGGACCTCCCAGCCATTGTATCCGAGAAGGGCTCCATGGACGTCGGATCAAGATCCAGGTTTACCCCGGTCGAAAGATTTTCACCTCGAAAAAATGACTAAGTCCGAAGGTAAAAATCTCCACGAGGAATCCAGCATCACGTATCCGGAGAAGGGCTCCAGGAGGTCGGATAGGACTGGCAGGTTCGTCCTGCTGAAGAAAATCTTCAAAATAAAGACTAAGGGGGTGATTCTCACCCTGGCGGGCGGCGGAGGCCGCCCGCCAGAGTTCCCCCCTCCAAAATACCGCTCCGCGGTCGAAAGACCGCTGAGGGTATTTTGGGTTTTGCACTGGGCTGGCGGGTGACCGCCAAAAGGCCGCCCGCCAGCCCAGTGCAAAACACCATTCCCACGAGGACGCCGTCTCAGAATTGAGCCGGCGGAGTGGGAAGGTGCGACGGGTGCAGTGGCACCTGTCGCGTATTTCAGTGTCTGCAAAGCAGACACTGAAATACAAAGTGGGGCCCTCTTACGGGGCCCCTGCAGTGCCCATGCCATTGGTATGGGCACTGCAGGGGCCCCCAGGGGCCCCACGACACCCCATACCGCCATCCTGTTCCTGGCGGGCGAACCGCCAGGAACAGGATGGTGGTATGGGGTGTCAGAATCCTCCATGGCGGCGCAGCGAGCTGCGCCGCCATGGAGGATTCATTTGGGCAGCGGAAAACCGGCGGGACACCGCCGGTTTTCTGCATCTGACCGCGGCCAAACCGCCGCGGTCAGAATGCCCTGCGGGGCACCGCCAGCCTGTTGGCGGTGCTCCCGCCAACCCTGGCCCCGGCGGTCCATGACCGCCGGGGTCAGAATGACCCCCTAAGTCAGAAGGTAACTTTTTAACCGAGGCCTCCCGCGACCTGTAGCCGAGCAGGGCTCAATCGCGGTCGGCCTGAAAGTTTGACTTTGCCCCGGTCGAGGTGCACCCAGATGACCCGATTGGCGCTTTTTGTTTCTAAGCGCTAGAAAAATAATAATTCTTTAAAAATTCATATCTCCGGTTCCCTTTATCCGATTTTATTCGTTTTGGTGTCATTTTAAAGATAAAAATATAAACTATTTTTATAAATTGGTTTTGGATTTTTAAACTGTTTCCTGTGTTTTATTTGATTACTGTTTTGTGATATTTGAATGCTTTACACACTGTCTCCTAAGTTAAGCCTTGACGCTCGTTGCAAAGCTACCAAGGGTTGAGCTGGGGTTAATTTACTGAGACCTAACTGGACCTAAGTGGAGGTTAGTGGCTTGTTGCTAGGTGTAGGTACCTACCTGCCCTTACCAATAACCCATTTTCCAACACTGCTCAAGAGAAATGCAGAGTGAATCATGCTCCTGACACTCAGGCCTTCATTATGAGTTTGGTGGTCCCATGACCACCACAGTGGAGATGACGGTCGCACTGCTGCCTGCCTGGCAGAGAAGACCGCAATATTACGAACGTGGAGGTGTTCCCAACAGAACACAGCCAATGCACCGCCAGTATCACCAGTGTGGACAGACCGCTGCGGCCGGCCGCAGGCATCTTCAGGCCGGCAGAGACCATGTTTCCGCCAACCATGTTACCAGGTTGCACACCACAAGGATTTCTAGGGCGGTTGCACCTCCACAAAAAGCCTGGCAGAAAGGAAAAACATAAAAGGAGACCCTCACATCTAGGAACACCGACACATCCACAGCCACCATGGAACTCAAACTTGAAGTCTTCCCACTGCTCCTGCTGGCCATACTACTCCAGTGCCAGTGACGGCAACAAAGACAACTACTGTAAGTACACCCACCTAGCACACACTGGAGGGAAGGCCATTAGTACAAACCCATACACAACACACAACCTCAGCATGGCTAAACTCAGCCGCACACACACAAATATACACCTATACCAACACACAAACACATCTACAGACACACACCCACAAACAAACAACACACACCATGGCCAATATACACGTGCCATACACACCACACCGCACACACACACACACACATACACACATACCACTGCCAATGTCATACACATCTACACACAACACCACCGAGTCACACAACAACAACACAATTGTAACCACACAAATGCATTCTCAGGGAGGCACACCACACACCTACACAAAGCATCACAACAAGTCCATAGCACAACTCACCAACATAACTAATGCTGCTACACAAACACATCATATACACAGAAGACACACACCAAATCGCACATGTACAACACCTACATGTGGAAGGAAAACTAGTACAAGTTTGTAATCGTCGACTGATGCGGTGCACAGGGGTACTGTCGCAGCAAGGGGATGCAAGCTCTTACATCCACCAAATTTGGACAGCTGAACCTTTCGACAGTCTGAGTCACTTCGGCCCATCACCTGTGTTCTAGGTAGCACGCTCACCATCAGGAGAGGAGTCCCAGAGTACCGGTTGTCGTCACATAAGGGTGCCTGCAGAAGCAAGTATATGACTCTGTCACTCCACGGGAGATTCCTTTGGTTCTTCTGGTGCAGGGTGAAGACAGGCAGTCCTCAGAGCATGCACACCTTGGAAACTGTTGCAAATGCTTGCTGGAGCTTAAGTTGCAGGTCACAGGAGTCGTCCTGGATACTTTGTTGCAGTTACAGTGGTTCCTGGAGCAGTCTGTGGTTGATTCAATGGTTAGAAGCTGAAGCAGAGGATGCAGAGGAGTCCTGGAGGAATATTGCAAACCAAATATGAGGAAACACCCAGAAGTTAGACCCTAAATAGCCCTGAGTGGGGGATTGGCTACCTACCAAGGTATGCACCCATCAGAAGGGGTCTCTGACGTCACCTGTAGGCACTGGCCACTCAGAGGTCTCCAGATTATCCCCACACCTTGGATTCCAAGATGGCTAATGCCAGGGACACTCTGGAGGAGCTCTGGGCACTGCTCCTGGGGTGATGATAGACAGGGGAGTGGTCACCCCCCATTCCTTTGTCCAGTTTCACACCAGAGCAGGGACTGGGGGTCCCTGAAATGGTGTAGACTAGATTATGCAAGGAGGGCACTGATTTTACCCTTCAAAGCTACCCCTCCCAAGTCTGTAACACCTATTCCAAAGGGAGAGGGTGTAACACGCTCCTCCTGTAGGAAATGCATTGTTCTGCCTTCCTGGGATTGAGCTTCTCTGTGACGTGGCAGCAGCTGTAGCTGCAGTGCGAGCGTCAGAGAGCTGGTTTGGCAGTACTGGGGGTCCATGGTGGAGCCCCCAGGATGCATGGGATTGGCCCCCCAATACCAGATTTCGAATGGGTGGTGGACATTTCAGGATCTTAGACACCTTACATGGCCATATTCGGAGTTACCATTGTGAAGCTATATATAGGTATTGACCTATATGTAGTGCAGGCATGTAATGGTATCCCTGCACTCAAAAAGTCAGAAGAATTGGCCCTGGACAGCATGGGAGCACCTTTGCACCTAGCCTTCAGTAAATGAAGGTTAGACATATAGGTGACATTTAAGTTACTTAAGTGCAGTGAAAATGGCTGTGAAATAGTGTGTGCATTATTTCACGCAGGCTGCAATGGTAGTCCTGTGAAAGGGTTTGTCTGAGCTCCTTATGGGTTTGTCTGAGCTCCTTATGCGTGGCAAAAGAAATGCTGCAGCCCATAAGGTTCTCCTGGAACCCCAATGCCCTGGGTACCTATGTACCATATGCTAGGGACTTACAAGGGGGTTCAGTATGCCAATTGGAATTGGTAAATGAAGCCACTGGCCTATAATGACAAACTTAGAGTCAGAGAGAGCATAAGCACTGAGGTTCTGGTTAGCAGAGCCTCATTGACACAGTTAAGCACTACTGACAACATACACATTAGGCCACAAACTATGAGCACTGGGGTCCTGACCAGCAGGATCCCAGTGAGACAGGCAAAAACATACTGATGTACAGGTAAAAATGGAGGTGACATGCCAAGAAAGATGGTACTTTCCTACAGGTACCCACTACAAACCAGGCCAGCCTCCTACAAGGTAGATGTACTGCATGTTGGTAGTCGTGGTGAGTCCGCATGTGGTATGTGGGGTGGATGTATGGGTGCCTGCTATTGTGGTGATGGTGGGCATGAGGGGCTGGATCTAGGAGTGTTGATGTTGTGATAGCAGGTTTGAGTGGTGTAGTGTCTGTGAGGGAGGAGGTGGTAGGGGAGTCTGTGTAGGGAGTGGATGTTGTATCTGCATGTGCCTGTTTTCTGTGTGCACGGTAGTGGTGTGACTTGTGATGCCTGTGTTTGTCTTCGCGAACCATGTCTGTTGAGGTGCATGAATGGTGGTTTGACTGTGTGCTTTGGATGGGTGTGGGGAGTGGGGTGTGGGATTGGGCACAGATAGTTGGATGGGGTCAGAAGATGAAGGGACACTGGCTGCCATCAACGAGGAGGTCGGGCCTGAAAGGATCTCTGCAGGCCAGTCATGGCACTGTGAATACCTTCAGTTATTCATTCGTCTGCTGCATCTGTCTTGCCTTTCCCTGTATGGCATTCACAATGGTTGACTGTCCCACAGAGATGGACCTCAGGAGGTCAATAGCCTCCTCATTGAAGGCAGCATGCGTGACTGGGGCAGGGGCAGAGGTGCCTTCAGTGAAGGAGACACCCATCCTCCCAGGTAAGTGGGCAAGGGCAACTGGGTGGGGAGCTACAGGGAGAGTGGTGCTGGTAAGGGGGGAGGCGGACAAGGATGGTGCTGGGCTGGTCCCTGATGGGCCTGGTACCACAAGGGAGCAGGTATCGGTGGAGGAATACATAGGTGGTGTAGTCAATCTGGTCTCCCCCGTGACACTCCCCTCACCCTCCGTCCCACTGGTCGTCTAGGCCTCCTGGGTCCCATGAGCCACAGTTTTGCTGGTGCCCCTTCTCCTTCACCTGATGATGCTGATACACACAAAGACAGAGGAGGAGAGGGAGGGAGGTTTGGAGAGAAAGAAAGCATGCAGTGGGTCATTTGCTGCCCTTCATTCACAGAGAGTAACAACCTCAAAAACTGCTGATATCCCATGCCATTGCATACCTTTGAACTGACGTGCACTTCCCGCTGAAATCATAGGACAAACTGAAGCTATGCAGTGAAAATCTACTGATGTGGAAACATATGGCATACTTTGACTTGATGAAGGGTCCTATAATGCACAGTAGCACAGTACTTGCCACACTACCACCCTCGTTTACATAGACATACCCTGTACTTCTTACCCATACAATTCCTGCATCGCCTGTTAGCATGCCAAGAAATCCTTTCACAATGTGTACAGTAATATCTTGGCTCACTGCAGCCATCTACACCTACAGTATAAGACAGCTGATTGAGAACTCACCAATTTCCTCTGTCATAGTGGCAGACTATTTACTGATAGCAATGCCCTGACACCTCAGGTATGCTGTTGCTGATGGAGGGATCTGCTCACTCAAAAGATGTGTAATGTGTCCTGACAAAGTCAAACATGAGAGTAAGTCCCCTCATGAGTCACTGTCTGCATGGCATTGGCAGACATCATCGCAGTGGCTCATACCCATACCCAATGTGCAAGTAACAATTATCTACATAACATCTTTGCACTAGTTGGCTACCCAAACCCATATATGCCTCCCATTAGCCAGCTACAAGTGTGTACTTACCCCCTTGTGGCTGCTGTGATGCCTCAAGTGCCCATCCACCTCAAGTTAGGCCACTGCCAAAATGTGGGCTTTGGGGGGGGTCAGGGCCCAATGAGCACCCCTCCCTCATTGAGAGGATGTCCCCAGCTGGGCCTCAGTGGTCTTTCTGGTCCAGGGTCTCAGGTACTCCCACTGCTTTCTGCAGTGGGTGCTCCGCCGGGCAAGGACCCCCAGGGTTTGCACTTGGTTGGCGATGGCATGCTAAATCCCCTTCTGATGAGTGCTGACCTGCATAGGTGACACAGACAGAAGGAGAAAGTCATGAAAAGTGGCATCACCTCAACTGCAGTGGATTCCACCCATCAGACACATCTCATGACAACAAAAACGTGAGCATACGCCACTAACGTACCAAATCCTTTGCCATCTGCATGCATCTACATGGTGTGTTTCATTACAATGCCTTTCACACCCACACACATCACAAGAAGACAGGACAGGAACATCTGACTTACCTGCTGCTCTGGTGCCCCATACCACCATCCATACAGGGGTCGGACCTTATCTACTAGCTGCTCCAGCTCCTCCTGGGTGATGACAGGGGCCCTATCTCCTACAGGACGTGGCATATTGACTTCAATAGTCATAACACAGCTGCACATGCAGTGGAGGTCTTGCTTGAATGAGAGTCAGGAGTCAAGTGAGCCATGCAACAAAAAATTGCGGTCACGTCCGCCATGCACATGACCGTTATTGCCAGTGGTGGTCATCCTTCACCCCAGTCTCCCATAGGCAACAATGTTAGCCAATGAGGAGTTGTATGGCAGTTGAGACAGCTTACCACCATGACGACTAACGCCGGTGAAATTAGGCCACTTCCATCTGTCCTGTGCCTTCAAGACAGACGGCTGCCATTTTACATGTATGTTGTGTATTGTAGGTGAATGATAAGTATGGCATGGATGATTTTAGTGAGATGTGCACAGATAACCTATGCTCACACATGACAACATGGTACACACATTTGATATTCATACATAGTGTTGTTGGATGTACAGATAACTATGACACAACATGTACAGTCACTTGCTGCCTCATAGATGGGGTAACCATATCTATACGTTCAAATTTGACATACACCTCCTTACCTGTGGTAATAGGGTTTTGTTACATTGAAGTGTCAAATGATTGTGTCTGGCAAACTGTCTGGAACTGTCATCAACTATGGCATACAGGGTCACTCAACATGGCTATATGGATTCAGTGTACTTCAGCATTATGTTCACAACTCTTGTGTACTGCATGTATTGTGTTTGGTGGCCTGTGAACTGACAACATCAACTTGTAGCTATTCCTCTTTCTCATTCATAGATTCTATGCAATGGTGAGGATGAGACATGCACATGTGTACTGGACCCTTGTCGATCTTGCTACCCTGGAAGAACGATGCATCAGATAGAACTATCGCCTGAACATCTGACCATCATGGAGCTGTGTAAAGAGTTGGAGCCAGATCTCTTGTCTGACATATGTATTCCCTATGCCAAACCTCCAATAGTGCAGGTGTTGTCTCTGCTATACTTTATACTGTCGGGCTGGTTCCAGATCACAGTGGGCTTGGCAGCAGGGATTTCACAGCCCATGTTCAGTCATGTGTTGAAGGATGTAATGCAGGCTTTCCTCAAACATCTGGACAGCTACACCAGGTTCCCCCACTGTGAGGATTTTCCTACTGTTTAAGCTGACTTCTATGATATGGCACATATCCCTCATGTGATAGGGGCGATAGATGGCACCCACATTGGGTTGGTACCTCACAGGGCCAATAAACATGTGGTTTATCCTGGTTCTGTGCATGACTCCTACATTCTGAGTGTAGGAAAATACCATCTTTTTGGCAAGTTACCACCATTTCTGCCTGATGTCAGTGTGTTTGACTGTGTCACTTGGATCCTGTTAACCAGGACCCCAGCCTTTATGCTCTCTCTCCTCTAAATCTTGTCACTGCATACTGGTAACCCAGCATTTAATCCAAAATTGGCATACTGGTCAACCCGTATAAGTCCCTAGTATACGGTATCTAGATACCCAGGGCATTGGGGTTCTAGGGGATCCCTATGGGTTGCATCATATATTTTGCCACCCATAGGGAGCCCACGCAAAGGGTTCTGCGGGACTGCCATCGCAGCCGGCATGAAAAGGTGCATGCACCCTTTCACTGCCATTTACACTGCACCAGGTCACTTGTAAGTCACCTATATGTCGGGCCTTCCAGCTCCGAAGGCTAAGTGCAGAGTACCCTGGAAGAAAGACACATTAGATAGAACTATCACCTAAACTTCAGACCATCATGGAACTGTGTAAAGAGTTGGAGCCAGATCTCTTGTCTGCCATACGTATTCCCTATGCCAAACCTCCAATAGTGCAGGTGTTGTCTCTGCTATACTTTATACTGTCAGGCTGGTTCGACATCACAGTGGGCTTGGCAGCAGGGGTGTCACAGCCCATGTTCAGGCATGTGTTGAAGGATGTAATGTGGGCTTTACTCAAACATCTGGACAGCTACATCAGGTTCCCCCACTGTAAGGATTTCCCCACTGTTTAAGCTGACTTCTATGATATGGCACATATCCCTCATGTGATAGGGGTGATAGATGGCACCTACATTGCGTTGCTACCTCACAGGGCCAATAAACATGTGTACATAAATGTCCAGGTGGTGTGTCTCGCTGACCAGTATATCTCCCAAGTGATGGCCAAGTTTCCTGGTTCTGTGTATGACTTCTACATTCTGAGTGTAGGAAAGTACCATCTTTTTGGCATGTTACCACCAATTTCTGCCTGATGTCAGTGTGTTTGACTGTGTCACTGGGATCCTGCTAACAAGGACCCCAACCTTTATGCTCTCTCTCCTCTAAATCTTGTCACTGCATACTGGTAACCCAGCATTTAATCCAAAATTGACACACTGGTCCCCCCGTATAAGTCCCTAGTACAGGTTACCTAGATACCCAGGGCATTGGGTTTCCAGGGGATCCCTACGGGTTGCATCATATAATTTGCCACCTATAGGGAGCCCATGCAAAGGGTTCTGCAGTACTGCCATCGCAGCCGGCATGAAAAGTTGCATGCACCCTTTAACTGCCATTTACACTGCACCAGGTCACTTGTAAGTCACCTATATGTCGGGTCTTCCAGCTCCGAAGGCTAAGTGCAGAGTACCTGTGTGTGGGGACACCCCTGCATTAGCAGAGGTGCTCCCACGTCATCCAGGACAATTTCCCCACACTTCGTGAGTGTGGGGACGTAATTTTAAATGTGTACTAGACATAGGTCACTACCTATGTCTAGCTGCATAACGGTAAACCTGAATATAGTCATGTTTGATATCAAACATGTTAGAATCATACCCCAAGATATTTGCAAGCATTGGTTGTCTGATTCCATGCACTCTGGGGACCCCTTAGAGAACCCCCGGTATTGCCATTGCAGCCTTCTGAGGTTTTCCAGGCAGCTCCAGCTGCTGCCATCTCTCAGACAGGTTTCTGCCCTCCTGCTACTTGTACAGCTTGTGCACAGGAAGGGAGAAACAAATATTTTCCTTTAGTAGAGGGTTGTTACACCCTCTCCCTTTGGAAATAGGTGTTACAGGCTTGGGAGGGGTAGCCTCTCCAACCCACTGGAAAAGCATTGAAGGGCACATTTGGTGTCCTCCTTGCATAATCCAGTCTACTCTGGTTTAGTGACACCCAGTCCCTGCTCTGGACAAAGGAAAGGGGAGTGACCACTCTCCTGTCCATCACCACCACAGGGGTGGTGCTCAGAGGTCCTCCAGAGGGTCTCTGGGAGCGTCTGAGTGGCCAGTGCTAGCAGGTGATGTCAGAGCCCTCCACTGATAGGTGCTTAACTGTGTAACTGACCAATTCCCCTTTCAGGGCTATTTAGGGTCTCTCCTATGGGCGGTTCTAAGATTTGGATTGCAAGACTCCAGCAGGAATCCTCTGCATCCTCCACTTCACCTTCTCACCGAAGAATCTACACCTGATCCTTCAGGAAATCAACAAAACTGCAACAAAGAAGCCCGGATGACTTCTGCGACACTGTATCTTCCGCTCCATCCAGCAATTGCAACTGTTTCCCGGTCATGCATCCTCTAAGGACAGCCAGTCTTCGGCCTGCCCCAGACGAGCAAAGAAATCTCCCTAGGAGTGAAGGTATCACTCCCCTGCTCTAGCAGGCACACTCTGCAGCAATGAATCATGGCTAGGTCCCCTCTCCTGGTGAAGTGCATTGATCCAGCATCATGAGTGTTGGACTGACGGCGTCCTGACAGTCCTGACATCTAGCTGTCCAACTTTGGTGGAGGTAAGAGCTTTCCTCACCACGCAAGACAATACCTCCAAGCACGGCATGATTTGCAGTTGCCAAGGCTTGTGTGCGACCTTCCATGAAGTTCTTCATGCACAGCGCAGCTCTAGCCCCCAGCACTCCCTCCTGCGATGAACAGCTTCCTGAGTGGTTCTCCAGCAACATGGGAGACTTTGTTATAGTGCTGTGTGGAACTCCTTTTGCACTTTATTTTTCCCAGTCTTTTTGGACTCATGTATGCACTGCCTGGTTTTCTGTGGGACCTCTGGACTGCTGAAGGCCTCCTCTGACTCCCCCTCCTGGGTAGAGTCAACCTGGTACTTCCTGGTCCCAGGCAGTGCCATTTTCCTTCAACCACAAGCTTTGAGTTTGCCGAGGCTTGTTGGCAGAATCCAGTGATGCAAACCAGACTACAATCATCCACCCGGCATGGGATATCATCTGCACCAACCAGGTACCCATAACCATCTTCTTTGATACAGTACTGACTGAATCGAAACGCCCAGGAGGGAGCCTGAAATTGCATACATCGCCCAGCAGGCAGAGCGTCAGGAGGGCTGTGCTGCCGCCATGAGAGCGTCAGGAGAAGCATCAAAACACAGGCACACAACCGAGGCGCTGGCGCAATGACTCCAAACTCCCAGGGGGGAGCCTGAAATTGCATACATCGCCCAGCAGGCAGAGTGGAAGGAGGGCCGCGCTGCCGCTGTGAGAGCGTCAGGAGACGCATCAAAACACAGGCATACAACTTGGGCGTGGGATGCAATGACTCCAAACTCCCAGGGGGGAGCCTGAAATTGCATACATCGCCCAGCAGACAGAGCAGCAGGAGTGTTGCAATGCCGCCGTGAGAGCATCAGGAAATGCATCAAAACACAGGCACACAACCGCGTCATGGGACTTGATGACTCCAAACTCTCAGTGGGGAGCCTGAAATTGCATACATTGCCCAGCAGGCAGAGCGGCAGGAGGGATGCTCTGCCGGCGTGAGAGCATAAACAGATGTATCAAAATACGGGCACACAACTGCGGCATGGGACGCGCAGGGGCACATGCCTGGGCGAAGACCAGGCCAAGACTGGGCCTGTCTTCACCCATCATCAGCTGCCAGAATCTGGGCTGGGCCTACCCTCTTTCGCTCCATTAACAAATGGAAATGTAGGTTTAAAAAGCGGCACCTGGCCAATATTCGGGGTACAAAGAGAGTCCCAGAGATGACTGAGAATGGGTAAACGCAAGGCAGGGGTCACTGAGTCCTTGTCTAGCAGTGCCAAGAAACTTAAAAAGCAAACACGATTGACCACACGGGGGCCACCGGTGACTGGTGAAGCAGGTACTCTCTCTGAAATTGACAATCTTATTGGGGAGGTGGAATTACTGCTAAATGTTAAACTGTCGGAGAGGACAAGGGATGAAGAATGTAGAAAGATCCCTGATATGTTTACCAAATCAAAAACTATAGCCAGATGCCCTCAAGTTGGTGATGAGCCCCTGCTAATGCCTAGCGATAAAAATCAGTGTCATCAAATGGTCGCAGCTGGAACTTTAGCAGGTTTCCCAGACCCGGCAAGCATTCCTCTCTCACCTACTGTAATAGTAAACAGATCCATACATTGTACAAGCAGGTTCGCCCCTTTGGCAACAACTGACAGTACCACCCCGTCCATTAGCAATATAGGTAAAATGCAGGAAGAAGTAACCAAGCACACCACTAATTATGAACCCCTTTGGCATGAAATAAATGCACGTTAAATAATGGTTGCTTTATTAGCTAGCAAGATGAACAACCTGACAGCAAAACTGGAAGAGCATTGTTGCTCTTGTCGGGCAGTTGTACAGATCCCCTAAGTAGGGTGTCTGACTCAAGGATTAAACAGGAGGCCGCCTACCCAGGCAATAGTAAAAATCTGTGGACAGTCCCCAAAGAGGCAATCAATCCATCTGGCTAGAGGCTAAATATTCAACCTGAGATGAGGACTGAATGTGGCACTAAACCTTGGGGTGCCATGCATACTTGTGACTACGTGGTGAAAACAACCCCTCCAGCTTGCCCACGTATAAAACGCAATGCTGTCCCAGACAATTACCATAGCAGGGAACACCATACTCCATCCTGAAGACACCACCAAATGCACAACAGGAAATTTGCAGACCGTGGGGACCAGATCTGTTTAACCCTGGTGCCCAAACTAAGCAAGGGCTCCTGTGAGGACACTGAATCCTTGATTAACAAAGTTACATTCTGGCTAAGATACCAGTGCAACTGTTAGTCTATAGTAAGATCTGTGAATAGTAACCTATGTGAAGAGATATTCAACTAATTAGGCTCTAAATGACCATATTATAGTTCAATTGATCTCTAATACCCTGGCAAATAATATCCTATCGGTCGATCAGGGGACCGCACACCACTAGTAATTAGTATGAAACTGCCCCTCCCGGCAGAGGGACAATGGGACAAACCTGAAAGGGGTGCTTCATTACACATACAACAAGAATTGCCCAACCGCAACTCAAATGTTCACCTCCACGAGCCTAACTCCCTTGATAAAGTGGACAGACTGTACGTGGGGAATGATGCAGGGATGAATTCTCGCTTGCCCACCCACAAACTGGTGTACTTATATAAGAAGGGATTGGTTGAGGTGAGGTTGGCATCTGATGAACCGCCTACTGCTAGTCCCATGGTGATCAGCAATGAGATAGCACACAAAAGAGATCTAGCAGGTGCAGAAGATTTCCAAGTTGGGGGGATTATAAGCTGCCTCGACTACAGTACTGCTCTGTACACTGACATATCCTCCCAGCTCCTAACAAGACCCCAGAAAATAGAGAACACACCACCATACTCATCCGGGACCTTCCCAGGCACACCCACATCACCTCCCACCTCAGAAACATCCACTGGGTCCCCATCAAGAGGAGATGTCAATTCAAGCTCCTCATGCACACCTACAAAGCCCTACATGATCAAGGACTGGACCACATCATCCACAGTCTATACTTCCACTAACCCACTAGGCACCAGCACTCTCTGGCCCTCGCACAGACACCCAGAATCCAGTGCAACTACAGTGATGGGCATTCTTTTTCCTACATCACCAACAATGCCTGGAACAACCTATCCCTCCCCTCCAAACTGCACCCTTCACTAGCAGACTTCATAAAGAGACTCAAGACCTGCTTTTTTAACAGAGACATGGTGTCCCAGCACCCACATGAAACTAGGGATGACAATGATGTGCTCTATAAATGACTGATTGATTCTCACATAAATATGGTAACATTGGTGTATCCACAACTGACACATTTAATCTATTTGTAAGTTCTTTGAAAAGTGGTATACCACATACACAGGGATGTAAATTTAATGCTACTAGTGGGCCTGCAGCACTGCTTGTGCCATCCATATAAGTAGCCCTTTAAACATGTTTTACACCGGCCACTGCAGATTCTATGAGAGCAGTTTTACTGCCATTTCGACGTGGCATTTCAAACCCACTGCCAAGCCTTAAACTTCCCTTTTATTACACCTACGTAACCCCTAAGGTGGGCCCTAGGTAGCCTATAGGGCAGGGTGCTGTGTAAGTAAAAGGTAGGGCATGTACTTTTAATTTGTGCATGTCCTAGTAGTGAAAAACACCAATATTTGTGTTCAATACTGTGAGCCTACTCCTCTCATAGGCTAACAATGGGAATTCCCTACTGCACGTTTAAGCTGTAATTCTTGTTTGGAAAGGAGTAGCTATGTCATGTTTCATATGATTAGAATAGCAATGATAAATATCTTCTCTAACGGTAAAGTCGGATTTGACATTACTATTTTAGAAATGCTACTTATAGAATGTGAACATGTCTTTACTCTTACAGCTCTGTGTGCCTAGAGCATGTCTCCAATACATGTCTGAGGTGCATGACAACTACTCTTTGTGCACTGTCTCTAGACAGCCACAGATACAGGAAAATTCGGTGTGAACGAGCACTCACCTATATTCGGATGACTTTTTCTGGGAAGGAAGAGCTGGAGGGGCTAACACTTACACCTGAATTGGTAGTGCCTGTCTCCACAAAAAACAATTACACCTACTGATACTCAGGAGTCAGGGTAAGGAAGAAAAGGCTTCGGTGCACTTCAAACTTCAAAGACCCTTGTTTGAATACAGCCCTACTTCAAAAACTTAACTGGGTATAAGAAGTGGGTCTCTGACCCTACCGAATCAGACACTTATGTACCTACAACTGGACTGCTGTACTGCATCAAGGACTGCTACTCTGTTTGACTGTTGATCTGGAAGTACTGCTTTTCTGCTGTGCAGACCAAAATTCTGTTATTTCTTTAACTTACGAGGAAGTACAGGAGGTTTTTATATTACTGTGACTTTACTGTTTTTTATGTGGTGGATTTTATTGATTGTTTGTTTTTATTGTATTTTATAGTATTACCTTTTATGTTTCTGTCTCAAAATCGAATAAATGAATGAAAGAATGAATGGATGGATGATGGATGGATGAATGAAGGAATGGAATAGAATAGAATGAATGCAGTGTCAGGCACTTTGAAAAATAGATGTGTATGGTTTATAAGCTGATTTCTTTGTAAAGTGAACCCTTTTCGGTGAAAATTATAATTTCACTTTGGTTTTGTCATAGCTGTTCCTAAGTCAAACACATCTCTTAGTTTAAGTGCTGGCCTGTGACTGTGCCCACATATTACAGTCATGTGACACAAAGAAGGAAGTCCTAAATTACTACTAAACTTGTCAACAAGATGAATATGGATTTTATTCTTGATTAAATTGGTTAAAATAAGAAGGTGATAAAAACCACAGCATACCTTACAACATCTTCCTACACAAAACCTATTTCTGAATACTTCTTGCAGAATTAAGTCAATATTTATGGGTCTTGCATAGGGCAGTACAGCAAGTCACTTTTCTGTGCTGCCCTGTATTAAAGGGAAAGCACTGTATCTGCTCAATACAGTAAATTCCTGTCTGTTTCTTCTGCGCCGGCACTGTTTTGGCAGTCTAGAGCCAACACAATCACCCTTGCGCGATTGTGTAAGGTTGTCTGCATTGTAGGCAAGATTGTGTTTGTGCAGGGAGTGGCACCTGCCCCAAAAAATCCTGGGAGGCTATTTCCCCCTTCTATGCATGCTACAGAACACAGCACATATAGAACGAGGAAAAACCGTAATAAATAAAGATATTTCTCCTTGTTGTGCCTCTCCTCAGGAGGCATAATGTTTTGGCGCATCACCAGGTTTATAAGGTCTTGTAAATCTGGGGATGCGTCAAAATCCATGGGTGTTGCATGGGAACATCCACTGCAATGTCCATGGAGCGGATCTCTAATGCAGAGTAAGGCAACGTGGTGATTTTCTCTGCCTTGCCTTACTCCATATCTATGAGGCCATTCAAAGCTGCGAAAGTGGCTTTGTGTTTCCTCATAGATATGATTTCAAGGTTTGCGCTCGTGTTGCATCTGAGAAATGATCAAATAGCAGCAAAAGGGGCTCGTAAATATGCCCCCTAGGGTGTCACATAGTCATTGCGAGAAGAGGTGTAAAACAGGTGTGGCACTAGAACCCCAATGCACCTACAGAACAGAAGCCCATCTAAATTCCTCACATGTCCGGCAGGGTTTTAGTGCTGAGAATGTTTTCGATGGCAAGACAGTAGCACTTTTTCAAAATCATACCATCATACCATGCTATCAATGCATAATGGATCGGGTTACATCTTTACATTTTTAAATACAAATTCCCAAAGTGGGTGCTTTAGCAGGCAGGTCGCTCCCCGCCCTGCCGCCCAGCGCCACCTCCTCACCATGCTTTCCTTTCCTTCATCTATCCCCTAATTCCACTGCTGCTGCATCCCCTGTGGCCCCTCCCGCCTCCCCCCTCCTCCTCACCGTCCTTTCGTTTTTCTCTCTCCCATTCCCCTGCCGCTGTGTCCCCTGCGGCACCTCCCACCTCCCTCCTCCTCCTCACTGTCCTTTCATTTTTCTCTCCCCCATTCCCCTGCCGCTGCGACCCCTGCGGCCCCTGCCACCTCCCCACCGTCCTTTCATTTTTCTCTCTCCCATTCCCCTGCCGCTGCAGCCCCTCCCGTCTCCCCCCTCCTCCTTACCGTCCTTTCGTTTTTCTCTCTGCCATTCCCCTGCCGCTGCGTCCCCTGTGGCCCCTCCCGCCTCCCCCCTCCTCCTCACCGTCCTTTCGTTTTTCTCTCTCACATTCCCCTGCCAATGCGTCCCCTGCGGCCCCTCCCGCCTCCCCCCTCCTCCTCACCGTCCTTTCGTTTTTCTCTCTCCCAGTCCCCTGCCACTGCATCCCCTGCGGTCCCACCCCCCCAGCCTTCCCATTTGTCCAGCCCTCCCTCCTCCCAGCTGCCACTCCCTCCCTCCACCCCATTCATGGCAGCCACGGCGCGGTAACAAGGAGCAACCCTTGCCTCTGCTTTAGCAGGCAGGTCAATCTCCGCCCGCCGCCCAGCGCCACCTCCTCACCATCCTTTCCTTTCCTTCATCTCTCTCCTAATTCCACTGCTGTTGCATCCCCTGCGGCTGCTCCCGCCTCCCCCCTCCTCCTAACTGTCCTTTCGTTTTTCTCTCTCCCATTCCCCTGCCGCTGCATCCCCTGCAGCCCCACCCCCCAGCCTTCCCATTCATCCAGCCCTCCCTCCTCCCAGCTGCCACTCCCCCCCCCATTTATGGCAGCCACGGCGCGGTAACGAGGAGCAACCCTTGACCCTGCTTTAGCAGCCAGGTCGCTCCCCGCCGCCCTGCGCCACCTCCTCACCATCCTTTCCTTTCCTTCATCTCTCTCCTAATTCCACTGCATCCCCTGCCGCCCCTCCCGCCTCCCCCCTCCTCCTCACCATTGTTTAATTTTTCTCTCTCCCATTCAACTGCTGCTGCGTCCCCTGCGGCCCCTCCCACCTCCCCCTCCTCTTCACCGTCCTTTCATTTTTCTCTCTCCCATTCCTCTGCTGCTGCATCCGCTGCGGCCCCACCCCCCCCAGCCTTCCCATTTGTCCAGCCATCCCTCCTTCCATCCTTGCAGCCCTCCTTCCAGCTGCCACTCCCTCCCTCCCCCCCTTTATGGCAGCAGCGGCGCGGTAACGAGGAGCAACCGTTGACCCTGCTTTAGCAGGCAGGTTGCTCCCCGCCGCCCTGCGCCACCTCCTCGCCATCCTTTCCTTTCCTTCATCTCTCTCCTAATTCCACTGCTGCTGCGGCTCCTGCGGCTCCTCCCACCTCCCCCTCCTCCTCACCGTCATTTCGTTTTTCTCTCTCCCATTTCCCTGCCGCTGCGTCCCCTGCGGCCCCTCTCTCCTCCCCCTCCTCCTCACCATCCTTTCATTTTTCTCTCTCCCATTCCCCTGCCGCTGCGTCCCGTGCGGCCCCTCCCACCTCCCCCTCCTCCTCACCGTCCTTTCGTTTTTCTCTCTCCCATTCCCCTGCCACTGCATCCCCTGCGGGCCCACCCCCCCAGCCTTCCCATGCGTCCAGCCCTCCCTCCTCCCAGCTGCCACTCCCACCCGCACCCGGGAAACATCCTTTTTTACGACTTTTTTTTTTACGAAAGTCGTGGTTAACGCTTTTTTTAACCACAACAGTTTTTTTGTGCCTTAACTACGTATGTTCTGAACAACGAACATGCGTGGTTAAGGTACAAAGAATGGAGTTGGTGAAGGTAAGTGGTGGGTTTAGGTTTTGGGGTGGGGGTTTGGGTGGGGGGTTTTAGGTTTTGGGGTGGGGTTGGGGGGGTGGGGCGTTTTTGGTTTTGGGGAGGGGGTGGTGGGTTAGGGGGTTTTAGGTTTTGGGGTGGGGTTGGGGGGGTGGGGCGTTTTTGGTTTTGGGGAGGGGGTGGGGGGTCAGGCGGTTTTAGGTTTTGGGGTGGGGTTGGGGGGTGGGGCGTTTTTGGTTTTGGGTAGGGGGTGGGGGTGGGGGGTTAGGGGGTTTTAGGTTTTGGGGTGGGGTGGGGGGTGGGGCGTTTTTGGTTTTGGGGAGGAGGTGGGGGTTAGGGGGTTTTAGGTTTTGGGGTGGGGTTGGGGGGGTGGGGCGTTTTTGGTTTTGGGGAGGGGGTGGGGGCCAGGGGGTTTTAGGTTTTGGGGTGGGGTTGGGGTGTGGGGCATTTTTGGTTTTGGGGAGAGGGTGGGGGGTCAGGGGGTTTTAGGTTTTGGGGTGGGGTTGGGGGGGTGGGGCGTTTTTGGTTTTGGGGAGGGGGTGGGGAGTTAGGGGTTTTTAGGTTTTGGGGTGGGGTTGGGGTGTGGGGCATTTTTGGTTTTGGGGAGAGGGTGGGGGGTCAGGGGGTTTTAGGTTTTGGGGTGGGGTGGGGTTGGGGATGTGGGGTGTTTTTTTTGGGGGGAGGGGGTGGGGGGTTAGGGGGTTTTAGGTTTTGGGGTGGGGTGGTGGGTGGGGCGTTTTTGGTTTTGGGGAGGGGGTGGGGGTTAGGGGGTTTTAGGTTTTGGGGTGGGGTTGGGGGGGTGGGGCGTTTTTTGTTTTGGGGAGGGGGTGGGGGTCAGGGGGTTTTAGGTTTTGGGGTGGGGTTGGGGTGTGGGGCATTTTTGGTTTTGGGGAGAGGGTGGGGGGTCAGGGGGTTTTAGGTTTTGGGGTGGGGTTGGGGGGGGTGGGGCGTTTTTGGTTTTGGGGAGGGGGTGGGGAGTTAGGGGTTTTTAGGTTTTGGGGTGGGGTTGGGGTGTGGGGCATTTTTGGTTTTGGGGAGAGGGTGGGGGGTCAGGGGGTTTTAGGTTTTGGGGTGGGGTTGGGGGGGTGGGGCGTTTTTGGTTTTGGGGAGGGGGTGGGGAGTTAGGGGTTTTTAGGTTTTGGGGTGGGGTTGGGGGGTGGAGTGAGGGATGTAGGGTGAATGGTGCCTATTACTAATGCTTTTATCAAGAATGCCTTTACAACGAAATATCGTTGTTAAGGCATTCGTGGTAAAATCATTAGTAGTAGCAACGAGGTCGGTGTTCCGACCTCGTTGTTAAGGCAGTAGTTGTTTTTAAAGTCGTTGTTTCGTCGTACAATCCTCCCACACTCCCCCATTTATGGCAGCAGTGGTGCGGATGCACGGTGTGCCAAAGGCAAGCCCGTCTGCGCCCGTCCGTGCCAATATCGCGCCCAGCGCCAGTCCCCCTGGCCCTCTCAGACAAACCTACTCCCCCATCATCCTCCACTCACTCAACCCAGGCCCTCGCCCCACCTGCACCTGCACCCTTGCCAACCCCACACACACACTCATGGCCCCTTCATTTGTCTGACCTGTCATTTCTCCTGCTCCTCATCCCTCACAAAACACACCAACCATAGCTACCCCCTAACAGCCCCAACGCAACACACACCTGCTCTGCCCCCACCCCCACCAACCAGCCCCGCAGCACACCACCCCACAACCAGAACACACCCCGCAACAACACCCCTACGCACCACACCAACACCACCCACCCTCCTCAGAACCCGACATAGCCATCGCCACCCCCAAGGGATACAAACTCCAACGCAAAGACCGCCTCATCAGGCCAGGTGGTGGCATCGCCATCCTACACAGGGACACCATCAAAGTCACCACCAGCTCCCAAGACACTATCGACAACACAGAACACATGCACTTCCTAATCCACATTAACAACAACTATACCCTCAGAGGTACACTAATCTACAGACCACCAGGACCACGTCCGCCTTCTGCGACACCATCGCCGACACCATCAGCTCGCACGCCCTCACCTCCACAGACTACATCCTTCTCAGTGATTTCAACTTTCACTTGGAGAACCAACAAGACCACAACTCTACCTCCCTCATAGACAACCTCACCAACCTCAGACTCAAACAACTGGTCACTGCACCCACCCACTCAGCAGGACACACACTCGACGCAATTTTCACCTCAAGCCAACACATAGCCTACACCCACACCACCGAACTCCTCTGGACTGACCACCACTGCGTCCACTTCTCCTTCACTGAACCCACCACACACCACCATCAACATACCAAACCCTAACGCATGTGGGACAAGAGCCTCACAGAACGCCTGAACTCCCAACTGGCTCACAACCCCCCCCACCAACGACCCGAGCTCAGGAGCACACAACCTCTCAAAATGGATCACTACCTGCGCAGACACACTAGCCCCCCTCAGAAAACACATCGCCACCAGCATCATCAAGAACACCCCATGGTTTACCCCTGAACTCCAAAACTCCAAGCACAATTGCCACCAAGCGGAGAAAATATGGCGATAAGAACCCTCTACAAGCAACTTCTCCACCCTCAAAGCCACTATTCGCACCCATCACCAACTCATACGCACCGCCAAAAGAGATCACTAAAAGACATGCCTTGACAACAACTCTCAAATCATCAAAGAACTCTTCACCATCATTAATGAACTAGCCAAACCCAAAGCCAGCAGCATAGACCCCTCACACACACAGCCCCTATGTGACGCCCTCTCCAACCACTTCCACCACAAAATCCTGGACATCCACAACAGCTTCATACCATGCACACCCACCACACATACCCCTCACTGACCAAACTCAACCCCCACTCATGACCCCCCCACCACACTCACCACCTGGGCCCCCACCACACATGAAAAAACTAAAAAAACATAAACTCCATCTACTCCGGATCCCCTTCCGACCCCTGTCCACATCGCATCTACAACAAAGCCAGCCCAACCATCGCCCCCATACTCCGTGACATAATAAACTCATCTTTTGACCCAGACCCCTGGAAGCATGCGGAAATCACTGCTCTCCTTAAAAAAAACAAATCCGACCCAGAGACCCTCTCCAACTATCGCCCCATCTCTCTCTTCCCTTCACAATCCGGGTTCCGCAAGAACCACAGCACGGAAACCGCCCTCATCGCATGCACTGACAACATCAGGACCAAAGTTGACAAAGGCGAGACCGTTGCACTCATCCTCCTAGACCTCTCTGCAGCGTTTGACACTGTCTGCCACCATACACTCCACACACACCTCCACAACATAGGATTTCGCCACAAAGCCCTGGACTGGCTGGCCTCCTTCCTCACTGACCGGGCCCAGAGAGTCTGCCTTCCTCCTTTCCACTCCTCCGCTACCAATATAATCTGCGGAGTCCCCCAAGGGTCCTCCCTCAGCCCCACACTCTTCAACATTTACATGATCCCCCTAGCCAACATCCTCCGATCACACGGAATCACTATCCTCTCCTACGCAGATGATACCCAACTCATCCTCTCCCTCACCAGCAACCCCACCACCGCCTAAACAAACCTACACGCTGCTCTACTCAACACCGCCACCTGGATGTCAAATAACCACCTCAAGCTTAACTCCAACAAAACCGAGATCATCATCTTCGGCACCAACAAAACCATATGGGAAGTCTCCTGGTGGCCCACCACCCTAGGCCCGCATCCACCCCCGCAAACCACACACCCAACCTCGGCATCATTCTTGACCCCTCCCTCTCCATGACACAGCAAATCAATGCTCTAACCATGTCCTGATTTCACACACTCCGCACTCTAAAAGAATCCTTCAGATGGATTCCCCCAGAGACCAGGAAGACAGTCACCCATGCACTCATCAGCAGCAGACTGGACTACGGTAACGCCCTCTATGCCAGCACCACACTCAAACTCAAACGCAAACTCCAGAGAATCCAGAACACAGCCGCACGCCTTGTCCTTGGCCTCCCCCGCCACAAATTAATCTCACCTCACCTCAAATCCCTTCACTGGCTCCCCATAGACAAGAGAATCACATTCAAGATCCTCATCCATGCACACAAATCCCTCCACAACACCAGCCCAACCTGCCTCAACAACAGAGTGAACTTCCACACTACCACCCGTAACCT
Organism: Pleurodeles waltl; assembly: GCF_031143425.1. Classification (NCBI taxonomy): domain Eukaryota; kingdom Metazoa; phylum Chordata; class Amphibia; order Caudata; family Salamandridae; genus Pleurodeles; species Pleurodeles waltl. The sequence goes on from NC_090446.1 coordinate 38,625,231, forward strand.
CCGAACAGCCGACCTCGCCCTAGCCACAGTCCCCCGCATCCAACGCACCACCACAGGAGGCAGGTCCTTCTCCTACCTCGCCCCCAAAACCTGGAACTCCCTCCCCACCAACCTCTGCAAAACCAAAGACCTCCTGCTCTTCAGAAAAAACCTCAAGACATGGTTGTTCGAACAGCGACTCTCCCCCCCGTCCCACCTCCCCCCCAGCGCCTTGAGACCCTCACGGGTGAGTAGCGCGCTCTATAAATTGTTTTGATTGATTGATTGGTCATACTATAAATGTAAATTGCTAGATAAAAGCCCCTGACACACCAATAGCTTTCTAACAATATCTGGACAGCATTAACTGTTTTCCTGGTTAAGATTGCTACAAATAAGTTGTGGTGTTGGCAGAAGTCCCGTTAAAGGTGTGCTCATTGCTTATTCAAATGCCGGAAACTGGCTGGTGCTCAGAGTGTTAGTGATGACACACTGGATGCTGCTAAAGAATGGGAAGACAAATTATCATGGATGTACTAAATTCAAAATTTTAAACCTTCATTACATGTTCACGGCTAAATCAAACACACGTTTAGCAATTGTAACACCCTTGACATTTTCCTTGGATAGATTCCACCAGCTAGGAAAATGTCAAATGTTATGGAAAAAAACATGCAGAATTCAGTGTGTTAAATTGTGATTTGCATGATGTGCCTCATTTCCAAGTTGAAAAAAACATAGGGGTCGATTTAAGAGTGTAGGAGGCTGGCCTGGCTTACAGTGGGTACCTAGTGGTACTTTCACCTTGTGCCAGGTCCTGTTATCCCTTATTAGTAGATTAGTAGTGTTCTAGCAGCTTAGGCTGATAGAGGTAGCTATAGCAGAGCAGCTTAGGCTGATCTAGGAGACATGCAAAGCTCCTACTATACCACTTATATCATATAGCACTATATCATAAGAAACACAGTACTCAGAGTTACTAAAAATAAATGTACTTTATTTTAGTGACAATATGCCAAAAGTATCTCAGAGGATTTACTCCCTTAGGAGGTAAGTAATATACACAGAATATACACACAAACCAAAATCAGGTAAGTAAACAGTTCGAAAAGTAGTGCAAATACTGTAGAACACAATAGAATGCAATAGGAGACAATAGGCCTAGGGGCAACAAAAACCATATACTCCAAAAGTGGAATGCGAACCACAAATGGACCCCAGGCTTAGTGTAGTGAGTAGAGGGTCGCTAGGAGTGTAAGAAAACACTAAGGGTGTCCAAGATACCCCACCCCAAGACCCTGAAAAGTAGGAGTAAATTTACCCTACTACCCCAGAAAGACAGTAAAGTCGAGATAGGGGCTTCTGCAAAGACAACAACTGACTGTGAAGCAGTGAAGACAGATTCCTGGACCTGAGGACCTGCAAAGGAAGGGGACCAAGTCCAAGAGTCATGCAAGTGTCCAGGGGGGCAGTAAACCCAGGATGAAGGTGCAAAAGGGCTGTCTCTGGGTGGAAGAAGCCAAAGATTCTGCAAAAACGAAAGTGCCAGGAACTTCTCATTTGGTCAGATTATGTCCCACAGTGTGCTGAAGGATGCAGAGTTATTTTTACACAGAAAGACCACAAACAACCCTTGCTAGGTGCAAGAGTCGCAGTTGAGGAGTTTGGGTGCTGCCAGGGCCCAGGAAGGGCCAGGAGGTCGACCCTTGGAGGAGGAGACAGAGGGGGCATTAAGCAATATAGAGAGCCCACGCAGAAGCAGGCAGCACCCACAAAAGCACCTGAACTGACATTCAGAAGATCTGAGCATAGCGGTTGTCTCAGCACAACAAAAGGGGGTCCCACGAAGTCGGAGTCCAACTCAGCAAGTTGGGCAATGCAGGAAAGAGTGCTGGGGACCTGGGCTATGCTGTGCATGAAGGAAGTCTTGCAAAAGTGCACTGAAGCCCTAGCAGCTGCAGTACACGCATTACACAGGATTTCTGTCTGGCTTAGGGAGGCAAGGGCTTACCTCCTCCAAATTTGGACAGAAGGGCCACTGGACTGTCGGGGGCACTTGGATCCAGCTCCTGTGTTCCAGGGACTACACTCGTCAAGATGACAGGGGACCCAGAGGACCGGTGATGCAGAAGTTTGGTGCCTGCTTTGACAGGGGGAAGATTCCGTCGACCCACAGGAGATTTCTTCCTGGCTTCCAGTGCAGGGTGAAAGCAGATAGCCCTCAGAGCATGTACCACCAGGAAACAGTTGAGAAAGCCAGCAGGATGAGGTTCGGCAATGTTGCTGGTAGCCTTCTTGCTACTTTGTTACGGTTTTGCAGGCGTCCTGGAGCAGTCAGCGGTCGATCCTTAGCAGAAGTCAAAGAGAGAAGTGCAGAGGAACTCTGCTGAGCTCTTGCATTCGTTATCTGATGAGAACCCCACAGGAGAGACCCTAAATAGCCCTCAGAAGAGGATTGGCTACAGAGAGAGGTAAGCACCTATCAGGAGGGGTCTCTGACATCACCTGCTGGCACTGGCCACTCAGAGGTCTCCATTGTGCCCTCACACCTCTGCATTCAAGATTGCAGAGGTCTGGGACACACTGGAGGAGCTCTGGGCACCTCCCCTGGGGAGGTGCTGGTCAGGGGAGTGGGCACTCCCCTTTCATTTGTCCAGTTTCACGCCAGAGCAGGGCTTGGGGGATCCCTGAACCGGTGTAGACTGGCTTATGCAAAGAGGGCACCATCTGTGCCCTTCAAATATTTTTCGAAGGCCAGGAGAGGCTACTCCTATCAGGCCCTTCTCACCTATTTCCAAAGGTAGAGGGTGTAACACCCTCTCTCAGAGGAAATCCTTTGTTCTGCCTTCCTGGGACTGGGCTTCCCAAGCCCCAGGGGGGCAGAAACCTGTCTGAGGGTTGGCAGCAGCAGTAGCTGCAGAGAAAACCCCAGAGAGTTAGTTTGGCAGTACCCAGGCTCTATGCTGGAGCCCCGGGGATGCATGGAATTGTCCCCCCTATACAAGAATGGTATTGGGGTGACAAGTCCATGACACTAGACATGTTACATGGCCATGTTCGGAGTTACCATTGTGACGCTTCATATAGGTATTGACCCATATGTAGTTCACGTGTGTTATGGTGTCCCCGCACTTACAAAGTCCAGGGAATTTGTCCTGAACAATGTGGGGGCACCTTGGCTAGTGCCAGGGTGCCCTCTCACTAAGTAACTTTGCACCTAACCCTCACTAAGTGAGGGTTAGACATATAGGTGACTTATAGGTTACTTAAGTGCAGTGTAAAATGGCTGTGAAATAACGTGAACGTTATTTCACTCAGGCTGCAGTGGCAGTCCTGTGTAAGAATTGCCTGAGGTCACTGTGGGTGGCAAAAGAAATGCTGCAGCCCACAGGGATCTCCTGGAACCTCAATACCCTGGGTACCTAGGTACCATATACTAGGGAATTATAAGGGTGTTCCAGTGTGCCAATCAGAATTGGTAAAATTAGTCACTAGACTGCAGTGACAATTTTAAAAGCAGAGAGAGCATAAACACTGAGGTTCTGGTTAGCAGAGCCTCAGTGATACAGTTAGGCACCACACAGGGAACACATATAGGCCACAAACTGATGAGCACTGGGGTCCTGACTAGCAGGATCCCAGTGACACACATCAAATGCACTGACAACATAGGGCTTTCACTATGAGCACTGGGCCCTGGCTCGCAGGATCCCAGTGAGACAGTGAAAACACCCTGACATATACTCACACACAGGTCAAAAGTGGGGGTAACAAGGCTAGAAAGAGGCTACCTTCCTACAAAGAGCCCCTAGTGCCTCCTTGCTACTGAGGCCCAAAGAGGTCAAAATAGCTGTGCAAAATTTACAAAGTAAAGCAATGCATGCATTGCGCCACTTTGTAACCCTTTGCGCTACATTATGCCTGTACCAGACATAATGCATGCAAAGGGGGCATTCCCTTGTTAAGGGGGCGAAATATAGGCACAAACAAATCTCATAGATTTTTTTCTGCACTTTTAACTCCTGTTCAGGGCAAAAATTAAAAAGAGTCACACAATTGTTTACAAAGGGCCAAAAACATTTTGACACTAGTCCTGCAAAGTTTCTTAACCAGCGCCAAGGTGCACTGTATCTTAGATACAGTGCACACAGGATGGCCTTAGAGGGGTGTAACGATTCTTAAATCTGGCCAATGGGTGGTAAATATCATTCACTAATGTAGTCGTACTTCACAGGTGTAATAAATTCTCCTCTCTATACGATGAAGTCTTCGTCGCCACCGCTTTCTCTTTGCTTTATCAGATATAGTAGATACAGATAATATTCTTAAGCATCTTTATGCACTACACATACAAGTGAAAACCTTTTCAAAATATTGTGCATGGTACATAGCATCATCTCTGAAAAAATACTCATATTCGTGGACTATTTGCTCTTAGAAGAGTTATAGACATGTTTTTTTCTTTTATTTCCATAAAATTGTATAACCAAAAATATTCAGGTTGAAAACGGAGTAAAATGTTTTCATACAGCCGGATAAATGGGATAACACAGAAGTTTACGCAGCAAAACACTTAAAGTTGAGTAAAACCATATTCTCTGGGCATATTTTTAGATGTAAGTAGCAGCCATCCAATCACTCTGTTTACTTTTAACAATTTCAGTCATTAAGCAGAGATAACACAACCATATAATTCAGTTAAGTAGAGGAGAATTTGCCTTTTCTCCAGCTGCTTGCATGGAGGTCGTTTTTTCACAAATGTTGTTGTACATCTGACACGTGTTGTTGCATATTCGGTCACTATAGTGTACCTATGGATCTCCACAAACATATTTTCTAAATTGGTTTGTGCTGCATTTGTGCAGTATTTCTGCTAATTAGCATTAATACAATGTTTCTGGATAAAACATACGTTGCAGAAAAAAGGACTACATTTAGGAAGGCCACCCCCTATTTCCCTACCCAAGGAGTTACTTGTACAGCACAGACCCGTGAATCCAGGGCAGCCACAATCTTACTCATTACATGTGGGTGTCTACTGCAAAATCAGACATGCATTTGCGATGCAATGGGTCTTGTGTTTGTTCGAGTTAGAGCAATTAGCATTGTAAACTCCTAAAGGGACTTTTCTTGCCACATAAATTGAAAATTGAAAGTAAAACAGTTTCACAAAACTCACCAGATTTTTCTTGCACATAAACTGAAAAGTAAACGTTTCACATAAGCGAGCCGATGGCCGCCATCAGCGCAAAGCAGACACACAAAAGGAAACAGAAGTTAGCTTCAAGTGAAACGCTCACAGTGAAACATATCGATGAAAGTGCAATTATCCAATTAACCAGCAAAAGCGCAAATATCCATGTAAATGGCAAAAAAGTGCAAATATCCATGTAACAGGGTTGATGTCACGCAAAGCGCTCGACTACTGCCCAGCGAGATCGCGCTGCGAAATAAAGAGAAAAAGTAGCGCAGAAACCATTGTAGTGTGGTCAGTTTTTACGTATTCATTGCGCTTTAGCTTCAGGCTTTAGGCCTTTGTGCACTTTGCCCTGAATATATTTTATTCATTTGCTGACAGCTTAGAGCCTCTGTGCACTTTGCTCTACATGCTTTTTATTAGGCTTCGTACTGTTATTTTTCAAATAGCCAGTTCTATGGTGTTGTTTTTTTATTCATATCACACTGTTTTGCCTACTTCAGCACTGGAGTTCTCCATAACATATTTACTCTGTGCTTCAGTCAAGGATACAGTCTGGTACATTGCCGATAGACGTGGTAGGAGTTTAGACTTGGCATTCCTGCGTAGGGACATTTTGTGATCACGATGACATGTTAGTTATAAAATCACTTCCTTGTCCCAATACACGCAAGAGGGAGATTCCGACCAGGGAACCACAACTAGACGCTGACTGCCTCGTTGCAGATGCTGAACCAAGATCACAGGTCTTTGCTCAGGTATGAGGGCTGATGTCTCCACAGTGATTCTGACAGGCAAGCTAGAAGCTTAACATGCTGTGCTCTAAATAGAACAAGCAGAGGGAGAGTAGAAACTGTTAGACAATATGATAGCTTTGTTCTTATGTTTTACTCTCCTGGTGACTATTTCAATCCTACTGTGTTGTATCGTTCTGGTTATTGCGGCTCACGCCTTAATATCTAAAATACAGTTGTTTTATTAAAATATTATATAAAACTTATACTGTCTTTGTCATTTGTATATGAGATCATATTGGAAATAAGAGAGTTGGTTTGGATCTGAGTGACCACGACTTCCCTGAGAAGTTCCAAAGATGTAATGCGCTTGGCTGCCAAATCATTCCTTCCTCATGGGAAAAATGAGGCACTGCTAGTTAGCCGGAGCAAAAAACGGATTTAGGGTGACAGAGTTCTTTACACGTGGGTCAGACTCAGTCCCCCACACCGTTATCGATCCTGCTGCCTAGAAATCCAGTAGTCTCATTTAGAATAATGAGAGCCCACGCGACACCATATGGCAAACATCTAGCCTCGTATGTTTTCAGTAGTTGTAGGTGTGCTTGAGGAGGGCCAAACACGAAGGCATGATGTATGCATGCCTTTCACTAATGAAATCAAGCAAATTTTACAAGGCAAGACCAAGAACCAACCATACTGATGGGAATGACATGGGCATGGTTACAAGCCCATAGAGAGATACACCAGGGACAGAGCGCTTTGGTCTCGACCCTAAAAAACAGAAGGAATGTGTAATGCCGGGATCGGGTCCCAGGGCATTCTTTGTTGCACCCAAGTCTTCGGGCAAACAAAACTTAACAGTGAATTAAAAGTGTCTTTTCTTAACAAAAACATGATTCTAATGTACGATTTGTCGATTTCGAGTTAAGGAAGACTTTTCTGTTCAATCATATTTTAAAACATGAATCCACTCAGATATCACTGTTATTGTTTCTTTCCTTTCCCATGTGATAAATGGGATGCTTTAGGATCAGATGTATTCAATCTATTGTTTTATTTTGGTTAAATCTATAAAAGCATACAGCAGTCATAACACATTAAAGTTAAAAAATACATATTAACAATAAAGTCGACATCAAAATCATAACAACGCATGTGTTGATCAATATAAAGCCATCAAAATGAGTGCAGTTATAAAAGGTTGAGATTCTAGAATTTGTAAAAGAGGGAAAGTCTCCTGCAAGCGTCTCAAGGAGCTGAATTTTTGGTACAGGGAGATTCAGGGGTAGATTTAGGAAAAGTGGTGCTGTACTTAGTGGAGCACCACTTTTCTTGTGAACCATAACGCCCTGCTAACGCCATCACGTGCACACAATATTTAAAAAATGGTGCACCATGGTGGTAGTCGGGGTACTAGCTTTTTAAGCTAGTCCGGCACTTTGCAGGATAGCGTCAAAAAAGAACCCAGAGGCCCATTGAAAACAATGGGAGCCTCCCTTAAATGCCTGCTCTTAGCAAACATGCAGATACAAATCATGCAATGCCGGAACAGATACATTATGCCTGGCGCAGGCAGCATTATGTAGCTCAAGGGGTTACAAAGTGGCGCAACGCAAACATTGTGCCACTTTCTAAATATGGCGCTACATTTTTTGCCTTCCAACATCACATTAGCATAATAAAAATGAGGAACCACAGTGGTTCATTGCAATATTGAAAGAAAGCAGCCCAGAATCTTATTTACTAAATATGGCTTGCTGCTGCACTCTTCCCCTGAGCTGAGGATTAAACGGACTGCCTAGCACCATACACATACATTTGCAGAGCAATTCAAAGATATATGCGATGTCTAGCACAGGCTCTGTACTGGAAGGACACCCTCGCATTACAAAGTCCTCCGCCTAGAACACTTTAAAACATTTCACACATTCCATGTGTTCTGTGCAGCGCAGCAGCCATGCAATATGTGAAATGTTTGTTAGGAGAAATATGAGCCTCTATTTATTTGGGCAAAGCTCAGTCTAACAGCATTAGTAATTAGTACTTTTCATCGCAAACCTAGGCCCATATTTATACTTTTTTGAGCCGCATTTACGTTGTTTTATAATACAAAAGCAGCGCAAACTTACAAAATACATTTGTATTTTGTAAGTTTGCGCTGCTTTTTTGTCAAAAAATGACGCAAATGTGGCGCTAAAAAAGTATAAATATATGGTCCTATATTTTGTGAGTTTGTGCCACTTTTGTGTCAAAAAAGTGACGCAAATGCGGCACTAAAAAAGTAAAAATATGGGCTCAAGTTTGGTTGCAGTGCAACGCCAAAGTACCACTCATGAAATGCCTTCTTGATGCAAAGTGCAACAAAGCAATGAAGCACACTACTTGTGCTACAAAAAGTGGGCACTTTTTAGGTGCAAAAACGCCTTGCTCTGGAAATGAAATGCCTTTTGAAAGCTTTGACCTCATTCCAATACTGTGTGTAACTTTGTGGTGGCACAAATTGTTGCTAAACATGCCCTCTACATTGTACACTCAGGAATTACAGATGATAAACGCAGTGGCGGCTGGTGGATTTTCTAAGTGGTGGGGCAGAAATGTTAAACCTGAGTAAAATGAGCGAGCCCAAAGTAGAAAAGGAGGGTGCAGGGGGTTCTCCACCCGCAAGAACATTTTTAATAAAATGGATTAAAATGGTGGTTTCAAACCACATATTTACTGCAAATTGTTGAAAAATGGGATCCAAATATAGCCTTTTTAAAGCACAAATATTAAGAAAAAATTAGAAAAGTGTCAACAATGTGCCCAATCCTCAAACTGGTCAGCTTGCAGAATGACCTTCCAGCCAAAGTACATTCAACCACCTTTTGAGACTGGCAAAGACATATCATAACCACTCAGCCAGAGATATGTGTGCATAATATTTTATAAGACCAACATGATAAGATATAATTTTATATAGCACTTCATACCACTTGTGCGTGCACGCAATAAGACATTTGTATGCGCTTTAAACAAATGTACATATTAGCTGTTACTATTACCCAATGGTCTGGTAATCAGTGTACCGACTCAGGAAGGATGAAAGACTGAATTCCAAGGGCCAGAGAGACCTGTGGCTGGAGCCCTTGAAGTCACGGGCGGCCTCGGATAACAGGATTCTTTTAGACGAGAGGACCTCTGGAGAGGAAGGGGTTACAGCTGCAATGGCCAGCGAGCTGTAGTGTGCCAAGATGGTACTGAGGGGAGGGAACTAAGGGGGCTTCGAGACGTTCCAGAACCTGCCTGGAATCTGAGTTGCGAACAGAGAATTGACCCCTAAATGCAGAGTTTCATCCTCCACCGCCCCAGGGGTTTGAGTGGAAACTTCCCAGGCTGTGTTCACATATGATGTGTGTGATTATTACATAATGACAAACACTGCGACAGGCAGTCTGCCCAGTGCCAGGGCCACACACAGACACAACGGAGAACACACATTGCATTGAGTCCTTAAATGAAGGACGCTTTTCAAATGTCCGTCTCCCGCAGTCCAAACATTGAGAAATTAGGCATTTGTCTGCACATTGACTGTACTGTTTTAATTGCATTTGTATAGCACTTATTGGCTCTGAGAAGGTGCAGTTTCTTTATTACCCGGTGACGTTTAAATAAATGTGTTTCTAGAACATTCATTGAAGACTGTTGTGGTACTTAATTCAGACCTTTTAGACAGCAGGGTAAGGTGCAGGAGCTCCGTCGCTTTCAAGTCCAGACACGCAATTTCACCCGTGTGTTTGAGCGCGTTTTCGATCCTTTCATTTTGGGTAATTGTTGGGGAGCACTAATGTGTGAAAGGGTGGGGGGGTGAGGGCGACGCTCAGATAAGAGGTACAATATAATGCATGCATTTGCAGGACAGGGTCGCATGTGTAGGGCTGCAGTTTCAGCTAAGGGCACGCACATGCGTAGAAAAGTGCAAGGAAAGCGCAAGCATCCGAAACGTGCAACATTCTATACGAGTATTTTCTAACAGTGATCGCCATTAAAGTAATAATAATGTATGCAACTGCTGTTACTACTAACAAAGATGCTCTGCTGCAATGCTACTATTGCTACTACTTCTACTGATAACGAACTCCTGCTATAAAAATAATCACAATATCAGAGAACAAATATTCAATTGGATACCGCAGAACTAGAGCACCCGAGTGCCCCACATCACTACGCATCCCGTGCTCTGCCGTTGTTGTTCGTTGTATGAATCACCGGTGTCAGTCCACTTGAACTGAGTGAAGTATGACTGACGATGCCAGAATGCATTACGACTGGAATGTGTGGTCTCTGGTCATCTGGTAGCATTTCGGGTTACCTCAGTCAGTAGACATGACCTGTTTTTTTAAAGCTCACAGAAACATCTCAGTTCATGGTTTTCGTTGTGTGCTGTTAATGCACAGCTGCGTCGCGACCCCATGTGTCACATTAAGCAAGTCCTCTATTTTTTAAGAAAAACAGTCTATAATTCAGAGATTTGTATTTGCAGCGACACCTTAAATGAAATTCTAATTGCATGTTTATAGCACTCCACACACATGATAGGGTGCCACAGCGCACTAGAGGACATGTAGCAGGCTAGCCCCTGCTTGGGACGGACAGTAAATTAATTGCAGTGTGGACTCTGTGGGAAGCATCACCGTGCCTGATGGGGCTGCTCCACCCAGATACGAAAGAGGAGCCCCACACGTCATGCAGTGGATACCAGCCGTCCTGGTAAATTATCTGTACACTTTGCTTGGAGTAGCCGGGGAGTTATACTCACAGACTGGAGCTGGTAACTGCTGAATCCTTTCTTTCTTCACTTCTTTAGAAGTAAGGAGTCTACCGTCCGACCGACTCCCAACAGCAGTGCGGGAAGCAGACACCTGGTGTTTGCTAACACAAACTGCGCGGACTCGATTTTGAGCTTGCTGCCTGCAGCCTCTACCCCGCCCACCATTTCCCAACTTGTCACAGGGCTGGACCCACCCTCCGTGTCGAATTGGGAAAGGGTGGGGTGACCATCCTCCACTATCCTGACTGACGTGAAGCCCCTAGCACTACAGGGCTTCAGCCTGAAGCGCCCGGGGCTAACTTTATCCTCACGTCATTAGGGGGTGGAGACTGGTCCTCGGAGCTATGTCTTTGCCGAACTGATGACCTCACAAGCCTCAGGCTGTGAGCTTGTCAGCCCGGCAAACATAGACTCAGTCAGGGGAGGGCCTGCCCTGCCCAGAGGAAAATGGAATGCGTTGTCATCATCCTCATCCTGCCAGTCTCATGTCACGTGACAGTAGCCCTGGGCCAGGCCCCAGCCCCGAGCAAGAGGTGTGTGCATTTTGGTTTAAGGGAGTTAGGGGAGTTTGTTTTCACTTTTTTTTTTTGTTAAGAACTTACGAGGGCGGAGCCCCGACGCCCTCATGCAGAAACCACCACTGGATAAACGTAAGCCTGTGGCCTCAGCTCCATCTAAGCTAATGCTGGTGATGGAAATAAATAGCTCACAGGTGACAATAACACAGCAATGTTTGCATTTTATTCTACTTCTTATCTGTAACCTGGTTTGCCAGCTCCACCCAAATAACATTCCCCACCCTCAGCCACACCGCTGAAATTTCAGTGTTTATCCCGAAAATCAATTGAATTCACTATTGGTAACAACTCTAGTGCCTTTCACTAGTCTCTTGATCGCTGATCGTCAGTTTTTGAAAGGGTCCCACTTACCCTTGAATAGAAGCACACTCCACGCTTCCTGCTGGAACAGGGTCTCCTTCAGAATGTGGGGTCTGGCACTTGAAGATGTCACTGGACAGCTGTGGTGACTTCATAGAAGATGAGGCATGTGTGTCCAAAAGAGAGAAAGGAGGAGGTAAATGGAAGATGATATCAGGGATGATGCAGCAGCCAGGTCAGGAGCAGCAATTCACCTTGGAGATGTCCTCTCTATGTCTATCCAGACCACTGACACGAAGGCACAAGTACACAGCTATATCAAGGCAGCTCCAAGACTTCTCCAGCCCCTGGGAGCTTTTTTCCCAAAGTGGAGTGTGACAGCCTCATTTGAAGAAGGTAGGTTCTAGAGAGTTTGTTGTTCATTAAAAGTTTTAATTTCAAGTTTTTCACGTCGCTCCACCAGCAAACATACTGTAAGAAAAGTTACTTGTAATGAATGCACAGCTGTGGGCATTAGGACAGTATTAGCGTTAACTTGAATAGGGACCTTGTGGTCTGATGTGCTTTCTTTGCTGTCACGTGTGTTTCCAGTTAGTTGCAGATCTCGAGTGAGCCCCTGAACTTTTGTTGTGTTCCTTCAAGTTCATTGCATACACTGTAGATCTAACTTGCTGTGGCATGCAGTGTGTGCACCTCTTCCCTAATGTAGGACTATTACTTTACCCACAACAACATGTAGGCAATAAAAGAAAGTCACATAATGAAAACGTGGTCTGGGAGGGCTTTTTGATTTACAGATATCTAGCATTTTTAGTCTGAATTTCCCATTGCCAAATAGGGTCAGATGGGCCTATCGGGCAATCAGGCACTACCTGAAAGGCTGGTCTGAAAAGTCAGTGGTGGGCCAAGGTACTGGCAAAGAGGATGCTGCGAGAATACCCAAAGAAAACATGCATACGATTTCAAGTAAGAACCCACTGACCTGATAAACAGGATAACTCCTAGCCTAAAGTAATATGGACTCATTCTTTCAAGAATGTATGTACAAACTCACTGACTGGATTAGATCCACAATTCAAAAACTTGCACCTCAAAGGGAATTCCTCAATTACAAGTTTCCTAATCAGCATACTTCATAATGATACTTTGATTGTATGAGTGGAGTACATTTTTATTGACAAGGAGTAAACGTGTGAATCTGAAGAGATAGCATAACTTTGGAAAGAGCTAAACATGTTGCCACATGTAGTGGAAAGGCAGTTGAAACCTTTCTCGCATTTAAAAAAGTTGGATTTAAATGTGCAATGTGATAGGTAATGCACTTTGAGAAATTAAAAGAACCAAGATGCCCATGTCATGGTTGGTTATAAGCATAATTGTGAAAAGTCGGTGTTGGAAAATGGATTATTGGTAAGGGCAGGTAAGTACCTATACTTAGCAATAGGCCACTAACCTCCACTTAGGTCCAGTTAGGTCTCAATAAATTAAACTCAGCTCAACCCTTGGTAGCTTGGCAACGAGCAACAAGGCTTAACTTAGGAGACTCGTGTGCAAAGCATTTAAAAATCACAAAACAGTGAATAAATAAACCACAAAATACAATAAAAAGAGAACACCAATGTAGCAAAGTTGACTATGGGGGTGATTCTAACTTCGGCGGGCGGCGGAGGCCGCCCGCCAAAGTTCCCCCACCAAAATACCGCTCCGCGGTCGAAAGACCGCTGAGGGTATTTTGGGATTTGCCCTGGGCTGGCGGGCGGCCGCCAAAAGGCCGCCCGCCAGCCCAGGGCAAATCAACCTTCCCACGAGGACGCCGGCTCAGAATTGAGCCGGCGTAGTGGGAAGGTGCGACGGGTGCAGTGGCACCCGTCGCGTATTTCAGTGTCTGCATAGCAGACACTGAAATACTTTGTGGGGCCCTCTTACGGGGGCCCCGCGGCACCCCCTACCGCCATCCTGTTCCTGGCGGGAGTCCCGCTAGGAACAGGATGGCGGTAGGGGGTGTCAGAATCCCCATGGCGGCGGAGCGCGCTCCGCCGCCATGGAGGATTCTGCAGGGCAGCGGGAAACCGGCGGGAGACCGCCGGTTTCCCGCATCTGACCGCAGCCGAACCGCTGCGGTCAGAATGCCCTGCGGGGCACCGCCGGTCTGTCGGCGGTGCTCCCGCCGACCCTGGCCCCGGTGGTCTCTGACCGCCGGGGTCAGAATGACCCCCTATATTTTTATCTTTAAAATGTCACCAAAATGAATAAAATCCGAAAAGGGGAACCGGAGATATGAATTTTTAAAGAGTTAGTGGTTTTTAGCACCTAGAAACAAAAGGTGGCAATCTGGTCATCTGATCGCACCTCGATGGAGTGCTGCTCAGCTACAGCAAGTGGGAGGCCTTGGTCAAAAGTTTACTTCGGGACGAAGTTGGCAGTCCAATCCGACCTCCTGCAGCCCTTCCTTGATTACGCATCGCAGGATCCCTCGGTGGAGATTTCTACGTCAGGGCTTAGTCACTTTTTTTAGATGAAAATCCTTCGAACGGGGCCAACCTGAATCTTGATCTGATGTCTGTGGAGCCCTCTTTGGATACCCTGGGCGGGAGGTCCTGGCCAACTTCATACGTTTTGGAGATTTTCTTTACTCAGACGAACCTGCAAGTCACGCCAGGTCCCTTTGTGGATCTTTTTCCAAAAAAGTTTGCCAAACTTCTTCCAGAAGTTCTTTTAAGGTTCTTTTGAGGTCCACATCTCACCCCCAGGTTAGAGAAGCTCTGAGTTGCTACTTGAGAATGCGGACTACAACTCCCAGAATGCACCTGGCTCAAGCGCCAAAACGGCCACTGGACAAGGGTCAGCTGGTAAGTTTTTTCAGGATCTGAGGCAGGGGACTCTGGTTAGCAATTTTTCACTTGTAGAATACAGAGAGTCCCTCCTTGAACCAGTGGAAGCAAGGCAAAGTCCTTCTTGTCGTGGCGCCCAAGTGTGCAGCTGGTGCAGTCCTTCTGGGTGCAGTGTCCAGTTGCGGGTCAGGGGTACAGCGGAGCAGTTCATCTTCTGAGGTTCTTCCTTGTAGGAATCCGGTCAGGATATGGTAGAGAACTGTGGTGTGGGTCCAGCTCTGCCATATTTATCCTTGCTCCTAGGTGAAAAACAGGGGGGGTCCGGGTCTCCAATCAGATTCAGGGTCATTCCTCCTGTGATGACCACTTCCTGGGAAGTGTGGCATAAATCAACCCCAGGGAGCACCATTCTTCAAAAATCCATTATGGCTGAAACTGATTTTTGGAGGTTACATCTGGCTGAGCCAACCCACTGGTGTGGCTAAAAATCCTACGCACACCCTTCTCCTGCCCTCTCCTAATCTAATCAAGAGGACACCTAATTGTCTGGGTTTGCAGGATTGAGGGAGGTGCTGGACTACTCCAAATGTCCTTCCCTGCCTTTGAAAAACAGTTTGGCAGCCCCCCCCCCTTCCTGCTTCCCCATCTGCTGAGGAGGGTTCTCCTCCCCCAGGCACATCTCTTTGTATTCATCTCAGGCCACTCCACACCTCTTCAAGTAACTTGGCCAGGCTGCTAGAGGCTGGCCTATCAGAGAAGGGCACTACAGGGCTGAAGTTGGAATTATTTTCAGGTAGAGTTTAAAACTCTTTACCTGAACAAGTTATATTAAGTCCAACAATTGTAAGTTGTGGGATGTATTATAACAATTAGTTTGATACAAACCATGAGGTATCTGACACTTAAGAGAACATTCTTAAGTAAAACAAAGTCTCCCTGTGTTACCCTATGGAGGCCAATCACTACAGTGAGGGAAAACCAAATTTGGCTGTTTTACCTCACCAGGGCTTATAAAACTATTTTCATAAGGTCCCTGCTTATAGTTACATGGCACCCAAACATAGGGGCAAATAGGGCACTCCTTAGGGGTGACTTATATGTAAATATAAGGTAGTTTAAGACTTTGGAATCACTTTTAATTTCAAAGTCAAATGTGCATGTAAGTTTAATTTAAAAGCAGCCAGCAAGGTAGGAATGCCTTTAGAATGACCCTGGACACCTCAGCAGTGCATCAATGGGTTCACCATCTATGGTGGGGTCCCTAAACCTACATGCCCTACCATAAACTAGGGGCTTATAGGTAGGTTACCTTAGCCAATTGTAATGAGACTTATTTGCATACTCATAATATACAGAGCACAGGCCCTGGGACTGGTTAGCACTACCCATGGCACCATCAGAGTCAAGAAAACACCAGCAAAAAGTGAAAAATGGGGACAAAAAGTTAGGGGGCCTCTGCAATCAGCCCTGCTTTCTCACAGTTGGTTATTGATTTTGCCTGTGCAAGATGTAGTGATTTGATGTATACCTTCAATGCAGCACCTATCATTGCTGTATTTCAAAAGTAAGCAGACATGTTAGATCAATTACCTGTTAGTGTGGTGAAGGACCTGTGCGTCTCACTTACCTGAACACTGTGGAAATTGATAAACCTACTTTTATATGATAATATGGTTATTTCCTCTAAAATAAGAACTAAACAACTGCAATGTTGGGAGCATGTGTGGTCTCTGGAAACTGAGATCCTTTGTGTATGCAACTCTTCTCGTCATGGAGCACCTCACGATTCACTGCAGCATGCAACATAGAACACATCCACCATAAAACACACACATTTGTAAAGTGCCACGCATGAAACACATGCAGCTTGAGACATGGTTCACTGCAGGTGATCAGAAGGGGGCACCTTCCCTCCTTTTCATGGCCTCTACTATATCTTCTTTAGCAAGCATATTCAAATAATTGGGCTTGAGATTTTAGTGCAAAGGACTTTGGGGGTGATTCTAACCCTGCCGGTCGGTGATAAAGCGGCGGCCAACCCGCCAACAGGCCGGCGGTCCAAAAAATGGAATTCTGACCCTGGCGGGAACCGCCAACACAGCCCGCCATATTAACACTCCGACCGCCACAGCGGGACCGACAGACAGCGCGGCGGTCACCGCCAACAGCCAGGCGGCAGACAATGTTCCGCCCACACTATCATGACCGGCCAATCCGCCACCTTTTCCGGGGCAGGAGCACCGCTGATAAAAACACAGCGGAAACAGACTACGAACGGGAAAACGCGCACCTCTACGCACTCCACGAGGAAGGAGGACAGCATGGAACCCGAATTAAACATCCTACCTGCTCTCGTCTACCTGCTCATCTACCACGAGTACGAATGCCGGCGCAGACGACAACGGTGAGTACTGCACCTACGACACAGGGGAGGGGGGAGGACGAAAGGTCACGTGCACACACATACGCGATACACCCACCCCCCCAAACCATGTACACACCAATGCAGAGCAACAAGTCACAGTGAAACCACCCAAACCCGCGTGAAGAAAACAAGGACATAATTAAATAGTGACTCGAAATTTATGGGAAATAAAAACCACTGATAAGTCACGGTCAAATAGCAATAACAACTCAAAAATCCAAAATCAATATCCAGTGCAAACGAAAAACCGAGGCAATAAGTCCTACACAACTGACGAGATTCGAAGTGTCCGTGGGCCAAAGTGTAGCAACACAAGGGCAAAGCCCACACAGGAGACCTGAGTCCTTTGGAGAGAACACTGCAGGGGCATCTGATGAAAAAACGACAGGCACCTCAGGGGGAAGGGAAGGGGGGGGGCACCACAGCCACATGAGACCACGACGCCAGATCCACGAAGGGGCCACCATGCCCACTCGGCCATCCTGGTGAGTGCAAAGCCACAGTCTCTCAAGTCTCTACAGTGGGTGGCTTGGCCACTCGGCCATCCTGGGGAGTGCAAAGCCACAGTCTCTCAAGTCTCTACAGTGGGTGGCTTGGCCACTCGGCCATCCTGGGGAGTGCAAAGCCACAGTCTCTCAAGTCTCTACAGTGGGTGAGTTGCCCACTGATCAATCCTGGGGAGTGCAAAGCCACAGTCCATCAGGTGGAATACAGTCTCCACTGGTCAAGGAGGAGGCATCGTGGGCACAGTGAACCGTTAACAGTGCTTGACAGGAAGGGCCCAGCGGAGCGGTGCTTGAGATGGCGGGGCCCAGCGGAGCGGTGCTTGGGATGGAGGGCCCAGTGGAGTGGTGCTTGAGATGGCGGGGCCCAGCGGAGCGGTGCTTGACAGGAAGGGCCCAGCGGAGCGGTGCTTGAGATGAAGGGCCCAGCGGAGCGGTGCTTGAGATGAAGGGCCCAGCGGAGCGGTGCTTGAGATGGCAGGGCCCAGCGGAGCGGTGCTTGGGATGGAGGGCCCAGCGGAGCGGTGCTTGAGATGGCGGTGCCCAGCGGAGCGGTGCTTGAGATGGCGGTGCCCAGCGGAGCGGTGCTTGAGACGGCGGGGCCCAGCAGAGCGGTGCTTGAGATGGCGGTGCCCAGCGGAGCGGTGCTTGAGACGGCGGGGCCCAGCAGAGCGGTGCTTGAGACGGCAGGGCCCAGCGGAGCGGTGCTTGGGATGGAGGGCCCAGCGGAGCGGTGCTTGAGATGAAGGGCCCAGCGGAGCGGTGCTTGAGATGAAGGGCCCAGCGGAGCGGTGCTTGAGATGGCGGGGCCCAGCGGAGCGGTGCTTGGGATGGAGGGCCCAGAGAAGTGGTGCTTGAGACGGCGGGGCCCAGCGGAGCGGTGCTTGAGATGGCGGTGCCCAGCGGAGCGGTGCTTGAGACGGCGGGGCCCAGCGGAGCGGTGCTTGAGATGGCGGGGCCCAGCGGAGTGGTGCTTGAGACGGCGGGGCCCAGCGGAGCGGTGCTTGGGATGGAGGGCCCAGCGGAGCGGTGCTTGAGATGAAGGGCCCAGCGGAGCGGTGCTTGAGACGGCGGTGCCCAGCGGAGCGGTGCTTGAGATGGCGGGGCCCAGCGAAGCGGTGCTTGAGACGGTGGGGCGCTGTTCAGCGGTGCTCTTCTGCACGGCGGGGCCCTGTTCAGCGGTGCTCTTCTGCACGGCGGGGCCCTCTTCAGCGGTGCTCTTCTGCACGGCGGGGCCCTGTTCAGCGGTGCTCTTCTGCACGGCGGGGCCCTGTTCAGCGGTGCTCTTCTGCACGGCGGGGCCCTCTTCAGCGGTGCTCTTCTGCACGGCGGGGCCCTCTTCAGCGGTGCTCTTCTGCACGGCGGGGCCCTCTTCAGCGGTGCTCTTCTGCACGGCGGGGCCCTCTTCAGCGGTGCTCGTCCAGTAGGTCAAGGGAGCCAGACCTGGCCTGGACTCCCTGCTCAGTCGCCCTCCGACCCTGCTGTTGCTGGACCCTTCGGTGACGGAGTCCTGGGCCCTTTGGTGTCCTTCCTAACACCCGGGATGGGGCTTGTGGGCCCCTCCTGCTCCGCGCTCCTGCTGGCTGACTTTTCCGCCCTGCTGCCCTTTCGCTCCTTAGATGGGGCTCTCGGGCCCTTGCCTCCCCTAGCTGTTGTGGCTGGTGAAGTGGGAGAACTTGGCTCCTTGGGGGCAGCCGTGTCAGTCCTCTCACGTCGGCCCTTTAGCTTCCTGGTCTTCTTGCCTGGTGGGGGGCTGGCTGTCCCCTTGCTGCTGATTGAGGTGTCACTGCTGGCAAAGGGTGGGCTCCAGAACCCATGCACCACAGTGACACTCGAAGCTGGGCTGGTGGTGGCTGAGGTGCTTTTGGGTGGTGGCTGAGGTGCTCTTGGGACTCTTTGCAGATGGAGGGGGTGGGTCAGTGGAGGGAAAGTGGTCAAGATTAGCAAGGAAAACGTTCTTAGGACCAAGGTAAAAGGTAGGAGAAGTGGAGATGGAAGTGGAGGAAGAGGATGTGGTTGTAGGAGAGTCAGGTGTGCTGTCTTTGGGTGCAGGTGCATGTGCTGGAGGCTGTCGTGAGGTGGATGGCTGTTGGGTGGGTGGCTGCCTGCGTTTGTGTGTCTTGGAAGAGGGGGTGACAGACACAGTGGGAGAGGACACAGGGGACGTGTAAATGGTAGTGGGGGTGGTAACTGCACGTGTGCGGACTGGACTGGAGGGTGTGCTGGTGATGGAAGCACTGGCTGATGGTGGTGTGCATGCAGGTGTGAGTGTAGACGTCACAGGGAGGGAGGAGGGGGACACAGAGGTGGTAGTGACTGTTGGGATGTCTGCATCTTGGTGTTGCTTGCGTGAATGCTTGTGGGTTCTGTGGTGCTTGTGTCTGGATGAGCTGCCCTTGGGTGTTGAGGTGTGTGCAGGCTGGTCTGATGGTGTGGATGGGATAGGCTGAGGAACAGGAGACAGAGACAGGCTGGAGGCAGTCAGAAGAGGGAGGCTGGAAACAGGGACAATGGCTGCCGTCAGTGCTGATGCCAGAGCATTGAACGATCGTTGATGGGCAGCCTGACCCGAATGAATGACCTCCCAGTAGGCATTGCTCCGATGCACCTCCCTTTCTACCCGCTGGATGGCATTCAAAAGGGTAGTCTGCCCAACAATGAGTGTCCTGAGGAGATCAATGACCTCCTCACTGAGGGCAGCAGGGGTAACAGGGGCAGGGGCTGAGGTGCCTGGGGCGAAGGAGACGCCCGCCTTCCTGGGCGAGCGGGCACGGAGCGTAGGCTGAGGGGCTGCTGGGAGGGCGGGGCTGGTGCGCTGGGTGGCGGCTGTACCTGTAGAGGCGGGGGGCCCGGATGTTGCCGCCACCGCTAGGGAGCTCCCATCCGAGGACGTGTTGTGTCGCTGGTGTCACCACCGGTCCCCCTTGTGGTGCTCCCCTCGCCCTCCGGATCGCTGGTGCCCTCGGTGTCTGTTCCTGGTCCCACGGGGCCTTGTGACTTGCAGCTCCCTCGTGCTCCGATGCCAATTCTCCTCCGCCTGATGATGCTAATGCACAGATGCACAAGAAGACGAAGAAGAAGGGTGGGGGGAGAAAAACGAAGACCAGGTTGAGTGCATGCAATGTCAACACCGTTGGCGGAGAGGACAGACACAGGAGCCTCATGCACTAAGCCGCGCATTCGGGGTACACTACTCAGTACTTCTGACTAGGACTACAGGTCTAGAGACGACAAAGGCGCACATGTGTGATGCTGGAGCATCGATAGCTGTACTTGTCACCCTACAGAGGTGGGGGCCGGGAGCACAGGGCCATGCCTAAAGGAGAGGACTACACTACAGAAAGCGCCCTGGCCTAATGTCACCCCCAACCCTCCTCCCCCACCCAGACGCCTCCACTGCGCAGAGAGATAGCAGAATGTGCTGATACTCACCCCCTTGTGTCTGCTGTGATGTCCTCAAGCGCCCATCCAAATCAGGGTAGGCCACCGCCAGGATCCGGGACATCAGGGGGGTCAGGGTACGACTGGCACCCCTCCTAGGTTGGGAGGCCATCCCCAGCAGTGACTCGGCGGTCTTCCTGGTCCCGCGGCGGATGTCCTCCCACCTCTTGCGGCAGTGGGTGCCCCGTCTGACGTGGACCCCCAGGGCCCGGACTTCCTTGGCGATGGCACGCCATATGTCCACTTTCTGATGGGCGCTTACCTATTTGACATGTACAGGGTGGGAAGGAGAAATCATCATATTCCTGCATGTTAGATGCGATTGGCCCCCCCTCCCCAACCTTGCCATATGGCACATGCTCTCATCTGTCGTGCGTTGCACTCCTCATTCGCCCCCCACCCCACCAACTTAGCATCCACCCCACTCCACACAGGCATAGCCCATTCAATGTGCACCCAGTGTACTTACCTGTTGGTCTGGAGGACCGTAGAGTAACGCACACTGGGGGAGGACCCCGTCCACGAGCTTCTCCAACTCTTCGGAACTGAAGGCGGGGGCCCTTTCCCCAGTCGCAGCAGCCATTGTCACTTCCAGACCGAGGTCACAGCAGCACTTGCAGTATAGGTCCTCTCCTGTGGAAGATCAGGTCTCGAGTGATTAAGCAGATAGAAAATGGCGGTCACGCCCGCGGCGGTGCGTACCGCGGCGGTGCGTACCGCGACCGCCGGCGCACCTCGTCATTGGCTCCTGAAACCCATAGGCCTCAATGTTAGCCAATGCGGCTTCGTATAGCGGTCTTCGACCGCCTACCGCCACGGTGTGCCATGCCAGCGCATTGACCTCACATCCCATTGTCCCACTTCACAGGTCAGGCAGCTGCCATTTCAAGGGCCCACATGGCATAATTTGTACTGCGTCACACAGGCCTAGGCCTTGCATTGCCACACATACACGCCTTTCAAGACATAGATAATAGTGTGCTATGCATGCAGTGGTGAACGTACCTGTGACTTGCTTGACTCTGTGCTCCATGTTGTCCTTCCTAGGCACCGTCCGCTGGGACTTGCGAGGAGAAGGATGAATCCTCGCGTGTACCGACCGCTGGTGGACCTGTCGACAATGGAAGAACGCCACATCATACTACGATACCGACTTGACCGAGCCACTATACATGAACTGTGTGCCCAGCTGGAGCCAGCCCTGATGTCCCCCATCCGCCAACCCACAGGAATTCCCCCTCTAGTGCAGGTTCTGTCAGTCCTCCATTTTCTGGCAAGTGGCTCATTCCAGACAACAGTGGCCATGTCATCTGGAATGTCTCAGCCTATGTTTTCAAAAATCTTGTCTAGAGTGTTGTCTGCCCTGACGAAACACATGCGGCGCTACATTGTATTCCCTGAGGAGGTAGATTTGGCCACTGTGAAAGGTGATTTTTATGCCCTTGGACATATCCCCAACATAATTGGTGCCATTGATGGGACCCATGTGGCTTTAGTACCCCCAAAAGACGATGAGCAGGTGTACAGAAACAGGAAAAGTTACCATTCGATGAACGTCCAGGTGGTCTGTTTGGCTGACCAGTACATCTCCCATGTGAATGCCATGTTCCCTGGGTCAGTGCATGACACGTATGTGATGCGAAATAGCAGCATCCCTTATGTGATGGAACAGCTACAGAGACAACGTGTGTGGCTAATTGGTGACTCTGGTTACCCCAACCTGCCTTGGCTATTGACCCCAGTGAGGAATCCCCGGACCAGGGCAGAGGAACGGTACAATGAGGCCCATGGGCGAACTAGGAGGGTCATTGAAAGAACCTTTGGCCTCCTGAAGGCCAGGTTAAGTGCCTACATATGACAGGGGGATCCCTGATGTACTCACCAAAGAAGGTGTGCCAGATCATCGTGGCCTGCTGTATGCTTCACAATCTGGCATTGCGACGTCAGGTGCCCTTCCTGCAGGAGGATGGTCCAGATGGTGGGGTTGAAGCAGCTGTGGAGCCTGCGGAGAGTGAAGAGGAGGAAGACGAAGAGGACGACCCAGACAACAGGGACAGAGTTATCCAACAGTATTTTCAGTAGCACACAGGTAGGAATCACCCACGCCATTTAACATTTACAGAATGCCCCCTGCATCTGTACTTTGTGTATTTCCCCCCAGTTCTTTTAAACGGAAGTTTACTTTTCCCTTCCCTTTTCAGTGCTGTATGACCCACTGCGTGACTTCTGCTTGGTTAGCCCATGGACTAATGCATATTGACATCGGTATGTTGTCCACACATAAATAACAGAACATTATTGATAAGTAATGTGTTATACATTTGTAATTAATACAGGCTGACTCCAGAATGATTTATGTGCAATGAGTGATTTATTTTTAGTGCTATATTTTGGTACATGATATTAAAACAGTGAAGGGTAAGGGTGGAGTTATGTCCATGGCAGAGTCCAGTTCTCGGTCGCACTGGGGCATTGTTCATATGGCTGTGGAAGGATGGAGCAGGGGCAGTTCAAGGTTGGACAGGGTGACACTGTGGGACAGTGGAATGACATCCGGGGGGAAATTAGGCTGGCGGGGGTCTTGGCATCCTACTCTGTCTTCCTTTGAGATCTCAGGTTCCTCTTGCGGGGTGGTTGTTCTTCAGCAGGAGGTGGGGTTCTAGTGGCCCGTCGTTCTGTGGGGGCCTCCTGACCACTAGCGCCGGCGGAGGTGGTAGGCTGTTCCTGGCTAGTGACAGGGGCCCTTTGCGGTGCCACATGGTCCCGCAATGTGGTTTCTATCCGGTTGAGGGCCTGGACTATGGTCCCCATTGCGGAAGCGATGTCCCGGAGTTCATTGCTGAACCCCATGTACCGTTCCTCCTGCTGTGCCTGGATCTCGGTGAACCTGGCCAGTACCGTCGCCATCGTCTCCTGGGAGTGATGGTATGCTCCCATGATGGCGGTGAGGGCCTCTTGGAGAGTCGGTTCCCTGGGACTGTCCTCCCCCCCGTCGCACAGCAGCCCTCCCAGTTGCCCTGTTTCCCCGGGCCTCTGTCCCCTGGACGGTGTGCCCACTACCACTGCCCCCAGGTCCCTGTTGTTGTTGGGGTGTTGGGTCAGCCTGGGTGCCCTGTAGTGGCGGACACACCGCTGATTGACGCGTCCGTGAGACAGAGGCATGGGCCCGCTGGGTGGGAGCTGTGCTGGTGTTCCCAGAGGGGTTTGGGTCTGCTGTGGCCTGGGTCTGTGTGTGGGGAACCGACTGTCCAGAGGTCCCCGATGGTCCGGGCTGGTCGTCAGGTTCTAGGTCGACAGAGCTGCTGTCCTCACTGGGGGCCTGTTCTGGGGGTGGGATGGACATCTCTGGACCCTCCGTGGCGGTGTGTTGGCGTTCGGGCCCTGCAGGGGTGAAGGAGTATGGTTATTGTTTCTGTGTGTGCCATGGCGTGCATTTTGAGTGCCCTTGTCCCCCAGTGCTGACATTCCCTTGTGGGAGGTGTTGTGAGGGTTTGGGGGGGTGTATGGGTATGTGCAATGGTCATGCTTTGGTGGTGGCTGTCTATGGTTTGTGTTGGCATTCAGGGCTTGGTGTTGTTTTGGGTGGGTTGTGCTGGTGAGACATTGGCAGGGAGGTTATGTGCTGGGGGGTGATATTGGGGGTGAGGGGGGGGTTGGCATGCTGGTGGTTGGGGGGGGTGAAGTAGTTGAGATTCGACTTACCAGAGTCCATTCCTCCGTGTACTCCAGCGAGGCCATCAGGATGCAGGATGTTTACCACCTCTTGCTCCCATGCTGTGAATTGGGGTGGGGTGGGTGGGGGTCCGCCGCCAGTCTTCTGCACAGCGATGTTGTGCCTGGAGATCATCGAGCGCACCTTCCCCCGTAGGTCGTTCCATCGCTTTCTGATATCTTCCCGATTTCTGGGATGCTGTCCCACAGCGTTGACCCTGTCTACGATCCTTTGCCATAGCTCAGCCTTCCTTGCTATGGTGGTGTGCTGCACCTGTGTGCTGAAGAGCTGGGGCTCAACCCTCATGATTTCCTCCACCATGACCCGGAGTTCTTGGTCCGAAAACCTTGGGTGTCTTTGGGGTGCCATGGGGTGGTGTGGATGAGGTGTGGAGTGGTGTTTGTGGTGATGTGCGTGGTGATATGTGGTGATGTGTGCGTAGATGTGGTGTGGGTGATGAAGTTGTGTTCCTGTGTGTGTTGGGGTTTTCTATTGCTGTGCTCGCTATCTCTATCTCTCTCGCTCTCGCCTTCGCTCCGATTTCCAACTAGTGGGGGTTTGTGGGTGATGTGGGTGTGTGTTTTATAGTTGATTGGATGTGTGGGAGCGTTGTTTGTATGTGTCTCAGGTGTGCGTATTTCAAAATGTCCAATGTGGCAGTGTTTTGGAGCTGTGTGTGTATTTTGACCGCGGCGGTGTGTACCGCCAATGGAATACCGCGGTTGAAAGACCGCCGCGTGGATTCGTGGGTCAGAATGGCATGGGCGTGTTTGTGTTGGCGTGACAGTGGAGGTTTGGTCATCTCCAGTTTTCCGCGGCCTGCTGATGTGGCGGCCTTCCTTGGATGTCGGATTTTTGGCGGTTTCACAGTTGGTGGTCAGAATGACCGTGGCGGTCTACTGCGGTCGCGGCGGTAGAATGGCGGACTTCTGACCGGCGGTAAGGGCCTTTTACCTCCGAGGTCAGAATGACCCCCTTTATGTTTGGTGTGAATATATGGGGCCACCAGCCATGAGAAAAAGCTTTTGGACAATTCTGCACTTTGGCTGAGCTGATGTGGCCATTGAACGTGGGCCGCTCTTCACTAATGGATTATGTATCCACCTACTGAACACAGGGAGCTTGCAGAGCCTCCTGCCTCCATGTTTCTTAATCAGGACAGGTCATCAATGGACAAGAGCATATTTGTGAATTAGTTTCACCCTTTCAGACTGGATACTGTATGACAAAAATACTGCATGAAAAATACTGATCTCATCCTACATCTCCCTGTGGAAAAGTGTCAGTAGGTTCTGCACCACCCAGGTCATTTCTGCAGCCAAAAGCTGAAAGAATGTCATACATCTTGTGACCTCTGTTGGATCTTGAAAATGAATTCTTTTGCATAACGTTCTAAATCTAGTGATTCAAGTATTTGGAGAAAACCGGGCGGGTGGAGTAATCACTCAGTTTGGGATCTATAGCAGTCAGCTAGGGAGTGGTCAAGGCCAGAGCTACTCTTTAAAAGCAAGTAATGAGAAATTTCCCCTCAATTTTATCTTGAGCAAATTGGCTGGCTGGACAGATTGTAAAGGAGTCCACAAATTATTTAAATTTAGAATAGTTTCCATCAAAGCATTCAACTAATGCAGGAGCCAAGGAGAATTCAGAGGTTACTTTGGCTGACAAACCTTTTGCCGCAAGATCATATCCTCATTGGGAAGCAACCAAACTTTGTGGACTGTTTATATGTAGTATTCTGTCGGGATTGAGGTATATCTTTTTGGGTCAGGTGAAATTTGCATTGTGGTCTTTTAAAGGCTGGACATTCAGAAAGTAATTTTTATTTGAAAGTCCTTGATTTGAAGATCGGGTGAGGTCATCTGTTACTCAGCTTGCCAGCCAGTAAAGGAAACACAAAGCTGGAATTTGCCCTCTACGAAAACAATGAAGGAGGGAAAAAGACAGTGGCAGGAAGCCTCCTGTAACATATCTGCAATGAGAGCAATAGGTACATGAAGAAGGCAGGACAAGGAAAAAAGCTACAAACATAGGTCCAGAGGAGTCTAGAGTGATTTGTCTTGCGTGGGTCCCATTAACATTAATATCTCAGAATTCCTTGCAAATGTCTCAAGTGCAGTCACTAACTCAGTGATCTGTTGGGTAACTACCTGGCATGGAGGCAAATTCTGGACAGGACTTTAAAAATTCAAGGCACAAATTCAGTACAAGGGGTCGGTTTTACAGACACATTCTTTGTGCTCTGTATGTGATTCCATCTAGGTATGTTACATTTAGGTGGCACATTATGTGCTTGTTCAATAATAAATTGATGCTGTGAACGTGGTTGCAAGAGCATCACTCTTACTCACATCTACCCAATCAATCTTGGAGATATAGCAACATCAAAATGTTTCTATTTGTCTAAGCATTATAAAACCCACGATAAACAGATTTGGAACATTAAAGTAAGAGACATTTTCATCTTCTGCTAGTTTACACAAGTTGAGTAAAAATGTCTGGTTCACATAACCCCCTACTGGACACGTCAAGATGTGAGGTACCCACAACTTGTCCGTCATCTCACAGCACCAAGAAGGCCTATTTGTTCCATCAGAGTGTGTGTCGGGGATTCTACATTTATCTGAGAAGTTGGAGCCCAGGCTACCAGCCAAAGAGAATTAAAGAATAGGGTGAGGTCAAGATCAGATAGAGACCCCCTCTGTAGCTGATAATTCAAAGGATGAATGCTAAGAACTGGACAAACAGGTAAGAGAAGAACAAGGTGAGGCAATTCCTAAAATACAATAAGATGACCGTCATGAGTATTGGAAAGTATTGCATACCTATAGAGTATTCTCAATTGGGAGACTAGAAACCGAAGATGCAATCTCAAATGGTTGAAAAAGCAACACCCATCCACCAAGGCAGACTTTGCTTGTGCAATTGTCCATTGATTTTACCTGTGGAGGGCTGGACCCCTTGAAAGGGTGTGTCCTGAGCAATTGTCAACTCTGTCCATGTCTTAAAATGGTTCTGTTGAGCGAAGGCAAAACTAATGATCTGGCTCAGCCCCAAGTGCCAAAAAATATACAGAATTTTCAAAATATTTGGGATGCAGAGTACACAATCAACAAATTATAATAGCATTGTAAAGATTTTAAAATGTAGGAAGTTTTTCTTTAACAGCTGTTTCCATTTAGTACATTAGATCGCAAATGTGCATTGGTCTTTATTTAAAGTGAAAGTTTCTGAACATGACCATTAAAACATTTATTAACCTTCTCTCCTGACAATAGCATGTGTGAGCAATGGGGAACAATTGTCCGATGTTCCTTATGTCATAGGCAATGTTATTTATTTTGGTGTTTTGGACAGTAGAACATTACAGGTTATTAAAGCATACACAAGTGAGCTTCTTGTACCGGAGCCATCTTGAAATGAATTACTTTGAAAGTGCTATCAAATGACACTTTCAAGTAAATTAGGCATACATAGTAAATTGATTTGACTTGATCACACAATGTAGTCCTGCAGGGATTCTGGGATTTGAACCCAGGCGTTCTGGACACAAGTCGTGCAGTTAAGTCCATGAATAGATTTTTTCTTCTCTATCCCCTTTAACACCAGAGCACGGAGTGTTTGTACAATTCTGTCAAATGAATAGTATCCTGCATTAAAAAAATAGATATCGTAGGTTAATCTGCCACAATATAAATGAGGTACATTGTGAAGGGATGGCAGGACACCTTGGGCCTCATTACGAGTTTTGCATTCTAAGGACCGCCATGTTGGCGGTGGTGGTCATACCGCCAACAGGTTGGCGGAGAAGTCTTATAATTTATGGCCATGGCGTTATTCCCAACAGAATACAGCCAAAGAACCGCTGGTATCGCCAGATGCACACTGCCAATGTTTCCACTGTGGCTGCACTACCGCAGAAACTCAGTTTGAAAACCAACTACACAAAAAGAGACACCCACCTTCACAAAGCTATACCCATCCGAAGCTGCAATGAGACCAGAACAAGATGTCTTCCCCCTTCTCCTGCTCGCCCAATGACTTTGGAATCTGCGATGAGGGCAGCACCCGTAAGTACACACACATTTACCTATTAGTGTTGTATATTGTCAATGTTTGTACACTCGCACAACATACATTCGGGAAGGGATGTAAGTGCGACACTCGCATGTAACAGCACACTAGCACGCACACTCACACACGTCTACACACACACGCATATACACAACTAACACGCTACAGCCACCACACACGCACATACACAAGTCACAAACACACACAGATACACACAGAAACACTGCGCTGACCCACACTCATATAGTATGACACAACACAACAACACCATCTCCAAACTCTTGGCAGGGACCCAGAGGGAACACTACCCAGGTAAACATCACACATACATCACAACTGTTAGAACTGTCAAGCTTGGCATGGTGTCCCCTGTCTTTTCTGCCTCTGCGTCCTATATTTTTGCTGTGTGCTGGTCTTTGTTTATGTTGGTTTTGATACTCTTGACACTTTACCACTGCTGACCAATGCTAAAGTTCAAGTGCTCTCCGTGCAAATTGTATGTGTAATTGGCTTTTCCATGATTGGCCTATTTGATTTACTAGTAAGTCCCTAGTTGTAAGAAGGTGGCTTTCTTCTAGCATGGTTACCATCTACCATCGGATCAACCACAGAACTGCTCCAGAAACTCTACAACTGCAACAAAGTATCTAAAAAGGCTACTGCAACTCTGAAACCTCTGCTCCTGCCAGCAACTGCAACAGTTTCCAGGGTGTGCACACTCCAAGGACTGCCTGTCTTTATCCTGCACCAGAAGGACTGAAGAAATCTCCCGGGGAGTCTGACTGTCCAAAAGTCCAACTGTCCAAATTTGGTGGAGGTAAGAGCTTGCCCCCGAGAGAGTACCCTTGTGCAACATGTGTTTTGAAGCTCCTATGGCTTCTGTGCACTTTTTCAAGGAATCCTTCATGCACAGTGTAGCCCAGGTCCCCACCACTCTATCCTGTGATGCTCAGCTCCCTGAGTTGTTCTCCGGTGGTGTGGGGTCCCTTTGTGTAGTGCTGTGATGACCGCGATTTGCAACTCTTTTGTCCCCATATCCTGGGACTCCTGTGGGTGCTGCCCGGTCTTATCAGGGCTCTCTGAAGTGCTGAGAGCCCCATCTGTCTCCTCAGTTTGAGTTGAGACCCCGAGGTCCCTCCTGGATCCAGCTAGCGCCTTTTCCCACCGAACATATCTTTTGCGTGAGCTAAGGATTGTTTGCAGAATCCAATGACGAAACCCAGCCTGCATCCTTCTACCCAACGTGGGACATCTCTTACAACAAGCATGAACCCACCGCTGTCTTCTTTGGTGGATCTCTGACTTTTTCTTCGAACCAGAGAATCCACTTTTTCACCTTCCTCTGGGTTAGCAGAGGCTCCTGTTCTTCCTGGACTCTTCAGCTGTTCTTGGTCTTGGTCTCCTCTCTCTGCAGGTGTTCAGGTCCAGGAATCCATTGTTGGTGTCTTGCAGTCTTGCTTGGTCTTTGCATAATTCTTTATCACAACTTCTAGTGTGTTCAGAAGAAACTTTCTGTACTTTACTCCTGTTGTCTTGGGCTCTGGGATGGAGTACTTTATTTACCTTTGGTGTTTTCTTACACTCCCGGCACCCCTCTACACACTGCTCTTGCCTAGGTGAGAAACTGACATTCACATTCCACTATTTTAGTATATGGTTTGTGTTCCCCCTAGGTCCATTGTAACCTTTGGTGATTTTCACTATTTTCACTATTTTATGAATCTGCACTTACCTGATTTTGGTTATTAGTGTATATTGTATGTGTAATACTTACCTCCTAAGGGAGTATGGCCTCTAAGATATTTTTGGCCTTGTGTCACTAAAATAAAGTACATTTATTTTTGGCAAAACTGAGTATTGTCTTTCTTGTGTGTGAGTACTGTGTGACTACAGTGGTTTTGCTAGAGCTTTGCATGTCTCCTAGTTCAGCCTTGGCTGCTCTGCCTACAGCTACCTCTAGACAGCCTGGCTTCCAGACACTGATTACATTTCACTAATAAGGGATACCTGGACCTGGTATAAGGTATAAGTGCCTGTGGTACCCACTACAAGCCAGGCCAGCCTCCCACACTAGTAAAGTGCACTAGAGGTGCCCTGGGCATGTCACTCAAATGCTACTAGTGGGCCTGAAGAACTGATTGTGCAATCCACATGAGTAGCTCTATAAACATGGCTCAGACGTGCCACTGCAGTGTCTGTGTGTTCAGTTTTAAACTGCCAACTCGATCCGGCAAGTGTACCCTCTTGCCAGGCCCAAACCTTCCCTTTTTATAAATGTAAGACACTCATAAGTTAGGCCCTAGATAGCCTCATCGGCAGGGTGCAGTGTATTTTAAAGGTAGAACATGTACTGGTGCGTTTTACATGTCCTAACAGTGAAATTCTGCCAAATTCGGTTTTCACAGTTTTTAGGCCTCTCCTTTACATAGGTTAACATGGGGGCTGCCTATGAATACCTTTTAAATGCAGTTTCCCTTTGGCAGCAGATAGAGAGTTGGAATTTGGGGACTCTGAAATCATAATTTAAAAATACATCTTTTGGTAAAGTTGTTTTTTAAACTGTCAGTTTGGAAATGCCACTTTTAGAGAGTGGACATTTTCTTGCTTAAACCACTCTGTAACTCTGCCTGCTTCTGTATTCCCTGTCTTGGTCAGACTGACAGTTGGGCTGTCTTTGAAAGTGAGCTGGGGTGTAGCCTGCATATCCTCATGGGCCATCTGGGCTAGAGTGGAGGGAGAAGCTCACACCTAAAAGGGCTGTGCTCACCCTCATACAATGCAGTATCCAACCCTCTGTTGAGTGTCTGGACCCACGCCTGGGCAAGGCAGGATCTTGTCAACAACAGAGGCTTTCCTTTGACGTTTGCCAACTTCAAAGGCAGAAAGGGATATAAGTAGTAGACCTAAAACTGAGATTTTTAGATTACAAATGGATTCAAGAGGCAGCTCTGCCAAGGAGAAGAGCTGGCAGAGGAGTATTGCCCCTTTGCCTGTGACTCTGCTTTACTGAGTTGGCCTGCAGTTGCTACTTCTGCCTGAAAGAGGACAAAGACTGGACTTTGTAGTATGTTCCTGCTTGTAAAGTATCTCCAAGGGCTTCGACTGAGCCTGCCTCCTGTTTTGAAGTCTCAGGACCAGCAAAGGCTTCCTCTACCATTACTTGGACTTTCTTGCTGAGACTCCTAACCTGCCAAGTGGTGCCTATCCAGTCCATGGGCCCTTGAAAGGTGAATCTGGTGAAACCAAGGTGGATATCCACGCACCAGAACCGTAGGGTAAGGGGAATTTTGATGCACCTCCTGCAATGTAGCTGTAAAAGCGACACACCGCTTGCATTGTGGCCGAAAAATCGATGCACCCTCTGCATTGCGGATGGGAAATAGACACATCAGCTGTATTGCGTTTTTGAAAAATTATGCAACACCCACTTGAAGCTGCTGAAAACAATGCAAATCCCATGCAGCATGGTTCCTCGTCTTTGTGCAATCGGATTTCGCACGCATCATCGCTAGGCGTCAAAACTGATGTGAACCAGCCCGGATCCAAGGAGCCTGTCTGGAAATTGACGCATCGGTCTATTGCGGGAGAGAAAAGCAACTCATTGAATACCCGACCAGAGAATAAACAACACAAGGACTCACTTACGGGTAAGGAATCGACGCATCGCTAACTTTTCCAACACACACTCGCCCGTGCAGCTTTATTTTTTATGCAAACAAGGTACTTTGTGAAACAACAAAGCATCAATTGTTTTCTATGGAGTAAGACTCTTTTCAATTTAAAAATTCATAACTTTACTTGTGTATGTTGGATGTTTGTCATTTTGGTCTTGTTTGATTTAGATAAATATTGGCTATTTTTCTAAACTAGTGAAGTGTCAAATTTGTAGTGTTTTCACTGTATTACTGTGTGTATTGGTACAAATATTTTACACATTGCCTTTGAGATAAGACTGACTGCCTGTACCAAGCTACCAAGGGGGTGAGTAGGAGTTATCTTTAGTGTGTATCTCCATTGCCCTGACTAGAGTGAAGATCCCTGCTTTGACAGAGTGCAAACTGACTGCCAACAAGACACCCCATTTCTAACAACAAAGTAACACTAACAGGCAAAAAATACATACAAACACGCAATCATACTACTTAGTGATCGACTTTTACAGAACATTGTATCTAACATTTCATGCACATAACATGCACACAGTTAAAGCACACAAAGCCAAACAACACACCAACAAACACATCTTTACACAAATAACACAAAATACGAACACAACAATAACTCTCGAACATACAAATGTCCATCACACAACACACACCCTACCACTTTCAGAAAAAAGCCCTGTACAGAACCTCACACACTACCTAACCAACACACGCATCCCAAGCAGAACACACATACACACCCACAGACACACAGCTAATGTCAGCCAGGAGCAACTCCATTCTAGGGAAAGAAATGCATAACAAAGATGTAACCAGCTTTTATTCTTAGCAATATTATTATAAAAAACAAAGGCCATAGGTCAGTCCTGAATGGAAATAGCCTGTATGCACACAGTGCACAGACATGTGCCTTGACTCCTGACTGCCATGTCACCGCCACAGGTAGGGACATCTATGAGGCAGGCACATCGAGTTATCTTGGGGGTTGGAGGTAAGGGTTTGGGTTGAGTTTTTGGAGGGGGAATTTGGGATCTGGCCTAGGAGGGGAGGTTTTGGCTTGGTCTTAGGTTTAGGGGAGGGTTTATGTTTTTGTGGAGGGGTAGCTGTCTTGGCAGGGGGAGGGGCATGAGTTCTTGCCGGGGGGACAGGGCGTGGTCTTGGAGATGGAAGGGCCGGACTTGGGGAGGGACACAGACTGTTTAGGGGTATCACAGGGTGAGAAAGGAGTAGGAAAAAGGGCAAACTCAGAAAGGAAAGACATTTTACACACATGAGGATGTCCATGGCAGAGGGTTTGAATGGAGAGGGAGAGGGAGTGGTTGTTTGAGGTGTTGGTGTGGATGTCTTGGGCGCATGTTTGTGCAAGGTATGTTTGTGGGTGGTGGGTGTCTGTTGGAGGCTAAGTGAGGGCATTTATGTGCCTTGGGTGGATGGGGTGGAGGTGCTGGAGGATGCAGTGGTAGGTGGGTGACTGCAGGTATGGTAGATGTTCTGCGTGTAGGCATGTCTGGGGTTGTAGTGTCTGCAGGTATGGTGACTGAGGTGAATGTCCGAGGGTCTGCTGTGGTGCGGTTTGTGGGTAGAATAGGTGTAGTAGCTCGATCTGTGAATGCTGGTGAGGTGTGTGCAGGTGTGTCATGTGTGCTGTCAGTGATGCTGGGGTGGAGATGTCAGGGCAGGTTGTGACTGTTGCTGTGTATGCAGGTGTATGTTGCTTGTGTGCATGCCAGTGGTGTGTCTTTTGGTGCTTATGTTTGTCTGAGCTACCCTTCGTTGTTGAGGTGGATGCATGATTGTCTGTCTGTGTGCTTTGACTGGGTGGGTAAAGAGGGGTTTGGGATTGGGAAGAGGAAGGGGTCGGGACGGGAGACAAAAGATGACTGGCTGCCATAAGTGGGGAGCCCAGAGCATGAAATGATCTCTGTAGGCCAGCCAGTGCACTGTGAATGCCCTGCAACAACATATTACTCTGTTAGATCTGAGTTGCAAGTTCCTGAATGGCATTCACGATGGTCAACTGACCCACAGAGATGGACCTCAGTAGGACAATAGCCTCCTCACTGAGGGCAGAAGGGCTGGCAGGGGCAGAGGTGCCAGCGGCAAAGAAAACTCCCATCCTCTTGAGTGAGCTAGCACAGCCAACTGGGTGGGGAGCTACAGTGAGGGTGGTGGTAGTAAGTGGGGTGGCAGACTTAGTTGGTGCTGGGGTGGTACCAGATGGGTCTGCCATGCCAGGGAGTGTCCTCTGGAGGAGGATTCCAAAGAAGATTAAATGGATCCTGTCTCCCCAGTGGCATTCCCATCACCCCTACAAGTCACTGGGTTCCTTGGTGTCTGTGGTGTCATGACTGGAGGTTCAGTGGCCAGCAGTTTCTCCACTCAGCTGTTCCCCATCTCCTTCACCTGCCAATGCAGATGCTGAGGAACAAAGAGAGAGGTAGAGTTATCACATTTTTAAGTACACATACATTACACCATACACAACGGTAACATCATATCTGTGTCTAAGAAAACCCCAAGTAGGAACCATTAAGAGCCTACATCATGTACAACTACATATTTCTAGCAATCCTATATGACAACAGACTCACCCACAATATAAGGCAACCATCTGAACACTACATCACTATCCTATCAATTCAGCTGTAACACTAATTATTCATGCATAAGATGAATTGGCAACATCAAAAAATATCTCTGAATACAGATCATCACTGTGTATCAACAGATCATCCTTAGCAAATGATGTTAACTGACACTACAATATCATGTCTACCCCTAAACCACACTTGCCAGTCCATCACCACTTGTCATGTTTCATGAATGTAAATTCATCACATTTCAAGAACGACACATTATGTTGCTTTGCAATCACATACCTAACATGTGACTGTCCACAACACTCATATGTAAAATACCTCAGATGAAATCACTACATATGACACACCCAAATTGAGAGGCTCATAAATGTATATATCATATCAGCAAAAAAGCTGTCAAAAGCGCATAGCAAAGGTTTAGATAGAGTTTCTGGACTCACTTATCTTGCTCATTGACATATAGACAACAAAGATATGTCCAGCAATAGGGGCCTAGTTAGCACACAACTTACACCCACAGACAACCACAGGGAGCAGACTAACACATTCACTACAATGGACACTAATTATGTGCATAAATGCAACATACTATTCCACTATTTATTATGAGTAGAAACCTCTACATGGCAACATCAAAATACCTACATGACTAGCAACTATCCAGACATGTGTAACCTAACATCCTAGGACTAAAGTTACACTGATTTAAACCACTTGGAATGTAACTATGATTGGCACATACACCTACAGTCCAGCAAATTAACTGACAACATATCCTATTCCACCAACATGTGAATGTCAACTAGAACACCTGCAACACAATTAAGTCATGCTAAAATAAGCTGATCTATCACAAAATCTGTCAAAACAGACTCAGCTTGGCAAAGGTAAGTAGGGCAAAGTCATAACAATAGGGACACCTCCTCACGCCTCAGAGGGAGTGTAGTAAATGTGCCATGTCAAATTTCTGACTGGGAGAACACCCTCACATGAAGTTTCCATCTATTTCAGAACATAGGAATATTTGGCCCAGTTACTCATCTGTCAGACCCTATGTTGCACATACAGCTAGATCCAGTGGAATAGGAATGGTCAGAGACCAAAACATTGGACAACTTACAAATTGGGTATATTGACTGTGGATCAGTAGGTGCGAAGAATGACACAGCAAGGTACACGTTTGCATGGCAGTGTAGAGGTATACATATGACAGTCACATGTGCATCACCACATGCTGTTATACAATTTGGTTAACATATGTGATTTATATGTCCCTATACACAATACAATTTCCTCATCTGTGTATCAATGGTAGCAACTGTAGTACTATGTCATCCTAGGAGACCCTTTACCTGTAGCACTTACCACATTGTCACAGCTGAGATACTTAGACATCAAACATTTAACTGGCAAAGGCATGTACATGTGTGTAGTCAGTACTTACTCCCTTTTGGGTGCTGTGCTGCCTTCAAACTCCTATCCAACTCAAGGTAGGCCACCGCCAGAATGCGGGCCATTAAGGGGGTCAAGGTCCAAGGGGCACCACCCCTCCTTGAGAGGACATCCCTAGTTGGGTCTCTGCAGTCTTCCGGGCCCAGCGTCTCAGGCCCTCCCACTGCGTCCTACAATGGGTGCTCTGCCAGCTGTGGACCCAAAGGGTCGCCACTTGCTTTGCGATGGCATGCCAGATCCCCTTTTTTGGATGGGTGTTGACCTGCATGGATGACCCAGACCAAGGGAGAAAGTTGTGTCCACATGCACCATACCATCACAAGTGGAAAGAACATACCAGTCTAAGCAAGTAGGCATACATTCCCATCCTCTCAGTTCACAATCACACACAATTTAGCATCAGCAGACAGCCCATTTGTGAAGTGGAGTGTCCCTTACAACATGCTGGATCAGTATCTGGTATTGCCTACACACATATGATTAGGCCACATGATTATCCACAACATGGAGTGCCAACAAAACCATTTCTCACAGCATCATTGTTGGCCAAACTGCAATGCAGGCTGTGTGTGCTATGTAAGAAGGAAGTTATATAACACACTATCTACCATGTGACGCTACTATGTACACATTTCCATACAAGCAGAAATGAGTGGCTAAAGCTAAACTACTTTACATTTCAGGCACACCATCATACACCCCACCTTTCACACATTGGTATTGCATTGTACTCACCTGCTCCTCTGGTGCACCAGATACCTGTCCATACAGGGGTACGACCTCCTTCACAAGCTTGTCCAGCTCTTCTGGTTTGAAAGCTGGGGCCCTATCACCTGAAGGAAGTGGTGTGATATCTTCCAGATGCAGTACACTGCAGCTCAGATAGTGGAGGGGTTGCTGGCAGCAGAGACAGGAGTCAAGTGAGCAATACTGCAGAAGATGGCAGTCACATCTGCCACATACAGGACTGTCACCACTGGCGAACATCACCAGTGGCCCAAGACCGCGACAAGGCAGCAATGTGTTCCAATGGCAATTTCCACCGTAACTGTAACTGCCTACTGCCATGATGATATCCTCAAGCAGTTAGGTCACTTCCACATGTCCAGTACAGTAGGTCAGGTGGCTGCCATTTTGAGCCATT
This sequence comes from Pleurodeles waltl, assembly GCF_031143425.1. Lineage (NCBI taxonomy): Eukaryota > Metazoa > Chordata > Amphibia > Caudata > Salamandridae > Pleurodeles > Pleurodeles waltl. Next base: position 38,662,676 of record NC_090446.1, read on the forward strand.
CTCATGTATCAAAATGTTTTGGAATCTGCACCATTAACGATTCCCTATATTGTGCTAAATATCAGTAAGTACTGTGTTCATGTTTAGTAGTCTATTTGTGCATGTGAATTGTTAAAGCTGTGTAACAGAGGGATTTGTGGTGACTTAAATGTACTCCTATTTGCAACATCTTATGTGCTTCGGTAATGTAGAATAGGTGCAACAAATTTGTTTCACATGTAAACTAGGTTGGACTATAAAACACTGACAGTCTCAGATAAATATGCATGTACAGTACATTAGAGGATCCAGGAAGTGTGCACCAAGGAGAGTGTCAGAGGATGTACAGCAACATGCTGTATTTTAGATGTCAGATGTTGTAACTGACCTTGACTGCAGATATGTGTGACTTGTATAGTGACATATTCATTATGTGTGCATTATTCATGTCACATACAATATTTTTATGTTTTTTACATAGTTACCCTGGCTTGAGGAGAGGAAGACAACCTCCAATTGACTGCGCACTAGTATACCTGCACACCATGGGGAGAGACATACTATACAGATATATCACCTGAATAGACATGAAATCATGGATCTTTGTGATCAATTGGAGCCAGATCTGATACCTGCCATTCGCAATCCCAATAGCATACCTCCCTTTGTATTTTGTAAGTTTGTAAGTTTGCGCTGATTTTGCGTGAAAAAACTACGCAAATGTGGTGCTAAAAAAGTATAAATATGGGACTAGGTCTTTTCAGAATAAAGTGACCCTAACTGCAGGAATGTCCAAGCCCATGTTCAGTGTGGTTTTGAAGGATGTGCTGTGTGCACTGTTGAAGAACCTGGACATCTACATCAGGTTTCCACAATGTGCAAATTTGGCCTATATGAAGGCAGAGTTCTATACTATGGGACATATTCCATAAGTGGTTGGAGCCATAGATGGCACCCATGTAGCCTTGGTTCCCTCCCAGTGCCAATGAACATTTATACAGGAACAAGAAAAACTACTACTCCATCAGTGTCCAAGTGGTGTGTATGGCAGACCAGTACATTACACATGCTAGTGCAAAGTATCCAGGATCAGTCCATGCTTCCTTCATCATGTGGAACAGCAGTATCCCACTGCTGATGACACAACTCTTTACAGATAAATTCTGGCTGGTTGGTACGCCAGGTTTGACATGTGTGTTTGCAACGTTTATTTCTTGCTGTAACAAATGTGCATGTCCTCAAATGTTTTTGTGTTGTTCTAACTATTCCTTACTGGGGATTCTGGGTATACAAACAGTCCTTCGTTTTTGACCCCAGTGAGATGCCTACCAGAGGTATAACAACATCCCTCTCTTACATAATGCCATACACAAGAAGCAAAAAAAACATAAGTAATAATAATATCACAAATCAATAATATTTATTTATAATAAATATAATAGTATTGTCCTTCTTATCAAAAATAGTGATCATTTCTATATACAAACACCCCCTCAGAAACAATGAAGATAACATAGAGAACAAATACAAAGGAGAACACACCATACACAAAATCAACATATATAACACAAATGGACACAGATGAAATCAAAGAAATCTCAAGACAACACAAAAAAATCCAAAAAACAAATAAACCCCTCATAACCAGAACATCATTTATCAAAAAGCCCAAATATATACAAATAGTAAACCAAAAAATATTAAGATTTATAACAATATCCCTACAGATTTAAGTAACTCATGTGTGAGAGAACAAAATTATCTCTCTCTCTCTCTTAAATGACATGATATAATAAGCAGTATGTTGCAAAATATAGTTCCTTCTGTCCGGTATCCAATAGAAATAGTCAAAGAAGAGGATTTCCAATAGTCATCTTTGTGGTCCAGAGTTCTTTCATCCCAAAAGAAATTTGCTGACGCGCGTTTCGGGGGGCATACATAGGGTGGAGTTGTTGTTAATGTGGATCAGGAAGTGCATGTGTTCTGTGTTGTTGATAGTGTCTTGGGAGCAGGTGGTGACTTTGATGGTGTCCCTGTGTAGGATGGCGATGTCACCACCTGGCCTGTTGAGGCGGTCTTTGCGTTGGAGTTTGTATCCCTTGGGGGTGGCGATGGCTATGTCAGGTTCTGAGGAGGGGCTGGTCCAGGTTTCCGTGAGGATAGCGATGTCAGGTGAGTGTGATGTTATGAGGTAACAGAGTTCTATGGCATGTTTGTGAAGGGAGCGGGTGGTGAGGAGCAGGCAGTTGAGGTGGTTGGTATTGGTGTGGTGCATGAGGGTGTTGTTGCTGGGTGTGTTCTGGATGTGGGCTGGTGTGCGGCGGGGTTGGTTGGTGGGGGTGGTGGCAGAGCAGGTGAGTATTGCGTTGGGGGTGTTGTGTTTGTTGAAGGTGGGGTCGCTATGGTTGGTGTGTGGTGTGAGGGATGAGGAGCAGGAGAAATGACAGGTGTGGCAGGTGAAGGGGCCATGAGTGTGTGTGGGGCTAGAAAGGTGCACGTGGGGCGGGGGCCTGGGTTGAGTGAGTGGAGGGTGAGGGAGTAGTAGGTGTGTCTGAGAGGGCCAGGGGGACTGGTGCTGGGCGCGGTCTTGGCACGGACGGGCGCAGACGGGGTTGCCTTTGGCGCGCCAGTGGCGCGGCCACACTGCAGCTGCCATAAAAGGAGGGGAGGGTGGGAGTGGCAGCTGGGAGGAGGGAGGGCTTGTCAAATGGGAAGGCTGGGGCCGCAGCGGCGGGAAATAGGAAAAGAGAAAAGATGGTGAGGAGGAGGGGCCGCAGGGGATGCAGCGGCGGGAAATAGGAAAAGAGAAAAGACGGTGAGGAGGAGGGGGGAGGCGGGACGCAGCGGCGGGAAATAGGAAAAGAGAAAAGACGGTGAGGAGGAGGGGGGAGGTGGGAGGGGCCACCGGGGATGCAGCGGCGGGAAATAGGAAAAGAGAAAAGACAGTGAGGAGGAGGGGGGAGGTGGGAGGGGCCGCCGGGGACGTAGCAGCGGGAAATAGAAAAAGTGAAATGAAGGTGAGGAGGTGGCACTTGCGGCGGAGCGGGGAGCGACCTGCCTGCAGAAGCAGGGTCAAGGGTTGCTCCCCGTTACCGCGGGAGGGCTTGTCGAATGGGAAGGCGGGGGTGGGGGCCGCAGGGGATGCAGCAGCAGGAAATAGGAAAAGAGAAAAGACGGTGAGGAGGAGGAGGGAGGGAGGGGCCGCCGGGTACGCAGCGGTGGGAAATAGGAAAAGAGAAAAGACGGTGAGGAGGAGGGGGGAGGCGGGAGGGGTCGCCGGGGACGCAGCGGCGGGAAATACGAAAAGAGAAAAGACGGTGAGGAGGAGGCGGGAGGGGCCGCACGGGACGCAGTGGAGGGAAATAGGAAAAGAGAAAAGACGGTGAGGAGGCGGGGGGAGGGGGGAGGGGCCGCATGGGCGCAGCGGCGGGAAATAGGAAAAGAGAAATGAAGGTGAGGAGGTGGCGCGGGCGGCGGAGGGGGGAGCGACCTGCCTGCAGAAGCAGGGTCAAGGGTTGCTCCCCGTTACCGCACCGTGGCTGCCATAAAAGGAGGGGAGGGTGGGAGTGGCATCTGGGAGGAGGGAGGGCTTGTCGAATGGGAAAGCTCGGGGGGTGGGGCCACAGGGGACACAGCGGCTGGAAATAGGAAAAGAGAAAAGACGGTGAGGAGGAGGGGGAGGTGGGAGAGGCTGCAGGGGCTGCAGCAGCGGGAAATAGGAAAAGAGAAATGAAGGTGAGGAGGTGGCGGTGAGAAGGTGATAAAAAATACAGCATACCTAACAACACCTTCCTAAACAAAACCTCTTTTCAAATACTTGTTGCAGACTTAGGCCCAAGGGTCTTGGCCCAGGGCAGTGCAGTAAGTCACTTTTCAGTGTTTCGCTGTTTCAAAGCAAAAGTACTATATCAATACAGTAAATTCCTGTCTGTTCCCCCTGTGCTGGCACTGTGTTGGCTACCGAGAGCCAAAGCAATCACCCTTGCACCATGGTGTAAGGTTCTCCACATTGTAGGCAGGATTGTTTTTGTGCAGGGAGTGGCACCTGCTTATAAAATCTATGCATGTTACAGAACACAGCACACATAGAACGAGGAAAAACGGGTATAAATAAAAATATTTCGCCTTTCCTAGGGAGGCATAAGGTTTTGGAGCATCACCAGGTTTACAAGGTCTTGTAGATCTGGGGATGCGTCAAAATCCATGGGTGTTGCATGGGAACATCCACTGCAATGCCCATGGAGCGGCTCTCTTATGCAGAGTAAGAAAACGTAGTGATTTTCTCTGCCTTACCTTCCTCCATACCTGAGGCCATTCAAAGCGGCAAAAAGTGGCTTTGTGTGTCCTCATAGATATGATTGTGCGCTCCTGTTGCATCCGGAAAAGTGGTCAAATAGCCGCACAAGGGGCTCATAAATATGCCCCCTAGGGTCTCACATAGACATTGCCAGAAGAGATGTAAAACAGGTGTGGCACTAGAACCCCAATGCACCTATAGAACAGAAGCCGATCTAAATTCCTCAAATGTCCGGCAGGGTTTTAGTGCTGAGAATGTTTTCGATGGCAAGACAGTTGCACTTTTTCAAAATCATACCATCATATCATGCCATCAATGCATAATGGATGGGTTACATCTTTCCATTTTCAAATACAAATTCCCAAAGTGGGTGGTCATACTATAAATGTAAATTGCTAGGTAAAAGCCCCTGGCACACCAATAGCTTTCTCACAATATCTGGACAGCATTGACTGTTTTCCTGGTTAGGATTGCTACAAATAAGGTGTGGTGCTTGGAGAAGTCCCCTTAAAGGTGTGCTCATTGCTTATTCAAATGCTGGAAACTGGCTGGTGCTCAGAGTGTTAGTGATGACACACTGGACGCAGCTAAAGAAGAATGGAAAGACAAACAATTCATGGATGTAGTAAATTCTAAATCTTAGACCTTCATTACAAGTTCAGAGCTAAGTCAAACACAAGTTTAGCAATTGATACACCCTTGACATTTTCCTCAGATAGATTCCGCCAGCTAAGAAAATGTCAAACGTTATGGAGGAAGAAACATGCAGAATTCAGCGTGTTAAATTGTGCCTAATTTCCAAGTTGAAAAAAACATAGAGGCAGATTTAAGAGCCCCTAGAGCCCCTAGTGCCTCCTTGCCCCTATGACGCTAATATGGCCCAAAGAGGTCAAAATCACCATGCCAAATTTGCAAAGTAAAACAATGCATGCATTGCACCACTTTGTAACCCTTTGTGCTACATTATGCCTGTGCCAGGCATAATGTATTCAAAGGGGGCATTCCCCAGTTAAGGGGGCCGAAGAAATGGCACAGAGAAATATCTTTGATTTTTTTCTGCACTTTTAACGCCTGTTCAGGGCAGGCGTTAAAAGGCAGCACACAATTGTTTACAGTGGGCCTAAAAGTTTTTGAAGCTAGCCCTGCAAAGTTTCTTAACCAGCGCCATGGTGCCCCCCATCTTAGATACAGTGTACACATGGTGGCGTTAGAGGAGTGTCACTTTTCTTGAATCTTGCCCATGGTTGGTAAATACCATTCACTAATGTAATAGTTCTTAACAGGTGTGATAAATTCTCCTCTCCATATGATGGAGTCTTCGTTGCCACCGCTTTCTCAGTAGTAGTCTATACAGATAATATCCTTAAGCATCTTTATGCACTACACATACAAGTGAAAACTTTTTCAAAATATTATACATGGTACATAGCATTATCTCCAAAAAAGTACCCATATTAGTGGACTATTTGCTCTTAGAACAATTCTAGACACGGTTTTTCTTTTATTTCCATGAAATTGTATTCCCAAAATTATTCAGGTTGATAACTGAGCGAAAACATTTTCATACAGCAGGATAAATGGGATAAGTATAGGAAACAAAACGCCTAAAGTTGAGTAGAACCATATTCTCTGGGCATCTTTTCAGATGTAAGTAGCAGCCATCCAATCACTCTGTTTACTTTTAGCAATTTCAGTCATAAAGCAGAGATAACACAACCATATCATTCAGTTAACTAGAGGAGAATCTGCCTGTTCTCCAGCTTTTAGCATGGAGGTTGTTTTTTCACAATTATTGTTGCACGTCTGACACTTGTTGTTGCCTATCCGGCCACTATAGCGTACCTATGGATCTCCACAAACATATCTGATAAATTGGTTTGTGCTACATTTGCGTCAAACTCCTGCATTTTGTGAGAATTTCTGTAGTATTTGCTCCTAATTAGCACTAATACAATGTTTCTGGATAAAACATACTTTGCAGAAAAAAGGACTAGATTTAGAAGGGCCACACCCTATTTACCCACCCAGAGAGTGACTTGTACAGCACAGACCCATGAATCCAGGGCAGCCACAATCCCGCTCATTACAATGTGGGTGTACACTGCAAAATGAGAAAAGCATTTGCAATGCAACTGTTCTCATGTTTGTTCAAGTTAAAGCTTTTAGCATTGTAAACTCCTAAATGGACTTTTCTTGCCACATACATAGAAATTGAAAAGTAAAACAGTTTCACATAACTAACCAGACTTTACTTGCACATAAACTGAAAAGTAAAAGTTTCACATAAGTATAAGTTTGCAGTGAAACGCACACAGTGAAACATATGGGCAAAAGTGCAATCATCCATGTTACCAGCAAAAGTTCAATTAACCGTGTAAATGGCTAAAGTGCAAATATCCATGTAACAGGGACGATGTCATGCAAAGGACTCGACTACTGCCCGGCTAGATCGCGCTGCCTGCCCAGCAAGATCACACTGTGAAATAAAGAGAAAAAGTATTCCAGAAACCATAAGGAAAACATCGAGCCACATATGTTTTCAGTAGTTTTAGGTGTGCTCGTGGAGGGATAAACACCGGAAAAGGCATGACATATGCATGCCTTTCACTAATGAAATCAAGCGAATGTTAAAAGGCAAGCCCAAGAACCAACCAAACTGATGGGAATGACATGGCATGGTTACAAGCCCATAGAGAGGTACACCAGGGACAGAACGCTTTGCGCTCAACCCTAAAAAACTGAGGGAATATGAAATGCTGGTCATTCTTTGTTGCGCCTTAGTCTTCGGGCAAACAAAATGTAACAGTGAATTAAAAGGGTCTTTTTTTAAAGTCATAATTCTAATGTACGATTTGTCAATTTTGAGTTAAGGAAGACTTTTCTGCACAGTCATATTTTAAAACATGAATCTACTCGGATATCACTGCTATTGTTTCTTTCCTTTCCCATGTGATAAATGGGATGCTTTAGGATCAGATGTATTCAATCTGTTGCTTTTTTTTGGTTAGAACTATAAAAGCATACAAAAGTCTTAACAAATTAAGTTAAAAAATACATATTAACTCATAACAACGCATGTGTTGATCAATATAAAGCCAATAAAATGAGTGCAGTTATGAAAGGTTTAGATTCTAGGATTTGTAAAAGAGGGAAAGTCTCCTGCAAGCGTCTTAAGTGGCTGAATTTTCGGCACAGGGAGATTTAGGGGTAGATTTAGGAAAAGTGATGCTGCATTTAATGCAGCACAACTTTTTTGCGAACATTAGCGCCCTGCTATCGCCACCCTGTGCGTGCCATCTTTAAAAAGTGGCGCACCATGGTGGAAGTCGGGGTACTAGCATTTAATTTTTTAAGCTAGTCCAGCACTTTGCAGGATAGCGTCAAAAATGTTGATGATAATCCTGCAAAGTATCCAGAGGCCCATTGACAACAATGGGAGCCTCCCTTTAATGCCTGCTTTTAGCAGGCACTGAAAATGCAGATAAAGATGATGCGAAGCTGGAACGTCACCCTTGCATACACTATACCTGGCGCAGGCATAATGCAGTTGAAGGAGTTACAAAGTGGCGCAATGCAAGCATTGTGCCACTTTCTAAATATGGCGCTGCATTTTTTGCCTTCCAACACCACATTAGCATAAAAAAAATGAGGAACCACTGTGGTTCATTGTACTATTGAGAGAAAGCAGCTCAGAATTGTATTTACTAAATATGGCTTGCTGCTGCACTCTTTCCTTGATCTGAGGATTAAACGGACTGCCTAGCATCATGCACATACAATTGCAGAGTAATTCAAAGATATATGCGATGTCTAGCACAGGCTCTGTACTGGAAGGACACCCTCGCATTCCAAAGTCCTCCGCCTAGAACACTTTAAAACATTTCACACATTCCATGTGTTCTGTGCAGCGCAGCAGCCATGCAATATGTGAAATGTTTGTTAGGAGAAATATGAGCCTCTATTTATTTGGGCAAAGCTCAGTCTAACAGCATTAGTAATTAGTACTTTTCATCGCAAACCTAGGCACATATTTATTCTTTTTTTTTAGCCGCATTTGCGTCATTTTATGATGCAAAAGCTGCGCAAACTTACAAAATACAGTTTTATTTTGTAAGTTTGCGCTGCTTTTTCCTCAAAAAATTATGCAAATGCAGCGCTAAAAAAGTATAAATATATGGTCCTATATTTTGTACGTTTGTGCTGCTTTTGTGTAAAAAAATGACACAAATGCGGCGCTAAAAAAGTATAAATATGGGCTCAAGTTTGGTTGCAGTGCAATGCCAAAATACCACTCATGAAATGCCTTCTTGTTGCAAAGTGCAACAAAGCAATGAAGCACACTACTTGTGCTATAAAAAGTGGGCATTTTTTAGGTGCAAAAACGCCTTGCTCTGGAAATGAAATGCTTTTTGAAAGCTTTGACCTCATTCGAATATTGTGTGTAACTTTGTGGTGGCACAAGTTATTGCTAAACCTGCCCTCAACATTTTACAGTCAGTAATTACAGATGATAAACGTAAGCCTGTGGCCTCAGCTCCATCTAAGCTAATGCTGGTGATGGAAATAAATAGATCAATTCAATTCAATATTGGTAACAACTCTAGTACCTTTCAATAGTCTCTTGATCGCTGATCATCAGTTGTTTAAAGGGTCCCACTTACCTTGAACAGAAGCACACTCCACGCTTCCTGCTGGAACAGCGTCTCCTTCAGAATGTGGGGTCTGGCACTTGAAGATTTCACTGGACAGCTGTGGTGACTTCAGAGAAGATGAAGCATGTGTGTCCAAAAGAGAGAAAGGAGGAGGTAAATGGAAGATGGTATCAGGAATGATGCAGCAGCCAGGTCAGGAGCAGCAATTCACCTTGGAGATGTCCTTTCTACGTCTATCCAGACCACTGACACAAAGGCACAAGTACACAGCTATATCAAGGCAGCTCCAAGACTTCTCCAGCCCCTGGGAGCTTTTCCCCGAAGTGGAGTGTGACAGCCTCATTTGAAGAAGTTACGTTCTAGAGAGTTTGTTGTTCATTAAAAGTTTTCATTTGAAGTTTTTCACATCTCTCCACCAGCAAACATACTGTAAGACAAGTTACTTGTAATGAATGCAAAGCTTTGGGCATTAGGACAGTATTAGTGTCAACTTGAACAGGGACCTTGTGGTCTGATGTGCTTTCTTTGCTGTCACATGTGTTTCCAGTTAGTTGCAGATCTCCAGTGAGCCCCTGAACTTTTGTTGTGTTCCTTCAAGTTCATTGCATACACTGTAGATCTAACTTGCTGTGGCATGCAGTGTGTGCACCTCTTCTCTAATGTAGGACTATTTCTTTACCCACAACAACATGTAGGAAATAAAAGAAAGTCACATAATGAAAACGTGGTCTGGAAGGGCTTTTTGATTTACAGATATCTAATATTTTTAGACTCAATTGCCCATTGTCAAATAGGGTCGGATGGGCCTTTGGGGAAATCAGGCACTACCTGAAAGGCTGGCCTGAAAAGTCAGTGGTGGGCCAAGGTACTGGCAAAGAGGATGCTGCGAGAATACCCAAAGCCAACATACATACTATTTCAAGTAAGAACCCACTGACCTGATAAACAGGATAACTCCTAGCCTAAAGTAATATGGACTCATTCTTTCAAGAATGTATGTACAAACTCACTGACTGGATGAGATCCACAATTCAAAAACTTGCACCTTAAAGGGAATTCCTCAATTACAAGTTTCCCAATCAGCATACTTCACAATGATACTTTGATTGTATGAGTAGAGAACATTTCTATTGACAAGGAGGAAACGTGCAAATCTGAAGAGATAGCATAACTTTGGAAAGGGCTAACTATGTTGCCACATGTAGTGGAAAGGCAGTTGAAACCTTTCTGGCATTTAAAAAAGTTGGATTTAAATGTGCAATGTGATAGGTAATGCACTTTGAGAAATAAAAAAGAACCAAGATGCCCATGTCATGGTTGGTTATAAACATAATTGTGAAAAGTCGGTGTTGGAAAATGGATTATTGGTAAGGGCAGGTAAGTACCTATACTTAGCAATAGGCCACTAACCTCCACTTAGGTCCAGATAGGTCTCAATAAATGAAGCCTAGCTCAACCCTTGGCAGCTTTGCAACGAGCGACAAGGCTAGTGTGCAAAGCATTTAAAAATCACAAAACAGTGAATAAGTAAAACACAAAACTCAACAAAAATCCAACACCAATTTATCAAAATAGATTATATTCTTATCTTTAAAAAGACACTAAAACAAATCAAATCCGATAAGGGGAACCGGATATATGAATTTTTAAATAATTCGTGTTTTTAACTGACTAGAAACAAAAAGCGCTAAACTGGTCATCTGGTCGCAACTCAACCAGGGCAAAGTCAAAATATGAGGGGGGCGGCTACAGCAAGCAGGAGGCCTTAGTCAAAAGTTTACCTTGGGACTTAGTTGTTTTCCTGAAGATTTTCTTAACCGGTATGAAGTCGCCAGACTAATCCGACCTCTTGGAGCCCTTCCTCGGATACACGTCACAGGAGCCCTCAGTGGAGATTTCTACTTTAGGGCTTAGTCACTTTTTCGAGATGAAAATCATTTGACTGGGGCCAACCCGAATTATGATCGGACGTCCCTGGAGCCCTCTTCGGGTAGCCTAGGCAGGAGGTCCTGGTCAACTTCCTAAGTTTGGACTTAGTCACTTTTTCGGAGATTTTCCTCACTGGGGCAAATCTGCAAGTCAGGCGGGGTCCCTTTATGGAGCTTTTTCCCAAAAGTTCTCCAAACTTCTGAATCTTCTTCCAAAAGTTATTTTAAGGTTCTTTTGAGGTCCACATCTCACCCCAAGACTCCAGAAGCTTTGAGTTGCTACTTGAGGGTGCGGACTACAATTCCCAGAATGCACCTTGCTCAAAACTGCCACTGGACAAGGGTCAGCTGGTCAGTTTCTTCAGGATCTGAGGCAGGGGATTCTGGTTAGCAATTTTTCACTTGTAGCAAACAGGGAGTCCCTCCTTGAACCAGTGGAAGCGTGCAAAGTCCTTCTTGTGGTGGAGCCTAAGTGTGCAGCTGGTGCAGTCCTTCTGAGTGCAGTGTCCAGCTGCAGGTCAGGGGTCCAGCAGTGCAGTCCTTCTTCTTTCGAGGTTCTTCCTTGTAGGATTCCGGTCAGGATCTGGTGGAGAACTGAGGTGTGGGTCCAGCTCTGCCATATTTATCCTTGCTCCTGGGTGAAAAACAGGGGGGTCCTGGTTCTCCAATCAGACGCAGAGTCCTTCCCCCTTGATGACCACTTCCTGGAAAGTGTGGAAAAAATCAATCCCAGGGAGCACCATTCTTCAAAAATTAATCTAGGCTGAAACTGATTTTTGGAGGTGAGGTGTGGCTAAAAATCCTACACATACCCCTCTCCTGCCCTCTCCTAACCTAATCAAGAGGGTGCCAAATTGTGGATGTGAGGGAGGTGTTGGGTTGCTCCAAATGTCCCTCCCTGCCTTTGAAGACCAGTTTGGCAGCCCTCCCCCCTTCCTACTTCCGGATCTGCTGAGGAGAGTGCTCCTCCCCCAGGCACATCTCTTTGTGTTCAGCCCAGGCCAGGCTGCCAGAATCTGGCCAATCAGAGAAGGGCACTACAGGGCTGAAATGGCAACTTTTCAGGTAGAGTTTAAAACTCTTTGTCTGAACTAGTTATATTAAATCCAACAATTGTAAGTTGTGGGATTTATTATAACAATTGGTTTGATACCAAACATGAGCACCTGACACTTAAGGGAACTTTATGAATTAAAATAAAGTCTCACCATGTTAGCCTAGCCTAAAGAGGCCATTCACAACAGTGAGGGAAAAAATAATTTGGATTTTTTACCTCACCAGGGCTTATAAAACTATTTTCTTAAGGTCCCTACTTATAGTTACATGGCACCCAATCCTAGGCGTACATAGGGTTCACCTTCGGGTGACTTCTATGTAAAAATTAGGTAGTTTAAGACTTTAGAACTACTTTAATTCCAAAGTCAAATTTGCATGTAACTTTAATTTAAAAGCAGCCAGAAAGGCAGACCTGCCTTTAAAATGACCCTGGGCACCTCAGCAATGCACATATGGGTGCTCCACCTATGCTGGGGTCCCTAAACCTACATGACCTACCATATACTAGGGACTTATAGGTAGGTTGACTTAGCCAATAGAAATTAGCCTAATTTGCATACTCCTTGTATACATAGCACAGGCCCTTGGTCTGGTTAGCACTACCAAGGGCACCATCAAAACACCAGCAAAAAGTGAAAAATGGGGGCAAAAAGTTAGGGGACCTCTGCAATCAGCCCTGTTTTCTCACAGTCGGTGTATTGATTTTGCCTGTGCAAGGTGTAATGATTTGCTGTATACCTTCAATGCAGCACCAATCATTGCTGTAATTCAAAAGTAAACAGGCATGTTAGATCTGTGTTGTGAAAGAGCTGTGCGTCTCATTTACCAGAAACTTAATCTTATGTGATAATATGGTTATTTCCTCTAAAATAAGACCCTACCAACTGTAATGCTGGGAGGATGTATGGTTGCTGGAAACGTAGATACTGTGTGTATGCAACTGTTCTCGTCATGGTGCTACCTCACGATTCACTGGAGCATGCAACATGGAACATATCCACCATAAAACACACACATTTGTAGAATGCTATGCATGCAACACATGCAGCTTGAAACATGGTTCATTGCACATGATTAGAAGGGGGGCACCTCCCCCCCTTTTCATAGCATCTACTATATTTTCTTCAGTAAACATATCCAAATAATGGGGTTTGAGATTTTAGTGCAATAGTACCTTATGATTGGTGTGAATATATGGGGACCACCAGCCATTAGAAAAAGCTTTTGGACAATTCTGCACTTTGGCTGAGCTGATGTGACCATTGAACGTGGGCCACTCATCATTAATTGATTATTCATTCACCTACTGAACACAGGGAGCTTGCAAAGCCCCCTGCCTCCAGGTTTCTCAATCAGAACAGGTCATCAATGGCCAAAAGCATATTTGTGTATTACTTTCACCCTTTCGGACTGGATGCTGAGTGACAAAAATACTGCATCTGGAATATCATCTACAAAATATCACCCTATTGAAATTAAAAAGGGAAAGCTTACACACAACAGGAAATTATTTTTGTAACAATATAAAACACACAATGTTTTGTCAGACTATATTTCACTCTCACATAAAACTGCCAATCAGTGTGATTTGGCATCCAATTCCTTGTCTGTTTTTTGGTGTGCATACACGTGCGCATACAGTTGTGTTCATGGGACAGACAAAGAAAGACAAATGCAGATTAAATATACGTTAGTAAAAGGCCAGTATGTGACTGGTTCCTTAGTGCTGTAAGAGTGAAAAATATGCATTTAATTCTGGTGAAGAAAAGTATCTAAAAAGTTTCATTTTAAGTCACATTGAATTGTGTAAAACTATAATTTTATCTTGCTTATCAGTTAGAGGGCCTTGTTACAATGCTACAGGATATTATGTTCCTGTAATAGGGTGGAAGAGATAACACAGTCTTCAATATATAGCACTAATTCACAATATCTCTTCTGAGAGATGTGGGACAACAATCAGAATGTCCTTGATCTCGTCCTATATCCCACAATGGAAAAGTGTGAATAGGTTCTTCTCCACCCAGGTCATTTCTGCAGCCAAAAGCTGAAAGAATGTCATGTGGGACAGTACATCTTGTGACCCCTGTTGGATCTTGAAAATTACTTCTTTTGCAGAACTTTCTGAATCAAATATTTGAAGAAAACCAATCAGGAGGGTGGAGTAATCATTCATTTTGGGGTCTATGGCAGTCGTCCAGGGAGTGGTCAAGGCCAGAGCTACTCTTTAAAAGCAACTTATGAGAAATTCCAACTCAATTTTATCTTGAGCAAATTGGCTGGCCGGACAGATTGTAAAGGAGTCCAAAAATTATTTAAATTTAGAATAATTTCCATCAAAGCACTCAACTCATGCAGGAGCCAAGGAGAATTCAGAGGTTACTTTGGCTGACAAACCTGCTGCAAGATCATATTTTCATTGGAATCAAACTTAGTGCACTGTTTTTGTGTAGTATTCCGTAGGGATTGAGGTGTATCCATTTGGGTAAGGTCAAATTTGTAATTTGGTCTTTTCAAAGGCTGGACGTTCGGAAAGTCATATTTAATTGAAGGTCCTTGAATTGAAGATCGGATGAGGTCCTTCTACTCAGCTTGCCAGCCAGTAAAGGAAACACAAAGCTGGAATGTGCCTTCTAAGAAAACCATGAAGGAGGGCAAAGGACCGTGGAAGGCAAGTATCCAGGGACATCTCTACAATGAGAGCACTAGCTTTCAAAACAGAGGTCCAGAGGAGTCTAGAATGGTTTGTCTTGCGTGGGTCCCATTAACATTTATAGCTGAGAATTCCTTTCGAATGTCTCAAGGGCAGTCACTAACTCAGTGGACTGAAGGGTAACTACCTGGCATGGAGGCAAATTCTGGACATGACTTTTAAAATTCAAGACAAAAATTCAGTACAAGGGTTCAGTTTTACAGAAACATTCATTATGCTCTGTATACGATCATCTAGGTATGTTACATTTAGGTGGCACATCATCTTCTTCTTCAATAATAAATTGATGCCCTGAGCGTGGTTGCAAGAGCATCACTCTTACCCATTTCTATTCAATCTTTCTTGGAGATATAGCAACATCAACATTTTGCTTATGTTTCTAAACATTATCAAACCCATGATAAACAGTTTTGGAACATTAAAGTAAGTGACATTTTCATCTTCTGTTAGTTTACACAAGTTGAGTAAAAATGTCTTTTTCACGTAATCCACCACTGGACATGTCAAGAAGTGAGGTGCCCACCCTCAGGAAGCTATCCATCAGAAGCTGCCATGAAACCAGAACAATACGTCTTCCCGCTGCTCATGCTCACCCAATGACATCGCAATCTGCGACAACGACAGCAACCGTAAGCACACATTTACCTATTACTGTTGTATATTGTCAATGTTTGTACACTCGCACAACATACATTTGGGAAGGAGGTGCAAGCCTGACACTCATAATTAACAGCACACTAACACGCACATTCACACACAGTTACACACACACTCACATATACACAACAAACACGCTACAGCCACCACACACAAACATACACAGGTCACAAACACACAAAGGTATGCATGGAAACACTGCACTGACCCACACTCATATAATACCACACAACACCACAACACGTCACAGCAACAACACAACCAATCTTTTGGCATGGACCCACAGAGATCACTACCCATGTAAACATCATACATACATCACAACTGTTAGAACTGGCATCCTTGGCATGGTCTCCCCTGTCTTTTTTCCCTCTGCTTCCTATGTTTTGGCTGTGTGCTTGTTTTTGTTTTTTGCTGGTTTTGATACTCTTGCCACTTTACCACTGATGACCAGTGCTAAAGTGAAAGTGTTCTCTGTGCAAATTGTATGTGAAATTGGCTTCTCCATGACTGGCCCATTTGATTTACTACTAAGTCCGTAGTAAAGTGCACTAGAGGTGCCCAGGTCATGTTAATCAAATGCTACTAGTGGGCCTGCAGCACTGATTGTGCCACCCTCATGAGTAGCACTGTAAACATGTCTCAGACCTGCCACTGCAGTGTATGTGTGTGCAGTTTTAAAATGCCAAGTCGACCTTCCCTTTTTATAAATGTAAGTCACTCCTAAGGTAGGCTCTAGATAGCTCCATGGGCAGGCTGAGGGTATTTTAAAGGTAGGCCATGTACTGGTGTGTTCTTACATGTTCTAACACAGGAATTCTGCCAAATTTGTTTTTCACTGTTTTTAGACCTCTCCCTCACATAGGTTAACATGGGGGCTGCCTTTAAATACATGTTAAGTGCAGTTTCCCTTTGGGAGCAGATACAGAAATGTAGTTTGGGGTCTCCAAACTCACAACTTAAAAATACATCTTCTGTAAAGTTGTTTTTTAAATTGTCAGTTTGAAAATGCCACTTTAAGAAAGTGGGCATTTTCTTGCTTAAACCACTCTGTGACTCTGCCTGCTTGTGTATTCCCTGTCTGGGTCAGACTGACAGTTGGGCTGTCTTTGAAAGTGAGCTGGGGTGTAGCCTGCATATGTTAGTGGGCCATCTGGGCGAGAGTGGAGGGAGGAGCTGACACTTACACCTGAAAGGGCTGGGCACACCCTCATACAATGCAGTATTCAACCCTGTGTTGTGTGTCTGGACCCAGGCCGGGGCAAGGCAGGATATTGTCAACAACAGAGGCTTTCCTTTGAAGTGTGCCAACTTCAAAGGAAGAAAGGGAATATAAGTAGTGGATCCAAAACCCCAGATTTTTAGATTCCAAATGGATTCAAGGGGAAGCTTTTCCAAGGAGAAGAGCTGGTGGAGGAGTACTGCCCCTTTTCCTGTGACTGTGCTTTACTGGCTTGGCCTACAGTTGCTGCTTCTGCCTAAAAGAGGACAAAGACTGGACATTGTGGGATATTCCTGCTTGTAACATGTCTACAAGGCCTTGGACTGAGCTTGCCTCCTGTTTTGAAGTCTCAGGGCCATCAAAGGCTTCCTCTAGCATCACTTGGACTCTCTTGATGAGACTCCTAACCTGCCAAGTGGTGCCCTATCCAGTCCTTGGGTCCTTGAAAGGTGAAGCTGGGGAACCCCAGGTAGAAATCCATGCATAGGAACTGAGGGGGAAAAATTTTGATGAACCTCCCGCAATGCAGCTGTAAAAATGACGCACCATCTGCATCGCGGCTGAAAAATCAATGCACCACCTGCATCGCGGCTGGGAAATCGACACATCAGCTGCATTGCGTCTGGAAAAACGATGCAACACCCGCTTGATGCTGCTGAAAACGATGGAAATCCCACCCAGCATGGTTCCTCGTCATTGTGCAATCATATTTCACACGCATCATCGATAGGCAACAGAACTGATGTGAACCTGCCCGGATCCAAGGAGCCCATCTGGAAACTGATGCATCTGTCTATTGTGGAGAGAAAAACAACTCATTGCCTACCCGACCGGAGAAGAAATTAAGCACCGCCTCACTTATGAGTAAGGAATCAAAGTAAGAAATCTCTAACTTTTCCGACACACACTCGCCCGTGCCGCTTTATTTTTATTATGACCGCAAACCAGGCACTTTGTGTAACAACAATGCATCAACTGTTTTCTATGGAGTAAGACTCTTTTCAATTTAAAAATTCATAACTTTATGTTTGTATGTTGGATTTTTGTCATTTTGGTCTTGTTTGATTTAGATAAATATTGCCTATTTTCTAAACTCGGGTGGTGTCCATTTTGTAGTGTTTTCACTGTATGCTGTGTGTGTTTGTACAAATACTTTACACATTGCCTTTGAGATATGCTTGACTGCCTGTACCATGCTACCAAAGGGGTGAGCTGGAGTTATCTTAAGTCTGTATCTCCATTGCCCTGACTAGAGTGAGGGTCCCTGCTTGGACACAGTGCAAACTGACAGCCAAACAGAGACCCCATGTCTAACAACAAAGTAATACCAACAGGCAAAAATACATACAAACACAATATCATACTACTTAGTAATCAATTTATACAGAACATCGTATCTAACATTTCATGCACATAACATGCACACAGTCACACCACACAAAGCCACACAACACACCAACAAACACATCTTAACACAAATAATACAAAATACAAACACAACAATAACTCTTGAACATACAAATGTCCATCACACAACACACACTCTACCATTTTCCGACAAAAGTACTGCACAAAACCTCACATGCTACCTAAACAACACATGTATCCCAAGCAGAACACACACACACACACCCACAGACACACAGCTAATGTCAGCCAGGAACAACTCCATACTAGGGAAAGAAATGCATGACAAAGATGTAACTAGCCATTATTCTTAGCAAAATTATTATATAAAACAAAGGCCATAGGTCAGTCCTGAATGGAAATAGCCTGTATGCACACAGTGCAGAGATGTGTGCCCCGAACTTGGACTCCTGAATGCCATGTCACCTCCGCAGGTAGGGGCATCTTTGAGGCAGACAGGCACCTCAGGTTATCCTGGGGGGTGCGGAGGTAAGGTTTGGGGTTGACATTTTGGAGGGGGACCTTTGGGATCTGGCTTGGGAGGGAAGATTTGGGCTTGGTTTTAGGTTTAGGGGAGGGTTGACTTTTTTATGGAGGGGTAGATGTCTTGACAGGAGGAGGGGCATGGATAATTGCAGAGGGATAAGGGCAGGGTCTTGGAGGTGGAAGGGCCAGATTTGGGGGGGACACAGACCATTTAAGGGTGTCATAGGGTGGAGAGGAGTAAGGAAAGGGACAATCTCAGAAAGGAAATACATTTTACACACACAAGGATGGCCATAGCAAAAGGGTTTGAATGTAGAGGGAGAGGGAGTGGTTGTCTGAGATGTTGGTGTGTATGTCTTGAGAGCATGTTTGTGTGAGGTATATTTGTGGGTGGTGGGTGTCTGTTGGGTGGGTAAGTGATGGCATTTATGTGTCTTGGGTAGAGTGGGTGGAGGTGCTGGGGGATGCCGTATGGTGGATGTCCTGCATGTAGACATGTCTGGTTGTGGTGTCTGCAGGTGTGGTGACTGAGGTGGATATCTGAGGGTCTGCTGTGGTGCATCTGTGGGTAGGATGCGTGACTCTCATGGGTGAGTAGTGTGCTTTACAAATTCCTGATTGATTGATTGATTAGTAGCTGGATCTGTGAATGCTGGTGTGGTGTCTGCAGGTGTGTCATGTGTGCTGTCAGTGATGCTTGGGGTGGTTGGGGGTGTCAGGGCAGGTTGTGACTGTTGCTGTGTGTGCAGGTGTATGTTTCTTGTGTGCATGCCAGTGGTGTGTCTCGTTCTGCTTATGTTTGTCTGAGATACCCTTCGATTTTGAGGTGGATGCATGCTTGTCTGTCTGTGTGCTTTGATTGGGCCGAGGAAGAGGGGTTTGGGATTGGGAAGAGGAAGGTGGAGGGGAGACAGGAGACAAAGGACGACTGGCTGCCATAAGTGGGGAGGCCAGAGTCTGAAAGGATCTCTGTAGGCCAGCCAGTGCACTGTTAATGCCCTGCAGGAACACATTCCTCTGTTGGATGTGAGTTGCAAGTCCCTGAATGGCATTCAAGATGGTTGACTGACCCACAGAAATGGATCTCAGTAGGTCAATAGCCTCCTCTCTGAGGCAGCAGGGCTGACAGGGGCAGGGACAGAGGTGCTAGCGGCAAAGAAGACTCCCATCCTCTTGGGTTATCGGGTACAGTCAACTGTGGGGAACTACAGTGTGGGTAGTGGTAGTAAGTGGGGTGGCAGACTTAGATGGTGATGGGGTGGTACCAGATGGGTCTGCCACTCCCAGAGAGTGTCCACTGGAAGAGGTTTCCAAAGACGATGAAATGGATCCTGTCTCCCTGGTGGCATTCCCCTCACCCTCCAAGCCACTGGGTCCCTTGGTGTCTGTGATATCATGACTGGAGTTCCAATGGCCAACAGCTTCTCAGCAGTGAATGGAATATGTATGGCAGTGTAGAGATACACATATGACACAGTCACATGTGCATCACCACATGCTGTTATATAATTTGGTTAACATATGTAAGTAAAATGTCCCTATACACAATACAATGTCCTCATCTGTGTATCAATAGTGGCAACTGTAGTACTATGTCATCCTAGGAGACCCTTTACCTGTAGCACTTACCACAGTGTCATAGCTGAGATACTTAGATATCAAACATTTAACTGGCAGAGGCAAGTACATGTGTGTAGTCTGTACTTACCCCCTTGTGGCTGCTGTGCTGCCTTCAAACTCCCATCCAACTCAGGGTAGGCCACTGCCAAAATCCGGGCCATTAGGGGGGTCAAGGTCCGACGGGTACCCCCCTCCTTGGGAGGACATCCCCAGCTGGGTCTCTGCAGTTTTCGGGCCCAGCTTCTCAGGTCCTCCTACCGCTTCCTACAATGGGTGCTCCACCAGCTGTGGACCCAAAAGGGTCACCACTTGCTTGGTGATGGTATGCCAGATCCCCTTTTTTGGAATGGGGTTGACCTGCATGATTGACACAGACCAAAGGAGAAAGTTATGTCCGCATGCACCATACCACCACAAGTGGAAAGAACACATCAATGACATCAAATAGGCAAACATACCCATCCTCTCAGTTCACAATCATGCACAATTTAGCATCTACAGGCAGCCCATTTGTGAAGTGGAGTGTCCCATACAACATGCTGGATCAGTATCTGGTATTGGCAACACACATATGATCAGGTCACATGATTATCCACAACATGGATTGTCAATAAAAAAACATTTCTCACACCATCATTGTTAGCCAAACTGCAATGTATGCTGTGGATGAAGGAAGTTATATAACACACTATCTACCATGTGACACTACTGTATGTCTGCCTATGCACATGTACACATTTCCATACAACCAGACATGAGTGGCTAAACCTCCACTACTTTACATTTCAGGTACAACATCATACATCCTACCTTTCACACATTGGTAC
The DNA here is from genome assembly GCF_031143425.1 of Pleurodeles waltl. Lineage (NCBI taxonomy): Eukaryota > Metazoa > Chordata > Amphibia > Caudata > Salamandridae > Pleurodeles > Pleurodeles waltl. The sequence continues at coordinate 38,683,520 of NC_090446.1, forward strand.
TACATTGTACTCACCTGCTCTTCTGGTGCACCAGGGGTAGGACCTCCTCCACAAGCTTGTCCAGCTCTTCTGGGATGAAAGCTGGGGCCCTATCACCTGAAGGAAGTGACGTGATAGCTCCCAGAGGCAGTACACAGCTGTTCAGGTAGTGGAGGGGTTGCTGGCAGCAGAGACAGGAGTCAAGTGAGCAATGCTGAAGAATATGGTGGTCACATACGCCATGTACAGGACCGTTACCACCAGCGGACAGAACCAATGGCCCAAAACCGCCAAAGGCAGCAATGTGTTCCAATGGCAATTTCCACTGCAGTTTTAACTGCCTACCACCATGATGACATCCGCCAGCGGACTTAGGTCACTTCCACATGTCCAGTACAGTAGGTCAGGTGGCTGCCATTTTGAGCCATTCTCATATATTGGAAAGCTTTGGAATCTGCACCATCAACAATTCCCTATATTGTGCTAAATATCAGTAAGTTCTGCCTTCATGTTTAGTAGTCTATTTGTGCATGTGAGTAGTTAAAGCTGTGTTGCAGAGGGATTTATGGTGATAGAAATGTACACCTATTCTCTCAACATCTTATGTGCATCGGTGACGTATAATACTTGCAACAAATATGTTTCACATATAAACTAGGTTGGACTATCAAGCACTGATATTCACAGATAAATATGCATGTATAGTACATTAGAGGATTCAGAGAATGTGCACCAAGGGGAGTGTCATAGGATGCACAGCAATGTGCTGTACTGCAGATATGTGTGACTTGTATACGGACATATCCATAATGTGTGTATTGTTCATGTCACATACAATATCTTTATGGTTTTACATAATTAACCTGTCATGAGGAGAGGAAGACAACCCCCAGTTGACCGCCCACTAGTAGACCTGTACACCATGAAGGAGAGACATTCTATACAGACATATTGCCTAAATAGACATACAATCATGGCTCTTTGTGATCAGCTGGAGCCAGATCTGATGCCTGCCAGTCGCAATCCCAATAGCATACCTCCCATTCTTCAAGTCATGTCAGTGCTACACTTCCTGGATAACTGGTCTTTTCAGAATAAAGTGGCCCTAACTGCAGGGATGTCCCAGCCCATGTGCAGTCTGGTTTCGAAGGATGTACGTATCAGGAGGAACCCTCCTCTACTCACCCAACAAGGTATATCAAATAATTGTTGCGTGCTGCATGCTCCACAACCATGTCCTGAGATGTCAGATACCATTATTATCAGATGAGGGGGAGGCATCAGAACCTATGGGTGGAAATGCTGATTTGCCAATTGATGATGAGCCAAATGAAGATGAAGCTTGAGACTTCAGGGCAGATCTCATCAATCAGTACTTCAACTGACTCAAGGCATGTGATGTCTTAATGGTGAGATTTCATTTTGTAACCTAGATTTGATGGGTAGCATGTCACCTCCTTTTTACCATCATCTATGAGGTCTTAGGTAGCTCTAATGCTCGTGAGTGAGTTGTGCATGCATATTGTAATTTGGTATTGTGTACATAACAGAGTGGTCTACAGTGTCATGATTAGTTAATGCATATGCAAAGTCACACTTGTGAACATGACTTGTCAGAAGGGATGAATGTGTTATGCTCTGTCCTATCCTTTATCTCTGTCAATCACTGATTTGGAGAGTTCCTGTTTGGCTCTTCATGCTTGGCAAGTAAAAGATGTTGAAGGGCCTGATGACTCATTACTAGTGGAAGAGGACTGATGTTGTGTGGCAGACCTACCCAGGGTAGTGTTGATGTCCCTCAGCACCCCAGCAATTGAAGCCAGGATAGCATTTTGTTCATGCCACTGCTGCATTACTTCCTGGTGGTTATCCCTCTACAGCTTGTGGACTTCTCACATCATGGTGATTACCTGGCCTGTCAAGGCTCCCAAGACTTGGGAGATGGTTTCCTTGTCAGTATTGTCCCTTTGAACCCTCATCCCATCCACACACCCTGGGCCATGTGCATGTGCCCCTAGCACAGTGTGCCCAGTCCCAGTGGTGGCAGGACCATCAGGGATGATATTACAAGTGATGTTACATTTAGGGTAATAATGATGTTGTGTGAGATGCAGACAGTGCCTTTACATGATTCCCAGAAATGGCAATGACAGCTGCTGCACAATCTTACTTAGTACGACATGAAACTCTGTAATTTCAATACCATATACCATGCTTAAAGCTGTTAAACTATGTTGGTAGTGGTAGTGTAAGCTTTCATTGCTAGTATACACCCTGATAATATTACTCAAAGAGAAAATATCCATCCAGAATTTTCAAGTCACACTGTCAACTAACCCCCATAGTGGCATCCAAGAAGCCTTTACATTTGCAGAATAAATATTTGCACCTATTTGCATTTCTTTAAGGCAGTGGGCCCCCTGGAAAATGGCTGTTTCTAGTTTAGCTCTGTGCCCTTCCTTGGAATTACAGGATGGAAGGTTGTCTCCCATCCACTTCAGTGAAGCAATCTCAGAATTAACCATTGTATTTTAGGTGAAAGGCTAAAATTATGGACAAATGCCCTCCCCTAAAATATCAGTCACAAACAATGGACAGTTGGGATAATTTAGGAACAGTCTGTTTAAATTATGGATGAATGGTCACTCTAGTGGACTGTTGCTTGCTAGTAAAAGATGGCATGGATACAGAGCATCCCTGTTTTCATCCCAATGTTGAAAGGCACATGCCCAATCCATTTATCCCACACCAGAAATTTAAAGGCAAAATACCACTCCGGCTTTGTGACTATAAGAGGAAGTGCTCAGAGTCAGTCACAAGTTAGATTCACTTAAAAGGAATCACCCACCTTAAAGCAAAGTGAAAAAAACAAGGTATTCAGCTGTGTAAATCGCAGTTTAGAACTCAGTGGGCTTACGTATGCCATTGAAAGATTGTGTTGACATGCATAAAATGTTAAAATTTTCATTTGGGGGTAAGACAACTATTACAGTTGTTTATGCATGCCATTCTCTGTGGGCTCTTGTTCCTGATAATTATTGGTAAGCAAATTTTGTGCTAGCAAATTCAGAATGTCAAGCTCTGTTTTGTGATGCATCACAAATAAAGAAGCATTTGCAATGCATTAGGTCTCCCATTTGCGAGACTAAGAGCTATTGGTCTTGTGAATGCCTAATTGGACTTTCCTTGCCACATAAATTGGTCAACCTGCCTTTCCTGACACATAAGTCCAGTGGCTCTGCATATAACTAACACACTTCCATTTACTTTCTTCCTCTATCTGCAGTAAAAAATAAAATGTTGCCATTTAGCATCCTAATTTAAATCTCCCACACTTACAATTAAATGATCAATTCATTCATTTTGAAATTATTGTTTATGTGCAGGAAGGGACAGCTTCCCACACATAAACATTTCTGGCATTTTGCTCTTTCCATGCATGCTGCAGAATGCAGCATACATAGAAAATGCAAAAAATGAGGAGGATTAAAAGTATTCCTCCTCGCGGTGCCTTGCTAACACCACCGGTGGGGTGGCGTTAGATTTTGGCGCTGCCTCAGGTTTGTGAAATCTTGTAAATCTGAGGCAGCGTCAACATGCAATCGGTGTTGCTGTGGCATGCCCACAGCAACACCCACTGCATGCCACTTACACTCAAAGTGCAGGTCTGAAGTGGCCGTATTTACCAGGTGGCTCTTTAGCCATGCCTTTAGATCCTGCCTCTACACTCAGTCATCCTTCCCTCTTTGCATACATGCCAGGAGACCCAATTCAGATGGGAGACTCCCAATATATTGGCTGTCTACCACCTAAAATTGCGTCTGCTCCAATAGAAGTTAAATGAAGAAATACATTTTCCCGATTAACATCTCCTACTTACTCCCTCTAAAATGTTGGTATTTATGCCTTTGGAGACTACTTCACAGTTCCCATACATTTTTGCATTTACTTCGACCACCTATTAGATAATAATGTAAGGCAGGATAGCTATAATGAAATTCTACAGGTGATTGCGTTTCATTAAATTGTCTTCCCTTTTTATATATGCAAAAATAACACTTAACCATATAAATACTTGAAAAAATCTGTAAGCAACAGAGTTGCTAACTTGTAAGTCTTTTTTTCTATGTTTGTGGTTTGTTTTTCCTAGAAATGTGATGGGATTAGTTACGAACTGCAACTTTGATTCACATTTAAACTTGTTCTGAACATAAAAACTATGTTTTTTTTTTCAGACATTCATAGTTAATAGTTCACAGCTTTCTCGGCTGTTATGGAGGCTGTACAATGCAAACTGAATTGTGCTTTTGTGCTCCTTTGGGTGTGAATAGTCATTGTTTTCTAGTCTATCGACGGTGCTCTGAAATAATTACACAGCATGAACAGCTGATTTCTGTAAAAGTTTAAACGTCGTGAGATTTTGGGGCATATCTATAATTTCTTTGCATTTCATTTTTATTGACGCTAATTCAGCTCAAACTTAAATCCATATTTATATTTTGAGTCATTTTTTTGGATGTGTGAAACCACCTTACGTCAATGAGATGCAAGGTATGCGTTCCCATCCAAAAAATGATTCAAAGCCCCTAGCGCCTTATTTATCCTCCCATGCAAAAAAGGTGTACGGGGAGGCAGGCCTAAATAATGGCGCTAAGCCTGCTTAACACCATTATTTAACGTCTGAGTCAGGGCAGGCGTTAGGGGACCTGTGGACCCATTTCCATGGTCAAACACCATGGAAAGAGCCCACAGGTACCCACCTCAAGCACCAGGAACATCCCACCCACACCACACCAGAGTGACACCAGAGGATGGGGAGACCCCATCCCAGATAAGTAGGGTACATAGAGGTAAGTATTCTAAAACCTTTTTAAAGTGCCAATGTGGGCCCTGAAATGGCCCCCCTACATGGCACTGGGTGCAATGGCCATGCCCGTCCCCTGTGCTGGCCACTGGGGTGGTGGTCATAACTCCTTTCTTTTTAATGAGACAGGAGTCATGTGGTATGAATAGTTTTGTGTCAGGAAATGATGCTAGGCAGGTTAAAAGCATCTTTTTGCCTCTACCCAGCCTTGTGTAATTTTTTGGTGCAAAACCCCCTTCCCCCATACCGCCACCCCACCCCCACCTGGGTAAAGTCATTTTCCAAGACGTTAGCCCACCCTTTGCGCCGACTTGTGCGATTCCATAAATTTGGCTCCCGGCTGCCGCTGGCTGGTGCTCTGGAATGACGGAAGCCGGCACTATACTATATGACACAAAACTACATTTGCACAGTTTTGCGTCAAAAAGTATAAATATGGGCCTTTGTTTCCAAAGCTAGTTGTACAGCCTGTGTCACGGTGCTGTGAAATAATTCTGGATCATGAAATTATGTTTTCTCTTATAGTTTAGAAGTCGTGAGTCTCTGTTGCCAAGTACAGCCTGTACAAACACAAAAGAGGATGTGTTCGCTTCCTGGCACAAACCAAGATTTGCTTCATACACAGACATGCTCGCCCCATCTCTCTGCGTCAATCAACAAGAAGTGGGCGGGTGGCCAGGGACTGACAAAAAATATAGGTGAAAGTACATGTGAGAAAAGGAATTAAAGCATGATCTGGCTCGACGCCTAACAGGAACAGTTGCAGAGGAAACAAGTCTGTTGCTTGGGAAGTGGTTTTAATTATAAAACAAGCAGTGGCGCAGAAGGAGGGCCGCAATGATGGGAGGGAGAGGGTGCCAGCAAAACTGGATAAAAATGTAGTCATCCCAGTCACATAATTAGGCCTGTTGCTTGACATGAGCCAAGTGGATTTCCATGTCCCTTCTGTTTGGTTTCTACCCCTGTACAAGAGAAGAAGAAGCAATTCTCTGAAAGTGAAGAATTATACCACGAATCAGGGCTGTCACTTTTATGCATCACTCCTGTAACAGCTCTAATTACAGTGATTGGATGTGGCGTTCCTGGGCCTCTCCTGGCATGGACAGCAGCCCACCTGTGTTATTTGCGGCAATGATGAAGGGCTCTCTGAAAGATAAGAGGAGGAAGTAACAAGAAGGAAAGCAGCAATTATTGGAGGGAGGTGGCTGGGATTGAGGAGGCAACAGATGGCTCGAGATGTCCAACAAAAAGGATCATAAGTTTTGCCAAACCAGAATATGAAATGAACAAAAAAGTCCCTCAAAGATCAAAGAAACATGAAGAAGCGTACTTATACAATAGTTGTACCTGCTCCAAAAGAGAAAAAGGAGGGACAAAAATGCATGACTGACCACTAGCAAGCAAGGATTTTCAAATGACACTGAAGCGAAGCCCAAAGAAGAAGTATACTTTAAAGTATACAAGAGGTCCTATGCTTACACTTGACCTAAAAATGGAGCGTATACTTGCAATTTGAGTGTTGTAAGAATTAGTGAGTCACATTTCTATTTGTCTATGTTTCTGTGTTTCAACATTGTGAATGTTGTTTTACTGTTGCTAAGATTCTAAGCTGTTTAAAATTGAGTTTGTGCTAACGTAACTAAAAATCGGCTGTCTTGTACCTTGAGCTGACATTGTCATGTACCATGTCATGTACAATGTGATTGGTGTTGTTTCTCTGCTTAAATAAAGAATCATGAGATTTGCTCTAAAGGACCAGAAATGTTCCAAAAGCCTTCTTACCATGAGGTACAGAAAAACCTTGTTATCCCAGACTGCACTGTATGCAATTTTGTCATTCTTGTCACATGAATATAATCTGGGAACCATTGAATTCAATTCAACATGAATACAAGAGAATGTATTCTGCAATAAAGTGTTTCCTATTCCTCTTTCCTCATTAGTGCATATCCTAAGTACCATGTACTTGTGTGGAAATGTATGAAATCCTTCACTGAAAGTCCTATGAAAGAATTCACCTTTTCCGTTCACAGCCACCATCTTTTCCTCATTCTCAGAAGGCCAGTCTATGCCAGATTTACTAAAAAAACTTTACTGAGTTCTCTGTACTTATGATCCCTGTGCTTTGCTGTTAACTTGATTGATCGTATACATTTAATTTACCTTATATTGAATATTTTCTGTATAAACCTTTCAAATTTGACTTGTGACTATCTTTCTTATCAAGAATGTTACAGTACTGATTAAATTCTGAAGCTTAACTGATTTAGAGATGAATCCAATATGGGAGCACCAAATACTGTGCAGAAATACACTGCTCCCATTCCGATGTCTTTGGCACACCATGGGTAAGGTAATAAGAGACAAGTTTTCATGTCAACCACATTTAAGTGTTTGCATTGTAATGTTTCAAATGTTAGCTGATCCACAACCAGTGGTCTTGTTCTCCTGCATGAGTGTAATGTCAGTGTTTGCATAGCAACTTAAAAAACACATTGTTGCCATATTGGTGCTAAAACATTGACATGAAAATTTTTGAACAAACAAGTAGGATCAGAGAAATCCCCTTTGATCACTGGCATAACAGTGCATGTGCAGGTGTGAACCTCAGCATGTGTGTCATCACAATGTTCCTCTCTTTTCTAGAAATGAAAACATGCGCACTTCAATGGCTATTGAGTGCTGTGAGTATTTTCCTTGCTGCAGCAAAAATATCAACACAGGTCACAAAATGGCAACCCATGCATGATATACGTAGTGTTACCAAATAGAGAAAAGAAAAGATGGACTCATATTGTAACAATAAATAAACAAAGAAAACATAATCATCTATTTTTAATATTGCATCTAAATAGATATACAGTTGAGGCACAATGGTTTCATTTGCCTGGTTGACAATATGAACATTGAGACATTCTTATTCATGAAGGCATTGTGTTAGTATAATCGTCTTTATCAACTAGGTGTCTATGCAAGTCGCTGAAAGACCTCCAGAGCATTGTAAAGTCCAGAGGTGCCAGTTTGGAACTGATACATAAAAAAAGTAAAACATAACCGTTCATTCTCGATATTACATATAAACAGTTATAAGATTGAATGACAATTATAACACATACCCATTGTCTCATCGTAAACATCGATATTGACTGTTTATATATGGAAGATCATAATACCCTTTTCCTTTTAGGGCATTGTAAAGTCCGCGTGAACAGTCTCCAACATAAAGCCAGATAATTACTCTTCTGATGTTACCTAACCCATTTGCTGCCAGAACCTTCCCCCCCCCCCCCACAGGTGTCAAGCCTTTTTTTAGTGGTTTGGGGCAGTTCGGGCTTAGGCCCCAATAACTTTATGTCCACAAAAGCTACTGCCGACAAATTTGCGTCCTTTTTTCCAATGTCCTAGGGATTCTAGAGGTACCCTGACTTTGTGGGTTCCCCTGAAGGAGACCAAGAAATTAGCCAAAATACAACGAAAATGTTGTTTTTTAAAAAAAATAATGGGAAGAAAGGGCTGCAGAACAACACATGTGGTTGTTTCCCTGAAAATGGCATCAACAAAGGGTTTGTGGTGCTAAAATCACCATCTTCCCAGCTTTCAGGAACAGGCAGACTTCAATCAGGAAACCCCATTTTTCAAGAAACATTTGGCATTTTACTGGGACACACCCCATTCTTACTATTTTTTGTACTTTCAGCCTCCTTCCAGTTAGTGACAGAAATGGGTATGAAACCAATGCTGGATCTCAGACAGCTAAACATCTCTGAAAAGAAGACAAAATTCTGAATTCAGAAAGGGGTAATTTGTGTAGATACCACAAGAGTTTCCTACAGAAAATAACAGCTGAAAGAAAAAAATATTGAAATTGATGTGAAAAAAAACAGCCATTTTCTCCATGTTTTACTCTGTAACCTTTTTATGTGATGTCAGATTTGGAAAAGCAATATACTGTTACGCCTGCTGGACTCTTCTGGTTGCTGGGATATATAGGGCTTGTAGGTTCATCAAGAACTCTAGGCAGCCAGAGCCAATAAATGAGCTGCACCTTGTAATGGGTTTTCACTCTGTACTGGGTATATAGCAATTAATTTGCTGAAATATAAAGAGTGAAAAATAGGTATCAAGAAAACCTTTGTATTTCCAAAATGGGCACAAGATAAGGTGTTGCGAAGCAGTGGTTATTTGCACATTTCTGAATTCCAGGGTGCCCACACTAGCATGTGAGTTACAGGGCATTTCTCAAATAGATGTCTTTTTTACACACTGTCTTACATTTGGAAGGAAAACATTTAGAGAAAGACAAGGGGGCAATAACACTTGTTTTGCTACTCTGTGTTCCCCCAGGTCTGCCGATAAAAATGGTACCTCACTTGCATGTGTAGGCTTAATAGTCATGACAGGAAACGCAACATGGACACATCATATTTTTGCATTGAAATCTGATGTGTTTTTTGCAAAGTGCCTAGCTGTAGATTTTGGCCTGTAGCTCAGCCGGCACAGAGGGAAACCTACCAAACCTCCACATTGTTGAAAACTAGACACCTAGGGGAATCCAAAAAAGGATGACTTGTGGGGCTCTCACCAGGTTCTGTTACCCAGAATCTTTTGCAAACTTCAAAATTTGGCCAAAAAACACTTTTTCCTCTAATTTCGGTGACAGAAAGTTCTGGAATCTGAGAGGAACCACAAATTTACTTCCACCCAGCGTTTCCCCACATCTCCCAATAAAAGTGGTACCTCACTTGTGTGGGTAGGCCCAGCGCCCGTGGCAGGAAATGCCCCAAAACACAACGTGGACACATCACATTTTCCCAAAGAAAACAAAGCTGTTTTTTTTGCAAAGGGCCTAGCTGTGGAATATGGCCTCTAGCTCAGCCGGCACCTAGGGAAACCTACCAAACATGCAATTTTTTGAAAGCTAGACACCTAGGGGAATCCAAGATGGGGTGACTTGTGGGTCTCTCACCAGGTTCTGTTACCCAGAATCCTTTGCAAACCTCAACATTTGGCCCCAAAAAATGTTTTCCTCACATTTCGGTGACAGAAAGTTCTGGAATCTGAGAGCCTTGGCCTCAAGCAACTGGTCACCTCGCCCACCCATTCAGCCAGGCACACGCTCGAAGCCATCTTCTCCTCCAGCAGCCACATCACCTTCACTCACACTACCGAACTCCATTGGACCGACGACCACTGAGTACATTTTTCCTTCCTGAAGCCCACCACCCACCACCCATCACCAACAGCATCCGATCCCTCACCGCAAGTGGAACAAGATCTCCAAGGAACAGCTGATCTCCAACCTTGTCCAATCCCTACCACCCAAAACCAACAACACCGCCACCCTCAACCTCAAAGAATGGCTCGCGACTGCGCCAACACCCTCGCTCCACTCAAGAAAACCATCAACACCCTCATCAACAAGAAAGCTCCCTGGTTCACCACAGACCTTCAGGCCTCCAAACGAGAATGCCGGAAAGCTGAGAAAACTTGGTGCCAAGAACAATCAGAGAGTAACTTCATCGCCCTCAAATCAGCCATGCGCAAACACCACCAGCTCATCCGGACCACCAAAAGATCTTTCTACAAAGAGCGGATAGACAGCAATGCACACAACAGCAAGAAACTATTCAACATCCTCAAGGAACTCACCAACCCCAAGTCCTGCTCCATCAACCCTCCCCACTCACAAGATGTCTGAGACTCCTTCTCCATCTTCTTCCACCGCAAGATCACAGACATACATGGATTCTTCACAACGCTGTCCCCCACCACCACCACCACCACCACTGACATGGTGAACCCCATCGCACCCTGCAGCACCAACGTACTAAGCGCCTGGACTCCAACCAATGATAAGGAAACCACCAAAACCATGAGCACCATCTACTCCGGCTCTCCCACAGACCCCTGCCCTCACCATGTCTTCAATAAGTCCAACCAAATCATCGCTCCCCAGCTCCAGACCATCATCAACAGCTCCTTCGAGACTGCCATTTTACCAGAAAGCTGGAAACACGCCAAAGTCAACGCCTTGCTCAAAAAGCCCAAAGCTGAGCCCGAAGACCTCAAAAACTACCTACCTATCTCCCTACTCCTCTTCCCCGCTAAGGTCATAGAGAAGATAGTCAACAACCAACTTTCCCGCTTCCTGGAGGACACAGCCTACTTGACGTCTCCCAGTCTGGATTCCGCAAAAACCACAGCACCGAGACCACCCTCATCGCCTGCCCCCACAACATCAGGACCAGGCTCGACAAAAGTGAAACTGTTGCCCTCATCCTCCTCGACCTCTCCGCAGGCTTCAACACCGTATGTCACCAAACCCTTTGCACATGCCTCTTCGACGCCGGAATTCGCCACAGAGCCCTGGACTGGCTCACCTCTTTCCTCTCCGAAAGAAAACAAAGAGTTTGCTTACCCTCGTTCCGGTCAAAGGCCACCAAGACCATATGTGGAGTCCTCCAGGGATCCTCACTCAGCCCCACCCTCTTCAATATCTACATGGCTCCGCTCACCAACATCGTCTGACCCCAGCTCATCCTCTCCCTCACGAGGAACCCCGCAACCACCAAGAACATCCTCCACACCGGACTTCTTGCCATCACCAACTGGATGAGAGCAAGCCACCTCAAGCTGAGGTAGGAAAAAAACAAGATCATCATCTTTTGGCCCAACAAGTCAGCATGGGACGACTCCTGGTGGCCAGCCACCCTGGGTCCACACCCAACACCCACGCATGCAATCTCGGCTTCATACTAGACTCTTCACTCTCCATGGCCAAGCAAGTCAACGCCATCTCGTCCTCATGCTTCAACACCCTTCAAATGCTCCACAAGACCTTCAGGTGGATTCCCATGGAAACCAGAAGAACGGTCACCTATGCCCTTGTTAGCAGCAGACTGGACTACGGCAACGCCCTCTACGCAGGATCAACGGGCAAGCTCCAGAAAAAACTCCAGCGCATCCAGAATGCCTCAGCACATCTCATCCTCAACCTCCCTCGCCACAAACACATCTTCGCCCACCTCAGAGCCCTCCACTGGCTACCCGTCAACAAAAGGATTGTCTTCAAAATCCTAATCCACGTTCACAAAGCCATCCACAACACTGGACCGGCCTACCTCAATGATCGCCTTAACTTCCAGAACCTGACATGCCAGCCCTGCTCCGCCGACCTCGCCCTCGCAACAGTCCCTCGCGTTTACCGTACCACAACCGGTGGCAGATCCTTCTCCCACCTCGCCGCCAAAACCTGGAACTCCCTCCCCACCAACCAATGCAAGACCCAAGTTCTCCTGACCTTCCGGAAGCGCCTCAAGACCTAGCTCTTCAAGCAGTAGCACACCCCCAACCCAGCGCCTTGAGACCCTTCCGGGTGAGTAGCGCGCTCAACATATTCATTGATTGATTGATTGATATATTTTGACTCTAGACCTGTCTAGTGTCAACATTTTGGAGTTGTTGTCATTTTTTGCCTGCGGAAGACTACCTTGCTTCAATGAGATGCAAGGTAGGCTTTCCACGGCAAAAAATGACTCTAAGGTACTTGCGCCTTATGTATCCTCCCATGCAAAAATCAAGCATGGGAGGAGGAGCGCTTTAAATAATGGTGCTAAGCCTGCTTAGCGCCATTATTTAACACCTGGGTCAAGGCAGGCGTTAGGAGATCTGTGGGGCATTTTCCATGGTCAGAGACCACAGAACCAGCCCACAGATTCCCTTCCCTGCACCCAGGGACACCCCCACCTACCCCCACCCACACCTGGAGGACACCTAAGGATGAGGGGACCCATCCCAGGTAAGTCCAGGTAAGTTTTTTTGGCTTTTTTTTATAAGTGCCATGGGGGGCCTAACTTGGGGCCCTCTACATGGCACTGTGCCCAATGGTCATGTCCCCTGGGCAAGGCCTTTGGGCTGGGGGGCATGACTCCTGTCTTTACTAAGCCAGAAGTCATGTCCATGGGGGTTGTGCGTCAAAAAAATGACGCTACTCATGTTAGAGTCATTTTTTTTTACTCTAACCTGACTAGCTCCATTCTTTCACGCACAACCTCCAGTTATCCCTACACCTCCCCTACCAGGTTAGCATCATTTATTTTGATGCCAACCAGGCCTTAGCGCCGGCTTGCTCCATTCCTTAATTATGGTGCCCAGTGGGTGTCCGGAAATGGTGCTAGCCGTCGCTATACTTTTTGACGCAAACCTACGCTAGCGCAGGTTTGCATCAAAAAGTATAAATCTGGGCCTCTATCTCCAGTGGTTGTAATATCAGATCCATTAATGGGCCACAAGTAATAAGTGCCACATTGAGCCCTGGGAACAAGTAACAGACTGCTCAGATAAAATAACCTCATGATGAGATTTCTGGTAATGGACACTCTAGTTCCAGAATTAATGACAACATATTCAGCTTCAAAAGTATTTCCGGGGACCAGAAACAACTGCCATTCCACATTGGACTTTGAAGATATATGTAGACTTGAGGAATATCCTGAAGAATCTAAGTAAATGGATCCAACACCTGGCTAAAGATCTTTCTACATGGACTTCAACTGCTTGACTACTTAGAGAAAGCAAGAGAAAATTCATGACCCTGCAGTTTTCCTACTATTTGTTTTTGGTTTACTAAGTGCAAACTGTTACCCGTAGAGCATTATGATACCATGGCACTTAGCGAACTGAAAGAGTAGAAAAGTAAAGAAGATAATTACATTTATGTTGTTCCGTTTTTTTCCTAAAAGTGCAGTGTTCGGCTATCTCTCTAATAAATATAAGATCTGCCCACCTCTCTGGAAATCCTCATTTTCACAGTTGTAAGTTGATGAAGAGAGGTCAAGCAGAGACACTGAGCAGGCGAATAGTGTGTGAATTTCCTTTTTATGTAAGTAGGTCTTATATTAGCTATGGCTTTATGTGACAGAGAATGTTCAGCATAATATGATTCTGCACTGAAAACCAGTTTAATTCCCTGAGATGGGTTTTCACAAAGATTTCTTTTTAAGGATTTCAAGTCTTAGGTAGGTTGCAATATTCTGGGGTGAATGTTAATTTCCTTGACCACCTTTGGAATGTCCAAAATAGTGATTTCAAACCGAAGAGAAGGATTTAAGTTTTCTCAATGTTCAATGTTAAAAAATGTAGGTTTATCTAGTTGGCTATTGCCCCTCATGCATCCCTTAAACTTAGATGGTCTCAGGATTCTCAGCAATTGATGCAATGATTTTTGTGTCATCAGTGTATGAGGCAGTATTAACATTGAAGGATCTAGCCAGAGTAGTCAAACAAGAGAAGTTGTGGGCTAAGGGAATAGTCTCATGAAACTCCACAAGAGAAAAGGAAGTGACTTAAATGGATGGTAGTTAGCATGCTTTATCCTTCTAGTATGAAACTAGCAGAGCCAACTGACAGGATTTTTGCAGCTGCTAAACTCAATGAGTCTGGTAAGAAGGACCTGTTGATAGACTCCATCAAACAGCACTAAGAGATCAAGGAGGATCAAGGCCTTGATCTAGGAAAGTTCTTATGTCATCAGTCCTAGCCAAAAGTACAAATTATGTGCTACAGGATGGTCTGAATTTAAGACTGAGTTGTATCCAATAAGATGTTGTCCTAAATAAAGGCTTACATTTGGGAGTTAGCTACCTTCTCCTTGACTTTAGTGGGGATGGACAGTAGTGAGATAGTTGGTCAATTCTGAGGGATTAGGTGAAGGTTTGTTTTAGGAAGGAGGTGGTATTAGTAGTCTTCCACTCTATTTGGACCACTATGGCTTCCAAATATAGATCACACATATGGGTATGGCAAGTGGGTTAATTTTTTTGACTGCTAGCTGCAAAATATGAGGTGGACAGGGATCACAAGTCAGTTCAGGTATGGATGTTCATAGAGGATCACTAACCTGAACTACAGAAGCTGTATTAAACCTAACTAATGTAGATCCTGCTGTGGAGATGCAATCATAAATCTGAGAGAACTCACTGAGTAGAACGGCTGGAAAATCAAGATATATTGTTTTTATTCTTTTCGTGGTCAAGTTGTCATATATGTACTGAATGACCCATTACTTAGAATCTGTACGACCCCAGCAATTCAATTTCCTAAAACCATTAAAGACATTACACTTTGAATGATGGCTAAGAGGGGAGAAAACAGAATTCTATTCCTAACAGAATGCAAGCCCTCCCACCTATTTAACACATATTTGGAAAAGTACTTAATGGTTTAACACTTACCCTTTAGGTGTCGTTGAATGTGGAGAGTGGAAAGTCAGTGCTGCATGCAAAAAAAGAAACAGCCTAAGAAACAGATCATAACAATAAAATATGGGTATGTTTTCTGAGGAATGAGAAGTGCAGGACAAAGAGGAAAGAAACATTAATTTAGTGCCCCAATCTTGACTCAGGAAGAGGCACAATTCAAAAAATGATACAAAAGGCATTGGTAAGAGTTGGAATGTTTGTTTACAACCAAATATTTATTTTGCCAAAGAGGACACAAACAGGAGAGAAAACAAAAGAGAGGCTGAGCTAACAGTTGGACAAAGGAGGCAAAGGGACATTTGGTTACAGGGCCTTCAGAAGATCAAGAGTCTAAAAGATAATTAGGAAGGGCAGGGGAAAGGAAACAGAAGATAGTGATGGCACCATGAGAAAGCAAGAAGCCTTCCTCAGACTAGGGGACTGATTTAGATATTGGCGAACAGCTTACTTCGTCACAACGGTGACGGATATCCTGTGCGCTGAAATCTAAATCCCATAGGGAATAATAAGATTTAGATTTCGGTGGATGAGATCTTCTTCACCATTGTGATGGAGTAACCTGTCCGACAATATCTAAATCAGATCCTATGTTATAGATGTTAATCTAGTGAATTTTGTGGGTTTCATTTATAATTCTATACAGATGTGATTTTTCTACCTGGATTACTTATGCATTAATGAAGGCAGATGCTTGTTTGTGAAATTACTTTCAAGTAATTTATAAGATGGATATGTTAACCTCTGTTCAAAGCTGCCTGAGAAAAATATGTTCAGTACTTACTGTGCAGTTTTAGGACAGTTTAATCTCATTTCCACCAAAGGGAATTTTCATGTAGGTCGCCATTAGATATACTGGGGCAATTCTGGTACATTATGTCTATGGCTGAATGGCTGAAGACTGTGGTCGGTACGAAACAATCATACTCCTTGGTGGCATTTGAAGCAGAAGTATCAGGCATATGGTGTGTGTTTTTCTAGGCTAAGTAACTTGCTTGCACACAATTATTGTAGGACCCCTGGTTGATTGACCATGTAACTCACAGTCTTTTCTTGGAAAACCCCTTGACCCCTTACCTGCTAGGATTTTCCTCTTGAAGCTGAACTTTCTTTTTGATATTTGAGTAATTTTTCACCATTCATTTTGGACACAGAGGACATTCAAGCCAAATTTGCTTCTATTTTTTTTCCAAATGCAGGCGATTTTAAAGGCATGTATTAATTCCAATGAAGAAAAAAAGAAAAACAGGTTCCAAGCAAGAAAGTTTGTATTTGTTTTCTAAGAAAATGCACCAACAAAGAATGGCTGCTACCCAGATTTTAGGAATGGGATAAGTTGGGAAAAAGTATTTTCAAGATAGTTTATATTTAATATTTCTTAAATGTCTGCCTCTTTGAAGATTCTGTGAAAGGAAGTGTGAATTCCATGGTTGAGCATGAAAAGGTTTACATTTCTGAAAAGTAGTGGTGCTCGAAATGATATTTATGTTAAAAACAAAAGACAAGAGGAGTCTGGTAGAGCAGGAAACAGTTTGTTTAATCAAGCATTATGACAAGGAGAGAAGTTACAGAATCTGGTCTGAAGACTGTTTCTCAATATGAATCAGTTTTGGAACACATTTTATACCATTTGCAAAGACCATAAAACTATAAAACAGGATCAATTGTCATGGAGCCATGAATATATATTTGAGAGGGAGAATACAGGTGGGCCTCAACCTGGCATGAACACAATGTGGGCCAGCCAGTTCTATTTAGTTATCCAGTCTGAGGGGCATGTGGTCACCTTGTGTGTTGCAGATCCTGATTGGCTAGGTGTACCTAACTACATGTGGCATCTAACTTTATGGTGCTTTGAAATGTTCATGCCTCTCTGGCCATGTGTCATTTATTTGGGCTAATCTCCTAGGACATTGTAGTGTAGCTGCCTATCTGCAATATCTGTTTGGCTGTCAGATAAATGTTATCCCACTTGTGACCTGTCAGTTATTAACCTTCAGGCCTGGGTCGCAGAGCCTGCATGACTAAATACTTTCATGCTGGGGTTGACAGAGAGTTCATGTTGGGGGAATCTAACAGTGGTGATGCAATTTTGTTTGAGTATGAGAATGTATCTTTCATATACAAAATATAATTCACATACAAAGATACCTTATCATCGTGCATATCAACTGTAGACAAAATTTGGGATTCAACAAGAGGTCCTTTTGTGGATCAGTCCTGTTTTTCAAAAGAATTGATTCATTAAAATAAAAGAAAGTATGAAGGAATAATAGAAATAGGTGACAATATATTTTTTTTCTCCAATGACCAATCTTCAGTGGTGATATAGCACTAAAGGGCTACTTTGTGCCTGCCGGTTGTCTAAAAACATACTATATCCAGTGCCATCAATCAAGCTGCAGCTTTTAGTGAGTCTTTTTGTGTTCCGCCCTAGCATCATGTCAAAAGGTAAAACCATATGAATGCAAATTCGGTGTGAAGGAAAGGTATTCATTTTGTAATTTTTCTTAGAGATTTGAGAATAGTAATTGTGTTTATTTATATGGCTCAGTCTTTGGGGTTACTGATAATATTAAAGGATTCAGTGAGCAGTTTGTAAAACTAGTTGTTTCTAGTTCACAGACCTCGTTTGTAAGTCAAAACTGGAGAAAAATATTTTATAACAACTATTTCTTTTGATACAAACTGTAACCAACTTGTGTAGGTGGGTCTATCATGAACAACAGAAAATGTCATAAAATTCAATATTGAGACGTCACAATTTTGTCCTGGAAAGTTACATTTTTCTGGGGAAGTGGGCAGTTGTGATATTTGGCCCCAGGGTAGGCAGATATCAAGAAAATCTACCAACCCCAGGTATTTCTGAAAACTAGATACACTGAAAAGTCTGAACATGTATGGCTTTTATGAATGCTATCAACTAAAATGCTCTGCAATTGTCATGCTTTTAGAACAAATTGCAGAATTTTCTAACATTTCTGAGAGTGATAACATTGTCCATTCCCATTTTTCTCCAAATAAAAATTACACTCCACCTCAGTGGTTTAGCCTTTAACTCACGGCTGGAAAGATCTGAAAATCAAATATGGAAACATCATGAATTTTCTATGTAATTTGAAACTTTCAGGAAATGTGGCTAACTGTGGTGTTTGGAGCTGGGTTGGTCAGCACCAAATAAAACTTACCAATTACAGACATTTCTGAAAACTAGACATCTAGGAGAGGAAACGTTTCATGACTTGCATTGCTCACACTACTACCTCTTGCCCAGAATGTCTTGTAATCCTCAAACTCCAACTACAATTACATAGGTGGTCATTCTGACCTCCGCGGGCGGCGGAAGCCGCCCGCCTGGCGGGAACCGCCAGAAGACCGTACTTCGGTCGAAAGACCGTACCGCGGTCGAAAGACCGCGGCGGTCATTCTGAGTTTCCCGCTGGGCTGGCGGGCGACCGCCAGAAGGCCGGCCGCCAGCCCAGCGGGAAACCCCCTTCCATGAGGATGCCGGCTCCGAATGGAGCCGGCGGAGTGGAAGGGGTGCGACGGGTGCAGCACCCGTCGCGATTTTCAGTGTCTGCTTGGCAGACACTGAAAATCTTGGTGGGGCCCTGTTAGGGGGCCCCTGCAGTGCCCATTCCATTGGCATGGGCACTGCAGGGGCCCCCAGGGGCCCCACGACACCCGTTACCGCCAGACAGGTTCTGGCGGTCAAAACCGCCAGAGCCAGGCTGGCGGTAAGGGGGTCGGAATCCCCATGGCGGTGCTGCCTGCAGCGCCGCCATGGAGGATTCCCTTGGGCAGCGGGAAACCGGCGGGACACCGCCGGTTTCCCGTTTCTGACCGGGGCTGTACCGCTGCTTTCAGAATGCCCATGGGAGCACCGCCAGCCTGTTGGCGGTGCTCCCGCGGTCGTTGGCCCTGGCGGTCCATGACCGCCAGGGTAAAAATGACCCCCATAATGTTTTCCATTTTCAGTGAGAGAAAGTTCCAGAATTTGTGGGGTGCGATAAATGTTCTACCATCCAGCAATCCCAAATGTCTCTCAATAAAAATGATTTTCCACTTGTGCGTATAGGCCTATCACCTGCGACAAGAAAGTCACCAGAATGCAACATGGAAACATCAAGTTTTTTCCTTGAAATATTAGTCTTCCTGGAGCTGAGACAAACTGAATTGTCTAGCACTCAGGGGATCCAATTAATCTCAAACACTTGTGACATTTAAGCACACTCAAGAGAGTCCTGGGTGGTGTGGCTTTCCTGAATCCAACCATTTGTCTCACCCTGAATGCTCAGCAAATTTCAAACTATGTCTACAATCAGAGAATGTTATCATGTTTCTGTGAGAGATAGTTCTAGAAACTAAGAGGACACACAAATGTCCCAACACCCAGTGTTTCCATAATTCTACTGACATAAATTGTACCATACTTGTGGGTGGATGGGTAGACTTATCACTACAACAGAAAAAGCCACTAAATACTACATGCCAACATTGAGATTTCTGAATTGAATTTAAACCTTTCCTGGGATGTATTGAGCTCCCATATAGTAACCCAGAGTCACTCAGCACCAATGGAAGCCTATTAACTCCAGCCATTTAAGAAAAACTAGACACCCAGTGGAGTTCATGGTGATGTGGCTTGTGTGAATCCCTCCACATTTACTTATCCAGAACCCTCTGCTATCATCAACCTTTGCCTAAGATAACAGACTTTTCTTAGATTTCTGTGACAGAAACACCTGGAATCTGTGTGGATTGACAGAAGCAATATCACCCAGCATTTCCACACTTGTCAAAATATAAGAAATGCACAATTGTGTGGGTAGGCCTATCAGCCATGATTGGAAGGGCCCATGAAATGCATTGTGTCATTGTGACATTTGGGCCTAGGATTGGTTGATACCAAGGAATCCTACCACCCAAGCCTTTGTGGAAATCTAGACATCCAGGAAAGCCCAGGCTAATGGGACTTCCATGGATCTCACCACATTGTTCTTAACAAAGTATGTACAGCAATTTCATACTTCTGCTAAAATGAAATAATTTTTGTGCATTTACAAGAGCAGTTATTCAGAAATCTCTAAGGATGTAGGGCCTTATTTAGATCTTGGTGGAATTGGTCCCACTATTACTTTTCCATTGAATAATCCATCTGCCTTTATGATGGTCTGCCCGCTCTTTTTAGATGCCGGTTGGACCATAGATGAAAGACCATTACACATGCGTTGACTGCACCAAAATAATTTTCATCTGGTGGCGGGACCCAGTAACTTTAATCACCGAGCCAATCCCAATGTGCCTTCCTTCCAAAGCAACTGTGGCGTTTAAACCTCCACCCTCAGTTTGGGAATTGGAAGGGAAGTTAGGTAAAAACCTACATTTTTTTCACTTTTACACTTCCATTTTCAACTGGAATCCAACTGGACAAGTCCTGTTATTGCTGCTAGCACTTGACGGTGAGGGAGAATTATCCCGTCTTCTCCAGACTCGAAGGTCAGCATTCCACATTATTTCTTAATGTTGAATTGTACTAAACGTTAGCTCAGGACCAATGTGTTGACATACATGTTATAACCGAAACATATATGTTTGCACTAGTTGTGCCAGAAATTAAATGAAACACACCTGTATCAACATCTTTTGAAGTTAAAAAATATTATTTTGTGTAACTTTTTATTACCAAAATGAATGATTGCCCCAAATTTTCAAATACCATCAAACTTGTAACCAATGTCAGTGATTGAACATTGCAATGGGATATGTCAGTGAAATGTTGTATTTTCAGTTGTGATTGTCAGTCAGAAGACCTATCCATTGTTACACCAATAATATTCCATTCACACAATAAATTGTACAACACTAATGGATTTTGTGAAGGACAAACTCCAGCAATCAATAATGTAATACTTCTCACATGTACATTATTGTGGCAATGTAACCCGTGGGTGACAGTAAACACTGTTTGGAAAATACAATTCTTCCTGACTTGTTGCCCTTAACTTGTCTCCTGCATATAATCCAGGGGTTACCACCTCTAGAAGGGACATCCATTTGGCACATATCAGCAACCTCAAGACTATTACTTGGGATGGGTGGGAGTAGGTGTGGTAGGTGTTAAGGCAAAGTACCTTAAGAATTGAGAGTGAGGAAAAAGGGTAGGAGCGGTGTGAGTAGACATGGCTGGTTGAGGTAAAGGGAGCTGGAGTAGGTGATGTGGTTGTGTCTCCATGTTTGTCAGTTGCACGTGGGTCTGGTGTTTGATGGGTATGTTTGGTTGCGTGATGTTTTGCTGGTGTGCAACATTCAGGTAAATGTGGTTGCTTGGTTCTGTTTGGTGTTGTCATGTGTGAGAGTGTTGGTTTAGTTGATTGTGTTATGGTGGTGGTTGGTGTGGTTATAGTGTATGTAATATCAATAGTGTATGTATGTTGTGGTTTTGTATGCATACATTGTATGTTTCCTGCAGGACAATGGTGTGTTGAAGTGGATTGGAAAAGGATCATGGTGTGAATGGGGTGTGTTGTGTAGACTGATCTGCAGGTGGATACATATATAGCTACAGTACCTCAGGGGTGTGCTACTGACATAATTTCATGGCCACTGGAATGGCACAATGTTAAACACCACACACAACGGATCACTTCTATCAGGACACCACTGCCAAAATAACAGCAGTACAACTGTTAAACCTAAATATGATCCATGGTAACCCGCCATCCTGATGGAGAAGGAGTATTTTTGCCAGCATGGGAGTCCAGGGCTCCATTGGGGGGCATCTCTTAAACGAGGGATAACACTCCATTGAGGCGGTTAGAGACTTAGGGCCAGATGTAGAAAGCCGTTTGCATGGTGCAAACTGCGAAAATCGCAGTTTGCGCCATGCAAACCGCCTAACGCGATGCTCATTCACAAATTGCGAGTCAGTACCGACTCGCAATTTGTGAATACGACTCGCAAATAGGAAGAGGTGCAAAGCAATTCGCAGTTACCACCAGTGTCACACTGGTGGTAACTCATTCGCAAAAGGGAAGGGGTCCCCAAGGGACCCCTTCCCCTTTGTGAATGTGAGCATAAAGGTTTTTTCAGAGCAGGCAGTGGTCCAATGGACCACTGCCTACACTGAAAAAACAAAACCAAATGGTTTCGTAATTTTTTTCAGTTTGCAACTCGTTTTCCTTTAGGGAAAACGGGCTGCAAAATGAAAAAAAAACAGCTTTAATGAAAAAGCAGTCACAGACATGGAGGTCTGCTGACTTCAGCAGGCCACCATCCCTGTGAGTGCAGGGACTCGCTATGGGGTCACAAAAAGTGACCCACCTCATTAATATTAATGAGGTGGTCTTTGCGACCCCATAGCAACTAGCGATTCGGAAATTGCGATTCGCACTGACTCGCAATTTCCGAATCGCAAATTCGGACCTTACTACATCTGGCCCTTAGCCACAATACATCTAAATACAGCAGTCGATACTCTAATATCTTGATGGAGTACTTGGAACTACCACCATGGTGGGATGATGGTAATTCCGCCAAGATCTAAATCGGACCTTAAGTCTTAACTTTGTACATGCCTTGTTTTCTGCCAATAAAACGGTACCCACATCTCTGTGTGGGATTTTCACTCATGGTAGGAAAAGCCCAAAACTTAATACAACAATCATCAAGATTTTTCTATTTAATTTCAGTCTTTCTGGAAATGTAGGTATCTGTGGTGTTTGAGCTAGGGTCGTCCAGCAGCAAGTGAAGCTTACCAATCACAGATATTTTTGAAAACTAGACATCTCGTAGGGGGGTGTCTACTTTTGTCTGGCTTTCATAGATGACACTACTGTTTCTTATCTGGAATCAACTGCAATCCTCAACATTTTCTTTGGTTTCTATGAGGGGAGGTTTCAGAATTTATGAGAATCAACATAAATTCCATCTCTCAGCATTCCCTAATTTCTTTAAAAATTATTTTCCACTTGTATGTGTGGGGTGCTATCATTTTTATCATTTGCAATGGGAACGTCACCAAATTGCAAAGTGGAACATCATGATTTTTGCCTGAAATTTTAGACTTTGTGGAAATATGAATAACTGTAATATTTGGACCCGGCATCAGCCATCACCTGAGAATCCTAGCAATCCTAGCCACTTCCAACATGAAAGAGTCCATTGTGTGTGTATTGTATGGAACCCACCAATATTCTTCCTCAGAATGGTCTGCAAATGTCAAACCTTAGCTAGAATTACAATATTCATGTTTCTCTGAGGAATAGTTCCAGAAACTAGAAGGGTAGACAGATGTACTACCACCCAGTGTTGCTACAATTCAATTGATACAAATGAAGTGAAGCCATACTTGAACCTATCTCCCACAATATGAAAAGGCCAAATATGCAATATTGAAACATCAAGATTTTTTACTTGAAGTTCAATCTTTCTTGAGATGCATTTAGCTCCCATATTTTGTCACAGGGTAAGGCTGCATAATAGGAATTTTACCTGCCTCTGCCAATTCTGACATCTAGACATGGAAGGAAGTCCATGGTGATATCGTGTGAATTAATCATCATTTCCTTACCAGAATGCCTACTAACATCAACCTATTGCTAAAATCACTGAATCTTCTCAGGTTTCTGTGACATAATTTTCTAGAATCTTTGGGTATCGACAAATGCCCTACCACCAATTTCCCTATACTTGACAAAACAAAGACAGTACCCACTTGTGTCCGAAAAGCCCTCAAAATGTAATGTGAAAATATGAAGACATTTCCATTTCATTTTAATAATTCCTGGAATATGAAAAGCTATGATCATTAGGGACAGGATCATATAACACCAAGGAAACCTACCAAACACAAATGTTTCTAAAAGAATGGGACCAGGAACAATCACATGCTATGTGGCTTCCAAAGATCTCACTTCCTTTTCTTGCCCAAAATGCCCTACAATTACGGATTTTTCTCATGGTTCAATAGGGGATAGCTCCAGAATCTGCAAGTAATGATAAAAGTCCTGCCACCCAAAGTTTCTACAATCGACCTAAGATAACAGTGCGCCAAAATACATGGGTGAACCTATCACCTATTACAAGAAAAGCCCCAAATGCAATGTGGAAACATCACGATTTTCTATTCAATTTAAATCTTTTTGGCAATATGAGTAACTGAGATGTGTTAGCTCAGTGACTGCCAACATGTATAAAATCCTATGAATCACATACATGCTGGAAAACTAAGGCCCATATTTATACTTTTTTTGCGTCGCATTTGCACCGCTTTTTGACGTAAAGTGGCGCAAACGTACAAAATACAATTGTATTTTGTAAGTTTGCACCGCTTTTGTGTAAAAAAAAATATGCAAATGCGGTGCTAAAAAATGTATAAATATGGGCCTAAATATCTGGGGCAATCCATGATCCATGGTGTTTTAGTTAGTGTGGATCTCTCTACTTTTTCTTACCCCAAATACCCTGCAATCTTCAAACTTCTGCTAAAAGCCCAGAATGTTCTCATGTTTCAGTAAGGGAAAGTTCTGGAATATGTGGAGGATCAACAAAAGTCCTACTACCATGCTTTGCACACTTCTCCCATTAAAACGTTACACCAATTTGTAGGTGGGAGTATGATTTGAGACAGGAAAGGTCCCAAAATGCTGCATTGAAACATCAAGATTCTTTCACTGGATGTCAGTCTTTCTCAAGAAGTGTGTAACTGCAGTATTTAGGTTGAGGGTCACCTAACACCCTGGAAAACTTGCCAATTCCAGACACTTCTGAAATCTAGACATGCGTGAGTGTCCAAAGACGTATACATTTTGTGGATCCCTCTAATATTTCTCTCCCAGAGTGTCCTGCAAACTTCAGCCTTAAAGCACAGAATTTTCTAATGTTTCTCTGTGTGAAAGTTCTTGAATCTGTTGGGATGAAATAGAGTCCTCCCAACTAGCGCTCTGACCCAGCTTTCATTAAAAATGGTGTTTTATTCTTGTATGTTATTCTTTCTAGTAATGGGGATAGCTGCAGTATTTGGACCTAATGTAGACCAACACTCAGAAAAACTTACTTAACTCAGAAATGTGTAAAAACTAACAACCAAGGGCATATTTATCAGAAGCTTGCTCTGCCGGATCATCACTTTCTATGGATACTCCTTCTCCACAAGTCTCTAAACCATAAGTATGAGATTGCGCAAAGCCACTGTGCATGGCTTTTCCTTGGCTCATGAATATGGAGAAAAGCAAGGCAGTGCCAGTCACTGCGTTGCCTTACTCTTTGCCAGGGGGCATTCTATGGGCCTTCCGGTGGGTTTTTCCATGCACAAAACAATCCTGCATGCAATGCAGACACCCTTGCACCATGGTGCAAGCGTGCCTGCATTGGTGCTAGGCATTAAATTGTACGTCGGCGCTGGAAGAAAGTACAGAAATGTACTAAATTTCATCAGTAAGGTGCATTCTTGCCCTTTCACATCGGTATAGGGCAGTGCAGCAAAGAAACTTGTGTTGCTAGCCTACACCAATTTCCCATAAATATGGCCCCAGAGTCTACAGTGATGTAACTTGAGTGGATCCAATGCCATTTTGGTTTTTATCCAGAATGCTTAACAAATTTCTAACTTCTCACACAGTTATCTAAAATTTCTGAGGGCACAGGCCCTAAATCTTTTAGAAATGTCAAACGTCCCACCACCAAGTGTCTTAGCCTATTGTACTGGAGAGGAACTATTCAAAATTTGAACTGCGTAATCTCAGTGTAGTCTGATGTGTTCAGGGTTTTGGCCCATACACAAATGTGAGGTACTAGTTTTCTTGGAAAGCAGGAGTAATGCTAGAGAGTAAAAATTTCCAGTTGGATGGATAGAGATTCTGTTACATTAAAATGGAAAAAAATACATTTTTAGCCCATACTTGGACATGTACATGGTGCTGTGGGCCAAAAAACATGCAGGTATTCATGCAATGTACAACACCCTCAGGTTCCCTTGGGTCTCTTTTTTTTATAGATGCCCAGGCTTTGTAGGATTTACAGGATGCCCACCAAACCTGCTTCCAAATTATATATCAATCAGCCATAGAAAGGAAGCAGAGATGGGTGTACGAATGCACAATTTTGATATTTTCAAGGATTTGGGTGAGACAGCTTCCAAGAATGTACACCAGCAGCACCACCCTGGATTTCCTTCAGTCTCTCGGTTTCAGAAATGCACAAGTTTGACAGGCTTCCTTGGTTAGCAGCCACACAACAGATTGTACACTGCAGCCATCCCAAATGGCAAGTGAAAGTAAACAGGGATTTCATTGGGAATGTTTAAGGTCTAAGTGTGTGGAAGAAGCATAAAGTCAGAAGTGTTCCACAGTCCATGCTATAACTTTTGCATTTTATTAGCATGGTGGCCATTTAACTTTATTCTGCTAAAAGGCAGATTGGTAGTAAACCTCAAACCTCCCTACCCAGGGCAGAAAGGGTGGATTGGGCTACAGCATGTGGGGAGTGACAGAGTACCAGGAGTTGACAACTTTTCTCACCCCATACATAACATTCATAGGTTGTATTGTTGAGTGAGGTTGGTAACCAACTGTGGCAGGTTAGGGATAAACATCCAATCTGCCCCTTGGAGCTGAAAAGTAATCAAGTAATCATTGGTGTTTAACAGTGCTTTCTGACCCCTTGAGTGGCCAGATTAGGTATACACTTTTCAATCAACCCTTAGGCCCTCATTCCAACCCTGGCGGTCATAGACCGCTAGGGTGGCTGTCCACGGAAGCACCGCCAACAGGCTGGCAGTGCTTCATGTGGTATTCCGACCGCAGCTGTAAAGCAGCGGTCGCCCAGCCGGGTCCGGCGGGCAGTGCAGGGGCCCCCTAACAGGGCACCAGCATGATTTTCACTGTCTGCATAGCAGACAGTAAAAATCGCGACGGGTGCAACTGCACCCGTCGCACCCCTGCAACACCGCCGGCTCCATTCGGAGCCGGCTTCTGTGTTGCAGGGCCTTTCCCGCTGGGCCGGCGGGCGCTCTCTTGGCGGGCGCCCGCCGGCCCAGCGGGAAAGTCTGAATGGCCCCTGCGGTCATTTGGCGGCGTAAGTTTGGCGGGCGGCGACTGCCGCCCGCCAAACTTAGAATGACCCCCTTAGTGTCTAATTGTACTTTCTGCCAGACGGGGGATAAACTTTTCAATTTCTCTCTGGCTGTGGGGCAAAAAGCCTGGATGGCCCCATAGAGTACAGAGTTGTGGCCCAATGCCAGTATGGGCTAGCCTGTTCCCTATAATAATAAAAAAAGTAATACCTGGCTTCTACTGGTGCTTTCTGCACTCATGTGCCTGCAGATTGGGTATAACCCTTTTCAAAGCTCTGCCTAGGGGGGAATGGACTGTCCGGACCCTAGGGGTGTGTCCACAGGCCAGCCAGCCATAGATAATATGTATAAAAGTAACCCATGGATTCTAGTGGTGCTGCTTGTCTCTCTGGAAGGGCAGGTTGTGGTTAACCTCCTTATTGGACTCCAAGTAGGCAGAAAAACTGTGTGGGATCCTGGAGTGGAGGACTGTGGCACAATGCCAACACAGGTTAGCACACCACCACATACTTAACAAAACAACGGATCTCTGGTGGCTAATGTTGCTTTCCTTTTATCTGGGTGAGCACTTAGGGAATGGACTTCTCATTCTTCCTGCTGAAGGGTCTAAAGGCTGTATGGACCACTCGGTAGAGAGTTGTGGCCCTATGCCAACAAGGGCCAGCCCTCCGTGCTATACCTAAAAAAATATAAATCCCTTCTGTCTAGTAGTGTTCTTAGCCTTTATGGATAGGAAGATTGGAAGTAAATCTCCCATTCTGCCTCTGTGGGAAGTACAGCTTGCCTGGGCCCTTGAGATGAAGGAATGTGGTCCTAGATCAATAATGTACCCCAATCAAATGAAAGACAAAGTAATCCCTAGTGTCTAATGAGCTTTCCACCCTGTGGTGTTGGCAGATTGTGGCCAATCCCCAAAATCTGTCCTCTAAGGGGACAGAAATACTGCCTGGGACCTGGGGTGTTGGGGCAGTTCGATTCTATATGGGTCATTTACCTGCCCAATTTTATTTTTTTAGAACATTCCTGGAGCTTGTGGTCTTTCTGCCCCCTCCATGGTTGGGGCTTGTTTGAAGGAGGAAATGTAAACTGCTTTGCCCACAAAAACAGCCCTGGCAGTCTACTTGGATACATTCCTGCTCAGGGATCACACACCTGTGGCGATACCTGAGAAGACACAATAGATGTTTTTGGAAAGGGAAATCTCTTCCCTTTCCACAATACCCCTCCCATTCAGATTGCTGGTTGGGGAACTAAGTTGTGCCCCCAAGCCCCAACCAGAGAAAGCAACCAAAACTGGCGGTTATGAATCTTTAGTGCTCAATAGAAAAATATTTTGTTTGGTAGCTAAAGGGATGGGAGACCTTCCAAGATGACTCTATGATCATTTCATTTTTATTGCTCAAACCATTTATTTTGTGTGTTTTATCTTCTGTAAGGCATTTTTAAACTCTGTATTTCTTAATCCATATACAATGGGGTTAAATAGTGGTGATACAGCAATATACAACAAACATGTTACCTTGTTATCTTTCATGTCATATGTCGTTGATGGTCGAACATATGTAATACTCAGAGAACTAAAGAATAAAATAACCACAGTGAGGTGAGAGGCGCATGTTGAAAAAGCCTTGTACCTTCCCCCTTTAGACTGAATTTTTATTATAGACAAGACAATTTTAGAATAAGATATAATAATTGAAAGAAATGACATCAGCAATAGTGGAACCCCTAAGATATAAGAAGCCATCTCAATCTCGTAAGTGCTGCTGCATGAATTTGCCAGAAGCGCTGTCACATCGCAGAAGAAGTGATTCAGTTTATGGGGCTCACAGAAGGTGAGCTTAGACATTAAGAAGGTGTGTGCTACTGGGACCATGAAACTAACTGCCCAGCTCCCAGCAGCCAACCAAATGCACACACCCTTATTCATGATGGTCACATAATGTAAGGGACTGCAAATGGCAAAATATCGATCATATGCCATAACTGTGAGGAGAAGCAATTCTGTAGACAACATTAACATGAAAAAATACATCTGAAGCAGGCATTCAGTAAATGAAATGTACTTGTCTTGCAGAAAGAAGTGGGAAAGCATCTTTGGGAATATAACTGAAGTATAGCTGATGTCTAACAAAGACAAATTTGTGAGGAAGAAATACATTGGAGTGTGCAGATGTGAGCTGGAGATTATTGTTGCGATAATAACAAGGTTTCCAACAAAAGCCATCAGGTAAATGAGCAAAAACACCACAAAAAGGGAAACTTGCATTCGTGGCAGATCTGAAAACCCTACAATCAAGAAGCCCTTTAATGAACTTATATTCCAGTGCTCCATTTGTCCTGTAATGCTGTTAGCTTTGGATCTGAAGTCAAGCTGAAAGAAAAGAGACACACAACTTAAAAACAATTTTCAAGAAGCATTTGGAGGTGTGGTGCTCACTGACAATGTGCTATGTTCCAGATGGGGTAGGATAAAATAAACATATAATGAAAATTGTCTGTGTTATTGCAGAATTTCAGTTGCTTTTAGATTTACATATTTCATTTTAATATAATGTAAAAGAAATTCAAAGAAATATATAATTAAGCCAACAAAGCAACCAAACATAAGCATTTGTCTAATCAGAATAATATTGAGATACTAATTTCATAATAAGGCAAATTTTAAACAAGACTTTTTTAAGTATTACTATAGCTTTAGGCATACCACAACAGGAGTATAAAATGCAATGACCAAAGAAGACCTGGAGATATTTAAAATGAGGGTAAGGGTGGGGAAGGCTGAAATAACTAACACAAATCTAAGAATTATGCACTGGATTCACAAAAATATTTCCATGACTGTTACAGGAAAAGTAGCAGAAAACCCAGAGTAAGATAAGACTAAGCAACACAAGATCTATAGCACACAGCACTAAACTAACATGTGAAGTCCTATTGCATCATGAGTATTCCGATCTGGCAACTCCTGACACCTATCACTTCCTTAGCACTTTGGTTCCCAGGTCACCCCTTTCTTGAGAGGATTTACCTGTGAGATACCACCCTTGATTTTGGATGCTGAGGCCCATATTTATACTTTTTGACGCTAAACTGCGCTAACGCAGTTTAGCGTCAAAAAATTTAGCGCCGTCTAACGCCATTCTGAAGCGCCATGCGGACGCCGTATTTATGGAATGGCGTTAGCCGGCGCTAGCAGACCGGCGCTGCCTGGTGTGCGTGGAAAAAAACCACGTAGACCAGGCAGCGCCGGCGTAGGGGGAAAATGGCGTTAGGGCGTCTTAAAATGGGGCAAGTCAGGTTGAGGCAAAAAAATCGCCTCAACCCGATTTGCGCCATTATTTTCGACGCCCAGACGCCATTTAAATGACTCCTGTCTTAGTAAAGACAGGAGTCATGCCCCCTTGCCCAATGGCCATGCCCAGGGGACTTATGTCCCCTGGGCATGGTCATTGGGCATAGTGGCATGTAGGGGGGCACAAATAAGGCCCCCCTATGCCACCCAAAAAAAAAAAAAATATATAAAAAATTATACTTACCTGAACTTACCTGAATGTCCCTGGGGTGGGTCCCTCCATCCTTGGGTGTCCTCCTGGGGTGGGCAGGGGTGGCAGGGGGGGTCCCTGGGGGCAGGGGAGGGCACCTGTGGGCTCTTTTTGAGCCCACAGGCCCCTTAACGCCTACCCTGACCCAGGCGTTAAATAGTGGCGCAAATGCAGGGTTTTTTGACCCGCCACCTCCCGGGCGTGACTTTTGCCCGAGAGTATAAATACGACGCATTTGCGTCGCCGTCATTTTTTTAGACGGGAACGCCTTCCTTGCATCTCATTAACGCAAGGAAGGCGTTCACGCAAAAAAATGACGCTATTTGCCCATACTTTGGCGCTAGACGCGTCTAACGCCAAAGTATAAATATGGCGTTAGTTTTGCGCCGAATTTGCGTCGAAAAAAACGACGCTAATTCGGCGCAAACGGAGTATAAATACGGGCCTGAATATCCAGAAATTTATAGGTCAAAGTAAACTTCATTCTGTTTTATTGGCAGTCCTAGACATTAGGAGGATGATCCTACCTTTCAGTAAACTCCTGTAAACTCTTGCAGGAGTTGCCCTGCTTCGAGCCTACTGCAGCTGGCACCTTTGGAATTGCTGGTAGAAGCTCCAGTGCTAAAATGCATAGGCTCTGTCCCTTCAAATATGGTAACATTGGCTCATACCCAATTGACATATTTAATTTACTTGTAAGTCTCTAGTAAAGTGCACTACATGAGCCCAGGGCCTGTAAATTAAATGCGACTAGTGGGCCTGCGGCACTGATTGTGCCACCCACATAAGTAGACCCATGACCATGTCTCAGGCCTGCCATTGCAAGGCCTGTGTCTGCATGTTCACCGCCACTTTAACTTGGAATTTAAAAGTACTTGCCAAGCCTTAAACTCCCCCTTTTCTACACACAAGTCACCTCTGAGGTTGGCCGTAGGTGACCCATAGGGCAGGGTGCTATATAGGTAAAAGGCAGGACATATACCTGTGTGTTTTATATGTCCTGGTAGTGGACAACTCCTAAATTTGTTTTCCACTACTGTGAGGCCTGCTTCTTTCATAGACTAACGTTAGTGCTACCCTCATATAGTGTTTGAGTGATAGATTCTGATCAGAAAGGGATAGACAGGTCATGTTTAGTATGGCCAGAATGGTAATAGAAAATCCTGCTTATTGGTGAGGTTGGTTTTTATATTACTATTTTAGAAATGACACTTTTAGAAAGTGAGCATTTGTCTCCCCTTAAAATCCATCTGTGCCTTACAGCCTGTCTCCAATCCACATCTGGGCTCGGCTGGTTCACAACTCACTTGTGCATTTCACCCAGAAAACACAAACACAGGATACTCAGTCACACCTGCACTCATCTACATAATGAATGGGTCTTCCTGGACTGGAAGGGTGGAGGGCCTGACACTTACATTTCAAAGGCCAGTGGCCTGCCCTCAAACAATGGACTGCCTAAAAACCTACTGGGACCCTGGTAGACAGAACCATACTGAAAAGGGACTTTGTGCACTTCAAAAACACTTTTGAAGTTTCCCCACTTCAAAGGCATTTTTGGGTGTATAAACTGGATATCTGCCCCCACCAACTTAGACACTTCTGGACCAGATTCTGCAACCTGTCAAGAGGAACTGCCTGGCTGCCCAAGGGACTCAGCTGGACTGCTTTGCTGTGAAGGACTGCTGCCTTGTTTTTGCCCTGCTGCCTTGCTGGTCTCTGACTTTGCTGAGAAGTGCTCTCCTAGGGCTTGGATTGAGCTTGCCTCCTGTTCTCTGAGGTCTCAGGGCCAAAAAGACTTCACCTCTCGAAGAAACTTCTGGTGCGCTGAAAATCCCACACAGTGTGCCGGAAACGACTCCCAGCTTGCCTTGCGGCCAAAACATTGCAGCACTGCTGAACCGGAACAACGCAGCCCAACTTCTCAAGAGAAGATCGATGCAGCACCTGCGTTGCAACTGGAAATTCAATGCACAGTGCTACTGGATCAACACACAGCTGAGCCGGAATGATGAGGCCGACTTCTTGAGTGAAGAATTGACACAGCGCCTGCTGTGCTTCGGTAAATTCAATGCATCACCATACCAGATCGATGCAATGTTTGTGACTTTGTCCTGCACAACCAGGATTTTCCACGCATCGTTCCTGGGCATCAAAAGATCCCCACATCGCAGTGAGGAACCAAGACTGCGCACCTGAAATCGATGCAAAGCCTTTTGCAGTGTGGAAAGAAATGATGCATCGTCTGTGCTGCATCGTAAAATATGACACACACATTATTTTTCCATGCATCTCCTCATCTGCGCTCTCTGTGCATGATAATTTTGAGGCAAACAAGGTACTTTGTGCAAACAAAAGACAGCGGTTGATTTTTAAGATCTAAGACTCTTTTAAATCCTACAAAAGTGATATTTCAGCTTGTGCCTATTGAATCTTTATCATTTTGACCTTAATTTAACTAGATAAATCTCATATATTTTCCTAAGCCTGTGTGGTGTTTTCACTGTGTTATTGCATGATTTGTGTCACAAATACTTTACACATTGCCTTCTAAGCTAAGCCTGACTCCTCAGTGCCAAGCTACCAGAAGGTGGGCACAGGATCAGTTGGATTGTGAGTGACTTACCCTGACTAGGATTTTGTCCCCTACTAGGACAAAGGTGTATACCTCTGCCTACTAGAGACCCCATTTCTAACATTGGTGATCAGCGGTGACGATAGGACTTGTGTTTGTGCAGTAACATCCAATAGCTATGTTTACACTACCTACCCACAGTTAAAGGTCAATTTGATTTTTTTCTCTTTTTTCTGCTTAACATTTTCAATCTAAATCCTGGATCAGGGTGTCCAAAAAGGTATCTGGGGGGGACACCCACAAAGGTGGTCAAGGTCCCCACCACAAGAAAGAGGAGGGAGAAAAACTTAAAAATAAGGAGTTTTCAAAAGGCCCCCAAAATAATTCCCAAGGGGATAGTGGTATCCAGTCCCAACCTGATTCTGCATAGAACCCAGGATTTTTTGACGGAAAGAAAGGAAGGTTAGTACCCCAATGCATGGAGTACACCAAGTATGGTCACTCCTAGGGCGACTCCAAGTGTCCAAAGAGGGCACAGCCCCTCACTGGAGGGCAGACACCTGGGTTGGCTAGTGTAACGCTCGGGGAGAAGGTAGTCCCAGATAGTTTTGGAGAGCGGATAGAGGTAACCCTAGTGTTCCTGGGAGATGAGGAAATGGTGCCAAAAGCCCACATGCCTGTTAATGCTTCCAAGTATAGATGGTGGGTTGCAATTAATGGGCAGCGGCTGGAGTCTTTGCATGACACAGGAGCCAGCATGACTACTGTCAGGGGTCAGCTGGTGTCAGCAGAGCAGGTTATCCCCAATACATTCAACCACATCATATTCACTGACAATCGTGAGAACCTATCGGTAGCTCTGGTTCCCTTTGAGTAGGGGGGCCTCTGGTACTCTGAAAGTAGACGTGAGTCCTGCCATGCCTGTAGATTGTCTGTTAGGCAATGACCTAAAGCACAATACCTGGAAGGAGGTAGAGCTCAGGTCTCACCTAGAGATGTTAGGTTTGCCTGAGTGGGTCTGCATGACTTCAAGGTACATGGCTACCTGGGAGGGAGTCAAGGGCATCTGGAGCCTGGAACAATGTCCAAGACAGTTGCCAAGGAGAGGGGCAAGGGGCACGGGAACCCAGTCCCTGAAGTTCCCACAGTGGCTGATGGGTCCCTGAGGAGGAGGCCCCTGAGCCAACTGGGGAGGATATTGTTGCCCTGGGTAACCTGCATTAGCTTGCTGGATGGCAAGCTGAAGGTGGGCCAATCAGGGAGGAATTCTGTAAGGTGCAGAAAGAGTACCCGACTCTTGAGGGTCTGAGGCAACATGCCTCAGCCCAAGTAGCAGGTGAAGCTTTTGGCAATTACCATATATATTGATAGAATAATCTCCTTTACAGTGAGCCTAAGGTGCCGGAGGCTGGGGCAGCACGTGTGCTGGTGGTCCCCCAGTGCTACCGGGCCTTCCTACGGGGTCTGGCTCACGACATCCCCCTGGTGGGACATTTGGGGCAAGACAGGACCTTCGCCAGGCTTGTCACCCGCTTTTATTGGCCCTGAATGCTGGTAGCCTCAGATGCATTTTGTAGGTCATGCCCAACCTTCCAGGCTGGTGGAAAGACAGGGAAAGGCTCAAGGCCCCCCTGATCCCACCCCCTGTCATTGGCACCCCCTTTGAAAGGGTGGGCATCAACATCACTGACTCCTTGGACCCCAAAACTGCCTTAGGCAGAAGGTTTATCCTGGTTCCACACGCTACCCAGAGGCAATTCCTCTGTGGACAGTGACTGCACCAGCGGTGACCAGAGCCCTGATGGGGATATTTACCCAAATGGGATTCCCCAAGGAGATTGGGTCTGACATAAGCTCAAACGTCATGTCAGCATACATGAAGTCTATGTGGGATGCATTTGGGGTGTCCTATTGGTTCACCACCCCTTACCATCCTCAATCCAATGGTCTTGTGGAGAGACTAAACAAGAACTTGAAAGGCTTGATCACAGGCCTTCCTGAGGCCATGAGTCATAAGTGGTGTAGGAAAATGCCACTGTTTGCATGGTTGCCCCCCACACTTTTTTCCTAGTGGTGATGCAAACTTTGATTGAAAGTGTGCTGGAATCCTGCTAACAAGGCCCCACCACCAGTGTTCTTTCCCTAAACTGTACCTTTGTTTCCAAAATTGGTATAGCCCTAGCACACAGATAAGTTCCTTGTAAAATGTACCCATGGTACCAAGGGCCCTGTGGCCAGGGAAGGGAAGGGAAGGTATTATGCCACCCTGGGCCTGGGAACCCCTCACTCAGCCCATGGACACTGCCTTTCAGCTTGTGTGTGCTGGTGGAGAGAAAAAGACAAAGTTGACATGGCACCTCTATGAGAGTGCCATGCCCCCAAAACCACTGCCTATGGCATAGTTAAAAAGAACAATTGATGGATTGAATGCAGAACAAATCAAACATTCAGCTCCAGTCACAGATATGGGTTTAATCCATCAGTTTATTTGCTCACCATGCCATTCCAGTTTGGACCCAGCCATATGCAAATCAGCCTTGACCCTGTTCCCATGAGAACAGTCCAGCTCAAACTGCCAGACCAGTCCTCCCTGGACCAGAAACAAACATCCTGGGACCAGTTTCAGGGTATCACCCCTCTTCAGCCAGACTAGCTTGAATGTTGTGGCAAAGTACCCACACCAGGGGGGTTTAGAGGAACACTGGGGTCCCCAAGTAGGCACCAATCCCACACCCTCAGTGGCACTAGGGCGGCAGGGTGCAGAGTTCAAATAGGTGTTGCATTTCCAATGAAACTCTATTAGGGTGTTGTGTAGCCATTTTAGTTATAGCTTCATACATGCTATTTTAGCAAACTAGGCCTGCCGCTGTGCACTTTAACCTTAGACATAATTTATTCAGCTTCATTTTTATTATTTGAACAATAGCCACATTTGCGGGCTTGTTTTATTTTCTCTATCTAGCCGTTCTTTGCCTAGGCCAGCACTGCATTCTTAAACAAGACTTTCACTCTGTACTTTTCTCAAGGCTGTAGTAAGATACGTTGCCGGCAAAAGTTGTACACTTTGGGCCATATTTACAATTTTTGCCGCACTGGTTTCTGTCAAAAAATGTACCGCCAGCTAACACCATTCCAACACGCCAGGTGGGCTCTTTATTTATGAATTGATGGTAGCCAGCGCTGCAGGCTAGTTGGAGTAAAAAAAAAAATGACTCTAACCGGGAAGCGCAGGTGTAGGGAATAATGGGGGTTGTGCGTCAAAAAATGGTGCAAGTCAGGTTAGAGTCAAAAATCATGGCTCTAACCGGACCTGCACCATTTTTTGACGCACAACCCCCATTGAAATAATTCCTGTCTTAGGAAAGACAGGAGTCATGCCCCCCTGTCCAATGGCCATGCCCAGGGGACTTTATTGGGCACAGTGGCATGTAGGGTGGCCCAAGTTAGGTCCCCCTATGCCATTTAAAAAATAAATAAAAAATGACTTACCTCTACTTACCTGTGGTTACCTGGGATGGGCCCCCCCATCCATGGGTGTCCTCCAGGGGTGGGTGAGGCTGGCAGGGGGTGTCCCTGGGGGCATGGAAGGGCACCTGTGGACTGCTTCCATGGTCAGAGACCATGGAAATGAGCCCACAGGTCCCTTAATGCCTGCCCTCACCCAGGCGTTAAAAAATGGCGCAAATCAGGCTGTGCGCCATTTTTCAAGGCCCGCCCCCCTCCTGTGCATCAAAATGACATGGGAGTATAAATAAGGCGCACATGCCTTAAAGTAATTTTTTGGATGGGAACGCCTAATTTGCATGTCATTAACACAAATTAGGCGCAAACAGAGTATAAATATGCCCCTTTGTCTCTAATGTTCACAGAAACATGCACACTCTTATGTGGCAATCCTTTCTTTGAACATCAGCTGTTTTATTATAAAAACACTATTTGGACCAATGTACATTAGAGGAAGATTCCAGACAGATGACCATGACCATATGCTGATTGCTGAGTGCTTCGCTGCAGCTGCTTATGTAGACTACAGGTCTATTACTCAGGTATGAGGGATGATGTCTTCCCAGGGGAACCTGAAGGGTAGAATTAGAGCTTAACATGCTGTGCTCTAAGATAGCCTAGGTAGGAGCTATTTTTATCGATCTTAGTGACAATATGATATTGTTATTTTTATGTTTCACTCTCCTTGGCACAATTTTAATTCTGTCATGCTTCATCGTCCTAGTTATTGCAATCCATGCTTTACTATCTAAGATGCAGTTCCTTCAATAAAACCTTATTGAACCATATTCTGCCTCTGATTGTCCTTGCATACGTGAGACTAATGAAACTGAAAGAAACGGATGAGATCTGAGTGACCACAATTTCCCTGAGGAGTAAATTGTGTCATGCGCTCAGTTGCCCAATCATCCCTGCTCTTGGACGGAGATGAGGCACTGCTAGTTAGCCAGAGCAAAACCCCGATTAGGCCTAGAGGTGTCACCTGTAGTGGGTTCAGACTCAGTCCCCCCCACAGTGAAAGTGATTCTGCCACCTGAATCCAGCAGTCTCATTAGGATAATGAGAGCCTACACAATAAGGGAACCCCGGGGGTCACTCAGGCACAGCAGGTAAGGTAAAGGGGGATGGTCCTCAGGCAAGCCACCAACTGGATAGGTAGGAGAGGCACCTGGAGGTCAATGCTGCACGGGGGGCAGTTTTTCCTAGGCCTGGGGGCTGTGGGTGCAGCGGTTCTTCAGGCGTCGGTTATCTTCATGCAGGGACCCTCGGGATTCCTTTTGCAGGCATCGTCGCGGAGGGGTGGAGAGGTCAACCCAGGCAGGGTACTTGTTAGCAATCGCCTGGGGAATCTCTCTTGCTGGGTGGACCACTTGAACAGGGCCCAAGGGTGTCGGGTGCACAGGGGTCAAGACTCTCGCTTCTGGATTGAGGTGAGAGTCCTTTGTTGTTGGTTTCTTCAGACAGAGCTGCTGACCTCTGGAGTTCTTGGTCCTTTTTGGGTGCAGGGGGCAGAGGTTGCTGGTCCCGCTGGACTCGTCGCTAGTCATTTTGCAGGTTCTCTGAAGTAGGAGGCAGGCCGGTAGGGCTGGGGCCAAAGCAGTTGTCGTCTTCCTTCTTCTCTGCTGGGGGTTTCATCTCAACAGTCCTTCTTCTTGTTGTAGGTCACCAGGAATCTGACCAGCTAGGTTCGGTGGAGCCCTTAAATACAAGATTTAGGGGCACTTAAGGGGTGAGAGGGCAGTAGTCAATGGCTACTGTCCCTGAGAGTGGCTACACCCTCATTGTGCCCACTCCCTTTGGGGAGGGGGGCACATTCCTAATCCTATTGGCCCTCATCCTCCAAACCAAGATGGAGGATTCTGCAGGGAGGGGGTCACCTCAGCTCTGGACACCTTAGGGGGGGTCCTGGCTGAGGTGGTCACTCCTCCCTGTTTTACCTAGTTTTCTCACAGGACTTGCCACCAAAAGTGGGGCTTTGTCCGGGGGGGGGGCATCTCCACTAGCTGGATTGCCATGGGCCCCTGTAACTAGAGGCTTTAGCCTTTCAGGCTTACCACCATGTGTTACAGTTCCTTCAGAGGGGAGGTATCAAGCACCTCCACCCAGGGCAGGCTTTGTTTCTGAGCACAGAGTGCACAAAGGCACTCACCCCATGTGGTCTGAAACTTGCCTGGAAGTGGCAGGCTGACACAGACTGGTCAGTCCTACACGACCAGGTTGGGTGACATATAGGGGGCATCTCTAAGGTGCCCTCTGTGTTCATTTTTCAATAAATCCCACACTGGCATCAGTGTGGCTGTATTGTGCTAAGAAGTTTGAAACCAAACTTCCCAGTATTCAGTGAAGCCATTATGGAGCTGTGGAGTTCATAGTGACACCTCCCGAGCCATATACTCACTATGGCTAAACTACACTTACAATGTCTAAGAATGGGCTTAGACACTGTAGGGGCATACATTGCTCATGCAGCTATGCCCTCACCTATGGTATAGTGCACTCTGCCTTAGGGCTGTAAGGCCTGCTAGAAGGGTGACGTATCCCTGCCACAGCAACACAAAAGGGTGTTTGGCAGTCCATTATGTGAGGGCAGGCCACTGACCTTTGAAATGTAAGTGTCACGCTCTCCACCCTTCCAGCCCAAGAAGACCCATTCAGTATGCATATGTGTGCAGGTGTGACTGAGCATCCTGTGTTTGCGGTTGTCTGGGTGAAATGTACAAGGGAGCTGTCAACCAGCACAGCCCAGATGAGGATTGGAGACAGGCTGTAAGGCACAGAAGGATTTAAGTGCAGAGAAATGTTCACTTTCTAAAAGTAGCATTTCTAAAATAGTAATATAAAATCCAACTTCACCAATAAGCAGGATTTTCTATTACCATTCTGGCCATACTAAACATGACCTGCCTACCGCTTTCTGATCAGAATCTACCACTCAAACAGTATATGAGGGCAGACCTAAGGCCTCACAGTAGTGGGAAACAAACTTAGGAGTTTTCCACTACGAGGACATAAAAAACACACAGGTATATGTCCTGCCTTTTCACTTACACAACCCCTGCCCTACGGGTTACCTAGGGCCTACCTTAGGGGGGACTTATATGCAGAAAAAGGCTTGGCAAGTACTTTTAAATGCCAAGTCGAAGTGGCAGTGAACCTGCACACACGCCTTGCAATGACAGCCCTGAAACATGGTTATGGGGCTACTTATGTGGGTGGCACAACCAGTGCTGCAGGCCCACTAGTAGCATTTAATTTACAGGCCCT
Source organism: Pleurodeles waltl (assembly GCF_031143425.1). NCBI lineage: Eukaryota > Metazoa > Chordata > Amphibia > Caudata > Salamandridae > Pleurodeles > Pleurodeles waltl. The sequence goes on from NC_090446.1 coordinate 38,723,580, forward strand.
GGGCACCTGTAGTGCACTTTACTGGGGACTTACAAGTAAATTAAATATAGCAATTCGGTATGAGCTAATGTCACAATGTTTTAAGGGAAAGAGCATATGCACTTTAGCACTGGTCAGCAGTGGTAAAGTGCACAGAGTCCTAAAACCAGCAAAAAAAGGTGTCAAAAAGTTGAGGGAGGAAGGCAAAAAGTTGGGGGTGACCACCCTAAGGCTGTCAGGTCTAAAACATGGGCAATGTGCAGCCATTGATAACTGGAATGTATTCTATGTTGATACAGACCTTCATTATTGGTCTTCCAACGTTGTATTAATTCTGTAGTATAAGTCTTCAACTTCAACCAAATTACTCCCTTTAAGCTTGTAATCATATCATTGTGGGGAGGCTGAACAGTCAAAGAGAACTCCAAGAAGTGGTAAGTGTTAGGAATGCAAATTCAGCAAGGCCCAATTAATAAAACACCATAACATATTCAGTCACCAGATGAGTAAAGTCAACACAAGGAAGTCTGATGTCAAAATGTGATCCTAAATGTAGCATAGCAAATGAGCATTAGGAACATGGCTTTAGTCAAAAATAGTCTATTTGACAATCTTAATGTAACAGGCTTGTTTTGGACTGTTTGGTAAACTTTGAGCTTTACTACATAGTGGAAGCTAAACTCTTACATAAGGGTCTGAAATGTTGGGAGTTCTCCCGGAGAAGACCAGAGAGATACTTCACCACAGTCTCATCTTTAGAAAGATACATAAAGATTTAGATAGTCATGTCTGGAAAAAAGATACAGGGCTGATATGATAAAGAGCTGAATGCAAAGAGTAGCCACAGCGTGCACACTGACGTTTTGCATCCAGTTTTTAAAACTTCAATGCAACCAATTTATGTATGCTTCATTACAAAATGTCCAATCACAGGTGGTCAGAGAACTACTGACTGTTAGGTAGGTAACTTTTTGAGATCTTCTGGCTACAAACACTGGGATGGATATCTGCAAGGAACAGAAGATTATCTTCTCTGTGGCTGCATTCTCAAAAATTATTTTTAAGCTTCCTGTATTCTTGAAGGAGCCACTAATGATTAAAATATATTTTGTATTTGGGAAAACTGAACTGTTACAGTCATATCAGCATGCCAATTGTTCTAGCATTCCTCATTTAAATCCTCAAACAAAAAGTGCCTGGTGTACAGTTTTCTCAGGGTAAGATCACTCCTCCTGACAGACACAGTATTGCTCATCAATAGGCCTTGTAGATTTAAATCTAGTTTAGAGGTACTAGAGGCTTCTGAGTGGAAATCCCAGAGTCAGACCATGTAGAAAGCTGGCCTGGTGTGTGGTGGGTACCTATGGTACCTACACCTTATACCAGCTCCAGGTATCCCCTTAATAGTGTAGTGTAGTCAGTGTCTAGAAGCCAGGCTCTCTAGAGATAGGTGTGGGGAGACATGCAAAGCTCATGCAATACCACTGTAGTCACAGGGAAAGATTTATACTTTTTGTAGAAAACCTGCGTTAGCACAGGTTTGCTCAAAACGTTTACCGCCGGCTAGCGCCATTCCCGGATGCCAGCTGGGCGGCATATTTAAGGAATTACGCTAGCCAGTGGTAAGGCTGGATTAGTGTCAAATAAATGATGCTAACCGGGTGGGGGAGGCGTAGGGGAAACAGGAGGTTGTGCGCCAAAGAATGGCGCTAGTCAGGTTAGTGTCAGGTTAGAGTCAGACAAATGACTCTAAATTGACTAGCATCATTTTATGATGCACAACCCCCATGGACATGACTCCTGTCTTAGTAAAGACAAGAGTCGTCCCCCCTGCCCAATGGCCATGCCCAGCGGACATATGTCCCCTGGGCATGGCCATCGGGCACAGTGCCATATAGGGTGGCCCAAGGTAGGCCCCCCTATGGCACTTTAAAAAAAAGAAAAGAAAAATCCTGGACTTACCTGGGATGGGTCCCCCATCCTTATGTGTCCTTCAGGTGTGGGTGGGGTGGCTGGGGATGTCCCTGGGTGCAGGGAAGGGCACCTGTGGGCTGCTTCCAGGGTTTCCAACAATGGAAATGAGCCCACAGGTCCCCTAACACCTGCCCTGACCTAGGTGTTAAATAATGGCGCTAAGCAGGCTTAGCGCCATTATTTAAGACCCTCCTCCTCCCGTGCATGATTTTTGCCTGGGAGGATAAATAAGGCGTAAATGCCTTAGAGGCATCTCAATGACGCAAGACAGTTTTCTGCTGGCAAAAAATGACGTTAACTCCAATATTTTGAAGCTTGACGGGTCTCGCGTCAAAATATAAATATAGAGTTAAGTTTGTGCCGGATTTGCGTAAAAAATTGTATGCGAATCCAGCACAAACAGAGTATAAATATGCCCCCAAGTACTTACACACATGAAATAAACAATCAGTGTTACAAAAATAAAGGTAAACATAGATTACATATTCCCTTAGAAAGTAATTAATACGTTATATATATATATATATATATATATATATATATATATATATATATATATATATATATATATATACTACAATATAGAAATAGGCATAAAAACCATTAGTGCAAGGTAGAGGACAAGCCATATACTAAGTAAGTGGAATGCGAAAGTCGGTCTCCCACCTAGCCAATTGGAGTGTGTATAGGGGAGATGGGAGTATTATAAAAGTACAAAGGGAAGTACCACAACATCCCCCAGCCCCCCAAAAAGCAGGAGTAAAGCAGTGTAGTTTCCCAAAACCACCCACTTAGAAGAAAAGAAAAAATATTGCAAAGACCAAAAGAGACTGCAAGACACCAACAGTAGATTCCTAGACCAGAAGACCTGTAAAACAAGGGGACCAAGTCTAAGAAGTACAACAGAGTCCAGGAAGGGCAGGAACCCTTGACCACTGGCTGAAGGTGCAAGAAGAGAGTCAATGGTGAGGAAAAAGAGATACTGCTGCACTCTGGAAGATGGAGTTGGGTTCCTGGAGGGTGCAATTGATGTCCCACGCTGAATGGAGGATTTCAGTAGGGATTGTATTGTCAGAGTCCACCAACAAGCCTTGACACGTGCAAAGCTTGCTGCCCGGAACCAGGAAGGACCAGGTGGACTCTCTCCAAGAACCAGTCAGGAAGCTGTGTGTCACAGGATGGAGTGTTGGGAGCTGGTGCTACAAGATGCATGAAGGACTTGGAGGAAGCATGCCAACAAGCCTTGGCAGCTGCAAAATATGCTATGCATGGGGGTACTGTCTTGCGTGGGGAGGCAAGCTCTTACCTCCACCAAAGTTGGGCAGTTGGAATAGAGGACCGTTGAGGCCACTTCAGTCTACCACCCGTGATGCAGGATCCATGCAGCTCAGAAGGAGGTGGGAGACCGACTTTCGCATTCCACTTACTTAGTATATGGCTTGTCCTCTACCTTGCAAGGGAGATTCCTTCTTCCTTCTGATGCAGGTTGAAGACGGGCTGCACTCAGAGGATGCTGACTGGGAAACTCTTGCAGTTGCTGGCAGGAGCTGGAGCTACAATGTTGCAGGAGGTGTCTTGCTTCATTGTTACAGCTTGTAGTTCCTGGAAAGTCCAGATGCAGTTTATTCGGTGAGAGGTCAAAGTAAAGGATGCAGAGGAGTCCTGATGGAGTCTTGCAGTCCGAATATGAGAAACCACTCAAGAGAGAGACCCTAAATAGCCCTGAAAGGGAGATTGGTCACCTAGCCAGGTAAGACAGCTTAAGCTGCTAGACACTGCCTACATTTCACTAAGGTGGATCACTGGACCTGGTATAAGGTGTGAGTACCTCTGGCACCCACTACTAACCGGGCCAGCTTCTCGCAGCAGCCAAGCGTCAATATAGGTACACATGCACCACAAAGCAAGGGTACCTGTGTAGTGGACAGAATCAGTTTAGTACAAGATGGTTATGTCCCTGTATATAAAAATACATTTTGAGTCCTATTCCTCTTTGTATATGTGCTGCAGACTTCAGCACACATACAAAGAGGAAGTAAAAAAGAGAAATAAAGATATTTCCCTTTATTACACCATCTTTGTGTATGCAGACCATGTTCAGTGAAGTTGTTAAATATGGTTTTGTGCCAATATACATGGATGGATGCGTAGGAATGCCTATGCAAATAGATATAGGCTCAATGAAAGGCGTTGAGCTTGATTATATTGAACTGGTGATGGCTTTGCAAAAATAAGGACGTTGAGTGGGTTGGAGAAAGTTACCTGGCGAAGAAGCATATATAAAGCAAATTTCACCGCACTCCATGGAATCCAAAATTAACGTGTATTTATTTCAAGCAACAACCACCTATGCTTTTCGACTCTCAAGGTGTCTTGTTCACCTTGTTCTCCTTGAGAGTAGAAATGCGTGAGTGGCTGTTGCTTGCAATAAATACACGTCAATTTTGGATTTCATGGATTCCATGGAGTGCGGTGAAATTCTTTGCTTTACAATATTTTTGAGATTTGTCTTCTTTGTCACCTGGCACTGGCAGTGGAGTGTGCCGCCCAAACATTTTTATATATATATGTTACATTTAGAGTTATCTCATGTAACTATAACTTGTGCCCATATGTAACTATAACTCAACCACCCAACATGCAGTTTTTATAGCAAACATTTTTCTGCACATGTTACATTGATATTATAAATGATGTTATCAAAGATCTCATGCGTGCTGTAATTTTTGGGATGATTAGCTGTGTATGGTGAGGACTCGAGCTACAGTGAGCTTAGGGCATGAGTTATAGGTACTTGAGATAAGGCTATAACAGGTGAATTTCTATTGTTTTGTAAGTTTAAAATGTGAGATTAACTACATCGTCCCTGTAACCTTTGTTTTTAAGTGAATTTATATGTGTTTTTGAATTCTATTTCCAAACTATAACATCCGTGCACCCTTTAGTTTTTCAGTCCATTTCTACAGCTTTTTTAAGATTCAAGTAATTTTCATTATGATACATTAATCCAACAACCACCATGCACAGCCTTTGGCCATGAGCTGCTGGGGTTGACTGCAGGGCTTGGCCTACAGCCAATTACTGCGGCCTACTCCTCTAACCAATCAACCTCATGCTGCGCACAGTGATTGGCCATGTGCAGCAGAGGTTGGTTGTAGGCCCTGGCCTTCAGCCAGTCTATGCGGCCAACTCCTATAACCACTCAACCCTGCACTGCACACAGCCTTTGGCCATCCATAGCAGGATTTGGTGGCAGGGGGCTGGAATGTGGCTATGCCCTGAGGGCAACCCCTATAACATCCCAGCTCCACATGGCTCCCCTCCCCTGGCCATTCTCTGCCCCTGGGGCACATCCCCTGCAGACCTGCATGAACCCCCAGGCCGATCTCATCCCAGGGATCCCATCCCCCAGGACCTGGCCTGAACAATTTTTTTTTTCTGGGGAGGGGGCTGCATGGCACCTCTCCCCAGACCTATCTCACTCTAGGGACCCATCCCCCGGAGCCTGGCCTAAACATTTAATTTTTTTGGGAGGGAGGTGTGCAGTCCCCATCCCTAGGCCAATCGTGGCCATGGGAAAACCACACCCTTAAGGCCTGGACTACATTTTTGGGGGTTGGGGGGGAGGGGCTGCACAGCTCCCCTTCCAAGGCTGATCTTGGCCGTGGAGACCCCATCCCCTGGGGCCCTGCCTAAATATGTATTTTTTTAGGAGCGTGTCAAAATGGCCCCCCTTCACAGGGCCAATCTTGACCCCACACACCCCATTTCCCAGAGCCCGGCTATGTGACCTGGGTGCCCCCCTGGTTACCCAGTGGAAATGTGTATCGAGGGGGGAGCCTGAAGGCCCCTGAAGTCCCAGTCAGCTCCTCACCTCCTGTTGGAGCCAGTATTGCTGTCACAGAGAGGGAACTGCTATAGCAGCTCCCTCTCTGTGAGAAAAGTGTTGTCTGTCTCCGTGCCAGCATCTTTGCAGGCAGGGAGACAGGGGAACCACTGCTAGCAGCGAGGGAGAGCTGTTTGACAGCTTTCCTTCGCTGTGAGCAGAGTGTTTGCTGTGGCTTGACAGCAGCTGTCAAAGCTGCCACCAGCTATGCCCTGGGGGTGGGAACCCCAGAAACATAGCAGGAGCCGACCCTGGGTGATGACTTCCTCACGGCTATTAACTCCTTCGCTGTCAGTGGTTTTTCCCTCCTGTGCCAAGCCTTTTTTTTGGCTATTTGGGGCAGTTTGCTATTAGGCCCTCATAACTTTTTCTCCACATAAGCTACCCATGCCAAATGTGCATCTTTTTTTCCCAACATCCTAGGGATTCTAGAAGTACCAGAGTTTGTGGGTTTCCCTGCAGGAGACCAAGAAATTAGCTAAAATACAAAAACAAATGGAAAAAAGGGGCTGCAGAAGAAGGCTTGTGTTTTTTTCCCTGAAAACGGCATCAACAAAGGGTTTGTGGTGGTAAAATCACCATCTTCTCAGCTTTCAGGAACAGGCAGACTTGAATTAGAAAATCCAATTTGTCAACACAATTTTGGCATTTTACTGGAACATACCCCATTTCTACTATTTTTTGTGCTTTCAGCCTCCTTTCAGCTAGTGACAGAAATGGATGTGAAACCAATGCTTGGTCCCAGAAAGCTAAACATTTCTGAAAAGTAGACAACATTCTGAATTCAGAAAGGGGTCCTTTGTGTAGATACTACTAGTGATTCCTACAGAAAATAACAGCTGAAATCAAAGAATATTGAAATTGAGGTAAAAAAACAGCAATTTTTCTCAACGTTTTACTCTGTAACTTTTTCATGCGATGTCCGATTTTTAAAAGCAATATACGGTTACGTCAGCTGGACTCTTCTGGGTGCGGAGAAATATATAGGGCTTGTAGGTTCATCAAGAACCCTAGGTACCCAGAGCCAATAAATGAGCTGCACCTTGCAATGGGGTTTTCATTCTATACCAGGCATACAGCAATTCATTTGCTGAAATATAAAAAGCAAAAAATAGGTATCAAGAAAACCTTTGTATTTCCAAAATGGCCACAAGATAAGGTGTAGAGAAGCAGTCGTTAGTTGCACATCACTGAATTCCGGGGTGCCCATACTAGCATGTGAATTACAGGGCATTTCTCAAATAGACGTCTTTTTTACACACTGTTTTACATTTGGAAGGAAAAAAATATAGAGAAAGACAAGGGGCAATAACACTTGTTTTTCTATTCTGTATTTCCCCACGTCTCCCGATAAAAATGGTACCACACTTGTGGGGGTAGGCCTAGTGCCCATGACAGAAAATGCCCCAAAACACAACGTCGACACATCACATTTTCACAAAGAAAACAGAGCTGTTTTTTGCAAAGTGCCTAGCTGTGGATTTTGGCTTCTAGCTCAGCCGGCACCAGGGGAAACCTAGCAATATTGCACAGTTTTGAAAACTAAACACCTAGGGGAATCCAAGATGGGGAGACTTGTGGGGCTCTGACCAGGTTCTGTTACCCAGAATCCTTTGCAAACGTCACATTTGGCCCAAAAAACACTTTTTCCTCTAATTTCGGTGACATAAAGCTTTGGAATCAGAGAAAAGCCACAAATATCCTTCCACCCAGCGTTCCCACAAGTCTCCCGATAAAAATGGTACCTCACTTGTGGGGGTAGGCCTAGCGCCCGCGACAGGAAATGCCCCAAAACACAACGTGGGCACATCACAGTTTCACAAAGAAAACAGAGCTGTTTTTTGCAAAGTGCCTAGCTGTGGATTTTGGCCTCTAGCTCAGCCAGCACATAGGGAAACCTAGCAAACCTGTGCATTTGTGAAAACTAGACACCATGGGGAATCCAAGATGGGGTGACTTGTGGGGCTCTGGCCAGGTTCTGTCACCCAGAATCCTTTGCAAACCTCATAATTTGGCCCAAAAAAAACTTTTTCCTCTCATTTCCGTGACAGAAAGTTCTGGAATCAGAGAGGAGCCACAAATTTCCTTCCACCCAGCGTTCCCCCATGTCTCCCGATATCAATGGTACCTCACTTCTGGGGGTAGGCCTAGGGTCCACGACAGGAAATGCCCGAAAACACAACGTGGACACATCACATTTCCACACAGAAAAACAGAGCTGTTTTTTGCAAAGTGCCTAGCTGTGGAGTTTGGCCTCTTGCTCAGCCGGCACATAGAGAAACCTAGAAAACCTGTGCATTTTTTAAAACTAGACACCTATGGGAATCCATGATGGGGTGACTTGTGGGGCTCTGACCAGATTCTGTTACCCAGAATCCTTTGCAAACCTCAAAATTTGGCCGGAAAAATACCTTTTCCTCTCATTTCGGTGACAGAAAATTCTGGAATCAGAGAGGAGACACAAAGGGGGTTATTACAACTTTGGAGGAGGTGTTAATCCATCCCAAAAGTGACGGTAAAGTGACAGATATACCACCAGCCGTATTACAAGTTCATTATATCCTATGGAACTCGTAATACGGCTGGTGGTATATCCGTCACATTTGGGACGGATCAACACCTCCTCCAAAGTTGTAATAACCCCCAAATTTCCTTCCACACAGCATTCCCCCAAGTCTCCCGATACAAATGGTAACTCACTTGTGGGGATAGGCCTACTGCCCACAAAAGAAAATGCCCCAAAACACTATCTGGACACATCAAAATGATCAAATACAAAACTACTTGTTTTTGCGGGGGGGCCTGCGTTTTTGGTGCTGGGCTCAACAGCCAGCTACCAAACCCAGACATTTCTGAAAACTAGACACCGTGGGAGTCCAGCGAGGTGTGACTTGCGTGGATCCCCCAATGTTTTCTTACCCAGAATCCTCAGCAAACCTCAAACTTAGCTAAAAAATCTAATTTTTCCCAAATTTCTGTGCGGGATCACCGCATTGGGACAAATTTAATACCACCCATCTTCCCCTCAGTCTCCCGGTAAAAATGATACCTCATTTGTATAGGTGGGCCAAGTTCTTGTGACAGGGAAGAGTCAAAAACATGTTGAAATTGAGGGGGAACCAAAGCGGGTCCAAAAGGGCAGTTTGAAAAATAAAATTTTTAGGCTGACAAGTGCAGCAGAATTTTTATCAGTATAGAAGAGACATTGCTGGGTGGTAGGACTTTTGTGGATTCCTGCACATTCTGGAAGGTTCTATCACAAAAACATGTGAAAAAATTGTGATTTCCAGCAAAGCTGGAGGTTTGCTGGGCATTTTGGGTAAGAAAATGGTGCAGGGTGCATGTGAAACACACCTCCCTGGAATCACCCAGATGTTTAGTTTTCAGATGTGTCTAGGTCTTGTGGATTTTTCTACATGGCAGCGTATCAAAGTCCAGAAAGTGCGTCCCTCACCATTCCAAGTCGGACGATTTTGAGAGTTAGCCAAGCTCTTGTGGCCCAAATGTACAACCAAAACCCAAAATAATCAAATGCCTTCTTATGTGCTGTGGGATAAGATGTTTTAGAGTATGGGGGAGAGCTGAAAGACTGTTACCCCCTTCAGTTGGGGTGGGAGCATAACCATGCCCATACTGGTTGGCAGCCACCACCCCACTATTTTTTTTTTTTTAATATTTCCCTGGCATCTAGACTTTCTGCCCCGGGGTGTGATTGCCCCATCTGCCCACTGTTGAGCAGAACAACTTTGGCCCCATTTATTTGGGGCGGGGGTATGGCCATACCCCACTCTCTTATTTAAAAAAAAAATACTTCCCTGGTCTCTGGTGGGCTTTCTGCCCCCCTTGGGGAAGATGGGCCTTCCAAAAATAGGCCAATCTGCCCAAGGGGGGGGGCAGAAATGGCCTAAAATAAATTTGCCCCCCCCTGGGGAGCGACCCTTTCCTAAGGGGTCCCTCCCACCTCTAAAGAACAAAACAAAAATAAACAAACAAAAAAAAAAAGAATTCCTGGCACCTAGAGATTTATGCCCCCCTCGGGGCAGATCGGCCTAATAACAATAGGCCGATCTGACCCCTGTGGGGGGTCAGAAAGGGCCTAAAATATATTTCCCCCCCCTGGGGAGCGACCCTTGCCTAAGGGGTCGCTCCCCTTGTGTGAAATTGGCACAAAAAAAAAATCCCTGGTGCCTTATAAAAATTGGCAGATCTGCCCCCAAAGGGGGCAGAAATAGCCTATATATAATTTGCCACCTAGGGGAGTGACCCTTGCCTAACTCTAAAAAAAACCTAGTGGTTTCTGCCCTTCCTGGGGGCAGAACAGCCTAATAACAATAGGGGGGCAGAAAAGGTCTTGAAAAAAATGCCCCCCTGGGGATCAACCTTTGCCCAAGGGGTCGCCCCCCTTATGACAATTTCCTTTTCAGAATAAATCCCTGGTGTCTAGTGGGCATTTCAGAAGCCGGATCCCTTTACGATACTGCTTCTCTAAATGCTCTGAGAGACTTAAAATGGAAGGAAATTCCTTTCCTTCCCATTAAAACCTCTCAGGCCCCCATCACACGATCGGAAGAGAAATGCAAAGCATTTCTCTTCCGATCGCTATGGGGATGTGGCCTCTGATGAGGTCAGCACCTGGGGAGCTGGGGTGGGTTGGGGGAGGAAGGGGAAGGGCTTCCCCTTCCATCTCTGCCGGTAGAGCTCCCTCTAAGCTCCATGCCAAGGACGTAATGGTTACATCCTCGGCACAGGAGCACTGTGCCGGTGGACGTAACCATTACGTCCCTGACACAGAAGGAGTTAATGGCTGCCCCTCTCTAACAATCTCTTTAGCCCCTGGGAGATGGTGGTGTCTGGCGGTCTAAAATGAACCCCACTTTTCTTTTTTTCTTTTTTAATGATGGCTCCAGGGAAGTGTGTTCCCCTTTGCTGTGGAGGGGGGCTGGGTGGCTCCCTGCACTCTTTTTGATGAAAGACCCAGGGAGGTGGTGGTCCCTGGGGATGCTGGGGGTTGGGAGGCCCCCTATATTGAATTTGTTACTAGTCCCAGGGAAATGACAGACCCCAGGGCTGTGGAGAAGCCAGGTGGCCCCCCATTTCCAAAATATGAATTCCCCTTGTAAAAGGTCCACCCGGGGGCTTGTAAAAAAACAAAGCAAATTTTTGACATCATCACAAAATCGGGGACTTAGCACCAGAGCTAGGGGGTCAGGTTGAATCTAACCTGGCCCCTTGTCTTTATTTTAAACTTTATTTGTGGGACTCATCTGAAGCTGAGTCCCAAGATGGCTGGCAACACTTCCTGGTTTAAAGTGTTGCTAGTCAATCAGAGCATTTCATTTCCCTGTACAAGTTTGTTGTTCGCGAATACGTCATGAAGGAATCACGTCCCTCGATATACAAAAGTATTTTCCCTTTAATTTCTCTAAAACAACTGAATGGATTTACAGCAAATAAGCGAAAGCAGGATCTGTGTACAGAAAGCTAGCTTTTTGCAAAATGTAGTGTAATTCGACCCAGTGTAGTCGTGTTCAAAGGTATCATGGGAATTAACATGAGAAACACAATGTTTTTGACCCCTCTTTTTCTCAGCCTCCACTTGACGATTCACTCCGAAACCTTCAGTGCACAACAGGAATCACCAGGGCAATTTTCATGAAAATTTCTTGAAGATTCATCAAACGGTGAAAAAAGATATAGGCAAATGTTTCTTCAGTGGACACATGGTCCTATCTATAACTACCTACTGATGACTGCCAGTGTTTTATATATATATATATATATATATATATATATATATATATATATATATATATATATATATATATATATATATCAATATAGCTCAATAGATATATATATTGATAGATAGATGCAGAGAGATGTAGATAGAGATAGATATATAGATAGATAATACATTAATAGATAGATAGACAGATAGAAAGATAGATAGATAGATAGATAGATAGATAGATAGATAGATACATAGATACATAGATAGATAGATATACATGGCCAACCCACCTATAACCATCCATTTCAGCCTTGTGCAGCCAACTTTGGCCACAGGAGGTGGCCTGCAGCGAGGCCCTGTTCCCAAACTCCCATATAACCACCCAACCCCTCTATAAACAACCAACCAATATGTTTAGATGTGTAAGAGGGGAACAACGGCCAAGCTCCAGAAGAAACTCCAGCGCATCCAGAACGCCGCATCACAACTCATCCTCAACCTCCCTCGCCACAAACACATCTCAGCCCACCTCAGAAACCTCCACTGGCTCCCCGTCAACAAAAGGATAACCTTCAAGCTCATAATCCATGCTCACAAAGCTTTCCACGATGCCGGACCAGCCTATCTCAATGAGCATCTCAACTTCCACATCCCCACACGCCAGCTCTGCTCTGCCAACCTCGCCCTTGCAACCGTTCCCCGCATTCACTGCACCACATCTGGCCGTAGATCCTTCTCCCACCTTGCCGTCGAAACCTGGATCTCCTTCCCCGTCAACCTACGTGTGACCCAGGACCTCCTGACCTTCAGGTTGCACCTCAAGACCTTGCTCTTTGCGCAGTAGCACCCCCCCAGCGCCTTGAGACCCTGCCGGGTGAGAAGCGCGTAAAACAAATCACTGATTGATTGATTAAGTGCTTACTCTTGAGGTTTAATTTCTGTGAAACAAGCATTGGTGAAAGAAAGGATCTTCATCTGCATATTTTTCTAAAAAGAGTCCACAGTTTGGTGCAAAATGTCTACCCAACTGGAATACTTTCTACTGGCTAATTAGTGAGTGCTACTTTGTTGGCTAAAGGTATAGTGCACGTTCTGCACTACCACTGTGTAAAGGACCTTGATAGATGCCCCCAATGACCATGGTTGGTGTGATTTTGATGATGTAATATGACTCATGCATCTTCTTAATTAAATCTGTGCCACCATGAATCATTCTACGGAGATGATGGCAAACATATACGGGGTGGGGCCAAACAAGCGGTGGCTCAAGGTCATTTTGCACCTTTGCATACTGGCAGTATCAACTATGTGCTCATGCAGAGATGACCAGAGGAAAAGATCCCACTTGTCACAGTTACTACAGAAGAGATTGTTTTCCAACAGAGAAAGGATGCATTCACAGCCATCAAGTATTTTAGATTGTTTTTTCAAGTTGGAATTTCAGGGAATAAACAGAGGGAAAACACCCTTGCTTTGCATCAGACGAGTTGAAGAAGTTGGGAGGATTTGTCCTTTTCAGAAGCCCCAGCTGAAGCTCTGCATCCGTAAAGGACAGATTCTCCCTACTACTTTCACTCATCCAGTGCAAAGCAAGTGTGATCACCCTTCCTTTGCATTGGTTGAATTGAAAATAGGAGGACCTGTCAAGTGGAGCTGCACATAGAGCACTTTGTACATTGCCCCTGGGACTGTCACCTCCCTGGGTTGATGTGCAAAGTGCCTCAGAAATAAAGGATCTGTCCTTTTCAGAAGTGGATCTCCAAATGGGGAATGATTTACATTACCCCAGGGAGGTGGCAGTCCCCAGGGTGTGGAGGGCCCTGCGGCCCACTGCATCCTAAAAGTTCTACATTGTCTGGGAGGGTGGCAGTCCCTGTTTACTTAATTTTATAGCCCCGGGGGAGATGGCTGTCCCCATGGCATGTGGGGGGGGGGGGTCTGAAGGGCCCCCCTCATATTTTTTCAAAGTTTGCCCTGGGGAGATTGTGTTCCTTGGGGCACCGGGCATCCACAGACAGGACCCCTCATATTAATTTACAAATTTACTCTGGTATGTGCTTGCCACAGGTGCAAAAGGGCACCCCATACGTACTAATGCATAGCCATGGGGAGATGGTGGCCCCTAAGGTTTCTTTAAGTCCTGGGGGGGCATGTCCCACCTATTTTGGCTACAATGCCCCTGAAACCTTGCCCACCCAGAAGCACAATTAAAAGCTGTGATTTTGCCATGATTTACAAAAATGCTTGTAATCCTTGGTGGGGGGTCCCTGGGGGACCTCTGAACCAAGGCTATAGGGTTTTCTTGTTTTCTTTTTTCACTTGTTTTGGAGGCTCAGCTATAGGTGAGCCTCAAAACGGCTGGCAACACTTCCTGGTTGAAGTGTTAGCAGCCAATCAGATCTCTGCCCAAGATTGGGAGTATTTGAGAAACCATCACAATTTTGGTTTTCTTTTAATATTTCTAAAACTACTGTATGAATTTACACCAAATAATAAAAAGCACTCTTTAAGCACCAAGAGCTACCATTCTGCCAAATTTGGGGTAATTCTGTCCAGCAGTTCAGGCTGTAGTCGTGCCTAAAATCCCTATAGGAATTAATATGGGAAATGCACTTTTTTTGACACCTCTTTTTCTCAGCCCTTTCATGATGGATCACCTCAAAACTTCTCATGCACAATAAGAATATCAGGCACACTTGTTTTAGAACATTTTGTGAAGATTCGTCAAATGGTTCCAAAGATATAGGCACGTAAAAAAAAATGCTTTTTCAATGGAAACTAGGTCCTAGCCATAACTACTTACTGACGACTGCCAGTAAGTAATATATTCACACAAAAAAAAGGTTACTGGGACGTTATAGTTAGGTTCAGAATCTACATCCACAAAATCATAGAGATTCAGCTTTTTGGGTTATTTCAATTAACTGTAACTCGTTCCCTAAGGTAACTACAACTTGCACAGTTTTCTCATCAATACCTTTACTGCATATGTTACAGTGACATTGTCAATGATGTCAAAGAAAATGTGATAAGTGATGTAATGTGTTAATTAGCAGTGCATGGTGAGGAAGTGAGCTATAGTTACCTTAGGGCACTAGTTTTAGTTAATAAATAACTCTAACTATAACATTAATTGGTATGGTTTTTTTAACGTAACATCTGAACTTAACTATACCCTCCCTGTAACCTTTGTTTTTGTAGTGAATTGATATGTTGTTTTTTGTATTCTATTTCCTAACTATAATGTCCCAGATAGGAGATATGTATACCACACCACCTTAAGCTGAATCAGTTCTAGCATGCCTAAGTTCTCAGAGTGAGCTTACATACAGTGACCATATGCTGTCAACTTGTCCAACTTTGGCAGAAAGGTAGCTTAAAAGTAACATATCTAGAAATGTTGACTAGGAGCACACAGTTGTTGTTGACGTTATGGAACTGGAACTGAACTCCAGGATACCATACTACAAGGTTATCATCATTGCCCCTCTCCAAACATTTCAGTCACCCAGTGTACACACATGTGCTTTGATACCGGGGGCACTAATATCCGATGATTTCTGTAAAATCTAAATTTCCAGTTGCCTTTTTGACTTTGATAGATGTCTGGACCTGACAAATTCACATTTTATGATTCTTGATTTTTAGTTAAGTTTAAATTACTTTAAATATGTTTTCCAAATTATTTGATCATGTTTGTTGACTTACCCATAGGGAACTAATCCAGACCTAAACAAAAGTCACTAAGAAATATTACTGAGGTAGTTTATTTTTTCAGATAGAATTAGGCCATCACGTATAAGAAGGTGACCATTAGGAGTGATTTTTGGGACAAGCTGCACTAGGCGTGTACATTTAAATACATTGACACCTTATAGCGGATGGTAAGCAGCCCCTTCTGCGAGTTTTCATATTCAATTGCATAACTGGTTTCAACATTTTGTGAATGTTAGACTTAGCATCATTGGCATGGTCTCCCCTAACATTTTGCCTATACTTCCCAAGTTGTTTCTGTGTGCTGGACTCTTTTTTTGCTGTTTTGTTTGCTCTGGACACATTACCACTGCTGACCAGTGCTAAAGTGTAAGTGTTCCCTGTATAAATTGTAGGTGTCCATTGGCTTATCCATGGTTGGCATATTTTATTTACTAGTAAGTCCCTAGTAAAGTGCACTAGAGTTGCCCAGGGCCTGTAGATCAAATGCTATTAGCGGGCCTGCAGCACTTGTTGTGCCACCCACATGAGTAGCCCAGTAACCATGGCTTAGACCTGCCACTGCAGTGTCTGTGAGTGTACTTTTAAACTGCCAATTCGACTTGGCAAGTGTACCCACCTGCCAGACCTAAACCTCCCCTTTTTATACATGAAAGGCACCCCTAAGGCCCTAGTTAGCCCCATGGTTAGGGTGCAGTGTGTGTTCAAGGTGGGATATGTAGTCATGTGTTTTACCTCTCCTGACAGTGAAAGGCTGCCAAATGTGCTTTTCACTGTTGCAACGCCTCTCTCTTACAATAGGTTAACATGGGGGCTGCCTTTAAATATTATGTAAGTGCAGATTCCCTTTGGGACCAGATAAATATGTGGAGTTTGGGGTCTCTGAACTCACAATTTAAAAATACATCTTTTAGTGAAGTTGGTTTTGAGATTGTGTGCTTGAAAATTACACTTTTAGAAAGTAGGCATTTTCTTGCTTAAACCATTCTGTGACTCTGCTTGTTTCTGGATTCCCTGTCTGGGTCAGTTTGACAGTTGGGCTGTTTGATCCTCTCCTCTAGACAGTGACACAAAGGGAGCTGGAGTGTAGTCTGCATATCCTGATGGACCATCTGAGCTGAGAGGTGGGGGGGAGGCATCACTTACATCTGAAAGGCTGTACCTGCCTCACATAATGCAGTCTCCAACCCCCTGGTATGTGTCTAGGTCCTGGCCTGGGCAAGGCAGGATCTTGAAAACAACAGAAACTTCACTTTGAATTAGGCCTACTTCAAAGGCAGAAAGGGGTATAAGAAGAGCCTCAAAAGCCCCGAAAATCATGTTACTTCTGGAACCAAGTGGAACCTCTGCCAAGGAGAAGAGCTGGAGAAGGAAGAGGAGTACTGACCCTTTGCCTGTGACTGTGCTTTGCTGGGTTGGCCTGCAGTAGCTGCTTCTGCCTGAGAGAGGACAAAGAATTAATTTTGTGTGACTTCCCACTGGTAAAGAATCTCCAAGGGCTTGAACAGAGCTTGCCTCCCGTTGTTGAAGTGTCAGGGACATCAAAGAATTCTCTCTGCCAGCACTTGGGCTTTCTGCTGAGAGTCCTGCCTGCCAAGTGGTGCCGTTACCTGTCTCTGGGCCCTTGAAAGTTGCAGCCAGTGGAAAAGGGCAGAAATCCATGCGAAGACCACCGTGCAGGGAAACTTTCTACACACTACCCGCCTCGCAGCTGATAAACGATGCATCACCAGCCTCGTGGCTAAAATCGATGCTCTACCTGCATCACGGCTGGGAGATCGACGCAACGCAGCTGAAGAGACAACACGCAACACCCGCAGTGGCTGCTGTTAACAACGCAAGCCCTCACGCAGCATGGTTTCTTGACACAGTGCGACTTGATTTCACCGCAATATCGCTGGGTATGGAAAATCAATGCAAAGCCTGCCCGGACCCAAGGTGCCCGTCCATATCGAATCATTGCTCTCTTGAGTGAGAGAAGAAACAACTCACACCAACCCCACCGGAGGAGGAACGACACAAGCTTTCACTTGCGGGTGAGCAATCGACGCATCGCTGGCCCTTTCCAAAGCATGCTCGTCCATGTGACTTTATTTTGATGCTACTCAGGTACTTATGTAAGCTAACAACATTCTCACTTCTTTCTGAAGGATTTAAGACTCTTTTGCTTTTTAAATTCATAACGACTGGTGTATGTTGGATTTTCGTTGTTTTGGTTTTGTTTTGTTTAGATAAATATTACCTATTTTTCTAGACCTGTGTTGTGTAATTTTGTAGTGTTATCAGAGCGTTACTGTGTGTTGTTACAAATACTTTATACATTGCTTCTGAAGTTAAGCCTGCCTGCTCGTGCCAAGCTGCCAAGGGGGTGAGCATGGGTTAACTGAGCGTTAACTGATTCTCCTTTACCTTGACCAGAGTGAGGGTCCTTGCTTAGACAGGGGGTAACCTGACTGCCAACCAAAGACCCCATTTCTAACAGTGGATATTTATGTAGTTCTGTCCTTCCATGCAGAATCCAACTCCAATCATTTAAAACCATGCCCTGATTTCTGTGATTTCTTTTTTTTCAAGGAATTACAGGAGACAATAATTTAGAGCCCTAAGGGGAAAGCTCAGATTCCTGATGAGGGACCCACTGACCTATATAAAGTTTAGTTTAGCTTTAGTCACAAGTTTTAGAAAATTACCTATTGTTGTTTGGATTCAAATGTCTACCCAATGACAGCTTTTTAAGTTAAAGAGCATCACATTGGTAAAGTCTACAGTTTTTTTCTAGATGAGGATTTTTTTGACTGAACTTGCCCAGTCTCTTTCTTAGAAAGAGCCAACTTTTTTTTAGATCCATTTCAAAGGCTTTTCATGGTGCCACAAGGTTAGGTAATACGCCTATTGAAACCATCATTAAGATTAATCATTCTTGATGTGTAGACATAAAATCATTTGGATTGAATATATGGGAATATACAAAAAGTCCCTAGGTTATATCTCTGATCCTATTAAATATAGCCCTCTCTTTCTCTGGCTGTCAATGTGGAGGGAAATATGTAGCTAATTGTTAAGGCGTTCACCAGTTTGGATTTGGTAAGCAATATTTCCTGGCTACGTTAAATCCAATCCTCTTTTCAGGAGCTTGGTCATCTTGACCTGTTCCACAAGCAGGATGTAAGTATTAAAACTGATTTGATATTGACCAGAACAGCCTTTTTAATGGGTAGAACTGCTCTTAGAGAAGAAAGGGAACTTTTAAAATCTTTGTTCAGATCTTTAATTCTTCTGCAAATGGTCTTTGTGTGTCCCCAATGGTTGGACACACTTCTTCTCCTATCCCGCGAAATTCAGTTTTACCTCAAGACACTATGGCCCTGATCAGATTAATATACATTAGGTGATGTTGCATATCACTCTTGTTTAAATTTGTGTGACTATAAGTCCTTGATTACAGGTTTGGTGGTATATACCACCAGGCTTGCACACAGGGTAAATACTGATTCCACATGGTTCGGTAAATAACACTTCTTATACATAACACTGATTATTAGTTTTTAACCTGCACTGCAAAATTGTCTTTTAGAGCCTGGATTATATAATGAATGTGTGCATTTATTGCAGATGTTAAGTACTAAGGGACATATTTAGGAGCTGTTAGCACCACCGTAGTGTCACTTTACGCTCCACGCATGCATAGAAAAAGCAAAATGCCAGAAATGATTGTTTATGTGCGGGAAGGTGTCCCTTCCTGCACATAAACAATCATTTGAAAATGACGCTTTGGCACTTCTGTGTGTGCTGCATTGGTGGACTGTAGAATGGAAGTGTGAGCTACTGCGAACAACCTGTGATAGCTTCACTTATCAATGGATGCAAATGTAGTTATGACCTGTTTGCAGGTCTGTGATAATCTATTATTTTCAGCTCAAACAATGCATGTAATATGTGCTTTGCGCATTGGTGTGTCGGTCTTTGGATTTTTCTATTGCTTTACAGCTTTTCTTTCTTTATATGCACTTTGTTTAATTTTTTCCACATGGTTTTAACTGGTGACATATTAAGGTGGTATGTTTCACTATTTTTAGTAACCTCTCTTACTTAAAACTGGGTGTATTTATCACATGCGTTATTTTTCATATGTGGTAAATAGTGCATGTGATAAATAGTGCATGCCTTAAATAGTTCCAGCATTAACAGGAAGTGTGGACTGCATACATGGTTTAACATATGCATTTTTTAACTCATGATCAGATGATCCATTAGAGTTATGTGCTATTTACCTCTGCATGTGGTATTTACCATTATGCCTAACTCATAATCAGGACCTATGCACTTTATTATGTGCCATAGTGTCTACAAACACTTGTGGAAAATTTTTCTTATTCAATTATATAAGAATTGAAGCTGATGTTTAGACAGGTTAGAACTGCTCTAATATACTTTCTGATGCCACCAGACACTCATATGTTTTTGATGTGGTGGATTTTAACATTTTGTTTGTTTTATTGGATTTTATTGCAGTATCTCTTTTGTTCCTTTTGCCTAACATATCAAAAAACATAAATGAATGTCTGAATGCGTGAGTAAATAAATGAATGAATGAATTGACTGCATACAGGGTTTGGCAGTTTGACAAAGAGTTCTTTGGAATAAAATATTGAGTTGATTTTATTTCTAAAATACAAGCCTTATAGTGAATAATTAGGTTATAATTTCACATTGAAGTTGCCATAGCTGCTCCTAAATTAGTCTCATCGCTTGGAATAAATGATGTCTTGCGACTGTGTCCACTAATGACAGTCATGTGACAGCAAGAGTAAAGTCCTAAGCTATCACTACCTAAACTACCACTAAACTAGTCACTAATACAAATCTGTATTTTCTTCATGACAAAATGAGTCAGAATAAGTAGGTGGTAAAAGAAACACAACTAAATTTACTAATACCCTCTTACAAAACCTTGTTCTGAACATTTCTTGCAGACTTAGGGTCAAATTTATCAAAGACTTGTATTGTCCTTGCATCATGCAATTTGACTTAAGGGCAATGTGTAGGAGGCTGGCCTGGTTTGTAGTGGGTACCTTGGGTACTTACACCTTATACCAGGTCCAGTTATCCCTTATTAGTGAAATGTAGTAATGTTCTAGCAGCTTAGGCTGATAGAGGTAGCTGTAGCAGAGCAGCTTAGGCTGAACTAGGAGACATGCACAGCTCAGGCTTATAGTTACACAGTACTTATATACAAATAAAGACAATACTCAGTGTTACCAAAAATAAAGGTCGTTTATTTGGGTGGCACAAGGCCAAAAATATCTTAGAGGCAATACACCTTCTGGAGGTAAGTATTATACACAATATATACACTAGACAGCAAAATAAGGTAAGTAATTAAACATAGGATAGTGCAAACAATAGGAAACCCTATAGAATGCAATGGGAGAAAATAGGGCTGGGGCAACACAAACCGTATACTAAGAAAGTGGAATACGAATCACGAGTTACCCCCTAGACAAGTGTAGTGTGTAGAGAATAGCTGAGAGAGTAAGAATACCACAAAGGTGAGTAAAATACCCCACCCCAGAGCCCAGGAAAGAAGGAGTAAAGTACTGCAAGTTTCCTTAGGACACACTACAA
This sequence comes from Pleurodeles waltl, assembly GCF_031143425.1. Lineage (NCBI taxonomy): Eukaryota > Metazoa > Chordata > Amphibia > Caudata > Salamandridae > Pleurodeles > Pleurodeles waltl. The sequence goes on from NC_090446.1 coordinate 38,744,489, forward strand.
GTCGTGATTAGAGTTATTCCAAGAACCAAACAAGACTGCAAACAACAAATGGTGGATTCCTGGACCTGAAGACCTGCAAAGAGAGGAGACCAAGTCCAGAAATTGGAAGAAGTTCCAGGAAGGACAGGAGCCTCGGCAAACCTAGGGGAGGGTGCAAAAGAAATGTCCCTAGTTGGATGAAGACTGCAGAAATACACCAAAGGAAGATGGCTGCGGCATCCTGCATGATGCAATTGATTTCCCACAAAGAGATGTTGGATGCAGGTGAGTTTTGGCACTGGATTCGTCAAACAAGCCTTGGTTCAAGCAAAGTCATGTTTTGTGTCAAAGTGGTGCTGTCTGGACCCAGGAGGGACCTGGGGACCTCAACTCAGATTGAGTAGGCAGAGGAGGCTCCCAACACTGGAGGAATCCCACAGATGACCAGGCAGCACCCACGGAGGTCCCAGAACACAGGGACAAAGAAGGTGCAAATTGTGGTTGGTGCAGCAGTACAAAAGAAGGTCCCACGCCGTCAGAGGTCAACTCAGAGAGGTGAGCATTGCAGGATATAGTGCTGAGGACCTGGGCCAGGCTGTGCACGAAGGATTCTTGTAAATAGTGCACAGAGGCCTCTGGAGGTGAAGATGACGCAGTGCACAGGGGTACTGTCGCTAATGGGGAAGGCAAGCTCTTCCCTCATCCAAACTTGGACGGCAAGACCTTAGGACAGTCTGTGTCGAAGGGGTTCACCACCTGTGTTTCAAGAGCATGCTCGTCACCAGGAGAGGAGTCCAAGAGAACCGGTCATCGACTTAGAAGGTGCCTGCAAGAGCAGGGAAGCGACTCCATCACTCCAAGGGAGATTTCTTCGGTCCTTCTGGTGCAGGATGAAGACAGGGAGTTCCCAGAGCCTGCACACCATGAAAACTGTTGCTGTTGCTGGCTGGAGCTGAAGTTGCAGAGGAAAAATAGCCCTTCTGGATACTTTGTTGCTGTTACAGCGGTTCCTGGAGCAGTCTGCGGTCGATCCGAGGTCAGAGGATGAAGTAGTAGTTGCAGAGGATTCCTGCTGGAATCTTGCAAGTAGAATCTGTAGAGAAACCCACAGGAGAGACCCTAAATAGCCCTGAGAGGGGGATTGGCTACCTTATCAGGTATGGACCTATCAGGAGGGGTCTCTGACGTCACCTGCTGGCACTGGCCACTCAGAGGCCTTCAGAGTGCCCCCACACCTTGCAAAGCAAGATGGCTGAAGTCTGGGATACACTGGAGGAGCTCTGGGCACCACCCCTGGAATGTTAATGAACAGGGGAGTGGTCACTCCCCTTTCGTTTGTCCAGTTGCGTGCTAGAGCAGGGACTGGGGTTCCCTGATCTAGTGTAGACTGGCTTAAGCAAGGAGGGCACCATCTGTGCCCTTCAAAGCATTTCCAGAGCCTGGTGGAGGCTACCCCTCCTCAGCCTGTAACACCTATTTCCAGAGGGAGAGGGTCTAACACCCTGCTTCCAAAGGAAATGCTTTGTTATGCATTCCTGGGACTGAGCTGCTCAGACCCCAGGATGGCAGAACCCTGTCTGTGAGGTGGCAGCAGCTGTAGTTGCAGTGCAAGCCTCAGAGAGCTGGTTTGGCAGTACGGGGGGCCATTGTGGAGCCCTCAGGATGCATGGAATTTGCTCCCCAATACCAGATTTGGAATGGGGGGACAATTCCATGATCTTAGACACCTTACATGGCCATTGTTCGGGGTTACCATTGTGAAGCTATATATAGGTATTGACCTATATGTAGTGCACGCGTGTAAGTACCTGAATAAACTGAAGGTTGACTTACAGACTTTACTGAATATTCAACCTTTACTATACCTTTATAAGGGCATCTCACATGTTTTTAAATTAGTTCTGAAAGGCTACACTTGGTCAATGTGCTTTTACTTTCCTTGCTCCTTTTTGAAGGAACTGTCTCCCTCACAGCTCAGTTTGACCTTACATGATCTTCAATTCTGAAAAGTACCTGAAAACTCTTCATTTCAGCTAACATTCAGTTTATGCCTGGCCCCTAATACTTCTCATTCATTCTTTCGTACCACACGAGGCCTTGCAGGACAGTCCAATATTTTTATGTGCAGTGTCTCTGCAGAAGTAAACATACTATAAACTCATAGCTTGTGAACAGCACAAAATAGTAAATTACCACAAAATGCCAAGGTCCCCTTTGTGAATAAGCCCCCGAGTAATCGTTTTGAACGTAAAGCATGAATCTACTGATAGAGTTGCATATGGATCACTGTTATTGTTCACCCATCCTTTCCTTTATGAAAAATGAAGGAACTATAGGATCGGATGTAAATCACTATATAATGTCTAGTTAAAACCCTTCTTTGCTCCAGTGACTTCTGTTCTCTCATTGCTATTGTACATACCGGCCCCTCCCATCTTCTATGTAACCCAAACACCCTCTGCTCATCAAGACTGCAAAGATACGTAAAGTCCACGTATTGTAATGAAATAAGATATTTTCAATCTTTATATTTGCTCAAATTCCATAGATTTGACATTTCAAGGGCACAATGTCAACCATAATTGTCTTCACCTTTGTCTGTGCCACAAAACACTTAACTCAGATTAGGAGAAATAAAAGGATTTTTACAGGTTTGTGCCTGAAGCAAAGAGGCTTTATGCATTTATGGAAAGCCCTGTCTAAAAACATTAGGAAGTTAGGGGCATATTTACAAGAAATTGGTGCAGCATAGATGATGCACCACTTTTCTTGCACCCCTCCTACCGGCACCTAACAACACCATATGTGTGTCGTATTTACAATACAGTGCACCATGGTGGTCGTTAGCACAATGGAGTCAAAATTGTTGACGTTATTGTGGTTCTTTGCTACTCTAGCGTCAAAAATGTTGACCCTAGTGCAGCCAACCACAGGAAGTCCCATTGAACATAATAACTGTGCCATTTTAACACCTGCTCTGAGCAGGCATTAAGAATGACGAAACAAATGGGGCAGTAAAATCTTGTAAGTTTCACTGGGCCATTTTGTTTAGCCTCCCTCCCCCCCCGGTGCAGGAACAATGTGGCACAAGGGTTTACAAAGTGGTGCTATGCAAGCATTGTGCCACTTTGTAAATATGGCGCTTCGGAAATGCCTACCTAACACCACATTAGCATAAAAGAAATTACGTTAATGCAGTGTAAAGAGGCGCAAGGGGCTTGCAAATATTCCCCTTAGACTTTTTATCACAATCACCACAAAGTGTTATGAGTGCTAAAAAAAGTCACCTTTCAGGTGAAAAATATTTTGCCCTGGATAGGAAATACCCCATCAAGACTTTGACGGCATCGCGTTACTGTGTGTAACTTTGCGGTGGCGCAAAGTATTGACAAATCTATCTCTGAGATTCTATGGTCACTAATTACAGATTTTTAACTCAGGTCTTTGGCGTCAGTTCCACCTAATCTAAAGTTGATCATATTAGTGAATAAATTGCAGGTACTAATTTAGCAAAATGGAAATACACAACGAGGTTAGAATAATATTCTACTTATTTCCTATTTGAAACAAGGTTTGGTCATTCCCTCCTCATTACATTCCCCATCATCTCCCACACTACTGAAATCTCAATATGTTTCCAGAAAACCAATTAAATTCAATATTTCTATCAACACTAGTGCCTTTCACTGATCTCTTGCTCTCTTATCTCCAGTTATTTGACACTGCCCCACTTACCCTTGAACAGAAAGTGGTGATTTATTCAGAAGCATTATCCACGCTTCCTCGAAGGGACATGTGGGTCTGTATCAGAATGTGGGGTCTTGCACTTCAGGACTGGATGACAACAGCAGTGGTGACTTCAGTGAAAGAGAGGCATTTTTGGTCATCAGAGCGTGTGAAGGAAATACATTAAACACGGAGATAGGAAATACTGCAAACAGCCAGATCAGAAGCAGCAATACACCGTGGGAAAGTCATCTCTGCACCTTTGTTCCCCACTAATGGGCAAATACACAGCTATATAAAGAGAGCTCCACATCATCTTTAGGCACCAGGGACATATCCCCAAAGCTGGACGTGATAAACACAGATGAAGATGCTAATTTCTAGAAAGTTAGTTGTTCGTTAAAAGTTTTTATGTCTCTCCTCCAGGAAAACTGATGCAAATCAAGTTGTGTTGTAATGAATTTGTTGATTTCAGCATTAGGACAGTTTTTGATGTTATCTGATTTACGGGCTTTGAGACCTGAAGATGTTTTTTGACTACTGTCACATCAATTTCACCATAGTTGAACAGCTCGAGTGATGTCCAGGACCTTTGGTCTGTTCATGATAGTGCATTGCATAACCACAGACAATACTGCTACTGTGAAAACGAACCCGCTGAGGCATCCGGTGTGTGGACCATATTTCTACTGAATGTCTATGGGCCTGGTGTACAAGGCCATAGTGCCACAAGAGCGTCACTTTTTGTGACACTCCTGTGGCGCTATGCAGTGTGCCGCATTTGCAAGGTGGCACAAGCCACTTTTTCTGGCTTAAATCCACCATGTAAATGTGGGCCCCACCGATGCAGTTTTCTGCATCAGAGGTGCCTGCAATAGGTGTTGCTGTGGGTGTTCCACCACAACACTCTTTGCTTTTGTACCTGGCACAGATTTACAATCAGCCGTAAATCTATGGCAGCGCCAAAAACTAACGCCAACTCAGGGGTTAGCATGGCACAACTGGGAGGAATTATTTTATTCCTCATTTTTGCTTTTTCTATATGTGCTACATTCTCCAGCACACATAGAAAGAGCAAAAGGCCATGAATGATTGTTTATGTGCAGGAAAGTGTCCCTTCCTCCACATAAACAATCATTCCAAAATGACAATTTGGTACTTTCATGTGTACTGCATTATGCAGCACAAATAGAAGTGCCAAATCACCATTGTAGATTGTTTAAATGCAGAAAAGGAACATCTTCCTGCACATAAACAATCAATCCCCTCAAAGCAGTCACCCTTGCACTATAGTGCAATGATTCGTGCATTGGTGCTGGCAGCTAATCTTACCAACTAAAATGGGTAGTTAATAAAAGCAATTTATATCATGGAAATGTGATGAATGGGGCCCTTTTGTCTTTACATATATCTATTATTTTTAGACTGACTTGCTTACTGCTAGAATATGAACTGCACCAATGCCCAATATGCACAGAGAGAAAGGTTGAATAGTTTGTGCAGAAATAGGCAAGCTTTAGTAAGGTGGAGTAGTCACTTGGTTGGAAGGTACACTACCGACGAGAGAATGGAGAAAAGAACCAACCAAATGTGAAAGAAATGGTTCAGTGACATACATGAACCATTATCTTCACTGCTACCTCACAATCAGTTGCATGTGCCTGAGCTTTCTAGGAAAGTTCTATCAGAGCCAGTGCTATAGGAAAACAACTGCATCCTAAGGTTTCATCAAGGGGCAATTTCGGGGATCCCAAAAACCAAGATACATTCCCCCTTGCCAAGTGAGAGATCGGAAATGCTAATTACACATACAACCCCACATATCTGAAAATCAGGATCACTCCTAACCTAGGATAACACTGATGCATTCTTTCAATAATGTATATACAGCCTTGATTATTGGATGAGATGCACAAGGCAAAATCTAAGGGAAAGATTTAACAAAACGTTACACAACACAGCAAAAAACTTGTGACTCTGCACTGAGTGACACGTGAGAGCAGGAATGGGTCATATCTACTAAGATAAGAGGCATTCCTGCTCTCTCCCTATTCTATGGCAATGAGTGCTGCCTAGAGCCAAAGCAGGCACCATCGCACCATTGTAGAATCATGCCTGCATTGCAGGCAGGATTGTTTTGCACACGAAGGGACGCCTTCCTTAGAGCAATTTTTCTCTTTTTATGTGTGATGCACAAATAATGAGGAAAAAGAAAAATATTTCTCCTCGTTATGACTGTTGGGAAAACATACACTTTTGACACATTCCCAAGATTACAAGTCTTTGAAAAACTAGGAATGGGCCAAACTCCATTGGTGGATGAGTGGTAATGCCTATGTTCAATCCATGGAACCCTGTCCCAATGCAGATAAATGCCAGGCAGCAATCTGAACCACCTTGCATTACTCTGGATTTTCTAAGCCATGCAGATGCCCACAGTTTGGCTTTGTGCGGCTTAGTAAATGTCACTTAAGTCCTTGCGCTGCCTTGAAACATCTTGCGTGACACCAGAGCAATGTAAGGGCTTAGTGAATCTGGTCCAAGGACTGCAAAAAGAAAGACCCCAATTACCAGTTTCCACGTCCAGCATAATTTATAATAATTCTGATGACAATGGAAAACATTCTTATTGACAAAGAGGAAACATGAATCTGTGGTGCTAGCATAAGTTTGAAAAGAATTAAACAAGTTGTCACATGTGAGGGATATGCCAGCATTTGAAGTCCTTCTGACATGAGACTAGGGGCCTGAATTAGAGTTTGGCGGATGGAGATACTCTGTCAAAAAAATTATGGATATCCCTTCTGCAGTATTATGATCCCATTATATCCTATGGGAATCGTAATATTTCACATTTGTGATGGGGTAACCAGTCTGCCAAACTCTAATCAGGCCCAAGGTCATATTTAGAGGTGCAATGTGATAGGTAATGTAAACTGAGAAATTAGGAGAACGAAGATTCCAAGTCATGGTTCAAGTAAAAAGCATACTTTTGAAAAATGTGTTATTAATTTGTCTGTGTTCGGCCTAGTGATTAGCTCCATTCTATCTAAGCAGCAGCAATCCTTGCTATAAGCCAAAAGTCAATAGCGATGTTGGATGGATTTGCTGTCTGTGTGATGAAGGAGCAGTGCATGTGCTAACTGTTTCGTATTCACTCTACAGCAAGTGTCAGAGTTCCGTGGTATTGTGGTTATTACTTTTCCTTCCAAAATATACCCTAAAAACAATACCGATGAGAGGTTGTGTGGTCACTGGGAATGAGACAGTGAGTGTGTGCAACTCTTGGAGTAACCTCATGACTCACTGGAACATGTAACATGTGCAACCTTAAACACATGCAACAGATAAAAATTACACACTTGCAACATGCTACACATACAACACATAAGACTTTTATCATGCAGTGGTCACATGCAGCCTGCAACATTACAACATGCAACATACGACACGCCACTTGCAACATTATTTGCTGCAAGTGAACGGAAGATAAATCCTCCTTTCATGGTTTTAACATCTCTGCCATATTTTCATCACCTATCATATGCATGCAATCGGGCTAAAGATTGTAGTGTAAAAGAATCTGCACCTTATATTCAGTGAGACTAGATGAGAACCTCTAGCCATGAACAGCTACTTTTGGCCAAGCTGATGTCAATATTGAATGCAAGCTGCTCTTGATTAGTGGATTATTTGGCCACCTACTGTGAACAGGGAGACTGTAGAAACTCTTCATGCTTCTACAAGGTTAGACTGGACAGAAGTGATGAATTTGTAAATTAGTTTAATCCTGAGGAAGAGGGATGACAGGAAATCTCTCCCGACAGGGTGGCTCGGCATTTGAGCTCCTCACGCTGCATGGAGTGGAACATGGCAGGGGAGGCAGGGCTTGGCCCCTGAGCTGAGACTGAAATGAGATCTGAGCTAAGAAACTGAACAGGCGTCTGGAACTGGAGGTGTATTGGCCCTTGAGAGCTCAAGGACCAGGCAGAAAGACGGTGGGCCGGGACCTTGCTTCGATACTGTACTATGGGGATAGAAATGGACTGCAGTGTGAGCCGAGTGCTGGGTTGAGAACCAGGTTAACTGCTGGTTCGAAGAGTCAGACAATGCATGGAATTGGAAGTAGGCCCAAGATCCCATCTCTCGACAGGTAGCAGTAGTGGCAGTACATCTGGATTCACTGAAAGCCACTGGGGAGGGGAAAGAGTGTCCATTACCTGTGTAGAGCGGTCACCACCCATTAACCTTTGGGCTTGGGCTCTGCCCCCGGGTCAGGATAATGGTATGGGATCCCCTGTGCTCCCACTCCCACTGAGCTGGTGCCCTTTCAAACCCCCCTCACCCCTAGTAATAGGGGAAAAAAGAAAGGGAGAAATAAAGAGGAGTCAGATTTAAATTTGGAAAGATTTGAACTGGCAAGTCATTGCTTGTTTCCCTGATGCTTATGGCAGCCTGCTTAACACTCTTTGCTGTAGTATGGTAAGAGTTAAATTCTTACTCGTGATTGTAGACCTTTAGCTCTTTGCCTACTTCTGATTTGAGGAGGTACAATGTGATCTCAGAAACTACAGGGTGGTTTGCAGCAGATTTACTTTTGTGGGGCACTTTCCAGAAAGGGAGGACATTGCAGAAGGCTAGACTCTCACTGCTTCACATTTGTACCTCAGGGATTGCTTAGTTTGGAACACTGCCCGAAGATTGATCCAGATGCCTTCTTTAATTTGAGGGTTGGAGCCAGTTGAGCTGTGCTGGAGGCATGTTAAGGAAACAAATACCCATGAAGAGAGGATACTTTTCCCAAGGAATTGTGTTTAAAGCTGAATCAGTTTGGCAAACTAGACCCTCTTTCCCTAATGAATTCTACAATGGACAACGAAAATGCCTTGATGGGTCCAGAAGGGGTAGTCAGAGCAAAGAAAATAAGAGCCTCTGCCCTGCCACCCCCAATTATGATAGTGACACTAGAAAATATAGGTGAGTCAATATCACAGATGGTAACTTTGACTCTGATACTGTGGCACAGGAAAAGGCTGTAATGGCCATGGTAATAATCATTTGCCAAGAGAAGAGTTTCTTGTGGTGCTCATCCCCCTCTCTGTCTGAGGCTGGTACAGGTCAGGAAGGCAACCAGTGTGGTACACCATACCCTACATTCTAGAACCCCAAAAAGGAGGAGCTGAGAGGGTCAGTTGGTTAATACGGCATTTCTAGAGAAAGGTGTTTTTGACCTCCACCCTGAGTGTGAAGCTTCAGTCCAGCATTAGAAAGGAGATACAGCACCCTTCTCAGCCCCCACTCCCACTTTGACTAAATGTTCACTCCAGCCCTGAAGGGGAAGGCAGTACTCTTCCTGATAGCATGTTAATATATTCAGAGACAACAGAAGAGCAAGGAAGGATTCCTGTGATAAAGTCAATAACATTTTGACTTGTTACCATAAGGTACCACATAGAGTCTGCCTGGAGCAGGTCAAGGGGTAGGATTCTCTCCATGTTTGAACTCCTCTTAAAGGTGTGCTTTATATTAAATATGGTGCACACATGGTGGCAGTAGAGGGGGCACTGAGGGGCACAAGAAAAGTGTCACTGCATTTGGTGCAGTGCCACTTTTCCTAAATTCAGGTCTAGGTTTCTGTCAGATGGTATTTTTGTCTGACATGCAACTATTAGTCATTGTGATTTTGCATTCAATTGCTTATGTCTTTTTGTGTGTATATACATGTGTGCAAATGTATTTTTATGGGCATTACTATGAAGCCAGTGTGTGATAGGTGTGAAAGATATGCATTTCATTCTGGTGAAGAAATGCATCAAAAAGGTTTTTGAGCAATGTTTTATTTGATGTGAGCAGTACCTAATGAGAACTGGTGCACAAAGCTCTGCTCAGAAGCCCATAACTAGATACTGCAAACTTACTCTAGGATTTTAACATATAAGCTCATGATCAAGGGTTTGCAGTGGGAGAGGTAAATATATTTACTGGAGTTTAGAATGCCAGAAAGATAGGAAAAAAGGGCCTTATTTTGCCAAGCATTTTGAATACATAAATGAGTACCCTGATAGTATCCGTTGACATATTCATTAATGTTACTCACTAACATATTGCCAGAAATCTCTGTTCTATTGCATGTTCTATTTGCAAGTATGTGTGTGTGTCTGGAAGCAGTGCATCCAGTATGTCCATTGTACATGTGTTTGCATGTCTTCCAGCATGGCACAGCCTAGGTAACTCTTACCATGACTGACTGATATTGAGGTGTCACATCATCTCAGTGCTGGAGAGTTCATTAGCCATTTGCAACACATATTGCTAGGTCTACTCCCACTCTGTTTTGTGTTGTGCCTCAGGCATATTTTAGCTATGCTGGATAGAGTGGCACATCCCACACCTGATTGCGATGTTGGAGGCCAGGACACGTATGAAACTATTTGTTAATGTTGCTATCATGCACTTGTCATGTGGGTGACAATGGGTGATGAGTATTGCTTTGTGCTGTGTGATGTAGTTGTACACAGCATACTAGATATACATGCTGACACATCAAGCATTGTTGATCCTGGCAAAACCGTTGCCATCGAGAACATGCACCCATACATCAGTCTGCACATGTTTGCTTAGATTTGGTCTAGCCATGTGTCAGGACAGCAGATTTGTGTGACAAGTGTGCACCTTAGGTACATCGTAAATCTTTGCTGCTCTGCCTACATTCAACCCAGTTGAATATGTGGTGGTGCATTGTCCCAAAATATCCATGGATGGTGACTATGGGTAATGTGTTTGGATAGTGATTTTGCACCCATAGCTGCTTATGTAGTCAAGGCAACCTATTGTGCACTCCACAGCCAATGTGTGTGTGCCATACGTGAGGTACAGTCCACCATGTGCCAGGGTTGTGCACATTGGCAGTGCCAGGACATAATCCCATGGAGACACTGTGCAGGCTCAGCATCAGACATTGGTTACAATCCCTGGGCTTTAACTGAGGGACCACAGTTCACAATGATATTCCACCCTTGTCACACATGTACCATGCAGGCAATGCTACTCTCACCATGAGTTGTGACAGTGTTCTGTTCCTACATAACTTGATATCCATTTGTTGACAGCCCCTACATCATGTGTGCCCCCCTTGCATTCATCCTGTTATGCATTGTGTTGTTGTGGTGGACGGGCTAGGTATTGGCACCTCGCCCACTTGACGGGACACCATATGTGGTGATGCATGGATCTAGACCCTCAGGATTCCCATGCCCGCAAATTGCGTGTCACTGATATTTGAGATGGTGTCAGTAGACCCACTCATGTCACAAACATTGTTGCTACCATACTGGTCATCTTTGTGTTACCTACCTGCTCACTGAGGTTTGAGTCACATTCCAATGGTGTATGTAGTGGAGCATGAGTAGACCAAGGAGATTCAGGTGCAAAGTGATTTATTACTGCTATTTACAAAGTGATGTTTAAAGTATTGTGGTTATGTGTAGAAGTTCTCCACAATGTGGAGTCTCCTATGAACTCCTTCAGCAGTGTTAATGTATTCCCCCTCCACATCATCTGCTCCATCGTCATCCTCGTCCTCGCTGGGAGCATCATCCTGTTCATCCCATGGGATATTTGTCCGGACACAAATGTTGTGCAGGATGGAACATGCCAAGATGATCTGTCAAACAAGCGGTGGAGCATACAAGAGGCGTCCTTCTGTCAGGGCCAGACACCTGAACCTGGATTTCAGGAGGCCAAATGTCCTCTCCACCACATTGCAGGTTTTCCTGTGTCCCTGATTGTAGGCCGGCTGTTCCACAGTTGTTGGATTGACAAACGAGGTCATCACCCATGGCTCAATGCTGTACCCTTGGTCAGCTGCAAAGGATAGAAAGGAGATGTATTAGTAAATGTTGATAGTAGTTTTGAACATCGCATGGCAGTTGTACTTTGTAGTTGGAGTGGAGACACAGACTTGCTTGAGGTGTAGTGTATGTTCCTGTTCTTGTGAAATGGTTTCTTTGGACTGTGCTGATGGACATTTCAAACTTGGGTAGTGGCTCAAAGGCCTGGAAAGTTTTTATGTTGTTCCCAAAAGTGATGATGATGATTTGGGCCCATGTGTTGTGTAGTCCATATTTGAAGCAGCCATGTTGTACTATGCATGAAGTGTGACACTTAGGGGCGTATTTAGGAGCACCTAGCGCCACCACAGCATCACTTTTATTGCAGCTCTGGTGGCGCTATGCCATGCCCCGTATTTAAAAGGTGCCATTATGCCACTTTTTGTAGCTTGACGACTCCTTGGAAATATGGCCCCTTCACACGCAGCTCTTTGCTTGGAAGGGGCGTGCAATGGGTGTTGCTTTTGGCGTGCCACAGCAACACCCATTGCATTTTTTCACTGCCTAATATTTACGAGTTATCGTAAACCTGAGGCAGCACCACAATCTAGCCCCACCCCAGGGGTGTCGTTAGCAAGGCACAACGAGGAGGTATACTTTTATTCCTCATCATTTTTTTCTATTTTGATGTGTGCTGCATTCTTCTGCATGCATAAAAAGAGTAAAATGCCAGACATGGTAGTTTATGTGTGGAAAGGTGTCCGTTCCCGCACATAAACAATCATAACCCATAATACAGACATCCTTGCACGATGTTGCAAAGATGCCTACGTTGGTGCTGGTAGCTAGTTTTCGCACCAGCACAGGGGTGTGCTGTATTCAAGTAAATATGACACATCCCTGCAATGTGTAAATGGCCTAGCGTCGCATTCTGTCATTCTCCGGTAATTATGGGCTCTAGTGAACCTTTGTGGCAGATGATGGTTGTGCCAGCCATGAAGTTTACTGGAGGGTGCATCCCAGATTGTTAGGATAATGTAAATTTTTGCAGAAGTATCTCCCACCTTCTATTACATGATTTCCGACTGACTTTCTACACATGCATACAAAATGTAATCCAACTGGAACAGCAAGCCAAAAGCAACCGCACCTGCCCTATGTCCACTGGGTTTCTTCATGTTGTGCTCCCAACTAAAGCGCCTGCAGCACCAAAGATGCGACCAAATGGTGCTAACAAAACTAGAACCGACAGCCTTAAAGAAATGTATAATCCCTGTAGTACTGGACGTATTAAGAATCTGTCCCATGGGTTCACCAAAGTGACTCAAAACATTTGTATTTAAAAGGGACTGTATCTCTCCAGATGACCTCTCCACTTTGAGCGTATTGGTCTCACGTACAGATGTCATTGACCCTTGTTTTTGAAACAATAAAGCTTTTAGGGGCATATTTATACTCTGTTTGCACCAAATTAATGTCATTTTTTTTTTACTCTAATTCGGTGCAAAACTAACTCCATATTTATACTTTGGTGCTAGACCCCTCTAGCACCAAATTTATGGAGTTAACGTCATTTTTTGAAAGTGGAGACCTACCTTGCCCTAATGAGATGCAAGGTAGGCGTTTCCGTGCAAAAAATGACTCAATGGCCTTAACGCCATATTTAGCGGCATATTTATACTCTGCGCATATTTATACTCTGTTTGCACCGAATTAGCGTCATTTTTTTTACTCTAATTCGGTGCAAATCTAACTCCATATTTATACTTTGGTGCTAGACCCGTCTAGCACCAAGGCCCTGATTTATACTTTTTTTGCACCACATTAACGTCATTTTTTGACACAAAAGTGGCGCAAACTTACAAAATAATGCCCCTTATTTATACTTTTTGCTGCAAAACTGCACTAACTCAGTTTTGCACCGAAAAGTTTAGCACCGGCTTGCACCATTTCTGTGCACCAGCCGGGCACCATATTTATGTAATGGTGCAAGCCGGTGCAAAGGGTAGGCTAGAGTTTTTAAAAAATGACTTTAGTCGGGTGGGGCTGGCAGTATAGAAGAAGAGGGTTTAGCACCAAAAAATGGCTTTAGGCAGGTTAGAGAAAAAAAAATGACTCAAACCAGATTAGCATCATTTTATGGTGCTAAACCTACCATGCCACATGACTCCTGCCTTAGAAAAGGCAGGAGTCATGCCCACCACCCCAATGGGCAGCACAGAGGACAGTGGTCCCCTGGGCATGGCCATTGCACCCTGTGCCATGTATGGGGGCCCATTTCAGGGCCCCTATGGCACTTTCAAAAATAAAATGCAATCTTACCTGTACTTTCCTGGGGTGCCCCCATCCTCGCAGTCCCTCTAGTGTGGGTGGGGGTGCCCCTGGGGCCTGGGGAGGGTACTTGTGGGCTTATTCCATGGTGTTCCACCATGGAAATAGGCCCACAGGTCCCCTAACGCATGCCCTGACCCAGGTCTTAAAAAATGGGTCAAAGCAAGCTTTGCCCTATTTTTGACCCCTACTCCCTCCCTTGCACCATTTTTGCATGGGAGTATAAATATGGCGCTAAGGCCATAGATTCATTTTTTGCACGGGAACACCTACCTTGCATCTCATTAAGGCAAGGTAGGTTTCCACTTCCAAAAAATGACTTTAACTCCATAAATTTGGCGCTAGACGGGTCTAGCACCAAAGTATAAATATGGAGTTGGTTTTGCACTGAATTAGAGTTAAAAAAAAAATGATGCTAATTAAATGCAAACAGAGTATAAATATGCCCCTTAGCGTCAAAAAATGATGCTAATCTGGTCAGAATCATTTATTTTGACTCAAACCTGCCTAAAGTCATTTTTTTTAAAGCTAGCCTACCCTTTGCACAGACTTGCACCATTCCATAAATATGGTGCACAGCTGATGCTAAAAAATGGTGCAAGCTGGTGCAAAACTTTTTGGTGCAAAACTGCACTAGCTTAGTTTTGCACCAAAAAGTAGAAATAAGGCACTTAGGGGCATATTTATACTCCGTTTGCGCCGAATTAGAGTCGTTTTTTTCGACGCAAATTCGGCTCAAAACTAACGCCATATTTATACATTGGCGTTAGACGCGTCTAGCGCCAAAGTATGGGCAAATAGCGTCATTTTTTTGCGTGAACGCCTTCCTTGCGTTAATGAGATGCAAGGAAGGCATTCCCGTCTAAAAAAATGACGGCGACGCAAATGCGTCGTATTTATACTCCCGGGCAAAAATCACGCCCGGGAGTGGTCGGGTCAAAAAACCCCGCATTTGCGCCACTTTTTAACGCCTGGGTCAGGGTAGGCGTTAAGGGGCCTGTGGGCTCAAAATGAGCCCACAGGTGCCCTCCCCTGCCCCCAGGGACCCGCCCTGCCACCCTTGCCCACCCCAGGAGGACACCCAAGGATGGAGGGAACCATCCCAGGGACATTGAGGTAAGTTCAGGTAAGTATACATTTTTTTTTTGTTTTTTTTTTGGGTGGCATAGGGGGACCTTATTTGTGCCCCCCTACATGCCACTATGCCCAATGACCATGCCCAGGGGACATAAGTCCCCTGGGCATGGCCAATGGGCAAGGGGGCATGACTCCTGTCTTTACTAAGACAGGAGTCATGTAAATGGCGTCTGGGCGTCGTTAAAAATGGCGCAAATCGGGTTAAGATGATTTTTTAGCGTCAACCTGACTCGCGCCATTTTTAAGACGCCCTAACGCCATTTTTCCCTACGCCGGCGCTGCCTGGTGTACGTGGTTTTTTTCCACACACACCAGGCAGCGCCGGTCTGCTTGCGCCGGCTAACGCCATTCAATAAATACAGCGCCCGCATGGCGCTTCAGAATGGCGTTAGCCGGCGCAAACATTTTTGACGCTAAACTGCGTTAGCGCAGTTTAGCGTCAAAAAGTATAAATACGGGCCTTAGTCTCCTTGTTAAAATTCACATTTGAATTATCTGTTGCGTGAGGGGGAAAAGAACGTTACCGCATCAGGTTACAATTTGGGAGTCCAAAACTGCATGAGCAATTCCAGCTCGCCTTTCGCAACAGTTCTCACTATTAAGTAAAATGTAGCTTCCATTTGAGAACACCTGGATTACTGGTCTAATCAAGGGGACTGAAACTCCTTTCAGGTAGCAGGCTAAATTTGCTGCTAAAGCGCTGCATGCCCGTGCAAGGACAGCTGCTTACAAACCATTGAATGGCTCCCCAAAGTCTCTTATTCCCTGTGACTAAGAAAGACCTCTTCTATGCCATTGAGACATTTGTACAAAAAGGGTAGCTCCCACACCTCATGGATGGAACTATTTCCTAGACTTCATATCTGCTCACTGGAATGTGTTTTAAGCAGGATGTAAATTGCAGTTTGATAACCCCATGTATTGACCATTCAGCAGATGGTGTTTCAGCCACAGTAAAAGGCACCTTTTCTAACTTTACAATGTTTAGCATAAGTAGCTTCCTTCTAAGCCATTATTTGTTGCTGTTGTGTCAAATTAAATGCTGAAAAGATGTTATTTGCACTATCGTGTTACCAGGGAACACGACCAGATTTTAATGTGTGTAGTGTCCATACCAGCTGCATAATGGACCTATGCTGGCTCTGTCCGTGTTGTAAAAATATCATGCCACTTTGTACAATGTCTATTGCAGATGAAACAATGTTGCTTAAGGTGCACATGTGGTCAAACATGATGTTAATCCCATTATCTACAATGACTAATGATTTCTGTAAATTTTCCTGATCTCTTTGCCTTAGCTGGGCAGCGACTTCTTGTTGGGAACATTTTCTAATTACTTTGTAAACTGCATAGAAGAAGCACTTTTACATTATCTTTTGGGGCCTAACAGGACATTCTGCAAGTCTGTGTTGCTAGACAAGAGACTGGGGTGTTCTTTAACAGCATCTAGTGAGGAACTTTTTAACCATTGTTGGCATAATTTCCCTACACTGTACTTTGTTACTATACCTACATGTTCTGATGATACATAGCAAGGGTCTGGTCTACTTGTTCTAAAATCCAATGTGGAGTTTACAAAATGCACATGACAAACATTTGTGGCCACAGCCCACAATAACCAACCATCAGGACATGAAAGTGAATGCGTTAAATGTTTCATTTTGTACCCACCCATTGAGCTGATCTTCAGTTGCAATAATGCATTTTTGCCATTTATAGAATTTAGCAGGAACATGGATACTGGGCACATTAATTTCCTTAATTGAAGTCTAACCAACTTGTCTGTTGTACAGTTTAATTTAAAAATATTGTTTGAACAAGTATCAGGCATGCTCTAAATAAAGCTTCCTTTCCCCTTATTTGCCAATTTTTAGTTCCTCATACACTCTTTAAGTTAAATAACTTCAGCCAATATTCATAGTCTTCTTTAGCCAACTGGGAAACAAAGGAATCAGAATAAATCAATTTTGTATCAGTCAATAAAACATTGTGCATTTCCATGATAGGCAACTTCAAATAATATGACTCAGCATTTTTAACATTGTGCCCAGAAAAATATGCAAACTTTTCAGAGTATGTTTCAGAACTCCCCACTGATGGAGTCAGACAATGTTTCCATGGTGAATATTTGGGGAACTTGCTCAATGAGTAAAATGGTATCCATAATAATTGTAACAGAACATATCTCCATAATTTTCTTTTGATTGATAAACATCTTCACTTTTTTTCAAATACTGTAAAATACTCTAGTTCAGATAACATAGAATCAACTGTTTTTACATCCCAATCATCACACACAACTCCAGGTGTTATTACATAATTCATTGAACGTTTAAATACTTAAGGATTTTAAATAACCTCAGTCGGGCCACATTTATCAAAGATACTTTATCCCAAACAATCCCATCAGGAATTGTTATAGCTGAAATTTTCACCAGGGACAAATCACAACAGACCTTATGGGAGGAAAATTGTGGTTTTAGGACCTTATCCACCAGTTCAACTGCAGAGCTTTCTGGAAGGTAATGTCCATGTATTAATAAGAAAAAGACGATGACAAACCCAATCCAAAGAAGGAAGGCAAGTACAGTTAATAAGAGCCACAGATAGTTCCATTGATAAATTAAATAGTTAATTTTGAGCCAGATTATCAGTTTACGTGCTCATGACAGTCTTGCTGCAGAAGAGGCAGATGAGTCGGTGAAAGAGCCATTGATGTTGTCAAAATATCCAAAAGCAGTTTGTGCAAAAACTGGAGCAGTGTTTGAATGAGGAGAAGTGGCAGAAGTCGCCCTTGGTGGTTCATGGTAAATGATTCCATCTGTTTGAGTTGAATTTGAGAACACTTGCTCATTGTTGTGGACATTTCTTGTTGCAAAAGAAGTTAGAGGTTTTAATGAAAGATCATCTTCCACGCTCACGAAGCTCTGGGAAGTATCAGTGTAACTTCTCAAAAACTGTAGACTGACATCCTGGTCTGTAGTGAGAGGGAATTGGGTACTACCAAGGAGTCCTCTAGGACTGCTGTGCAATATCAGCCATATAGTGTAACATGACATTGTCAATGGAGACAAAGCAGTTTTCTATAGAACCAGGCAGTGGTGGTAAAATAACAGTTCTGGTACAGTGTATTTCCAGGACTGGAACCGGTGCACAGCAATCTTTTCACGCACAAGATCCCTACTTTAGAATCCTGCTGGAAGGTGTTATTGGTGCATCCATCATTCCAAAGGAGGTGACACTAGCAGATGCGTTGTTATCACTGAACTGTTGTAAGTCCTGCAAGACAGGGACACATAAATTTATATCAAAAAGTGTATCTTCAGCCTCCATGGCAGAACCATCAAGATCTGGAACATACTTTTGTGTTCCAAACAGGACTTCAAATGGGGTACGCCCTCCCAGGGACCTTCTGGGCAGATTATTAATTCCTCTCTGGACTCCATACAGATGGTTATGCCAACTAAAACCCATGCCCAACTCTCTTGCTGTTAAGTATTGCTTTAAGTCTTTGTTTCTTCGCTCCACATCAATATTTCCCTCTGGATGATACGGAGATGAAACAGTTGAACCCCTAATGAAACCATGATGTCCCTGAATGCCCTTGAGGCGTGAGAAGGGCCCTGGTCCAGTGGAAATCCACAACTGTGTATGTGCCAATAAAGACATGCAAATCTTTAATAAGTTTGTATAGACCTGGACACCAGTAGTGTGATTGTAATAGATAAATAGCAGCCACCAGAACAGCATGGGCAGAAGCAGCTCCCTCATGTGCTGCTTTGATGAACTCATATCTTTGGTCTTGGTTATGGATCACACAATCACCCAGCCCTGGTATTGTTTCTAGGGCGGTATTTAGGAATACTTGGCAGGATATACCTTTGGCATGAGCTTGCTTTTAGACAAAGCTTTCACAGCAGCCAATGTTTCATCATCCAACCTCAACTGTGAATGAGCTATTGCAGCAACAGAAGCCGTAGCTACTGCTGATTTGGCCACTTCATCAGCCAAAGTATTACCTGTAATAAAAATAATAATATGTATTCCAACATGCTAATGCCCCATTGT
The DNA here is from genome assembly GCF_031143425.1 of Pleurodeles waltl. Taxonomy (NCBI): domain Eukaryota; kingdom Metazoa; phylum Chordata; class Amphibia; order Caudata; family Salamandridae; genus Pleurodeles; species Pleurodeles waltl. The sequence goes on from NC_090446.1 coordinate 38,763,559, forward strand.
ATGAACTACATGGACAATAGGTAGCATTTCTTTCAGATCTACTACTTTCCCCCACAGTAGTCTGTGTTTGATGGTGTTGTCTTTTGAATCTCTGAACGCTATCTGGCATATTTAATGCAGGTATTCATTGAAGGACTAGACACAGTAGTATGAATCACAGACAATTAGTGTTAACTGTCCTGAATCTGTGTGTTTCAGTGCCATCTACAGAGCTTTGGGGTCTGCTAATTGTACAGTGCAGTCCCCTAAGGTCTGTGTGCAGGTATCTTGTAGATGGAATTCACCATCCATCATGTAGCCACTCACAACTGCATAGGCGGCAGAGTATTGGTGTTTAGTGCCTATTGCTGGTTGGGCTGAACCATCAGTGTAAATGATTGATGATATTGTTGGATGGGCAAAGTGTGTGGTAGAACTGGATAGTCTAGTTTATATTGGAGAAATTCTTGAGTTTGTAATTTAGGGTCAGAAACATAATCAACATCAGTGGCTGTCAGCGACGTTGCCCATTTAATCCAACGTGGATATAGTGCCTTGGCGTTAGCAATGCTGTCTTTTGTGACAGACTGGGCTGGGATTGGAGATACAACAATGATGCATTTCCCCTGGGCCAGAGGTCTCTTTTTAATGACAGCCATCTGAACAGCAGTCTGAATTTTTTTCTGTGGGAGCAAAGCGTTGTTTAGCTATGGAATACAAATGCGATTTGTATGCTATATGGAATACAAATGCGATTTGTATGCTATAGGGATGGTACCACCCTCATTGGACAATACATAGGTGAAAAGTAAAAAACATCTCTCTCCTAGGTCCTATGACAAAAAGGGGCTTCTTTAAAAAAATCGACAACCTGAAATATCAAAGTTCAAATGTAATCACAATAATCAAAAATATTAAACCTTGTACATATATTCAAATTGTTCTTATGCACAACAACCCCCTATAGATTGATCAAACCCACATTAGACTCAGACAGACAAGACCATACAACAAACAACAACGACATAGACCACATATACATATCACGTAACATATCAATACAAGTATTAGAACAAAATAAAAGTACCACATATAATACAACATTTGCACTGTCATTCAAAATATGATCAATATTTCAAAAATTACAGCAAAACCAAAAACAACATATATACAGAAACTCATGAACATCCTTCAAAAATTCAATAACTTGATTTACTGGTAATAATTTTTCAAATCAAATTCAATCAAATGTATCCTGCATGTGAGAGACCTTTCCAACTCTCACTCTCCATTAAACATAGTTAACATCCAAGTGGTCTTCAAAGTGTCATTCCTTTGCTAAATGTCAAATCCAATTTGATAGTGAACCATCCAACTCGCCGACGCGCGTTTCGGTGGACTTGCACAAACAATATATACAGCTTAATTGCCTCTACCTTCCTCAGGGCATTCGATTCTTACTGGAGCATGGAATCTTCTCTGTCCCTCAATATCTAATCCAAATGAATATAAATGTATCAATCACACAATATCTATAATACCAAACATCTGGTAAAATGAATCTGTTCACATCCACAACCAAAACCGAAAAAAAGTGTCAGAAGGAAGCCTCGAACCACAAAGTGACCTGCACCAAACAACCTCAAAACTTTCATCAAAGGCATATAACAACACCCAGTGAAAAAAAGCAACAAATAAAAATAAAAATAAACGCAACCTGCACAATGGCAGAGTACCTAATGTAGATTCTTATTGTGGCCAAATAACACGAGGGAAAATGGCTTGTCGCTCAATCCTCCAATGGAAATGGCGTTAAATGCTACAAAAGGAAAACATGTGATTTCTAAAGCATATAGTCCAAACTGCACTACAAATTGTACCTGGTTCGCTAGACTAATCTGCCCGGTACGCCGGCATGCCACCTACCTCTCATCGTTAGAAAACAGGGGTAGTTCAACTATGCAGTTTACGTCGACTCGCATCAAACGAGACCTCTGTACCACCCGATCATTTAAAGCTGCCGTCAATGTGCGGCCAGCCAAAATTTTATGAAAAAAGAAAACGGATCGCAACAACCCATACCCATACTGCCTAAGTGTGGTAGCCATCTTAAAGAGGCCAAAGTGCCTAATATGCACCATAGGATGTTCAACATACACAGACGCAACCAGTGTCGAGGTAATGCCGTCAAGTCCTTGTTCATGACCTACACTACACAAATTGTGAACAAGTGTTGAACCGCAAGAGGCCTGTATGTCAAAAGGACAAAGAATACGTATAGCTATAAGATTAAACATAGTATACTGTAAAAGTGAAATAAGATAAAATAAAAACATACCAAGAATCACTTCAAAAATCTCTCACATTGCATTGTGCCACGGAATCTCATCACTGAGTCCTCTCTTATATGTATCTAGCAAGAAAATCCAGAAGACTTCTTTTTTCTTTCTTAGTTGTTCAGAATCACACCCATTTTTTGCAATTACTTTTTCTAAGATCACCCATCTCACTTCATCCTTATGATGGTTCTCTGTAGCCCAATGCACCACTAATGGGGCGTTAGGTTTCTGAGTTCAAATCAACGATTTGTGTTCTGAAAGACAAATTCTGAATTCTCTGTTGGTCTCGCCAGCATAGCCCAAATTGCCTGGGCATAAGATGAGATAGATCACATTTTTCGATCTACAATTGGTCATTCCAGCAGCTGGATTTTCTTCCCATTGTGTGAGATCTCCTGGGTGACCAAAGCGGTTTCGCAGGCATGACAACTGCCGCATTTGAAATTACCCTTTATCTTGTCTTGTCAATACATAGGTGAAACCAATGGCAGCAGCAATGACTCTGACCAAATGTGCTTTGTTGTCCCTTTTATAAGTGTTTAGCTGCAGGCATATTTTTTTGCAATGCTGTAAGAGTGTGTGTGTTTTCGACTGTCCAATATTTACCTGAAAAATCTGGATCATATAGTGGTTTAATGCATTGTACATAATCTGGAATGTAAGTTTTGCCAAGTTTAAAAAGCCAAACAATGACAGGAGCTCTTTGATGGTAATTGGTGGTTGTAATTCTGTCCTCTTTTTTACAAATTGGGTTGTTAGGCTCTTGCCTTCATCCGATAATTCATATCCCAAATATAAGACACTTAGGAAGGCTATTTTAGTTTTTTTATTAAACTTGTAGCCTAGTTTGGCAAATCCCACAGCTATGCAGCTCACTGCAAGATCAACATCAGTAAGGTAGATATCATCTACGTAGGACAATGGCTCAGGATCAATGTTATGTAAAATTTAAGCTGAAAACAATCCTGAACTGTTTTTATACCCCAGTGGGAGTCTGCAATTTTTTTTTTTGTGAGCCTAAAGCACTAAAACTTGTTAAATCTCTACTTTCAGGCGCTATATTTTGTCAGAAGAAATCATTGGAAATATCCAAAGTTGTTTTGTATTTTTTGCACACTATATTGTTAATAAATGCTGTATTGTGTGCATTTTGAATGACAGTATGACTATATAAATGTCTTTCTTCTAAGGCCATTCTATATGAATGGTCTGATTTAGCTATGGGGAATAATGATTGTTCATTGGTGAGACACAGGGTTCAGTTATTTCCTGGTATCGTAACTGGGTGATTATTTCTCTCACTGGTGCTTTAGCTTCATGGTACATTGGATATTGTGGTTTTATTTGTGGTTGGGACCTCATTGGTACTATATGGTAGAGCGAATCTTTATCCCACCCTACATGGTAGCAGTACATCACGGGTGCTTGTGCTAATGCCAAATCAATAGCGCAAGCCTCCCTGAGCTATCTTGGAACAAGGGGTGAGAAAGATGGTTCAGTTACCTCTTCCCCATATGGGAGAATGTAGACAAATTCTGGTGGCCAATCTTTTTTGGCCAATAAAATATCATAAATGGTTGTTATACAATCCCAACAGCATCAATTGTGTGCTCAATGTCTCCTTCTAATTGTAATTTCAGTTTATACACCTTAGCAGGTGTGGAGACGCGCATGTCAGCAGTCTCAACGTGTAAACATTTGTTAGTTGCTTTCATTTCCAGATGCTCTTGAAGATTCCGGCAAACTACTGTTACCTCTTCCTCCCTGTCTAGCAGGACCAGTGCTCACTTCCTGTTCATCAGTAAAGCTCTCATCCTGTGTGGCCTTTCGTGTAAAAATCACTTCTACCTTCTTCTTTTTGCATTGAGGTTTTTGTTGGAGAAGTTTTTCTTCTTTCTTAACAAAAACGTCTGATTAGCATTGTGACTCCTTCTTAGTTTCACATACTCAGTTCGCTGTTCTGACCACCCACCTCTCTCATTGCATTTATCCGGTGAGTCCTGAAGGGAACGAGATTGGCGTGTATCAATATATTGATATCTAGCAGGCATTTTTATATTATCTCTATTTCTAAGATCATAACGATTTTGAGGGGTTTCTGAATGTGGAGATTCTCCCCTTTCTTTTTTAGGTGTTTGTTTTAGTTTATGTCAGTCTTTTTAGAAACCTCAGGTGCTTGCCTGGTAGAACCCTTATTGGATTTACCCTGTAAATGTGGTTTACTATGCCTGGCTCCCAGACTCTCCTGACCAATACTAGAGTAGGGCTTAGCAATAATCTTTAGCAGCTCACGTTCTTGATGCTCTACAGGAATGTCCCAGAGCTGCATGTGCACTTATAGTGCTACTGCTTCCGCTTTAAGATTACTTAATAAGACACAGTGGCAAACTAGCCCATTAATTGCATCCCCAGATCTAGGGCCGGGGCAGCCCTGGATTTATCCTGAATTTATTTTAACACTTCCGGTTGATTGGCAAGTGTTGGTGTATCGTGTGCGGTAGTATAGAGTGTGGCAAATGACATGCCCCAAGTAATGCAGTTATCTACTGCAAAATCTATCCCAAATGACAAGCTCATGGTGAGAATTCTGTGTTCACCTTGGGATCCCATATGAAGAAATATTGGGGGTTATTCTAACTATGGAGGAGGGGTTAATCCGTCCCAAAAGTGACGGAAAAGTGACGGATTTACCACCAGCCGTATTACGAGTCCATTATATCCTATGGAACTCGTAATACGGCTGGTGGTATATCCGTCACTTTACCGTCACTTTTGGGACGGATTAACACTCCTCCAAAGTTAGAATAACCCCCATTGCCTCTAGCTCGTTTTTTTTTTTTTAACTAACCAAAATTGAATTTCTTTCTGTTTGGTGGGTACATAATTGAAAGTACAATTGCAGGGTTAATGCCTGGTGTGACTGTGTGTGTTTCTGCTGGAGCAGCACATACTGGGTTAGTAATTAATGTTTGCCTTAACAAACTGTGCTAAACGTCTATATATTGCTGTAAGCTCAATGTATAAGGGGCGAACCTCAGCAACTGCCAAGGTGCATATATCAGGATGTGGCCAAAAAAGCCAGGTAGGAACAGCACTACTCAGAGGACCTAACTTAAATGAAGTATTGTGTGGGGTCGGGTTCCATCAAGCCAGTTATGGTGGTCTTGAAAGGATAAAGTTAGCTCTAAATAAACATATGCTCTGTATTGTGCAGGTTTGTAGACAGGTGTACCATGATGAAACATATCAGTGTTTCTATTGAGTGTTGGAAAGGTGACAGACAAATAAAATATTTCTATTCTATAGGCTGGATGAGCCTCAACTACAAATGTAATAGGACCCCGTAGGCTGTAAGGCCATTAGCTGATAAATGATCAGTGAGTTGAGGTTGCATGTTTACTGCAATTACTACCTGTTGCGGATTCATAATGGTAAATATACCTGTTCAGAGATAGGGACACCAAAGGGGGATTGATCCTTTTAAGACTCAAGCTGTAGCATCCTACAGCATCAAATAGGTACTACGTATCTATCTGAGGGGGAAATCCTTAATACCATGGTCTTCTCCGTGTATAGTATTGAGGTGCCTTTAGCACGTAGTGAGACAGAGACACTCAGGTGGCTCCAAAAAGCAGTGCCTGACCAAACGTTGGTGACGCCATGTCACATTAGCTCTCATTGTACCAATGAGACTGCTGGATTTGGGTGGCAGCATCACCTGAATTGTGGGGAACTGAGTTCGATATCACACCATGTGACAAGTGTCAGCCTAATCCGTTTCCGGCCAGATAGCAGCGCCTCGCCTCTGCCCAAGAGCAAGGATGATTTGTGGCAAATGGGCGCATGCCATTAGGACTTCTCTGGGAAATTGTGGTGGATCAGATATAGGCGGTCATTCTGACGCGGCGGTCCATGACCGCCAGGGCGGAGGGCAGCGGAAGCACCGCCAACAGGCTGGCGGTGCTTCCTGGGCTATTCTGAGCCGCGGTCAGAAAAGGGGAACCGGCGGTTTCCCGCCGGTTTTCCCCTGGCCCAGGGAATCCGCCATGGGGATTACGACCCCCTTCCCGCCAGCCTGTTTCTGGCGGTCTTCACCGCCAGAACCAGGATGGCGGGAACGGGTGTCGTGGGGCCCCTGGGGCCGCTGGCATGGGCAGTGCAGGGGCCCCCTCACAGGGCCCCTTACAGATTTTCACTGTCTGCTTAGCACCCCTGCAACTCCGCAGGCTCCATTCGGAGTCGGCTTCCTCGTTGCAGGGGCTTTCCCGCTGGGCCGGCGGGTGGCCTTTTGGCAGTCGCCCGCCGGCCCAGCGGGAAAGTTGGAATGGCCGCCGCGGTCTTTTGACCACGTGGCGGTCATTCAGCGGTAACCGCATGGCGGCCGGCGACCGCCGCCCGTCGCAGTCAGAATGACCGCCATAATCCTTTACTCTCAGTTGCCTCAAACCCAGTACCTCAGAACACATCTGGATCACTGAACAAACGGAAGTAATGACCCAGCTGTTCATGACCTCTGAGGATGTTTGAATAGCTGGACTCCTCCCACTTGTCCCTCGGACTAAGCAGTAAACTCTAAAGGTCTGTGTGCTGAAAAAGGGCTTCTCAGGAAGAGACAGTGTACCTTTTGCAAGTTGCCCATGCTGACGTCAGTTCTAGTTTCCTGGTTCTGTTGAGGTCCTGGGAGCCCCAGGACTGAACTTGGGGAGCTGCTCCAAAATTAAGAAAAAGATGAGACTCTTTTTGTAACTTTGGAGGGTCGGAAGAAGCTGCTGAAGATATCCCAAAAATAAGCAACTTCTGCATGCAAGAAAAATAGGATTGGGGTACTCTGAGCCCATGGGCAATGCAAACTAGTCTTTAGTGGGGACCCTTATGAAGGTATCATACTTATGCACCCCAGTAAGTTGCAGCTCCCATTCATTCCCTGTTGGCTGAGGACCACCTCTAATAAAATGACCAATTGTAGACATTTAACGTGGTCTCCTGATCCGACAGCCAAGAGAGGAAGTAATCAGCTGTGAATTTCAAATGATTCCTGGATGGAGCTTTTTTTCACCAAAACCAACAGCTGCAGCTGATGACCATTTAGTGCGTATCCATCTTCAGGAGGTTCATTGGCAACATCCTTCATCCTCAACGTGCTATCCTTTACTCTCAGTTGCCTCAAACCCAGTACCTCCGAACACATCTGGATCACTGAACAAACGGAAGTAATGACCCCGCTGTTCATGACCTCTGAGGATTTGAGAGCTTACAAATTTACATAAGTGGGTATGGGCCTGAATTCTAGTTTGGCAGATGGGATTTTGTGTTGCAAAAAGAACAGAGTACTCTTTCTTCCAAACTCTTGTTCCATTCACCTCATGTAGCCCTGGGTGGACTGTAAGATTGCCTTTGGCAGATCCCCTATTGGCTTTCACAATGATAAGCTTGCTCTGATTCCCTAACAGAGATGGGGCAACAGAGGAAGGGCATTTTACCTTCTGTTCAATTTAGGATAGACAGTTTAATGTCTATTTTTGTACATTACCTGCATTAAAGGCCTGCTGGTAAATGATAGAAAAAAGTAATGATGCCCCAACCCTGGGGGAAAACTCATAGTATGTTGAGGTCAATAGTTTTCTGTTTTCCGAACACAAACTCTTAGCAAGCCAGCAGTGGCAGTCCGCCAAACATTCTGTAGCTTAAAAAAACTGTTGGGACAGTGGTTATTTTGACATCTAGGGTCGACAGTCATTTATACATTTGGTCCAACAAGAAGTCAGGCTCTTAGACCAAATATAGAACATTAGACCAGGACAAAGTGATCAAGGAATCTGGAAAGGACTTTGGTGCAAACACATTTCCCGCTTTCCTACTCTGAGCTTTGGGCACCCAAAAATGTCAGATGTTTCAACACTTCTCCAAAAATCAAGTGGCCACAATTGAGAGGAATTGGTTGAGTGCCTGACTTTGCTCAGCTGCAGATTTTGACTTAGTTTTGGAGATTAAGTAAGAAGGTAAAAACTGTGGCCAGGTTGACTTAGTAGGCTCAACTGCACCTGTGGTGCATTGCTATTGACATCAAATCATGCCAAAGTCCAAAGAACCCACAGGTGCTATTTTGTTTCTTGGAGCCTTTTAACCTCAAAGCTTTAAAAATGGATATCTCAGTTCAACAAGTGAGGTTTTTTATATATTATTTCTTTATTACATTTTTAACAGTACAGTTTACAGATTGTGGACAGTAGGTAAACAATCATCTACACTCACAAAAACCAATACGCTTATATATAGTACTATAAACCAGCAAAGGTAGTCCTTCGCATGTAGATGGGTTTGGCCCTGACCCATCGAGGGAGCCAACATACAGCATACATATCTTGCAACAGGTTTCAGCTACATTGTAATCTGCCTTACAACTAGAAAAGGATACTTGCCAAATGCACACAACCCGAAAGAAGTTTGTTTGCATCCCTGTGTTCCTTTCTTCCCCGAACTCAACCCAGTTCACCTCACGGACCATTGACAGCTAAGAAGATTAAGTCCATTATCTAAGAAATACTGATCAGGGAGTGAAAAAAATGCATCTGGTGCCTGGGTGGTGGGACCACTCTCAGTCCCATCAGCTAACTGAATGCTCCTTCATGGGCCAGAAATTTGTCCCATAGTACTTAAAAAATGGGAGTACATTTCCAAGGTCTGTATGAATTTTTCTTATGAGACCATTTGAAATTGCTCCTTTAACCATACTGCGATTAGAGAGGGTATGTCAGTCTTTAATGGCAAGGAAGTAGACCTTAGCAGTGGCAAAGGTCATGGCAAACCATCAACCCTGTTATGGGGTGACTTCATGTCATGAAGTTATGAAGTAATACTGCCATTAACCCAAGTTCTCCACGATACCTGACTGATGTTTCAATTCCATACGCACATGCACCCAGTAGGGCCAGAGCATCTGGCCCTACCCGACTGAATAATTTTCATGTTATTTTGCGCATTGCATTTTTCTTTATTTTTCTTTACTGATTGTGGGGTTTATATTGTGCTGTGTTTTGGTTTATAAATGTTTTGATATTGCAAGATACTCAGTACAGTTAAAGTTAAACTTGAGTTTTGTGTTCCGTAGCTAATAATATGTAACTATTACTTTAATATTTTTAGATCAGAAGTTACACTGCAGGAGTTGCACTGAGTCTTCACTTTGCAAGTAAGATTAGTTCCTTTAGGTATTTGATCAGTAACAGAATGTATATGTCACTTAAACTTCCAATATTAATTTAAACATTATTTAAATTAAAATGTAAGAAACTAGGTATTTAAAAATAACTTATTTGTAAGTAATGCAAGATAAATTATATGTTTTAAGTAAGTCAATTAAGAATATAAATACATTTTGACTATATGGATCTTTTTCAAGTTTATATGAGAAGCTAAGGTGCATATTCACAAGGCCCTAGCGCCTCCTTGTATAGCCCTAGCATCATTTTTGTTTTATTCTAAGTCCCCATCAAGGAGGCCTTTTTCCCATGCCAGATTTACAGAGTGGCACAGTGTAAGTATTGTGCCACTTTGTAACCCCTTGTGCCACATTATGCCTGTGCCAGGCATAATGTATGCAAGGGGTGCGTTCTCTGTTAGGAGGCCCAGAACAATGGTGCAGTGAATTTTACGAGATTTCACTGCACCATTTTTCTTGTCATTTTGAACGCCTGCCCATGGCAGGCGTCAAAGTGAAACTCCTGATGTTTCCAATAGGCCTCCCCACGCATCGATGAACTAGCACTATAGTTTTAGGTGCTAGTCGGCCAATGCACCACAATAGCATAAAAAATGTTGATGCTATTGTGCTAATGTGCACCATGGTGCCCCCTATTGTAAACATGGCTCTACCATGGTGATGTTAGGGGGGCGCAGTGGGGCGAAAGAAAAGTGGTGCATCATAGCTGATGTGCCACTTTCTTGTAAACATGCCCTTAAGGGTTTTTTATGTTTCAGGGTAATTTAGTGTATAGGGATAATTTACATTATTACATTGATGTAGCTACAAAAGGCATTGAGACTTCAGGTTATATTCTAATGAACAAGTAAATAATTTAAGAAAGGATTGGCTTGAGAGAACATCACAGACTCTCAGAGACCATTTTTGCTGAAGAAATCTATAATCATAGAACCTCAGCAGAAAGTTCACTAGGAAAGTCAGCTGATGGGCACATTTCTTGCCAGATCAATCCTGTTACCAATGTTCAAATGACTAAGAATTAGGAAATTTCAGATATTTTTTGCAGCATTAGGAGGATTTATATGAGAGAATAGATCATGGGCCTCATTATGACCCTGGCGGGCGGCGGAGGCCGCCCGCCAGGATGCCGCCCTCCATAATACCGCTCCGCGGTCAGAAGACCGCGGAGGGTATTATGAGTTTTTCCCTGGGCTGGCGGGCGGTCTCCAAAAGACCGCCCGCCAGCCCAGGGAAAAACTCCCTTCCCACGAGGATGCCGGCTCGTAATCGAGCCGGCGGAGTGGGAAGGTGCGACGGGTGCTACTGCACCCGTCGCGTATTTCACTGTCTGCTACGCAGACAGTGAAATACTAGCGGGGCCCTCTTACGGGGGCCCCTGCAGTGCCCATGCCATTGGCATGGGCACTGCAGGGGCCCCCAGGGGCCCCATGACAATCCTTACCGCCATCCTGTTCCTGGCGGGCGAGCCGCCAGGAACAGGATGGCGGTAAGGATTGTCAGAATCCCCTCGGCGGCGCAGCGAGCTGCGCCACCTTGGAGGATTCTTAGGGGCAGTGGAAAACTGGCGGGAGACCGCCGGTTTTCCCTTTCTGACCGCGGCCAAAGCGCCGCGGTCAGAATGCCCAAGGGAGCACCTCCGGCCTGTCGGCGGTGCTCCCGCCCCCGTTGGCCCTGGCGGTTCTCTACCGCCAGGGTCATAATGAGGCCCCATGTCTCCTCTTCTAAGCTTGATTAAATTTGACAGAGGTACAAAAGGATACCCTTTTAGCAAAAATTACTTGTGTTGAAATAGGGAAGTCATTAAAAGAGATGGCTATCACAAAAACTTTTGGTAACAATGGTATCTAAATGAAGTCTACGAGGAATTTCCAAATGAATTGCTCCCTTACTTAACAGATTCTTTTGTTCAAATCAGGTAAGGAGTGGATATTCCCAAGTCTTTTAAAGAATTTATAACAGTGAGTTTTCTAACTCTAAAAGAAAGGTTTTTTTCTTCCTCAAGATGGCTAGGGCATTATGCTCCTATTACCCCTCACCCAATGTTCCAGGCAACTCCAGGCCAAAGTTTTTGTGCCAAATGAACATCATGGGGGAATAGCTTCATATCTTGTTCGCATGTTTAGCACTTTATGAATTCTGGTCCAGCCTATTTCAACAGCTTAGAAAAATTATGGGGGTCAGAATTGAGATCAGGAGCGGCTTCTTCACTAAGACGAAGGAGCGTCGCCCCCCATGGCTGAGCCAGCAGCAGAAAAATAAAACAATAGCTGACTATCATTTTTTATTTTTCAACCAGCAGTGCAGGGAGGGGCAGGGCTGGGCCATGGGAGGCGGGAGGGGGAAGGAGGAATGGAGTGCACCTACGTGTGCATATGTGTTTGGCCAGCTGTATCATGCTGGCCAAACACACATGCGCACTTAGGTTTCTCAAACGTGGCTGTGTTTAATAGCTGGGCTGGAGAAACTGCACAGACCTCAGGAACGTGTCTGAGTGGCAGTCTAAGGCACTTAGACCAATCCGGACACTGCTTTCATGCTAGGTTTAGCATGAAAACAGCGGCAGGATTGCTGGGGAGCCTGTTCTGGTGTTCCAGTGAATGCTGGGACACCACATCAATGGAGCGAGGCAGCAGGAGACGGCAGTCCGAGGTAAGTTTATTTCTAAAAAAAATTGTCCCCTCTGTTCCCATCTCCCCTGCCCCTCCCCTTGAGATTTGTGGCGACCGCCGCTGTTTGAGGTTGATATTTGATTATTCATCTAATATTAGTAATGTGGCTAAGTTTGTTCACTGTTTTATCAGTTTAACTAAGGCAGTTGCTCGGTCCTTGCTATTAAAAAGTTGAAAATTAAAAGATGTACCAACATTCAAACGCAGGTATGTGAAAATGATTAGAGTCAGAATGTTTGAATACTCATATATACATCAAACTAAGAGTTTATGTAAGTTCAAGGCAATTTGGAAAGCCTTTAACTATTATGAACATAGGGCAGATTTACAAGAAAGTGGCGCATTGGTCCCAATGCTCTACTTTTCTTTCTACCTCCCCCTACCAACACCATGGTTGCACCATATTTACATTGTGGTGCACCATGACAGTCGTTACCACAACAATGTCAAAAACAATTATGCTTTTTTGGCGCTTTGCTGCACTAGCATCAAAAAATTTAACACTAGTGCAGCAAAGCACAGGGAGGACCATTGATATTAATGGATGCGTCATTTTAACGCCTGCCTTGAGCAGGAGTTAAAAATGACTGAAAATCCTTAGCACCACCTTAGGGTAAAAGAAAATGATGCTATGGCGGCGCAAGGGGCATTTAAATATGCCCCATAATATACTTAGGTAAACAGTTTGACTAGATATTTCTAGAAAACTGTTTGTTAATTTCATGAGAGGTCAGTACTCTGAGTCGAGAAAGAAATGTTAGCAAAGCATCTCATAGTTAAATATTCTTTAAAAATCACCTCTGTATTTTAATATATACTATACCTCATTGCCACAACTAGCACTTGACAAGTACAATGATCTTATTTTTTTCAGCAGATGCATGTAGTTGTAAGATGACATTGTGATTACTTTTCCATTCCAGTCATTCCAATCAAGATGAAGATGCTATTGCTATTACTTGCACTTAACTGTATCTGATTATGTTATTTTTTAATTAACTAAGAACTGAAACAGTCAAGTTTATTTTAGGATCTCTTCTGCATCCTAGTATGGCATAGCAATTGTATTTTTCATGATGAATATTTAATTTAAATGACTGAGGTTATCTGAGCATGATGCATTTAATGTGATGATTTTACTCTACAAAAGTCGTGCACTTTAGTTTATAAAAAGTAGAAATCATCCTAGCTTGTATTTTATTTAACAATGAATACCTATCATTTTCTGTATTGGTGTATTCCTGTTTGTCTTCCCAATCTGCTTAATAAAAAAGTCACTCATTTAATAAGTGTCAATATTTCGGGTCAGAGAATGGTGATTACTAGCCCACATCGCATCCTCTGAGTAGGCCTTGGACTGCTTTGCTTAACTACCCTCAGAGAGTCAAGTGCTACACTGAGGTGCATAATTACCAGTAGAGGGAAATTGTGGGCAAGCCTCACATCCCGCACAACAAAATAACCCAATTTATTACAAAGGGGATAAAATGTCAAGAAACTGCTTTACCAAAGCAAAAAACTGCTTAAGCAGGTTCTTATCATTGTCAATTTTGCTTAGGAAATATTTAGATTTTTCTTGAAAGATCGCTGTTTTATACATGTGAATCTTTTATTTGTCTTTTGATTTTTCTAGTGCATCATCTGCTTTTCTTCATTTTTCTCCTGTCTGCTGCATTTTTGTTTTAATTATTCAAGATTCTCTGAAAATCAGGGTTCAGATGGATTGGACCATTTCTGTTTCACTTCCTTCATTTTGGCCACTGCACCCAGTGCCATGGTGATCCATTCCAGATAGGCAGATACAAACAATATGCTAACAGTGCTCCTATTGCAATAGCCCTGGGTGTTGGTATACAAGAATCCAAAAAAGGAAGAAGTAGCCTTAGTTTTGATACATAGTGAATGAGCTGCACAGTGCAAGGTGGTAAACGTGGAAATATCAGACTTCAACATGTCACCAAAAACCACAACTAGCAAACCTCCTTGCTTGTTGTGTTGACCTTGCCTAAGTATGGAGCATCCTGCCAGAATTACAATACAATAATCTTTATTCGGTCATTAAAAACCATCAAAGCAGAAGAATACTCCTTACAAATACAAATTACAAAATAGAAAGTTTAAAACTAAACAATGTATAATAAAATATAAAAGAAGAATACCTTCCATTATTAAAAAATAAAACCAATAAGAGATCTCTCAGTGCATACCCTGTGACATACAAATTACAATGTTTATAAATGACAAGTCCGTATATACCATGCAGCCACAAGGAACTTGCTAACTGCATGGATCAAAATAACAGAAGTGTCACTCTTTAAAATCCTAAGGGCAATAGCAAATCCCTTAAAACCCAACATCTGACATGCTGGACGGATCGACTTACATCAGGGGCGACATACACTGGACAGAAGAACATAAAATGTTCAATTGTTTCCGGAGCAGAATTGCAACATGGACATAAGTTGGACACAGACGGTGTACCCCAACTGCCAGTAAAATAGAATAGCGGTAGACACCCATAACGGAAACCAGCATACAAGCTCTTTCCCAAAGAATCAGGGATAAGATCTAAATATGGCTCATACTGAGGATACCATTTGAAATCGAGAAATGCATTGGTCAATCATCTGTGTTTTGTACCCAGGAGATTGTTGTTCCTAAGGTAAGATCAATAAGCTATTTTCAGAGACAGTTTATGAGCCTTCCCTAAATCCTGTGGATTCTCCTAGTAATTCCCAAGCCCCGGAATGTGAAACCAACTTGACACATGCTTAAACCATGGAATGGAGGCTACATTAGGTCTTTTTAAAAGATCAAGAAGGGAGTCCCTATAAATCACAAGCTGGGGAGTCGTTTAAATTCTTACCCAGAAAAGTAGCGGTCTTAAAGCTATCGTATCAGAGATACGGTTAAAGCCAAGGTCCAGAAAAATGGGAATCAGGGGGGTACCACCTGGGCACGCAAGTAGCGCTCTGGCAAAGTTGTTCTCACCCACAGATAATTTAGTGGTTTTACAAAAGCCCCATACCTCCGCACCATAGGTAGCAGCATTTTGTGCTTCAGCTAGATACATTTTTATTGCCGGAGAAATGGCCTTCATAACAATACTTTTATAGAAACGCAAAATAGCCCCAGATCTATGTTGAAGAAGAGACATAGGCCCTCATTCTGACCTTGGCGGGCGGCGGAGGCCGCCCGCCAAAGTCCCGCCGTCAGGTTACCGTTCCGCGGTCGAAAGACCGCGGCGGTAATTCTGACTTTCCCGCTGGGCTGGCGGGCGGTCGCCTTCAGACCGCCAGCCAGCCCAGCGGGAAAGAGGCTTCCACGATGAAGCCGGCTCGGAATCGAGCCGGCGGAGTGGAAGCTGTGCGACGGGTGCAGTTGCACCCGTCGCGTATTTCACTGTCTGCGCAGCAGACAGTGAAATACATGTAGGGGCCCTCTTACGGGGGCCCCTGCAATGCCCATGCCAGTGGCATGGGCACTGCAGGGGCCCCCAGGGGCCCCGCGACCCCCCCTACCGCCATCCGGATCTCGGCGGTCCGACCGCCGGGATCTGGATGGCGGTAGGGGGGGTCGGAATCCCCGCGGCGGTGCAGCAAGCTGCGCCGCCGCGGAGGATTCAATGGGGCCGCGGTACACTGGCGGGACCCCGCCAGTGGTGCCGGTCCGACCGCGGCTTTACCGCCGCGGTCGGAATCCCCATTGGAGCACCGCCGGCCTGTCGGCGGTGCTCCCGCGGTCCTCCGCCCTGGCGGTCAAAGACCGCCAGGGTCAGAATGACCACCATACTCTTGTTAATCTGTTCTTCCCAGTGCAGTTTGTGGGAAATTCTCACCCCCAAATAATTTATTGAACTAACTTTCCCTAAAGGAACCCCGACTAAAGTGATAGTACATCTTCTAACTGGTTTTGGGCTGAACACCATCAATTTAGTTTTACTGGCATTCAATTCCAGGCCATAATCAGAACAAAAAGTTATAAACCTATCCACAAGAGCCTGAAGGCCCATTGGGGTCTTGGAAATGAGGAGAGAATCATCCGCAAAAAGCTGAATGGGAATCTTTTGTGCATTTAGGGAGGGGGCATCATTTTGACAAGAAGATACAGCTTGTACCACCTCATTAATATATAAAGTAAATAAGGTTAGTGCCAGAACACATCCCTGATGAACCCCCCGATGGAGGGTGATATGGTCTGTCAATTATCCCTGGTTACCCCACCTCACCTGAGCATAGGTGACCTCGTGTAACTGCTGTCGGAGATGGATTATATTCGTTGGGGTACCGATTTTATATAAGACATTCCATAATTTCCCTCTAGGAACCGTATCAAAGGCGGACCGTAGGTCCACGAAGGCAACATCCAAATTTTGTTTAGCAAGTGTTACATATTTCCAATATAACAATGCCTGCCTAAAAACCTGGTCCACGGTACTAGTTTTAGGGCGAAAACCCGCCTGAAGTGAGCAAATCACAGGGTGGTATTCAAAAGTTGTTTGGCAAACATTTTTTTGAGATTGTCAATGAGGCTAATAGGCCTGTAATTAGCAGGGGAACTCATCACTCCCTTTTTGTATGTAGGGATTTCTTCAGCCCCTTTCCAGGTGCCGGGAATTGGGCCTTCAGCTGCTATTGCATTCGATATCATGTTTATATAACTGGACCAGATCATTGGCTCAGACTTATATAAATCACCCGGTATCTTATCTGGGCCTGGGGCTTTAGAAGGTTTAAGGAAATTAATTGCGCCAAGTGTTTCCTCCAAGGTAAAGACAATATGATCATCCTGATTACACACGTCCAATCCCAAGTCACCAGAAAGTAAGCATACTGCAGCCAATTGCTGGGAATGAGAATGATAGGTTACAGGGCAGGGCATAAAAATTAGAAAAATAATCTACCCAACTTTCAGGTTGAATGTGAGAACATATATGCCCTCATTACAACCCTGGCGGACGGCGTTAAAGCGGCGGTAAGACCGCCAACAGGCCGGCAGTAAAAAATTTGCAATTACGACCGTGGCGGAAACCGCCAACAAAGACAGCCACTTTAACACTCAGACCGCCACGGCGGTACAAACAAACAGCGCTGGGGTCACCGCCAACAGACAGGCGGGAGACAATGTACCGCCCACACTATAATGACAGGCCAATCCGCCACCTTTTCCGGGGCGGATTCAGCGCGGATAAAAACACGGCAGAAACAGAAATTTCGAAGGGAAAACGCTCACCTCTACACACCCTACGAGGACACCATGGAACCGGAACTCCAAATTTTACCTGCGATAGTCTTCCTGCTCCTCTACCAGGAGCACGAACGCCGGGGGCGAAGACCACGGTGAGTACTGCACCTACGACACAGGGGAGGGGGGAGGCAAAAAACAGGGACACACACATGCAACACCCCCACCCCCACCCTCACTCACTACAACACACGCACTAATGCATATCAATACATCACAGTTACACCTCCCAAGCCCCCCGGAAGAATGCAAAGACAAAAGGAAATGAATGTAACCATTGTAATATATTAAAATACAGTACTCCAAAATATATATACACCATAAACAAATATATACACCAATAATATAAGTCCAGGTATTGCACCATTTATAATCAGTGGACCACTGGGCCCAAAATGCATGGGCGAGGCCCACACAAGATACCCAATCAAAACAGAGAGAACACTGCAGGGGCATCAGATAGAAATACAACAGGCACCTCAGGGGGAAGGGAAGTGGGGGCACCTCAGCCGGATGAGTGCACAACGCCAGATCCATGAGGGGGGTGCAAAGCCACAGTCTCGCAAGTCTCTACAGTGGGTGGGTTGTCCACTGCTCTATCCTGGGGAGTGCAAAGCCACAGTCTCTCAAGTGTCTCCAGTGGGTGGTTTGCCCATTGCTTTATCCTGGGGAGTGCAAAGCCACAGTCTCTCAAGTGTCTCCAGTCGGTGGTTTGCCCACTGCCATATCCTGGGGAGTGCAAAGCCACAGTCTCTCAAGTCTCTCCAGTGGGTGGTTTGCCCACTGCCATATCCTGGGGAGTGCAAAGTCACAGTCTCTCAAGTCTCTCCAGTGGGTGGTTTGCCCACTGCCATATCCTGGGGAGTGCAAAGCCACAGTCTCTCAAGTCTCTCCAGTGGGTGGTTTGCCCACTGCCATATCCTGGGGAATGCAAAGCCACAGTCTCTCAAGTCTCTACAGTGGGTGGGCTGCCCACTGCCATATCGTGGGGAGTGCAAAGGCACAGTCTCTCAAGTCTCTACAGTGGGTGGGTTGCCCACTGCCATATCCTGGGGAGTGCAAAGCCACAGTCTCTCAAGTGGATAACAGTCTCCACTGGTTCTGGAGGGGGACTGGTGCCCAGAGTGCTTCATCCTGTGTAGGACAGAGGTAGTGGATGGGTGTCTCCACTGGTTCTGGAGGGGGACTGGTGCCCAGAGTGCATCACTCACCTCGTGACGGACCCAGTTGCGTCAGTGCCCCAGACGCTCATGGGCCAGCGGTGCTTGATTTGGCAGTGCCCTGTTCAGCGGTGCATGATTTGCGGTGCACTGTTCAGCGGTGCTTGATTTGCCGGTGCCCTGTTCAGCGGTGCTTGAGTTGGCGGTGCCCTGTTCAGCGGTGCTCTGTTCAGCGTTGCTTGAGTTGGCGGTGCCCTGTTCAGCGGTGCTTGATTTGGCGGTGCCCTGTTCAGCGGTGCTTGAGTTGGCCGTGCCCTGTTCAGCGGTGCTTGATTTGGCGGTGCCCTGTTCAGCGGTGCTTGAGTTGGCAGCCCTTCATGGCCCAGCGGGGCTTGTGCTGGCGGTCCTTCACAGCCCAGCGGGGCTTGTGCTGGTGGTGCCCTGTTGAGCGGTGCTTGATTTGTTGGCACCCTGTTCAGCGGTGCTTGAGTTGGCGGTGCCCTGTTGAGCGGTGCTTGATTTGGCAGTGCCCTGTTCAGCGGTGCTTGAGTTGGCGGTGCCCTGTTCAGCGGTGCTTGATTTGGCGGTGCCCTGTTGAGCGGTGCTTGATTTGGCAGTGCCCTGTTCAGCGGTGCTTGAGTTGGCGGTGCCCTGTTCAGCGGTGCTTGATTTGGCGGTGCCCTGTCCAGCGGTGCTTGAGTTGGCGGTCCTTCATGGCCCTCCGGGGCTTGTGCTGGCGGTCCTTCATGGCCCAGGGGGGCTTGTGCTGGCGGTGCCCTGTTCAGCGGTGCTTGATTTGGCGGTGCCCTGTTTAGCAGTGCTTGAGTTGGCGGTGCCCTGTTCAGCGGTGCTTGATTTGGCGGTGCCCTGTTCAGCGGTGCTTGAGTTGGCGGTCCTTCATGGCCCAGCGGGGCTTGTGCTGGCGGTCCTTCATGGCCCAGTGGGGCTTGTGCTGGTGGTGGCCTCCTGGGCAGCGGGGCTGGTGGTGGCCTCCAGGGCAGCTGGGCTGGGGCTGGCGGTGGCCTCCTGGGCAGCTGGGCTGGGGCTGGCGGTGGCCTCCTGGGCAGCTGGGCTGGGGCTGGCATGGCCCTCTGGGCAGCTGGACTGGGGCTGGCGGGGCCCTCCTGGGCAGCTGGGCTGGGGCTGGCGGGGCCCTCCTGGGCAGCTGGGCTGGGGCTGGCGGTGGCCTCCTGGGCAGCTGGGCTGGGGCTGGCGGGGCACTCAAGGGCAGCTGGGCTGGGGCTGGCGGTGGCCTCCTGGGCAGCTGGGCTGGGGCTGGCGGTGGCCTCCTGGGCAGCTGGGCTGGGGCTGGCGGGTCCCTCCTGGGCAGCGAGGATGATGGCGGTCTTCTCCGCCGTGCTGCTCTTCCCAGACTTACCGGATTTCTTGTGGCCCTTCCCCACCTTGGGAGGTGGAACAGCTGACTCCACACTCCCACCGGGACCCCTGGGAGCAGCTTGGGTGGCTGGAGTCTTCCCCCTCTCCCGCCGGGCACTGGCCAACTTCTGATGCTTCACAGGGGGGGTACTGGCTGTGCTGTGGCTCCGTGCCACACTGGCTGTCCTGGTGGCCGTTGCACTCCACATACCTGTGACTACAGGCACCACTGGTCCCGGAGATGTTGTGGCTGAGGTGCTACTTCGGGACCTATGAGATGGACGGGGTGGGGGAGGTGTGGGAAAAAGGTCAAGGCTGGACAGGAAAATTCTTTTGGACACACTGGGATGAGTAGCTGGAGGGGGTTTGGGAGTGGAGGAAGAGGTGGTGGTAGTAGGAGGTGTACGTTTGGTGACTTTGGGTGCAGGTGCATGCGCTGGAGGCTGTCGTGAGGTGGATGGCTGTTGGGTGGGTGTGTGCCTGCGTTTGGGTATCTTCGGAGGGGGCATCACAGACACACTGGGAGAGGACACAGGGGACGTGTGAATGCTAGTGGGGGTGGTGACTGCACGTGAGCGGGGTGTGCTGGTGAGGGACGTAGTGGCTGTAGAGGTAGTGCATGCAGGTGTGTGTGTAGACAAGACTGGGAGGGAGGAGGGAGACGACAAGGAGGAGGACACAGTGGAGGCAGTGGATGTTGGTGTGTCTGCATGTGTGTGATGCTTGCATGAGTGCCTGTGGGATGTGTGGTGCTTATGTTTGCCTGAGCTTCCCTTGTGTGGTGAGGTGTGTGCAGGCTGGTCTGATGGTGTGCTTGGGATAGGCAGAGGTACAGGGGATTGGGTCTGGGTGAAGGAAGTTGGAGGGGGGAGGCTAGAGACGGGGACAATGGCTGCCATCAGTGCTGAGGCCAGAGTTTGAAAAGCTCAGTGAAGGGCCGCCTGACCAGAATGAATGCCCTCCAGGAATGCATTAGTTTGTTGCAACTGCCTTTCTACACCCTGGATGGCATTCAAAATGGTAGACTGCCCAACAGTGAGGGACCTGAGGAGGTCAATGGCCTCCTCACTGAGGGCAGCAGGGGTGACTGGGGCATGGCCTGAGGTGCCTGGGGCGAAGGTGATGCCCACCCTCCTGGGTGAGCGGGCACGGGTCGAAGGCTGAGGGGCTGCTGGGAGGGCGGTGCTGGTAGGGGGGGTGGCGGCTGTATCTGTAGATGCGGGAGGCACAGATGTTGCCGCCACCACAAGGGAGCTCCCATCAGAGGACGAGTCAGAGTCACTGGTCTCAGCTCCTGTCCCCGCCGTGGAGCTCCCCTCGCCCTCCGTCCCACTGGTGAATTCAGAGTCCGTAGTCTCGCCCTCCAGGGCCATGTGGGATGGAGCTCCCTCGTGCTCCGGTGCCACTGCTCCTCCGCCTGATGATGCTAAAGCACACAAGAACAGGAAGACCACAAAAAGGGGGGGAGACAGAAGAAAGACATGTTGAGTGCATGGATTACCGCTACCGTTGGCGGACAAGACAGACACAGAAGCCCCCTGCACTACACCGCGCTCTTGGGCTCTACAGTGCAATTCCTGAGAAATGGCCTACTAGGCTATGGACAACATCTGCACACATAGATGACACAGGGGCATGAATAGCTGTACTTGGCACTCTACAGAGGTGGGGTGGGGGGCCACAGGGCCATGCCTTACGGAGGGGCCTAGCCTACGGAACTCGCCCTGGCCTAGGGAAACCCACAGCCCTCCTCCCCCACCCAGACAACTCCACTGTGCGCAAAGTCAGCTGAATGAGAGTGTACTCACCCCCTTGTGTCTGCTGTGATGCCCTCAAGCGCCCATCCAACTCCGGGTAGGCCACCGCCAGGATCCTGAACATCAGGGGGGTCATGGTTCGACGGGCACCCCTCCCACGTTGGGAGGCCATCCCCAGCTGAGCCTCCGCCGTCTTCTTGCTCCAGCGGCAAATGTCCTCTCATCTTTTCCAGCAGTGGGTGCTCCGTCTGTGGTAGACCCCCAGGATCCAGACGTCCTTGGCGATGGCACGCCAAATATCTTTCTTCTGGTGGGCGCTGACCTACATGAAATGTACAGGGGAAGAAGAGAAGTCATTACCAACAGCACCGTCAAAGTGAGTGGCCCCCATCCCTTCCCTTGCCATGTGGCACATGCACTCATCGTCTTTCATTCACGCAGCACTCTGCCCCCTTCCTTCTTACATCCAGCCCTCTCCACACAGGCATAGCCCACAGAACATGCTCCCTGTGTACTTACCTGTTTGTCAGGAGGACCGTAGAGTAGCGTGTACTGGGGGAGGACCCCATCTACGAGCTTCTCCAACGACTCCGATGTGAAGGCAGGGGCCCTTTCCCCAGACGCACGAGCCATTGTCTCTTCCAGACTGAGGTCACAGCAGCACTTGCAGTGTAGGTCCTCTCCTGTCGAAGATCAGGTATCGAGTGATTGAAGTGATAGAAAATGGCGGTCACGTCCGCGGCGGTCACGTTCGCGGCGGTGCGTACCATCACCGCCGGCGTACATCGTCATTGGCTCCTGGGACCCATAGGGTCCAATGTTAACAAATGCAGCATTGCGCCGCGGTCTCTGACCGCCTACCGTGACGGTGTACAACGCCAGCGCAGTTACCTCACATCCCATTGTCCCACTTTACAGGTCAGGCAGCCGCCATTTCAGGGGCCCACATGGCCTCATTTCTAACTGCGTCACACATACCTAGGCCTGGTCTCAACACACATATAGGCCACCTTTTGTGTATGATTGGTGTTCTGTGTAAACTGTGGGTATGTACCTCTGAGTTGTTTGACTCTGTGGTCGCTGTTGTCCTTCATAGGCACCGTCCGCTGGGACATGTGAGTAGATGGCTGCATCCTCCGGTGTACCGACCGTTGGTGGACCTGTCGACAATGGAGGAGCGACATTTGATAATCACCTACAGGTTTGACCGTGCCACAATCCAGGAACTGTGTACCCAGTTGGAGCCAGACCTGATGTCAGCAATCCGCCATCCCACAGGAATCCCCCCTCAGGTGCAGGTGCTGTCAGTGCTCCATTTCCTTGCAAGTGGGTCTTTTCAAACAACTGTGGCCATGGCATCAGGACTGTCCCAGCCTATGTTTTCCAATGTATTGTCCAGAGTGTTGTCTGCCCTTCTGAAACACATGCGGAGCTACATCGTTTTCCCTCAGGTGGAGGATTTGCCTACAGTGAAAGGTGATTTATATGCCCTGGGACATATCCCCAACATCATAGGTGCCATTGATGAGACCCATGTGGCTTTGGTCCCCCTCAACAGGAGTGAACAGGTGTACAGAAACCGGAAGAGTTATCATTCGATGAATGTACAGATGGTATGTTTGGCAGACCAGTACATCTCCCATGTGAATGCCATGTTCCCTGGCTCAGTGCATGACGCTAACATCCTGCGGAATAGCAGCATCCCTTATGTGAAGGGTCAACTCCAGAGGCACCGTGTGTGGCTTTTAGGTGAGCCCCTGGAAGCAAGACAGTGGGAGTGGTTGTCTGGGGTTATCCCTACAGGTTAGTGTGTGTCTAACAGTTGTCCCTCGCCATTTGCAGGTGACTCTGGGTACCCCAACCTGTCATGGCTACTGACCCCAGTGAGGAATCCCAGGACCAGGGCAGAGGAACGCTACAATGAGGCCCATGGGCAAACTAGGAGGGTGATCGAGCGGACCTTCGGCCTCCTGAAGGTCAGGTTCAGGTGCCTCCATATGACAGGTGAATCCCTATTCTACTCACCAAAGAAGGTGTGCCAGATCATCGTGGCCTGCTGTATGCTTCACAATTTGGCTTTGCGACGACAGGTGCCTTTTCTGCAGGAGGATGGTCCAGATGGCAGTGTTGTTGCAGCTGTGGAGCCTATGGACAGTGATGAGGAGGAAGCAGAGGAAGAAGACATGCAGAACAGGGACTCAGTGATCCAGCAATATTTCCAGTGAAACACAGGTGAGAATACAATCCTGCCTACTACATGTACTTTTACACTACTACCTCTATCCTGTCTGTTGTTTTCACCCAGTGTATGGTCACTGAGTTGTCACTTTCCCTTACGGTTTCACAGATGTGGGTCCCACTGTGTCATCTGCTTAAATACCTCATGGACTAGAGCTGTGTGACATAGGTATGTTGACATTACTATTTCAAGAACATTTTGTCACTGTAATTGCAAATACACTATTTCAAAATGACAGACAGGCTCCAGATCATTTTGTGCTTTAGGTTTGTTAATTTAAATGCAAAATATTGGAGGGGGAAGTTAAATGGTGAGGGGTGATGGCGGAGGAGTGTCCATGGCAGAGTCCAGTCTATTAGTCTCACAGGTGCACTGCCCATATGGGCATAGGAAGTGGAGCTGGGGCAGTTTAATTATGGACAGGGTGACAAAGTGGGACAGTGGGATGACAATCAGGGTGGTCTCATTTCTTGGCGGGGTCTTGGCATCGTTCTCTGTCTTGTTCCTGGATCTCAGGGACCGTTTGCGGGGTGGTGCTCCGTCTGCAGGGGGTGGGGTGCTGGTGTGGTGGTCCTGTGTCGGGTCATCCTGTCCACTAGCGCCGGCGGAGGTGGTGGGCAGTTCATCGTCCATGCTAGTGTCAGGTGTCCCTTGGAGTGCCAGAGTGTCCCTCCTGGTGTTGAGTAGTTACTTCAGCACCCCTATGATGGTGCCCAGGGCGGAGCTGATGGTTCTGAGTTCCTCCCTGAGGCCCATATACTGTTCCTCCTGCATGCGCTGGGTCTCCTGAAACTTGTCCAGTACCGTTGCCATCGTCTCCTGGGAGTGGTGGTTTGCTCCCATGATGGAGGAGAGGGCCTCGTGGAGAGTGGGTTCCCTTGGCCTGTCCGCCCCCTGTCGCACGGCAGCCCTCCCAGTTCCCCTGTGTTCCTGGGCCTCCGTCCCCTGGACCGTTTGCCCTTTGCCACTGCCCCCAGGTCCCTGTTGTTGTTGGGGTGGTGGGCTATCCTGGGTTCCCTGTATGGTGGACACACAGCTGATTGACGTGTCCTGGGGACGGAGGTATGGGCCCGCTGGGTGGGTGCTGTGCTGGTGTTTCCAGAGGGGGGAAGGTCTGTGGTGGCCTGTGCCTGTGTGAGGGGAACCGACTGTCCAGAGGTCCCCGATGGTCCGGGCTGGTTATCTAGATCCAGTTGGACAGAGGTGCTGTCATCACTGTGGGCCTCTTCTGTGGGTGGAGTGGACATGTCTGGACCCTCATGTCTGGTGAGGTTAGGTAGGGGTCCTTCAGGGGTGTAAAGGCATGATTATTTCATCTGTGTGTGTCATGTTGTGCAATGGATGGGTTACCGTGTACCCCAGTGCTGGCTTTCCTGTGTGGGACCTTGTGTGAGGATGGTTTAGTGGGGTGTATGGGTATGTGCAGTGTGCATGCTTTGGTGATGGGTGTCCATGCTTTGTTGTTGCATGCAGGGCGTGGTGTTGGGATGGGTGGTTTGTGATATTGGTACATTTGTGAGGAGTTGGTGTGATAGGGGTGAGGGCGAGGGTCGGGGTATGTGATAGCATGCAGGTAGGGTGGGGGATGTAATAGTTAAGACTTGACTTACCAGAGTCCATTCCTCCACCTACTCCTGCGAAGCCGTCAGGATGGAGATTTGCCAAGACCTGCTTCTCCCATGTTGTTAGTTGTGGGGGAGGAGGTGGGGGTCCGCCACCAGTCCGCTGAACCGCCAGGTGGTGTTTTGAGACCACGGAACGCACCTTCCCCCGTAGGTCGTTCCACCTTTTCCTGATGTCCTCCCGATTTCTTGGGTGCTGTCCCACTGCGTTGACCCTGTCCACTATTCTTTGCCATAGCTCCATATTCCTTGCAATAGAGGTGTGCTGCACCTGTGATCCAAATAGCAGTGGCTCTACCGGGACGATTTCCTCCACCATGACCCTGAGCTCCTCCTCCGAGAACCTGGGGTGTCTTTGCCGTGTCATGGGGTGGTGTAGGTGATGTGTGGGGTGGAGTGTGTGGTGATAAGTGTGGTGATATGTAGTGGTGTGTTGTGTGAGGTGCGTGGAAGTTGTGTGGGTGATGGTGTTATTTGCCTGTGGATGCTGTTGTACTTGCTGGTGGTGGCTCTCTCTGGCCTTCGTTCTCAATTTTTGTCGTGGGGGTTTGTGGGTGTTGTGGGTGTGTGTTTTATATTGTATTGTGTGTGTGGGAGTGGTGTGTGTATGTGTCTCAGGTGTGTGTATTTTGAATCGTCCAATGTGGCTGTGTTTTGTAAATGTGTGTGTATTTTGAGCGCGGCGGAGTGTACCGCCAATGGAATACCGCGGTTGAAAGACTGCCGCGTGGATTCGTGTGTTGTGATAGTGTGGGCGTATTTCTGTTGGCGTGACGGTGGAGGTTTTGTTATCGCCAGTTTATCACCGACCTTTGGTGTGGCGGACTTGTGTGGGTGTCTGAATTTTGGCGGATTCCTAGACGTGGCCATAATAGCTGTAGCGGAATTCCGCGGCCGCGGTGGTGTGTTGGCGGTCTTCTGCACTGGGTAAGCGGCTTTTACTGCCAATGTTGTAATGAGGGCCATAGTGTTCTTACCCTCTCTATGTCTCCCAGACAATAGTGCCCTGAAAGACATGTTGTTATTGTGTCTGGCAGCGTCCAGCAGATTCTGCCATATTGACTCATCCAGTTTTTCTTTGCCTGTGCTATAGCTTTATAATAGGCTAATCTGGCTGTTCTAATCGCCCCCTGGGAGCGGGACACAATAGCTAACTTTAATGCAGATTTTGCCTTTGAGCAGTCCTTATTGAACCACCCCCTGGTTTTAAATGGGTGGTCAAAGTGCTTTGTAGAAACTTCCTTGTAGAAAATATTCTGTAGCTTGTGTGTCAGTGTCTCATGGATGTTAAAGAGTGGTATATTGGTAATCTCCTGTCCCTCATAATCAGCCATAACATCAATAAACACTTTATAAATCTCCCTAATCTTGTAGGGATTAGACAACAGTTTTGGCCAGCTGACACGGATGTGATTGCTATCCAGAAGTGGCTCCGGAACAACAGAGTGAGCGGTGTTCAATGACCTCCTGAATTCGACTCTGTGTAAAGTAAGGAGCAGGGAGTTATGGTCACTGTCATGGCGAAAATCCACCTTCATACCCTCCAACATTGACCATAGCCAACATCCAATAAAAAATAGTCGATATCACTAGACGACTGACCTCATTTGAAAGTGGAAGCAATATTTGGGTCAGAGTGCGTACGACCATTACAAGCTCTAAGACCATACTTGAGGCACAGTGAATTCAACTGTAGGGCAGCGCAGGAGTGACTACAGAATTGCTCATTCACCAATTGTGGGATACCCCAATGTTCATCCTCTTCGACTATTAAGTCATTACTTAAATATGAGGGTTCAAATGTGCAATTCATGTCTCCTGCAACCACTATCTATGAAAACTTTCCACAGCACCATTTGTTTCTCGATGATAAATTGCAGATTTTTTGTGTAACATACCACAGTTTTCCAAGAACGTTTCAAAATCTTTGGAACACAATTGAGGTCAATTATCAGATAAGATGATTTTAGGGAAACCTTCTTTTCCAAACATGTCTTCTAAAAATGTAATCACACTGGAAGATGAAATGTCACGTACATTTTTAACTTCAACCCATCTGGAATACAGATCCATCAACACAATCAGATACGCAGTAAATTGTTCACCTTGCAACGGTCCTACAATGTCAATAGCCACCTCATCCCACGGTTTGCTTGGTAATTTCCTACAAACCATAGGTATATTGTGAGTTTTCAAACTTTTGTCGCTGCACGAACATGGTACACACTCCCGTACCAACCATTCAATCTCAAAGTCCATCCCTGGTCACCAAAAATAAGCCCTTAAGTTTTCTTTCATCTTAACTATACCAAGATGCCCATCATGAGCTTATTCCATAATTGTTTTTCTGAAAGAAAGTGGAGGATTTAATCTTGTTCCCCTCAATAACAATGACTTGTCTATTGCTAATTCCATTTTTATCAAATTCCAGTTTTTACTTAATCCAGAAATGTTTTCTCTTCTTTACGCTTCCACGACCCTGATCAACTCCTCATCATCCTCCAGAGCATTCCTCCAATCTTGTTCTGAAATGGCCCCAAATGTGATTTCACACACATCTTCATACATTTCATAAACATTCTCTTCTACCATAGGTATATCCATATCACCTTCAATCCTTTTAACTTCCACTAATCTAGATAAACAATCTGCACTCACGTTCGTAGCGCCAGGCACATACATAACTTTGAAACTGAATTCTTGTAAACTAATGATCCATCTTCTAATTCTAGAAGAAATGCAATCCAAACCTTTGCTGTCAAAAACCTCCACCAAAGGTTTATGATCAGTCAGAACCACAAAGTCTATTCCCCATAGAAAATTCCTACATTTTTTAGTGCCCAGAAAATAGCTAAAGATTCTCTCTCAATGACAGAATAATTTTTCTCCACCTCACCCAATGATTTCGACGTACAAGCAATCAATACTTTCTTCTGACTGTCTTCTTGCAATAGTAGAGCTCCCAAACCCTTGGCACTAGCATCCGTGATGACAAACGTCTGCCTCCCAGGTTTAAACGCTTGTAAGCATGGGGCCTCACCCAATTCTTTCTTTATATCCACAAACTCCTTTTCACAACGGACATCCCAAATAAACTCCCTCCCTTTCTTCAGCAAACTTCTCATCTTTACTGACTTTTCTGCCAAGTTCTTTATGAATCACCCATAATACTCTATCATACCAAGGAAAGAACTCACCTCTTCCTTGGTTTGAGGAGACACCAAATTCTTAATAGTGTTAACCAAATCTGGTTTGGGTCTTACTCCATCTCCTGAAATTAAATGCCCGAGGTACTCAACTTCATTCACACCAAAACAACACTTCTTCCTCTTAAGTGTAAGACCTGCCTGACTTAAACATTCCAAAACCTTATTTACTCGATCCATATGTTCATCTGTTGTAGCACCAGAGATTAATACATCATCCTGATAACACTTTACCCCCTTCACTCCTTTTAACACTTTGCTCATAATACGTTGGAAAACCGACGCAGCTGACACAAGTCCAAAATGCATTCTTTTAAATTTGTACGCACCAAACAGCATTATAAAGCCAGTGAGTTCTTGTGAACTTTTTTCTAGTTCCACTTGGTGACATGCAGATGCAAGATCCAGAGTGGAGAAATATTTTGCTCCACCTATCACAGAGACTATCTATATTAAGAAGAGGAAACCTGTCAACTACAATCTCCCTATTAAAGCTCTCAGATCCACACACAACCTGATGTCACCATCACCCTTCCTTGCAACCACAATGGGTGCCAACCATTCTGTAGCTTCCACCTCCTCAATCAACCCTGACATCTCAAGTTTCTTAAGTTCCACCTCAACAGACTCCTGCAATGCCAACAGAATTCTCCTCACCTTGGCCACAACTGGCACAGCATCATCCTTCAGTCTTATCTTGTGTTTGTACCCTTGAAGACAACCCAAAACATCTGAAAGTACTTCTGGAAATTTCTCTACCAGATCGCCCAATTGCCTACCTCTTGGACTTGTACCTGTGGCTGTGCATTTGGATTAAGTACCACACCCAGCAACTTCTGATGAGTCCACCCCAACAAATAATCATCTTTTACTTGAGACATGCATTTCTCCCACTATATGTCTTCCCTTCAACTCCAAATGTCCTTCAACAAACCCAGCATCTTGATAGGTTGGTCACCATATCCACCTGGACAGAAATCCATTTTCTTTCATTTCTTCCTTACTGTACAAACAGCATCAAAACTGTGTTTTGAAATGATGGTGAGGTGTGAACACGAACCAAAACGCATCAGCAACTTGACCCCATCAACCAGCACAGACTCACTAGGATGTTCACTTCCGCAATTATGCATGTCCATCTGTAAGACAATTTCTTGTGACACTTCCTTCACTCTCTTGTGATGTTATTATTGTTCACCTTCCTTTTGTTGCGACAACACTTGTAAAAATGACCTCTCTTTCTGCATCCATTGCACACCGCACCTAACGTCGGACAATTACTTGCATTTGCTTTATGTCCACTGTTTCCACACCTGAAACACTCTCCTTTGAATTTAACTAGGTCTTCTTTTTTTCCCACTTACTGCTTCCCTGGCTTTCACCTCACACACCACCTCTTCAATTTTCCTATTCTCATTCAAATCTTTATTTCCCACTACACTCAATTCCTTGACACACTTCAACATATGTTCAACCCTTTTTGCCACCATAATAACCTCTTCCAATGGCGGCTCATCCTTCAACCACAACTCTTCCCTAATCTTGTCACTACTACACTTCAACACAAACTGATCACAAATTCTCTCATCCATTAAACTCCCAAACTTGCACGAGGCTGCCAGCTTCCTCAAACTTGTTATGTACTCCTCAACTGACTCATCTTTACTCTTCCCAAAATAATACCTTTCCATAATCGTACTCAACCTAGGCAGATAGTGCTTATCTAACTTCAAGATACATATTTCAAATTCATTTAAACTCCGCACCTCTTCACTTCCTAAATCAGGTAAATTGTCTAACACCTCCTGTCCTTCCCCACCAAGACAATGCATTAGTAAAGCATGCTTTCTCTCCGCACATAACGTAGGGCCACACACTCTAGCATAGTGCATAAACATCTTCTTCCATTTAGCCCAGCGAACAATCAGTTCACCAGGACTACTCAGGCAGAACGGTGGAGGGGTAACATTCTGCATTTTAATCAAAACTGTTCTCCTTTCTAACCCACAAAATAATGTAGTGCACTTATTACCAAACAACAAAATAACAGCACAAACTGCTCCCCACAGTCTAGAATCTGCCAACTTTCAGCCACAAATCTCTTTGTAACACCAGGCCAAGGTGTGCCTGTCACCGTGTTCTCTCCGTCTTATGTTTATATCGTCTTACAACAACAGGCACAGGTGTGCCTATCACCAGGGTCTTTAAATCTCCAACTGTGTTCTCACCGTCTTGTGTTTATATCTCCTTATAACAACAGGCACACGTGTGCCTATCACCGTCGTCTTTAAATCTCCACACCACAACAGGCAAAAGTGTGGCTATCACTGTCCTTCCCACCATAGTATTAAGAAACTCCACTTCTTCTTTGTTCTGTCCCTTTAAGAGCACTCCAGCACCAGACTGCCCCTTTAAGACTGACTTTGCCTTTAATTTTCCTGTCAGCCCACACGGAAGTAGACGACCCCTGTACTTCAAGTACTGTCTTCAAAACTTCCTGTCCTCCTGATCAATGCAGCAATATAGATGAAAGCAGCAGTAAAAAGCTGTTAATCCTGCCTGTCGTAAGCTGCACCACCGAAAGATCCCACGATGAGTCAGCTCTGCCAAAGGACCGGAGCTACGACACAAACTTCACGTCTCCGCGCCATGTTGAGGCGCTACACTACCACGCATCCTCGTCGCCAATGTGAAGGTGTCAGGGTTTAAGTAATAAACGTGCAACAAGATATGCAGTGAGATCGATTTATTCCATATTAGCGCCCCAACCATCGGCTCCCAACGCGGCTCCAACTGTCAATCTTTCCAGCGCGTTGCCATGGTAAATGACTCCATTCGATAATGGAATCATTTATCACAAACACCACATTCACCACTTGTATAACAGGCTAAAAGAGTGTGCCTAGAAGCTGTCAAGCCAAAATCTACCAGGCTTTTGCATCACCTACAAACAATAAAGCCGTGAAAATGCTGGAAGCTCTAGAAAACCGTCTCCCTGCAGGCGGGGCTACTTTCAGAACTAGCACATTATCTCTGATGAGAATCAGGAAACACGAAACCTGATCAAATATCAGAGGGCAGATGGAAGAAAAATCAGCACAAAGCATGGAAGTGGAGAGTAAAAAGCCAACCTGAGGAAAAGTAACTAATCGTTTTTTTTTTTTTTAACAATCTGAATAGCAACCCAAATTTAAGCAGCAAAGACACACCATCAAAACAAGCAATACATTTCCACTTGGTGGACCAACCAGCCACCCAAGTGGCTACCTCTCGTACTGTTGAACCCCAGGATAGAGCCCTGCAAAAGATGAGAAAAATGGAGACTGCAAAGTATGCCACCAAGTGGTAACTATAGTAGACAACCTGGAACCCATAATGCCTCTGATGGGCATTACTGCAAAAGAAGAAGCGAAAGATCTTTCAGACCAGGAAACCAAGATGAATTACAAATTAAAGGCAGCCCCCTCAGCCGGATCAGTTGCATAAAATGAAGCACCCACCCGGTAACTAGGAACACACCACTTGAAGCAAGAAGCTTTAAGTCAAGTTCAGCAGCTGAGCAAGAGATGCTAGCACAAATCACCCAGCCAAACTGGGGTAGAAATGGCTCAACACAAGGAAAAAATGGCTTCAGGGCAAAAACAACCAGAACAAATAAACATCATAACCAAGCTCAATGGGCAATCAGCTATAAAAATGCTACCCAGTGAAACAGCTCCACCTGTCAAGAACAACACCATCGACACTAGGACATCACTCCTTGGTGCCACAGAGAACAAAGTAATCCTAATGTACCCAGCTTATCAGTTGAGAGGTCATTTTGACCTACTCAACTGAGTTAATATTTTCTGTCTATTAAGTCAAATTCCAGAAACCATGAATCTGACCTCAAACGACATTATTTTGGTTGAGTTCATAGCCCCAACACTAGTACATATCAATGAAACCACCAAAGTAACTCAGCAATCGTCTACAGTTGCCAACCATGTTTTAAGGGCTGCATAGATATTTAAAAACTGAGAAATACTGGTGTCACTCAATGAAGAACCAGCATATCCCCACTTTCTAGCAGCTCGTAAGACAAAGCAATCCTTTGTTAATTAATTATTACTTAATTCACTTTCCACCGTACACCCCTTCAAACATAGGAACCCCCACATAAAATATAGTTAAATTTAATCAGTATTACATAATATACATAATTATTGTCAATCACATAATTATTTAAACAGTATTATTAATAACTAATAAATGATTACTTAATTATATTCCCACTGTAGCCCTATACAAACCCAATGACATGATTAATGACTATTACCAATTACATTAAAATTTCAAAATCAGTTAAAATTACAAACTATATTAAAAAAATTCATAACAATTATATAAACAATTGTAACACATAAAATTAATATATGAACTAAACACATCAACATAATTAAACTATTTCATTTAAAACGATATTCACAAAAATGATATTCTTAACAAGAATATTAGTTGCTCGAAAAAACATATATTCTTGACAACGATATTTCTGCATTACAATATTTTTGTATCACAATTTTGTTTTTTCCAATATTTCTTTCTTACTCCTCAATATTTAATCCAAATACCCTTTTGGACACTTTTAGAGCAGATGATTTTTCCCATTTTAGCAGTAGCTTCTTTTCCTGCAGAATTCCCCTTTCAATTACTTGAGAGTGTGATGGGCCTTTAGGTTCAGATTCCCTTTTCCCCTCATTTAGAGTCGATGTTTGCCACAGTCTTCCTAAGGCTTTCTGGCAGAACCCAGCTGTCTCGACTTCTCTAAAACGTTCTCTGACTGTCATCTAGCTTAGTAGTGCAGGGAGCTCCACTTTATGGAGTAATTGGTTTTCTCGACTCTTTTGAGAGAACTGTATGAGCTTGTCTTTGTTCATATGATTTTGAATTACTTTAAATATATTGACTAATTAATTCATGTATTGTCTATTGAATTGCAATGAATCACAATGATTTTAATTATAGCTTTGAAAATCTGTTAGTAAACATTTATGGTAAACAGTCTATGGGCCTGATTACAACTTTGGAGGACGGTGTTAATCCGTCCCAAATGTGACGGTTATCCTGCCCACCGTATTACGAGTTCCATAGGATATAATGGACTCGTAATACGGTAGGTGGTATCTGCCGTCACATTTGGGACGGATTAACACCGTCCTCCAAAGTTGTAATTAGGCCCTATGTCTTCTTTGTGGGGCCAAATACGCTTTGTGGTATTTTAATGTATTAAATTTGGTGTCAAACTTAGTCTGAACTAAAGATTCATCAGAGTGCACTTTTGAACTAGAATTTGCACCAGAATTTCCATGCAGCACATATATAAAATACACACTACACCACATTGTGATGGATCAAAACACACATGCCTGTAGCGCACAATATGATGTTGTCTTTAGTACGGAATACAACACCACACAATGTTACAACATGCACTTTTATTGGGACTAGAGGGGAACAATTTCTCCCAGGAATGCATTCACATTGTGGAACAGTTTTGTCTACAACAATCATGGTGATATGCAAAAACATTTGAAAGGTTCTTCAATAAATAACAAATAGATAAACAAGCACACTCTAAGTAATGGATAGGCAAACCCACATATTACTAGCAAATACTGTAATGTCAATCAATCAATCAAAGAATTTGTAAAGCGCGCTGCTCATCCGCTAGGGACTCAAGGCGCTGGGAGGGGGGGTGCTGCTACTGCACGAAGATGCAGGTCTTGAGTTGCTTCCTGAAGGAGAGATGGTCCTGGGTCAGCCGTAGGTGGGTGGGGAGGGAGTTCCATGTCTTGGCCGCTAGGTAGGAGAAGGATCTTCCCCCGGTGGTTGTTCTGTGAATCCGTGGGACAGTGGCGATGGCGAGGCTAGCGGATCGGAGCTGGCGGGTGGGTGTGTAGATCGTGAGGCGGTTGTTAAGGTATTTGGGGCCCATGTCGTGGAGGGCTTTGTGTGCGTGGGTGAGGAGCCTGAACGTGATCCTCTTGCTGACGGGGAGCCAGTGCAGGTCTCTTAGGTGGGCGGAGATGTGGCTGTGGCGGGGGATGTCCAGGATGAGTCGTGCCGAGGCGCTCTGTATGCACTGGAGTCTTTTCTGTAGTTTGGCTGTGGTTCCTGCGTAGAGGGCGTTCCCGTAGTCCAGTCGGCTGGTGACGAGGGCCTGAGTGACCGTTTTTCTGGTTTCGGTGGGGATCCACCGGAAGATTTTTCGGAGCATGCGCAGGGTGTTGAAGCAGGATGATGAGACGGCGTTGACTTGCTTGGTCATCGTGAGGGAGGAGTCCAGGATGAAGCCCAGGTTGCGTGCGTGGTTCCTGGGTTTGGGGGCGGTGCCCAGAGCAGGGGGCCACCAGGAGTCATCCCAGGTGGAGGGGGATGGTCCTAAGATGAGGACTTCCGTCTTGTCCGAGTTCAGCTTCAGACAGCTGAGCTTCATCCATTCCGCGACGTCTTTCATTCCTTCCTGGAGGCTGGCTCTGGCGGTGGCGGGGTCATGGGTGAGGGAGAGGATCAGCTGGGTGTCGTCAGCGTAGGAGATGATGTTGAGGTTGTGTTGGCGTGCGATGGCTGCGAGGGGGCTCATGTAGACATTGAAGAGGGTGGGGCTGAGCGAGGAGCCTTGAGGAATGCCGCAGATGATCTTGGTGGCTGCTGAATGGAAGGGAGGAAGGCGGACTCGCTGGGATCTGTCGGCGAGGAAGGAGGTGATCCATTCCAGTGCTTTTCCTTGGATACCGGTGTGATGGAGGCGTGTAGTTAGGGTGCGGTGGCAGACAGTGTCGAAGGCGGCCGAGAGGTCGAGGAGGATGAGGGCAGCCGTTTCCCCGTTGTCGAGCATGGACCTGATGTCGTCGGTAGCTGCGATGAGGGCGGTCTCGGTGCTGTGGTTTGCTCGGAAACCTGACTGAGATGGGTCGAGGGAGTCGTTTGTCTCGAGGTAGGCGGTTAGTTGTTTGTTGACGATCTTCTCGATGACTTTGGCGGGGAACGGGAGGAGCGAGATGGGGCGGAAGTTCTTGAGGTCCGTGGGGTCCGCAGTGGGCTTCTTCAGGAGGGCGCTGATCTCCTCATGTTTCCAGCTTTCTGGGAAGGTGGCGGATGCGAAGGAGGAGTCAATGATGTTCCAGAGTTGGGGTGCGATGATGGAGTCAGCTTTGTTGTAGATGTGGTGTGGACATTGGTCCAGAGTGGATGGTGTTCATCTCGTGGGCGGTGTCTTCAGTGCTGACGGGGGTCCAGGTGCGGAGGGTGGTGGTAGGGGGTATTGGTTCGGTGGATGGGAGCGTGGTGTGGGCGCCAAAGCTGTTGTGTATGTCGGCGATCTTGCGATGGAAGAATGAGGCGAGTGAGTCGCAGAGGTCTTGCGAGGGCGTGATGTCGTTGTTGCTGGCTCTTGGGTTGGAGAGTTTTTTAATGATGCTGAAGAGTTCCTTGCTGTTGTGGGTGTTGCTATCCAGCCGTTCCTTGAATGCCGTCTTTTTGGTGGTGCGGATCAGCTGGTGGTGTTTGCAGGTGGCGTTCTTGAGGGCTGTCATGTTTTCTGCTGAATGGTTGTTGCGCCAGGCTTTCTCGAGGGTACGGCAGGATTTCTTGGAGATTTTGAGGTAGTTGGTGAACCACGAGGCTTTGTTGCTGCCTGGTCTGCTGGGGGCATTCTTCATTGGTGCAAGGGCATCGGCGCAGTTGGTGAGCCACTGTGTGAGGTTGCGGGCTGCTTCGTTGGAGTCCGTTGTGTTGCTTGGGGGGTTCTGGCTCAGGGAGGTGGTGATCTTGCCCCAGCATCTTCGAGGGGCCTGATGTGGGTGGTGGTGGATCATGGTTTTCCTGAAGCTGAAGTGGACGCAGTTGTGGTCTGTCCAGTGTAGTCTGGTTGTGTGGCTGAAGGAGATGTGGAGGAGAAAACTGGGTCAAGTGTGTGGCCGGCATAGTGGGTGGGGGTGTCCACCAGTTGCTTGAGTCCGAGGTTGTCGAGCAGGGTGGTGGTGTTGTTGTCATTGTTGTTTTCCAGGTGGAAGTTGAGGTCCCCTAGGAGGATGTAGTCTGATTAGGTGAGGGCAAGTGGGCTGATGAAGTCTGTGATGGCTTCGCTGAATTGTGTGCGTGGTCCCGGGGGTCTGTAGATGAGGGTGCCTCTGAGGGTGGTCGGTGTGTATCTGGAAGTGAAGGTGCTCGGCGGCGGTGAGGGTGTCATCGGAGTTGGTCGTGATGCGGATGGTGTTTTTGTGGACGATGGCGATGCCTCCTCCGGTTTGGTTGGTGCAGTCCCTCCGAGTGATCTTGTAGCCATCAGGAATGGCTATGGCGATGTCGGGGGCTGAGGAGGTGTTCATCCAGGTTTCTGTGAGGAAGGCGACGTCCGGTGCTGTTGTGTCGATGAGGTTCCAGAGCTCGACGGCGTGTCTGTGGACAGAACGGGTGTTGAGGAGGATGCACTTGAGGTGGTTGTTGTTGATGCTTGGTCCGGCGGGAGGGGGGGAGGTGCAGAGGCAGGTGAATTTGCAGGCTTGGTAGGTGAAGGGACCGTGGGTGCGTTTCAGGGTTGCTCGGTGGCAGGCGGGGGTCCGGCCGGTGTTGAGTGCGTGGAGGGTGGTGGCATCATAGATCTGTCTGGTGGGCTGTCCTTGACGGGGGCCAGGGGTTCTGGCGCTGGGCACGGACGTGTGCAGACGGGCTTGCCTTTGGCGCGCCGGTGGCGCGCCGGCGGCGCGGTCGCTGCACGGCCTCCATAAGAGGGGGAGAGGGAGGGAGGAGCAGCTGGGAGGCGGGAGCAGGGCGGCCAATGGGAAGCGGGGGGCGGGGCCGCGGGGAGCACGATCGGCGGGAAGCAGGTGATACAGAAGGCAAGAGGGGGCTTGGGGGAGAGGGCACAGTGGAGAAGGCAAAAAACACACTGAGGAGTCACAAAAACGAATTGGCAGTGCAGGCAGGCAGAGAAGGGGCACACAAGGAGCGAAAAACAAGGGGAGAAAAAGAATCACAAAATGAAATAACAGTGCAGGCAGGCAGAGAAGGTGCACACAAGGAGCGAAAAACGAAGGGAAAAAAAATGAATCACAAACAAAATAACAGTGAGCAACCAAGGGCACCCAGGAGCAAGGAGGCAGTCAGGAGAAGCAGTGGCGCATAGGGGGTCTGCGTGGTGGCAGAGGGAGCGACCTGCCTGAACACAGGGTTGAGGGTCGCTCCTCTCACCACCGCGCGGCCTCCATAAGAGGGGGAGAGGGAGGGAGGAGCAGCTGGGAGGCGGGAGCGGGGCGGCCAATGGGAAGCGGGGGCGGGGCCGCGGGCAGCACGAGCGGCGGGAAGCAGGTGATACAGAAGGCAAGAGGGGGCTGGGGGGGAGAGGGCACAGTGGAGAAGGCAAAAAACACACTGAGGAGTCACAAAAACGAATAGGCAGTGCAGGCAGGCAGAGAAGGGGCACACAAGGAGCGAAAAACCAGGGGAGAAAAATAATCACAAAATGAAATAACAGTGCAGGCAGGCAGAATGTGTCACATACATATTACTTGCAAACACCCTGATGTGGTTGCCAATGTAGTGTATCTGATCACATAATCCTGCAGCATAGCTCCATTGCCTGGTCATCTTTGCAATTGATAAACACAATTGCAATTGTAACGTTATGGTCCTAATTGTGATGGTCCTAGTGGTGATGGAAAGAATTTCAGGCTTTGTAACAGAAGGATAGATAAATAGTACAACCTTCTTATATTCTTCTAAAGTTGGTCATTCTATCGTCACCTGAAAACTAGCACAGCAGGATGTGGCCCAAGTGATAAAAGCCACCTAAATATCAGAGGTGGCATTATTATGATGGAGAAAGTAGATCATGCAAGGATGTCAAAACATGGTGAATCATAAATTACCCACACTAGCTGAAGTCTTAACAACATGCCTGTTGTGGACTTCTGAATGTTAGATAAAGGAACACACAGTAATATGTTTCTCTGTGTGCTTCATAAAAGAATGTGTAACAAATAAGATTGTCATTCTTATTGTGATGGATAATATCTCATTTATGCGTAACACATTGCAATCCACTATTTCTGATTGATTCAATCAGACAGAAGTTTAACATACCAAATGGAGGTCCTTTTTTGTGGAAAAATAATACACTTGCCTGCAATAAACCGAATGAAGTGTCCCTCCAGATAAACAAAAATCACACAAATAGTAACTGCTTTATGTGTACACCAGTATGAATGACAAAAACACAGCTACATGTAAAGACATAGAAAAACTAGCCATTCATTTATGAACCAATCTCACACTAGCAATATAAAGGCTAAAATACACTCATTTATTCTTTCACTCCCAGGCCCTATATGAGTGACTGCAGGTTCATGTTTGGAATTTGACATTTAAGTAGCATTGCCAATTTTATGTATACAGCTGATTTACAAAAATGGCAATTTAAAAGACGAGGGGGCTGATTTAGACCTTGGTGATCTTTATACTGTCACTCAGAATGGTAAGGACATTACATCTACAGCACTGATAGATAGAAGACAGCTATATGTTGAGTTCAGTGATCTCTGTGCATTCTTGGCATCCCCGTGAAGGCAGTGGAAGTTTGGTGCTTGGCTACTGTCTTTTGGCTAGCAGCACACCAAACATCAGTGTTTTCATAGGAAATGCATTTTTGTGTTGCTAATAACCAGAGAAACACAAAAGGATGATGGATGGAGTGTTGAAACTTTTCAAACACTCAATCCCAGTTACAGATCTGGGTTAAAGCCATCATTCTTTTGCTCACTATGCCACCCCAGCATGGACACAGCAATATTCAAATCAG
The DNA here is from genome assembly GCF_031143425.1 of Pleurodeles waltl. Lineage (NCBI taxonomy): Eukaryota > Metazoa > Chordata > Amphibia > Caudata > Salamandridae > Pleurodeles > Pleurodeles waltl. Next base: position 38,803,213 of record NC_090446.1, read on the forward strand.
CATTGTCTCTGCTCCCATGGGAACAGTCCAGCCCTAACTGCCAGGCCAAGTCCTCCCTGGATGGGAAACAAGCATCCTGGGACCAGTTTTGGGGTGTCACTCCTCACCAGTCAGACTAGCTTGAATCTAATAGCACAGTGAGCAAGAGACCCACGTCTTGGCATACCCTGGCTACTTAGTGTAACTTTTGCAACACAAAAGGATGATGAACACAGTGCTGAAACATTTCAAACACTCACCCCAGTCACAGATCAAGGTCAAATCCATTGTTCTTTTGCTCATCATGCCATCCCAGGTTAGACCCTGTCATATACAAATCAGTCTTGACCCAGCTCCTTATGGGAATGGTTCAGCCTGAACCACCAGGCCAGGTCTTCACGGAATGGAAAACACGCATCCTGGGATCAGTTTCAGGGTAGCACCCCTATTAGTCAGGCTAGCTTGAATCCAGTGGCACATTGAGCAAGGGACCAATGTCTAGGCATACCCTGGCCACTTAGGACAACTTTAGCAACACAAAAGGATGATGGACGGAGTGTTGAAACTTTTCAAACACTCACCCCCAGTCACAGATCTGGATTAAATCCATTTTTCTTTTGTTCACCATGCCACCCCAGTTTGGACCCAGTGTTTTGCTTTCTTTATCTTATGGCCGAGCTGACAAAACTTCTCTGGAATGCACTTCTTAGTTTAAAGAAGACATTTATTATTATTACTTCACCACCAGGTTCCTGAGAGACGAGATTAGTAGGTTGGAAGCACACGTTTAAATGTAGTCACAGCAATGAAAGCAAAATATATCAAAGTACTTCTCAATTGCAGTGTACACAGCAAATATATGTGATTATATTATAGAATAACTTCCAAGCAAAGAATAATAGTCAAAATTCATCACCGCAGGGCCTATCACTGCTCGTCATCTTTCTCATGCCTGCAAGTTGATGACTCCTGTTCAACCGCGAGAAAGAGGTTTTCCACCCAAACGGGAGGTCAGGCAGCTGACGTCCACTCCTGATTGAAGTCCTGGAAAATTTCCCCTTGCTGCTGCCCAGGGACATCGTCTTATAATGCAAAAAGCCCTGCTAACAGGCCCCTTAGTCAAAACACGCTGGCTACTGTACATAGTGGGAACAGAACAAGAGTTGTAGAGTGGCCAAGTCTCCAAACCTCGCTCGTTCCTAGGCTGGGTAGAAAGAAAAACACAAAATATACGCTCTCTTATCACGCTAGGGTTCGGTGTGAATTCAATACGAAAAACACAGCTTGCTCTATCATGTAGAAAAACACAGCTCATCTGCAATGTCTCAACTGCAATGTCGAACTCCACGTTAAAGCCAACAGGCAGCTAGACTGAATACAAAATGTAATGTCTAATGCCACGTTAAAGCCAATAGGCAGCTAAACTGAATACAGAATGTAATGTCTAATGCCATGTTAAAGCCAATAGGCAGCTAAACTGAATACAGAATGTAATGTGCTACCGATGAACATTGAACAACTAATATGCGCAGTGGTGAAACACAAAGTCATTGGTCAAATACATTTAATGGCATAACAACCCAGCCATATGCAAATCAGTCTTCACCCTGTTCCCCATGAGAACAGTCCAGCTGGAACTGTCAGGCCAGGTCCTCCCTGGACAGAAACAAGCATCCTGGGACCGGTTTTGCTGTATCACCCCTCATCATCCAGGCTAGCTTGAATCCAGTGGCACAGTGATCACTTGACCCACGTCTGGGCAAACCCTGGCAACTTAGGGCAACTTTAGCATCACAAAAGGATGATGGACGGAGTAAACTTTGACATCGTTAAACAAATCTCTATGAAGCCTTTAAAAAAGTGGTCTTTGTTGCCTAGTTTTTGCATGGGAAGTTTCAGGGTGACCTGTAGGTGGGGATCGAGAAAAATGGGGGATGCCAAAATGCAAATCCTTATAATCTCAATGCATTTCCCATCGACTTCTAGAAGAAGCGCTTCTGCAAAAAGTGCTGAATGGAATTACACTAAATTTTGCAGCAAGCTACGTGTTGGTCCCCAGGTTGTAGTTTCTGTTATTTAGTGTAAATCTGTTCAGTAGTTTAAATATATTTGTATGTCTGTGGGGTTGGGTCCGCAAGAATCTCAGGGAAGTCTTGTGGAAATGCAAATTTAAAAATAGAGTGCTCTGATTGGCCTTGGGCCATCTCGCTCTAGTGTGAGTCAGATTCCTGCATCAGCGAGTGCTCTGATTGGCAGCCGCCCCAAGAGAGAAATGTTGCTGGCAGCCATTACAGGAGTCAGGAACGTATTCCTCTGTTCTGAACTTTAAAAAAATGATATAAGAGGGTGGGGTAGATGTTGGAAAGTGGATTATTGGTAAGGGTGGGTAAGTACCTACACTTAGCAATAGGCCACCAATCCCCACTAGGTTCAGTTAGGTCTCAATAGATTAACCCCAGCTCAACCCTTGGTAGCTTGGCAACCAGCGACAAGGCTTAACTTAGGAGTCAAAGTGTAAAGCATTCAGGTATTACAAAACAGTAATTAAATAAGACACAGGAAACAGTTCAAAAATCCAAATCCAATTTATAAAAATAGGAAATATGTTTAGCTTTAAAATGACACCAAAACGAATAAAACCAGATAAGGGCAACCGGAGATATGAGTTTTTAAAAAATTAGGCCCTCATTATGACATTGGCGGTAAATCTTGCTTCCCGCCGCTGTGACAGCCACCAACATACCGTTGCGGACGCGAACATCTGTTCACCATATCATGACATATACACCAAACTGTCAGATTACTGCCACAAACACATATCCGCCAGACCAAAGGTTAGTGTTAAACTGTTGGTACAAACACCCATACCGTTATGCCAACAAAACAACGCCCTCCACATTATGACCCATGAATCACCACAGCGGACTTTCAACAGTGGTAAACCATTGGCGGTAGACATTGGCGCGGTAAGAATGGCCACCCAAATACAAAACAACACAACATTGGCCAATACCAAAAACACACACCTGACACTGATACACACACCACACCCACCCACCAACAGCACTACAAAACAAACACCCACATTACCCACAACCCTTTCCTAACACAAAAAACAAGAGATAGCCACGCAAATCATAGACACAACTACACACACAACACGAACACCCATGCATCCATCATGCACCCCACACCTCACACCCCACCACATTACTCAACATCCTCTGCACAACACACACCACACAATACCCATGTCCCCACAAAGACACCCCAGTTCACTGATGAGGAGTTGCGGGTCATAGTGGAGAAAATAGTCAGGGTAGAGCCACAGCTGTTTGGAACACAGGTACAGCAAATCTCCATTGCCAGGAAGATGGAGCTATGGCGGAGAATTGTGGACAGGGTGAACGCCGTGGGACAGCATCCACGAACAAGGGATGACATCAGAAAGAGGAGGAACGACCTACGAGGGAAGGTACGTTACCTGGCAGCAAGGCAGCAGCTCGCTATCCAGAAGACTGGCGGTGGACCCCCACCTCCTCCCCCACAGCTGACTGCATGGGAGGAGCAAGTCTTGGCAATACTGCACCCTGAGGGACTCACTGGAGTTGCCGGAGGACTGGACACTGGTGAGTCAATATTTACTACCTATCCCCCCCATACCTGCATGCTACCACCACCGCTCACCCTGACACCCATCACTCCAATCAATCCCACACAGTGCACAAACACAAACAACAATCCTAAATGCCAACCCCTGCATGCCATACCCACTGCTTGCACATCCCTCCCAGCCCTGCATGTACACCCACCACCAATACATGCATAGCATGGAGAACTTACAATCCCACAATACATCACCATACACAAACAAAGGTGGCAGGGCTACAGAAACAATATAGGGGAAGCTAGAGATGCAGAATATGTGACAGACATGTAGCATAATACACCACTTACATCTCCACAGGTGCCCCAGCCAATCTCAGCGGCGAGGAGATGCCACGGCTACCCAGTCCCCCACCACAAGATGTCCCTAGTGATGACAGCAACTCTGGACTTCTGGATCTGGATGAACTCCCTGGCCCATCAGGGACCACTGGTCAGTCGGATACCCCAGCCAACACCCACTCCACCACAGAGCCTCCCCATCATTATCCAACACCACAATAGCCACCCAACGTCCCCACACCTCTATCCACAGCACACGTCAATCAGCAGGGTGTCCACATGTACAGGGACCCCAGTCCACACCTCACAGCCAAGACAATCAGGGACCTGGGGTAAGGGGCAGTGGGCACACCGTTTAGGGGACACAGGCACAGGGGGCCAGGGACACACGGAGGCCAGCTATGAGCCAGGGGGAGGACAGGCCCAGGGAACCGACTGTCCAGGAGGCACTCACTAATGTCCTGGGGCTTACCAACAATCACAGGACACGATGGGTCAGATGTTAAACATCATGAAGGAGGTACACCACCAGGAGATCAGGAAAGATTTGCAGTCCCTCAGCACCACCATGGTCTCCATAGCAGGGGTGCTGGGTGATATGGCCAACATCATGAGGGACTACACAGCACACCAGTGGACCTCTACCACTAGCCAGTCAACTGAACAGCCCTCCACATCTGCTGCAGCCAGTGGACAGGAGGCCCTGCCACAGGACCCACAGGCTACCAGCACCCCTTCCCCTGCAGAAGGTGAACCACCCCACAAATGTTCCCTGCGACCCAGATAGACACCAGAGACACTTGCCAAGACAAAGACCACCGCCAGGAAATGAAACCCTCTTAAATGTCCCCCTTGTGTTCCACTCTGTCACCTTGTCCACTTTGGACTGCCATTGCTCCCTTTCCTATGGCCCCTTGGACACTGGACCTGTGCTACAGACAGACTTGACCAATATCCTGGACTTTCCTCTACCGTCTCCCCATTCCATTGCACTATTCCACCAAAATTTTCACTTAAATAAACATCCTTGAACACAACTTTAGTGATAGTGCTTTCTCAGACAAAAATGTGCAATGTTGTGAACTGTTTCATCTTGTGCATTTGTCCTGAACTTTGTGATTCCATCCAAATAATGGCCTGTAGCAGTTTGTAGTCATCACATCAGTACACTGTTGTAACCATACCAACATCTGAAAAATGGGAAGGCATGGGTGACAGTCAGTTGGGATGCCAAGGAAATGACTGGCATCATGCTACAGCCACACAAAAAAATAATAATCAGAGGAATGGTCATTTCTACTGTCTTACCTGTGTGTCATTGGAAGTACTGCCATATCACTGATGTCCTGTTGTCCACATCTTCATCCTCTGCCTCCTCATCCTCACTGTCCTCAGGGTCCAATGCTGCCACAGGAGCATTTTCACCCTCCTCCTCCTGCAGATAGGGCACATGTTGTCTGATGGCCAGGTTGTGCAACATGCAGCATACAACAACAATCTGGCAGACCTTCTCAGGGGAGTAACAGAGGGATCGACCGGTCAGATGGAGGCATCTGAACCTGGCCTTCAGGAGACCAAAGGTCCTCTCAATTATTCTCCTGGTTCGCCCATGAGCATCATTATACCTATTCTCAGCCCCTATCCTCGGATTCCTTACAGGGCTCAAGAACCAGGACAGGTTTGGGTAGCCAGAGTCTCCTGCAAGAAGTGAGGGACAAACATTAACCTTGCACAATGGCATGGGGGATGATTCCTGAAGGTATGCACTGACATAAATTGGGTGGGGACTCAGGCTCACCTATTAGCCATACTCAGTGCCTCTGTAGTTGTGCCATCACTTGTAGGACACTGCTATTCCTCAAGATGAAGGTGTCATGCACCGACCTAGGATACTTGGCAGTGACGTGGGAGATGTACTGGTCAGCCAGGCACACCATTTGGACATTGAGTGAGTGGAAACGCTTCTGATTACTGAACACCTGTTCATTGGCCCGGGGGGAACATATGCTATATGTCTTCCATCAATGGTCCCAATAACATTTGGAATATGTCCCATTGCATAGAAACCAGCCTTCACATTGGCCAAATCATCCACTTGGGGGAAAGCGATGTAGATGCACATGTGTTTAAGCAAGGTAGACAAAACCATTGCCAGCACTATTGAGAACATTGGCTGTGACATTCCTGCTGCCAAGCCCACTGTCACTTGGAAAGAACCAGTTGCCAGGAAATGGAGCACTGATAGGACCTGCACAAGAGGGGGAATCCCAGTGGGTTGACAGATAGCAGTTATCAGATCAGGCTCCAATTGTGCACACAGCTCTTTGATTGTGGCCCTGTCCAGTCTATAGGTTAGTATTATGTGCCTGTCCTCCAGTATAACCATGTCCACAAGGGGTTTGTACACGGGGGATTGCCCCCTCCCCCTATTCCTCCGCAGTGGTAGGTACCTAAGGAAAACAAGAGTGAGAAGGGAGTGACAACCAGAACAATGGAACCACTGGACTATGTAAATGACAATGTATGTTCAATTGACAGCAATGACATAGTTTTATATTTCAGAATGTGTACCAGCACCATAAAATGACAACCGCATGTATGTAGGGACAGGTGGAAGTGATGTAACTTCGCCGGCGTTGGGGGTCATGGCGGAAGGCGGTCTTGCACTGCCGTGCTAATCCTTATTGGCCAGAATGGGGCTCTATGGTGTACAGTGTCCAATGAGAATCACCGGCAGCGGTGACGGAGTACACCGCTGTGGACGTGACCGCCATTTTCTGACTATAACCTCACTTGATTCCTGACTTTCCACAGGAGTACACCTCCACTGCGTGTGCTGCTGTGACCTGTGTCTGGAACCTGCCATGTCCCATGTGACAGGGCAAAGGGCTCCTGCCTTCACTTTGGAGGAGTTGGAGCGCCTGGTGGATGGGGTCCTGCCCCTGTATGAACAGCTGTATGAGTCTCCAGACCAACAGGTGAGTACACCATGGTGACGATGCATGCCACAAGGTTGCATGAAGATGTGTATGTGTGTGCTGTCATTGTGTATTTTGGGTGGGGGGTATGGCTGGTGGTAGTGTACATGCAGGGCTCCGGGTGATGTGTGTGCCTGATGAGGGGAAGTGCTTTTTGTGAGCCATATGTGTGACGGGCTGGATTGTATGGTTAATGGTGTCATCCTATCTGTGTTTCCTCTGCAGGTCAGCGCCCATCAGAAGGGATTGTGGCGGGCCATCGCCAAGGACGTGTGGACCCTGGGGGTCTATAGGAGGCGGACCCCCCACTGCAGGAAACCGTGGGAGAACCTGAGATGCTGGGCCTGGAAGATCGTGGAGGCTCAAATGGGGATGGCCTCCCAACGAGGGAGGGGTGCCCATCAGAACCTGACCCCCTTGATGGCCCGCATACTGGCAGTGGCCTACCCAGAGCTGGATGGGAGCTTGAGGGCATCACAGCAGCCACAAGGGGGTGAGTACAATGTGTGTAACACCAATCTTTGTTGCCTGGCATAGGATCATTGAGGTGGGTTTCAGTCAGTGGGTGCCCCTTAATGCCAGCTCATACATTGCTGCGTGGTTCAGCTCAGGATAAATGGGTGAATCGTAAATTCATGTTAGCTAGCTAGGTGGCATTCCATGTCAGACAGGGCTTAGTAGGTCCCAGGAGGGGTGCAAATGGTGGTGGTTGGCTCTCATCCTGCTGCTGTACCTAGCCAATGGAATGCCAGTGCAGTGCATACTGCTCAATCTTGGTCCCTGTGTGTGATGGTGATGAGTATGCCATCTGTGTTGTTAGTGCTGTAATTGACCCAGTGTTCCCTTTCTCTCTATCCCCCTTTTTTCTTCTGTCATCCTGTCCATGTGTGCATTAGCATCATATGGCGGAGTAGCAGGGGCACCGGTGAGTGAGTGTGCTGCAGCCCTCAGGACCCAGGAGGCAGAGTTCACCGACGCCGACGGACCAGTGGGACGGAGGGTGAGGGGAGCACCACGGCGGGAACAGGAGGTGACAACACTGACTCTCAATCCTCCTCCGATGGGAGCTCCCTGGTGGTGGTGGACACCTCTGGAACCACCCCAGCTACAGGTACAGCTTCCACCCCCGTACCAGCACTGCCCTCCCATAGCCCCCTACCAAGTTGGCCGTGCCCGCTCACCCAGGAGGGTGGGCATCTCCTTCACTCCAGGCACCTCAGGCCCTGCCCCAGTGAGCACTGCTACCTTCAGTGAGGAGGCTTTTGACCTCCTGAGATCCATCTCTGTAGGGCAGTCAACCATAGTGAGGGCCACCCAGGGGCTGCATCCCAGATGCAGCAATGCAGTGCCTACCTGAAGGACATCCACGGTGGGTTGGCGTCCCGACAGATATCGTTTCAGGTTCTGACCTCCTCTCTGATGGCAGCCAATGTCCCTGGTCCTACCGTCCCCCCACCCACTACCACTTCCAAGTCCCAGTCTCCCCAACCCCAACCCATCCCATGCACACATAGAGACAAGCATGCACACAAAACATCACACAAGAGTGGCACAGACAAACACAGGCACCAAACTTCATGTCACAAGCACTCACACAAACAACAGACAGTTGCACACACAATAGCATCCACTGCCTCCACTGTCTCTCCCTCGTCCTCCTCCTTCCTCACAGTCACATCTGCACTCGCACATGCATGCACTGCATCAACAGCTACCACCACCAACAGCACATCATGCAGCACACCCACCTCACTTGTAGACACCTCCATAACATCCATCCACACATCCTCTTTGTCCTCTCCCACCCTGTCTGCCCCCCCAAGAAACACAAACGCTCGCACTCAGACCCCAAACAGCCATTCACCCCACACACGCACACTGTCCATGCACCTGCACCCAAGTCCAGCAAACGTACACCCCTTACAACCACTCCCTCTACCTCCACTCCCATCCCTTCTCCCACATCCCACCCCAAACGTCCCTAAGAAGCTTTTCCTTGCCCCTCTTGACCTCTTACCCTCCCCACATCTTGCCTGTAAGAGCAGGGTCTCAACGACCCAGCCCAGCACCTCAGCCAAAGAGTCTGCCACTGCTCCCACCAATAAATCTGCTGCTGGCACTAAAGGGCCCCTGAGTGTGACACCAGCCACTCCCACTAAGTCCACACCTCTGCCTCAGAAACAGAGGTCTAGGGTGGCAAATTCTAAGGCACAGAGGACGGGGTCAGTGGATGCACCTCCTACACCTGGAGGCAAGGACACAGGACACATGACAAAGGCCAAGGGGGCCTGTCAGAAGAAGGAAACCAAGGATCCCCCTCCACCCCCAAAGGAACCCAAGGAGCACCATCCTCCATCTGTGGGCAAGGAGCCCCCTCCACCATCTGAGGGCAAGAAGCCCCCTCCACCACCTGAGCCCCCTCCTCTATCTGAGGGCAAGTAGCCCCCTCCACCATCTGAGGGCAAGGAGCCCCCTCCACCATCTGAGGGGAAGGAGCCCCCTCCACCACCTGAGGGCAAGCAGCTCCCTCCACCATCTGAGGGCAAGTAGCCCCCTCCACTACCTGAGGGCATGTAGCCCACACTCCAGAGACTGTGGCCTTTCACTCCCCTCCAGTGACAATTGGGCAAGGAGCCCCCTCCAGAACCAGTGGGCATGATACCCACTCCAGAGACTGTGGCAGTTCACTCCCCTCCAGTGACAATTGGGCTAGGAGCCCCCACCAGTACCAGTGGACATGATTCCCACTCTAGCTGAGGTGCCCCCCCAACCCCCTTCCCCCTGAGGTGCCTGCCCATTTCCAACATGATGCCCCTGAACAGTGGAGTCCAGAAGTTGTCAGGAGTAAAGTTGGGCCTTGGACCATGCCCTGTGGCCATGTGGCCCTTAGATACTTTGGACTGGCCATTGGCCCAGTCTGGGCATTGATGCCTGCATTTTCATTTCATGATTCATTATTGTGGCTGTTGGCAGCTTATTACAGTGTTCATACTTCAAAATTGTTGTCTGTGCATTCTTTGCTCGTGGGTCCTGTGTCAGTCAATTTGCTCTGCAGCTGGTTCTGTGTATGTGGTGTGTGTGTATGGTGTGTGTTGTGTGTGTGTGTGTCACTCTCCTTTTCCTCTCTCCCTTGTGTGCTAGGCGGCTATACTCACCATTGTCATCTTCGTCGGCGTTGATGCTCCAGGACGGCCATGGCGTGGTAGAGCATCGGGAAGACTAGAGTTCCGGTTCCATGGCGGCCGCGGAATCCTCAGTTTCCCTGATAGTGAGTCTTTCGTTGTCTGTGAAGTGTTTCCGCCAGGCTTTTGATGGCGTTGATACCGCCCCGGAAATCCTGGTGGTTTGCTATGCCACAATATGGTGGGCAGTACCTTGACTTCCACCTGGCTGTATGGGGCTACCGCCGTGGTGAGTGGTGTTAATACCCTGGTGGTTGGTGTAATACATTGGCTGTCTATGGGAGGTATCACCGCCATGGTCATAATTTAGCGGTAATTACCGCCAGGCTGTTGGTGGTATTACCACCACTTTTACAGTGGCGGTCAATACACCACCAATGTCATAATGACTACCTTAGTGTTTTTTAGCACATAGAAACGAATAGCGCCAATCCAGTCGCACCTCTTCTGGGGCAAAGTCAAAGTTTAAGGAAAACCGCAATGGAGCCCTGCTCGGCTACAGCAAGCGGGAGGCCTCGGTTGCATGTAACTTTAGTTTAAAAGCAGCTAGCAAGGCAGGTCTGCCTTTAAAATGACACTGGGCACCTCAGCAGTGCACCTATGCTAGGGTCCCTAAACCTACATGCCCTACCGTATACTATGGACTTATAGGTAGGTTGATTCTGCCAATTTGAATTAGCCTAATTTGCATATCCACTTTACACAGAGCACTGGCCCTGGGACTGGTAAGCAGTATCCAGGGCACAGCCAAGAGTCAGTAACCACCAGTATCTGTCAAAAAAAGTTTATGGGTGACCAGGGCAAAAAGGAGAACTTTGCTATAGTAGGAATACCCTGCCTCCCTAGAACTCATAGGGGGGCCCAGAGAACTCCCTTGGAGACAAAATAAAAAAACTGGAGATTTTGCCGCAATCCTGCAGGAGTTCTAGAGGATTGCAACAAAAAAAAACTAAAAAGGCAGCCTGGGACCATATTCTTTATTTTAGGGAGAGGACACTTGTCTCCTTCCCCGAGCAGTTCATAACCCCGGGAACCCCCTCCCCCAGATCTCACTTTAGTTTTTCAGAGTAAGGGTCATGCAGCCGCCAACCCAAGCCATTTTCGGCCCCAGACCCGCCATCCCTGGGGGCTCAATGTCTTTAATAAGGGAAGGCTCTGTGTGTCCCCCCTTGCCAAGCCATTTTCGGCCCAGGGAAGATCCCTTCCCCTGGGGCTCAGTTTAATTATTTAGGGTAGGGGGCATGCAGCCCCCCTCTCTGAGCTGTACTTCACTCCCGGGACCAAATATTTTTTAAGGGGAGTTGGCCTTGTGGTCCCCATCTCTGAGTGTTTAGTGATCCGGGGACTCCATCCCCTAGGGCAGGATCACTTGCTGTGTCCCGGGGAGCCCACTCTAGGACCTAGTGGTTGTCCTGCATACATCAGGGAGGGTAGGGAAACATGTGTTTGCTCCCGTCTGGCAGGAGCATTTTCAAATGTGTCACCAAACAGGGGCAAACACAAAGGGCCTCATTCCGAGTTTGGCGGTCTCATGACTGCCACGTTGACGGTGGCAGTCATACCGCCAACAGGCTGGCAGAGAAGAGTGCTACATTATGACATTGGCGGTGTTAGAAATGGGGTCTTTGGATGGCAGTTAGGTTACCCCTTGTCCAAGCAAGGACTCTCACTCTAGTCAGGGTAAGTCACACACAATCCAAATTATCCTATGCCCACCCTCTAGTAGCTTGGCATTGAGCAGTCAGGCTTATCTTAGAAGGCAATGTGTAAAGTATTTGTGAAATAAATCATGCAATAACACAGTAGAACACCACAAAAATACACCACACAGTGTTTAGAAAAATATATAATATTTGTCTGGACAAATGCAGGTCAAAACGATTAAGATGCAAGAAGTATATTTTGAAATATCATTGTAAAAATGATATAAAGTGTCTTTAGTCTCTTAAAAGCAATAAATGTCTCTTGCAAGCACAAAGTACCTGGTTTGCGTTCAAGATCTCCGCAAAGAACTGCAGAGGAGATGTGTGAAAAACAGGGAGGTGTGCATCGATTTCTCGGGCCGCACGCGGAGATGAATCATTTAGGTTTCACGCAGGGAAGGCTTTGCATCGATTTCCGGGGCACTGTCGTGGATCCTCTTTGGGTTGCGGGGTTTTCAGATGACCCAGGGATGATGCGTGGATTTCCGGCGCTGACAGGAGAAATTCACAGAGGCTGCGTCGATCCGGTGGGCATTGCGTGGAAATTTCTAACGCATGGCAGGCGCTGTGTCGATTCCTCTCTGGAAGTCGGGCTGCAACATTCCGGCTCGGCTGTGCGTTGATCCAGTGGGCCGTGCTTCGCATTTCCGGTCGCTACGCTGGCTCTGCGTCGATCTTCTCGTTGTGAAGTTGGGCTGCATCAATTCCGGTTCGGCGTGCAGTGAATTTTCAACCACGATGCAGGCTGTGCATCCTTTCTGGCAGGCTGTGTGTCGATTTTCACCACACAAGGAGTCTTTCTTGTAGAGATGAAGGGGGTCATTCTGACCCTGGCGGTAAAATCCGCCAGGGCCAACGACCGCGGGAGCACCGCCAACAGGCTGGCGGTGCTCCCATGGGCATTCTGACCGCGGCGGTACAGCCGCGGTCAGAAACGGAAAACCGGCGGTGTACCGCCGGTTTCCCGCTGCCCTGGCATGGGGATTCCGACCCCCATACCGCCATCCTGTTCCTGGCGGTTTGGGCTGCCAGGAACAGGATCGCGGTATGGGGTGTCGTGGGGCCCCTGGGGGCCCCTGCAGTGCCCATGCCAATGGCATGGGCACTGCAGGGGCCCCCGTAACAGGGCCCCAAAAAGATTTTCAGTGTCTGCCATGCAGACACTGAAAATCGCGACGGGTGCAACTGCACCCGTCCCACCCCTTCCACTCCGCCGGCTCCATTCGGAGCCGGCATCCTCATGGAAGGGTGTTTCCCGCTGGGCTGGCGGGCGGCCTTCTGGCGGTCGCCCGCCAGCCCAGCGGGAAACCCAGAATACCTGCGGCGGTCTTGTGACCGCGCAGCGGTATTCTGGCGGTTCCAGCCAGGCTGCCGGCTTCCGCCGCCGGCCGGGGTCAGAATGACCCCCGAAGTGTTTTTGGTCCTGAGACTTCAGGGAACAGGAGGCAAGCTCTATCCAAGCCATTGCAGAGCACTTCTCAGCACAGCCAGAGAGCAGCAAGGCAGCAGGGCAGCAGTCCTACACAGAAAGCAGTCAGGTTAGTCCTTTGGGCAGCCAGGCAGCTCTTCTTGGCAGGTTGCAGGTTCTGGTTCAGGTTCTCTTCTCTAGGAAGTGTCTTGATGAAGTAGAGTGTCTACCTCAGAAGCGTCTGAGTTGGTAGGGGCAGAGGCCCTGTTTAAATACCCAAATGTGCCTTTGAAGTAGGGGAGAGATCAAAGAGTGGCTTAGAAGTGCACAACCTGCTTTGGGCCAGGAGTACACTTCGGCTCCACCAGCCTGCCTCCGTGCCCCTGACCCTGCTGTTTGCTGCAAGAGAAGTTCAAGGCCCTCCACCACCCACAGGCACCCGCCTGCGCCTCATCCCTGGTGCCTAGTGGTAGGCGTGTCTAGTATACCGTGTATTTCGTTCCATAGCTCGTATTTTGTTTTTTGTATTTGTTTTTTTGTTTGTCACACTGTTTTTATAGTAAACTGTGCCCATTTTGTGCTCCGCGTTGTATTTGCACTCTATTACTGTGCCTGTTATCCTTTCCGGCTCTCGCCTGCTTCTCCGACCCAGCTGCTGCATCCCCTGCGGCCCGCCCCACTCCCGCCCCATTGGACACTCCCTCCCACCTCCCACCTGCTCCTCCCTCCCACCTCCCCTTCTTAATGCCTGCCTCTGTGCGGCGCCTAGTGTGACCCCCTGACCTGCTTTGGGCCGGGAGTACACTTCGGCTCCACCAGCCTGCCTCCATGCCCCTGACCCCGCAGTTTGCTGCAAGAGAAGTTCGAGGCCCTCCATCACCCGCAGGCACCCGCCTGCGCCTCATCCCTGGTGCCTAGTGGTAGGCGTGTCTAGTATACCGTGTATTTTGTTCCATAGCTCGTATTTCGTTTTTTTGTATTTTTTTTTTCGTTTTTCGCACTGTTTTTACCGTAAACTGTGCCCATTTTGTGCTCCGCTTTGTATTTGCGCTCTATTACTGTGCCTGTTATCCTTTCCGGCTCTCGCTGGTTTCTCCAAACCAGCTGCTGCATCCCCTGTGGCCCGCCCCCCTCGCGCACCCATTGGACACTCCCTCCCGCCTCCCAGCTGCTCCTCCCTCCCACCTCCCCTTCTTAATGGCGGCCGCTGCATGGCGCCTAGTGTGACCCCCTGACCTGCTTTGGGCCAGAGTACACTTCGGCTCCACCAGCCTGCCTCCCTGCCCCTGACCCCGCGGTTTGCTGCAAGAGAAGTTCGAAGCCCTCCACCACCCGTAGGCACCCGCCTGAGCCTCATTCCTGGTGCCTAGTGGTAGGCGTGTCTAGTATACCGTGTATTTCCTTCCATAGCTCGTATTTCGTTTTTTGTATTTGGTTTTTCGTTTCTCACTCTGGTTTTACCGTAAACTGTGCCCATTTTGTGCTCCGCTTTGTATTTGCGGTCTATTACTGTGCCCATTATCCTTTCCGGCTCTTGCTGCTTTCTCTGACCCAGCCGATGTGTCCCCTGCGGCCCCACCCCCCTCGCACCCCCATTGGACACTCCCTCCCGCCTCCCAGCTGCTCCTCCCTGCCACCTCCCCGTCTTAATGCACCCGCTGCGCAGCGCCTAGTGTGACACCCCTGACCTGCTTTGGGCCAGGAGTACACTTCGGCTCCATCAGCCTGCCTCTGCCCTGACCCCGCCATTTGCTGCAAGAGAAGTTTGAGGCTCTCCACCACCCAGAGGCACCTGCCTGCGCCGCATCCCTGATTCCTAGTGGTAGGCGTGTCTAGTAGACCGTGTATTTCGTTCCATAGCTCGTTTTTTGTTTTTTGTATTTGGTTTTTCGTTTTTCACACAGTTTTTACCGTAAACTGTGCCCATTTTGTGCTCCGCTTTGGATTTGCGCTTTATTACTATGCTCGTTATCCTTTCCGTCTCTCGCCGGTTTCTCCGACCCAGCTGCTGCGTCCCCTGCAGCCCCGCCCCCCTTGCGCCTCCTTTGGACACTCCCTCCCGCCTCCCAGCTGCTCCTCCCTCCCACCTCCCCTTCTTAATGGCGCCCGCTGCGCTGCCACTGGTGCGCCGGAGGTGCGCCAGAGGCAAGCCCGTCTGCGCCCGTCCGCGGCTGGACCGCACCTCCTGGTCCACGCTCCTCTTGCCCCCCCAAGTGCCACTACTCCGCCACAGAACTCATTGCTCTCAACCCAGGCCAGCAACCCACCTGGGTCCAGGCCAACCCCAAACACACACACGGACCTTTCACATGCCACTCCTGCCATTACTCCTGCACTCACACCAACACCAGCAACACCAACAAGCACCCCAACAACACCAAACCCCCCAATCACCTCAACTGCATCCTCCTTAACACCCGCTCCATCCACAAGCGTGCCATCGAGCTTTGGGACCTGCTCACCACAAACTCTCCTGACATCGTCTTCCTCACTGAAACATGTATGAACTCTTCATCAGAACCCGACATCGCCATATCCATCCCAGAAGGTTACAAAATCACTTGCAGAGACCGCACCAACAAACCAGGAGGAGGTATTGCCATAATACACAAAAACTCCATCAAAATTTCCACCAACACCAACAACACCCTAGACAGTGCAGAGCACCTACACTTTCAAGTACACATCAACGCCAACACCACCCTAAGAGGAACCCTCATCTACAGACCACCAGGACCCCGTCCCCATTCTGTGACACCATCACCGATACTATCAGCTCCCACGCCCTCACCTCCACAGACTACATACTCCTTGGTGACCTCAGCTTTCACCTGGAAAGCACCCATGACTGCAACTCCACGGCCCTGCTGGACAACCTCGCAAACCTCGGTCTCAAGCAACTGGTCACCTCACCCACCCACTCAGCGGGACACACGCTAGACACCATCTTCACCTCCAGCAGCCACATCACCTTCACTCACACCACCGAACTCCACTCGACTGACCACCACTGCGTCCACTTCTCCTTCATGAAACCCACCACCCGCCACCAACAGCACCCTACATCCTACCGCAAGTGGAACACGATCTCCAAAGAACACCTGATCTCCAACCTCGCACAAGCTCCACCTCCCATCACCAACGACCCCAACGCCACCGCCCTCTACCTCACATGATGGCTAGAAACTTGCGCAGACTCCCTCGCCCCTTTGAAAACAAACAACAACACCCGCACCATCAAGACCGCCCCCTGGTTCAACACAGAACTTCAGTCTTCCAAATGAGAATGCCGAACAATTGAGAAAGCCTGGCGCCAAGAACCCTAAATGAGCAACTTCTCTGCCCTCAAAATAGCCATGCACAAACATCACCAACTCATCCGGACCACCAAACGGTCCTTCTACAAAGAACACATAGACAACAACACGCACAACAGCAAGGAACTTTTTGCCATCATCAAAGAACTCACCAAACCCAAATCCTGCACCATCGACCCTCCACACTCCCAAGACCTCTGCAACTCCCTCTCCAACTACTTTCACTGCAAAATCACAGAAATACACGACAGATTCACATTATCAGCACCCACCATCACCACCACTGATACAACCAACACCACTACACCCTGCCGCACCAACTTACTGAATACCTGGACCTCCACCAACGACGAAGAAATCGGCAAAACCATGAGCTCCATCCACTCAGGATCCCCAAAAGACCCTTGCCCCCACCACATCTTCAACAAGGCCAGCCAAATCATCGCTCCACAGCTCCGGGCCGTCATCAACAGTTCCTTCGACACCGCAACCTTCCCAGATATTTGGGAGCACGTCGAAGTCAACGCTCTTCTCAAAAAACCCAAAGCAGACCCTGAAGACATCACAAACTACCGACCCATTTCTCTTCTCCCCTTCCCCTAAAGGTCGTGGAGAAGATAGTAAACGTACAACTGTCTCGCTTCCTAGAAGACAACAACATACTCAATGACTCCCAGTCTGGATTCCGCAAGAACCACAGCATCGAGACCGCCCTCATCACCTGCACAGACATCAGGACCAGATTGGACAAGGGCGAGACCGTCGCCCTCATCCTCCTAGACCTCTCTGCAGCTTTTGACACTGTATGCCACCAAACCCTCCGTGCACGCCTTTTCGACGGCGAAATCCACCACAAAGCCCTGGACTGGTTCACTTCCTTCCTCTCTGAAAGAACCCAAAGAGTTCGCCTCCCTCCTTTCCGGTCTACAGCCACCAAGATCATCTGTAGGGTCCCCCAAGGATCCTCCCTCAGCCCCACCCTCTTCAACATCTACATGACTCCTCTTGCCAACATCCTCCGCCCCACGGCATCACCATCATCTCATACGCTGACGACACCCAGCTCATCATCTCCCTCACAAGGAACCCAGCTACTGCCAAGATTACCCTGCACGCCGGACTCCTCAACATCGCCAATTGGATGACAGCAAGACACCTCAAATTGAACTCAGACAAAACAGAGATCATCATCTACGGCCCCAACAAGGCAGCATGGAACGACTCTTGGTGGCCCACCACCCTTGGACCACCTCCAACACCCACCACCCACGCACGCAACCTTGGCATCATACTGGGCTCGTCTCTCTCCCTGAGCCAGCAAATCAACGCCATATCATCCTCCTGCTTCAGCACCATTCGCATGCTACGCAAGACTTTCAAATGGATTTCTTTAGAAAAAAGAAGAACAGTCACCCACTCCCTCATAAGCAGCAGACTGGACTACGGTAACGCCCTCTATGCAGGGACCACAGCCAAGCTTCAAAGAAACCTCCAGCGAATCCAGAACGCAGCCGCACGTCTCATCCTCAACCTCCCCCGCCACGAACACATATCCACCCACCTCAGATCCCTACACTGGCTGCCCATCAACAAAAGGATCATTTTCAAAATCCTTGTCCATGCTCACAAAGCCCTCCACAACACTGGACTGGTCTACATCAACGAACGAGTCAACTTCCACATACCAACTCGACAGCTCCGTTCCTCCGACCTCGCCCTCGCTATAGTCTCCCGCATCCAAGGCACCATCTCCGGCGGCAGATCCTTCTCCCACCTCGCAGCCAAATACTGGAACTCCCTCCCTACCAACCTACACAAGACCCAGAACCTCCTAACCTTCAGAAAGCACCTAAAAACATGGCTTTTTGAGCAGTAACCGCCCCCCCAGCCCCCACCCCCCCTCCCAGCGCCTTGAGACCCTACCGGGTGAGTAGTGCGCTTATGAAATGTGTTTGATTGATTGATTGATTTCAGTTCAATCCTGTCTGCCAGGGTCTCAGTAGGGGGTGTGAGGGTAGGCTACTGTCCTTTGACGTGTAAGTGTCTGGCCCTCCACCCTCCGAGCCCAGGAAGACCCATTCAAAATGTAGATGTATGCAAGTGAGGCTTAGTATCATGTGTTTGGGGTTGTGTCTGAGTGAATGTACAAGGGAGCTGTCAACTAAACCTCGCCAGATGTGGATTGGAAGGCACAGAAGGATTTAAGTGTAGAGAAATGCTCACTCTCGAAAAGTAGCGTTTCTAAAATAGTAATATAAAATCCAACTTCACCATTAAGCAGGATTTTTTGTACCACCATTCTGCCCATACTAAATATGACCTGGCTACTCCTTTCAGATCAGGATCTACCACTCAACCAGTATATGAGGGTAGCCCCAATGTCCCCAACACACACATGCCCTTCACAACACACACCCATCACTGGGGGACAAAAGTAATGCACACAATCTCACATGCTGTCCAGGTAGCACAAGCACCATTTACAAACAAATACTCACACACAACCAATGTTATCCATGAACAAATCTGCCCTAAGAAAAGAAATGCAGGACAAATGTGAAACGTTGAAACCAACAACTGCTTGGTCCAAATATGTATTAAAAAAAGAATTATTATTAAAATGTCCAAGGCCATAGGCCAGTCCAATGGGGAAAAGTGCCACATGCACACAATGCACATCTGTGTGCCCCAAACTTGACTCCTGACTGTCATGTAACCTCCACAGGTAGAGGCATCAAGGCGGCAGGCAGGCACCTCAGGGATTATCGGGGCGAAGGGGGGTTTGGGCCTTGGCTTTGGAGGGGGTCCTTTTTGATTGGGCTTGGAAGGGGGGTTTAGAACTAGGCTTAGGTGAGGGTTGGGTTCCCTTGGGAGGGGTAGACTTCTTGGCGGGGGAGCGGCATGGGTACTTGCAGGGGGGGGTTGGGGAGGCCTTGGAGGTGGAAGGATGGGCCTGGGGAGGGAAACAGAGTGTTTAGGGGTGTCACAGGGAGAAGAGGAGTAGGGAAAAGGTCCAAACATGAAAGGAGCAAGTTTTTTGACACACGGGGACAGTCATCAGAAGGGGGTTTGGGTGTGGAAGGTGAGGAAGTGGTTGTATGATGTGTATGTGTGGATGCCATGGGTACGTGTTTGTGCGAGGTATGGTTGTGGGTGGTGGGTGTCTGTTGGATAGGTGAGTGAGGGTGTTTATGTGTATTTGGAGGAGGGGTAGAGGTGCTGGGGCGACTGCAGGTGTGATGGATGTGCTGCATGTAGGAGTGTCAGTGGTTGTGCTGTCTCTGGGTAAGGTGAATGGGGTGGATGTCTGAGAGTCTGCTGTTGTGCTGACAGTGAGTAGACTATCTGTAGTGGCTGGAATAGTGAATGTTGGTGTGTCAGGTGTAGGTTCAGTGATGCTGGAGGTGGTGGGGGTATCAGGGCAGGTTGTGACTGTTGCTGTGTCTCCAACTGTATGTTGCTTGTGTGCATGCCGATGGTGTGTCTTGTGCCTATGTTTGTCTGAGCTACCCTTGGATGTTGAGGTGGATGCATGCCTGTCTGTCTGTGTGCATTGGCAGGGTCGGGGGAGAGGGTTTTGGGTTTGGGAAGAGGAAGGTAGAGGGGGGATTGGCAGACAATGGGTGACTGGTTGCTTCCAGTGTGGAAGCCAGAGCCTGAAAGGATCTCTGTAGGCCAGCTAGTGCACCACGAATGCCCTTCAGGAACACATTACTCTGCTGGCCTTGAGTTGTCAGTTCCTGGATTGCATTCACAATGGTAGACTGACACACAGAGATCAATCTCAGAAGATGAATAGCCTACTCACTGAGGGCAGCAGGGATGACAGGGGAAGGCCCTGTTTAAATACCCAAATGTGCCTTTGAAGTGGGGGAGACTTCATAGAGGGGCTTAGAAGTGCACACGGTCCCCTTTCTGTTCAATCCTGTCTGCCAGCGTCCCAGTAGGGGGTGTGGCAGTCCTTTATGTGAGGGCAGGCTACTGTACTTTGACATGTAAGTGTCAGGCCCTCCACCCTCCAGCCCAAGAAGACCCATTCAAAATGCAGATGTATGCAAGTGAGGCTGAGTATCCTGTGTTTGGGGTTTGTCTGAGTGAATGCACAAGGGAGCAGTCACCTGAACCTAGCCAGACGTAGATTGTAAGGCACAGAAGGACTTAAGTGCAGAGAAGTGGAATTTCTAAAATAGTAATATTAAATCCAACTTTACCAGTCAGCAGAATTTTGTATTACCATTCTGGCCATACTAAATATGACCTTCCTACCCCTTTCAGATCAGCAGCTACCCCTCAAACAGTGTATGAGGGCAGCCCTAATGTTGGCCTATGAAAGGAGCAGGCCTCTCAGCAGTGCAAAAACAAATTTAGGAGTTTTAAAATACCAGGCCATGTAAACTGCACAGGTACATGTCCTGTCTTTTGTCTACACAGCACCCTGCCCTATGGGTTACCTCGGGCCTACCTTAGGGGTGACTTATACGTAGAAAAAGGGGAGTTTTAGTCTTGGCAAGTACTTTTAAATGCCAAGTCAAATTGCACACACAGGCAATGCAGAGGCAGGTCTGAGACATGATTAAGGGGCTACTTACGTGGGTGGCACAACCAGTGCCGCAACCCACTAGTAGCATTTAACTTACAGGCCCTGGGCACATGTAGTGCACTTGACTAGGGACTTACAAGTAAATTAAATAAGCCAATTGGGTATGAGCCAATGTCACCATGTTTTAAGGAGAGAGCATATGCACTTTAGCATTGATTAGCAGTGGTAAAGTGCGCAGAATCCTAAAGCCAGAAAAATGAGGTCAGAAAAACAGAAGGAGGAAGGCAAAAAGTTTGGGGGTGACCCTGCAGAAAGGCCATTTCCAACACCTCCCATGTACACTACGCCCATATGCCTGTGCCCCTGGCACAGTGTACCCATTCCCAGTGGTGGCAGGTCCATCATTGTCAGGGGTGATAAGAGGAGACTGATGTATCTGCCATTGGGTGCACACAATGGAAGAAACAGTGCTTGGGACACAGGTTTGGCCATTGTATTGCTGTCATTGCCATAAACTGTTTCACAGTGGAACTTTCATGATGGGTTACATTGGTAGTTATTTTCCCATGCATCACTTCCCACATTTTGTGCACTGTTCTAGTTTTCTTTATGGTGGAATATTGCCTTCTGGGAATTGTAATGCTAACATCCCATTCCCAACGGTTGTGCACCCAGGTGAGTGTAGGAGAGCGTCAGTAATAGAGGTACACGCATGTCTTTGCTATAGTAGTTTATTCAAGTAAAGTAAAGTTTGACAGTCTCTTAATCATTTTATTCTTGGTGTGTCTTGGCTCTTCGTCTTTGCCTTCTCCTTTAATCTTCAAGCTTTCGTCCCTTTTGTTCTTTTTTTATCCAGGGCCAACTCAGGAGGAGCATGTAAAGAAAAGAAGAACACAGCAGGTTGGCAAGTATGTTCTCTTTTGTTTTATGTTCCTTCTCTTTCTTTTTATCTCTTACTTTTCTATCTACCTCTTTTTTTTGGTGCTGGTCTTTCTTTGCTTTTCTCTCTGTTTCATTTCTATCCTGTATCTTCCTTAACTTCCTGTTTTGCTTCTTTCACTTTCTCTTCTCTTTTTGGTTTTCTTTCTGTCTTGATTTCACTTCCTGTCTTTACTGCGTTTCTTTCTGTTCTGCTCTTTATGTTGTTTTTTTTTTTTTCTGTTCTCAAACAGTCCAAATTTTTTTTTACGTATATGTCTATCTCTTAATATAAATAAAGATGTCAACACGTAATCCACTGTTTCCGCTGTCTACTTACTTTTTCCTTTTGATTCTGTTTGGTGTTGCTTTATATCTATACACCATATCTCAACATGACTAAAAACACAAACAACCTTCTGGGTAGAAAAAAAAAAATCACACTACGTTCAGGTCTTTTATCTGGGCCTGTTTATATTTGAAGAGAAAACCTAAAAGAAGAAACAACAAAAAAAAGAAAATGTCCCTTTTCTCAACTGCCCCACTTCCATACCTGGTTAGGCCATGCGTTTCCAAGAACGTGGCCGGCTTCAGCGTTCTTCTGCGTCCTGATCGCCCTGTCTGCTGTTTGGCTGCTGTGTCAGTGCGGAATTCTTGTCTTCCCACGTCACGGTCGGCTCGTCCGTCTTCCTCTGCTCCTGTGGTGGCTGCGTCGGCTGCGGTGACCTCTTTTCCTCCTCGATTTCCCAGGCTTTGATGAGCCCTGCAATATCTGGCGTCTCGGTGATCCTCTGCGTTGTGGAAAGAGCTTTCGGGTCGGACAAGGCAGTACCGGAAGTACCCCCGGGCCCGTGGGCATCCGTGGACGTACCCCCGGGGCATCTGCGGGTTGCGTCTACAGAGGACACCCCGCTACAGTGAGTTTAGTGGACATGTGGCATGCAGGATAGGGATATTTGTATACTTGGCTCAGAGGGGTGGTGGGTGGTTTGGCAATTGAGGTGGGGTAAGGTGGTGAAGGAGCATGGAAGACAAAACATTTTGGTAACATGTATGTTGTGGGGACTTCCATGACTCCACTCCCCCAGGTATTCCTTTCAGGCCCCCAGGATGCAGTATGTCCAAGACCTCCTCACATGATGTGAAAGTAGGGGGAGAAGGTGGGGGCCCACCGCCAGTTTTGAGGACTGCTAGCTGGTGCCTGGATGCCATGGACCGTACCTTTCCCCTGAGCTCGTTCCACCTCTTCTTGATGTCCTCCCTTGTGTGTGGATAGCTGTCTGAAAAATTTGACCCTGTCGACTATTCTTTGCCACAACTCCATTTTCCTGGCTATTGTTGTTTGCTGGACCTGTGCTCCAAACAGGTGTGGCTCTACTCTGACAATTCCGTCCACCATGACTCTCAGCCCATCATCAGTGAAACATGGGTGTTTTTATGGGGACATGGTAGTGGTGGCATAGACGGTGAGGTAGTGTTAAAGAAAAGGTCGAAAAAACATTAGTGATGAGGAGTGGGTGACGGTTGTTGTCTATTGTGTGTGATAGTAAATTGTGTGTTGTGTACATTGGTCAGGTTTGGGATGTATGCATGGTGAAATGCATATGTGTGCCAAAGGTTTTTATTGATAAATCTGTGATAGTTATTCCTTCTCTGTGGCTGTGAGTGGCGTTCTGTTTGCAAAGGATTGTGGGTTGTGTAGAGGTGTGTTATATAGTGGAGTGTGTAGGTGTGTTGAGTGTGTGGATGTGTGTCAGGTGTGGAGTATTTAAACTATCCAATGTGGTTTTGGTGTTCAGTGTGATGTGAGTTGAGACCGCCGCAGTTCACACCGCCAATGGTGTTCTGCCATGGAAGAACCACTGTTGTGATTTGTGGATCGTAATATGATGGGAGGATTTTTGGGGGGCTGGCGGTGCTGGTGGTGGGACCGCCTCTTTTCCGTCCTCCAGTGTGCTGATGGTTTCGGGTGGTTTTTGTCAGACTTCAATGTGTGACTATTAATACGGCGGTCAGATTACCGCCAACATGGTGGTCTTTGGGCGGCCTCCACCGCAGTGGTCTTGCCAAAAGACCACCAAACTCTTAATGACCCCGAAAGTCATCTCTAAGAGGGCAGCAGCTTTAAAAATGCTCCTGCCCACTGGGAGCGGACTTGAGATCAGAAACACAACAACAGATTCCTCTTACCCGGAGAGAGCAGTATAAAAAGCTGCTCCCTCTGGGCGGGAGCAATGCTGACTCCAGCAGCGTGTGGGGAGCTGTCTGGGCTGCCCACAGACCCCCAATGTGTGCTTGATTGGTACCCCGGGTGGGACCTCAGTCACCCACTATTAAATGATGCAGGCCCCAGAGAATAGGGTTCCTGCATCAACAATAGACTTGCGGATGGGGTCCACAAGGCACCTCACACTCTTTTAAAAAAATGCAGCCTTGGATATTGGTTCCCCAGCGCCTCCTCTTTAATGCACATTCTGTTCTCGACGGACAAGCACCCCAAGGCCTATAATGGCTTGGGAAGGGTGGTCGCCTGCCCCCTCTCCTAAATCAGGAAATTGGGCCCTAGGGGATGAGGGGGCTGTGTTGTCCTCTTTTCTTATTGATTATATTGGGCCCTCAGGCGATCAGCTCCATCTCCTGGGGCCCTAAATGGGCTGAGTAGGGTGGTCCCATTGACACCCTCTACCCATATATATTTTTAAAATGTCAGTTGTTTTTTTTTTATTTTTTTTTAAGTACAGCCCCGGGGATGGTATACCTGGGACCTATTAAGGGCCAGAGAGAGGGGTCTCATGTCCCCTTCCCTTTATCAATTACGTGACCCTGGGGATGGGGTCCCTGGGGCCCAATAAGGCTTCGAGAAGGGGCAGCATGTCCCCTCTCCTTATTCTTCAAATTTGGCCCTGGGGGATGAGGCCCACATGGACCAAGAAGGTTCAAGGAGGGGGGCCACAAGCCCCCTCTCCATGGTAAAAAAAAAAAAAAATGCCCATCGGGAGGCAGTACTGGACATCTATTGGTTTGGCCTCAGGGATTGGATCACTGGGGCCTAGTAAGGCTTGGGGGGCTGCATGCTCCACTCCCCTTAGTTTCTGCAGTCCTGGGGCCCAAGAAGGCTTGGAGAGGGGGGGCATGGAATTATTTAGTATATACTAAAAAACTTTAAAAAATGCATATTTTTATACTACTATTTAATTATTGTAATTATTTCATTTATACATGTTTTACATTTGTATCTGACTTTTTGACATATTTTACATGTTTAATGTTTTTAACATTTTTAAAACATTTTTGCAATTTATCTTTGGTTTTTTTTCTATCATAATTTAGCAGCCTTTTTTAACATGTATGGGTTTTGAGGACATGTGAGTTGTAGGGGGAGGTCTAGAGGTTGCTATCATGTTGTTTATAGGTTTATGTACATTTAGTTGTATTGTTAGTTGTTTTTTAAACTAGTGTGTAATCTGGAGTTGCTGTACATTGTTTTACTAATATTTTTTAATGTTAAGTTATGTTATATCATGTTACATATTTTATGCTGAGTTAGTATAATGTAAATGTATTTTTGGGAATATTTTATTTTGCTGGTGTATTGTCTTGCTTGCCTTACAGGTTCTTGTCAAATGTGTCCTATGGGCATGGGGAGCTACTGTTGTTGTTGTTGTTTTTTTTCTTCACTTTTGGTATGTATTAAACCAACATCTTTAGCTTTGACTTCAATCTTTGGTTTTGCTGGGAGCGTTTCTTTTTAAAAAAAAAAAATTCTGTTTTTTTTAATGGTTCCTACATATTTTGGATTGCTTCAAAGGATGTATATTGGATTTGTTTAGTTTTCAATTTATTTCGTGTCTTCTTGGAAAATATTTTTCCCATTTTTGGTGGATTATTATGTTTGACTACATGGATACGGAAGAAGATGTATTATCTTAATTTTTGCTTAAATATTATGTGATTCCTATTTGGAAAATTATGGTTTATGTCTTGTATTTTTTTTTTTTGATGGATTGAGTTTGTTCCTTGAGCTTTTTGGTTGGTCAAGGTTATATTGTTAATGTAAATAATTTAAACATTAATTTATTTTCTCAGTCTGAATCAATATTGGACTTGTATGTCATGTTTAGAATGATGCATTACAATATTATTTTTATTATTTATATTAAAATGATGTGTCATTTTGGTTTAGATTTTGTGGCAAAATTCAGAGACTTTTGTAGGGTACTATTGTTTTTTATAATATGCATTTGGCTATTATCTCTAAGTAATCTATTCCTTTCTTGTTTATGAAGAGTCTGACGTTCAACTATAGCATGTTGTACATTCCTTTGATTTGTTTGCTAAGATGAAATTTGGATAATAGCTTGCTCTATTCATTGTGGTTAGTAGCTTTACTTTTATTGCAATGCTTCTATAAATTTATAGTTTGTAGGTTAAGTTCTGGCTAGGTTGTATCAGAAGGCACTGTGTCATCCTTCCATTGAGCTGTTTATTTTGTCTTCCTGTGCCAAGGTGCTGACCCAGACATTCCAACATGGTATTTAGATTTTGGGTTGGTGTCTACATCTGGAGTGTTGCAGCCTGCCAGTCCATTAAGAGGCTTACTATACATTTTGCTGGTAGAAAGGGATTTATTTTAGTAAATTGTAGTGGTTTGCTACTTCTTTGACAGGTACATAGGCTAGTGCTATCAGTTTTTATTTCATTGGTGTATTGGCTGTTTGTAGCATATTCTACATTCAGTGCAGGTTGCTGGAGGTGTCGCCACATGCTTTGAATGAAATGCTAGTAACAGCTATAAATGGCTGCGTGGGGGTACATTTTTAAAATTGTCTGACTCATGGGTTGTTCAAAGTGTATGATTATTTTTGTGGGTAGTAGTTATCAGTTTCATGTTTAATTTGATTTAAGAGTCCATAGTAAGTGGTGTTTGTTTATTTGGTAGTAGGGCATATATGTACAAGGTATATGTGTGTTTTGAAATACACCATGCATGGTGTATATTTGAGTAAATGGTTTGGGAAGGTCCTATCCATCATTTAGGTTTGACAATGACTTAGGGCCTCATTTTGAATTTGCTGGTCTGTGCACTGACACGGTGGTGGCTGTGGTCCAGCCGCCATCAGCTTGGCAGTCGGATCGGGGTATTACAATGTTGGCGGGCCAATACAGCAAAGACTGCCACGGTCCCACCAGCACAACCAGGCTGCCAGACCACCGCAGTGATAAGGCAGGACAAATAAGCTGGCGGAACCAGTGTTTCTGCCAGACACATTACAATGTTGCACACCTCCAATGCGACCATGGCAGTCCAACCACCACATTCTAGCAGGCGGAAGCAGAGAGTATAAAGGGAACTACTCACCTGCAGGCATTGTTACACGTCCTGTGCCACCATGAATCACATCACATGTTCTGTTGCTACTGCTGCTCATCGAAGGTGCCCAAAATCCACTTTGCTATGGACGCAACTGATGGTAAGTACACACACCTACCTGTCTCATTAATCTCAACAACAGATCACACTACGGGCACCGAGTGCACTTGTCATTGAATGACAAATATCCAGCCATAAAATGCCCCCTTTGGGCAGGTGTAGGAGGCTGGCCTGGTTTGTAGTAGGTACCTATGGTACTTCCACCTTAGAGCAGGTCTAGTTATACCCTATTAGTGAAATGTAAGCAGGGTCTAGAAGCCAGGCTCTCTAGAGGTAGCTGTGGATGAGCAGCCAAGGCTTATCTAGGAGACATGTGAATCTCATGCAATACCACTGTAGTCACACAGTACTCAAATTCATGAAATAAAACACTCCGTGTTTAAAAAATAAAGGAACTTTATTTTGGTAACACAAATGCCAAAATTACCA
The DNA here is from genome assembly GCF_031143425.1 of Pleurodeles waltl. Classification (NCBI taxonomy): domain Eukaryota; kingdom Metazoa; phylum Chordata; class Amphibia; order Caudata; family Salamandridae; genus Pleurodeles; species Pleurodeles waltl. Next base: position 38,831,046 of record NC_090446.1, read on the forward strand.
TAGAGACGATACTCCCTTGGAGGTAAGTAATACACAAATTATATTCACTAGTATGCAGAAATAGGCATAAAAACAGTTAGAAATCAGTGCAATTAATGAAAATCACAATAGTTAGAAATGGGCTTGGAGCAACACAAACCATACACTAAGAACGTGGAATGCGAATGTCAGTTTTCCACCTATGCAAGTGTAGTGTGTAGAGGAGAGCCGGAGTACTACAAAAACCCAAAGGTAAGTACTAGAACCACCCCAGTGCAGGAGTAAATCACAGTAACTTTCCCAGAACACACACAGAAACGAAAATAAGAACTATGCAAGAACCAGAAGAGTCTGCAAGACACCAACAGTTTATTCAAGCCAGAATAATCCGAATCAAAGGCCATTGGCCAGTTCATTTGAAAGTCTAGGCACAGTACTGTGCCCACACTTGACTCCAACCACAGCTAGGGAACCTCCACAGGAAGGGCATCAAGTAGGCAGTCAGACACCTCAGGGATCATCCCTGGGTGGGAGGGGTTAGATTTGGGATGGGTGGGTTTGACTTGGGGTTTTGGAGGGGGGTCTTTTTCTTTGGAGGAGTGGGCTTCTTCTTGGGAGGAGGGGTGCTTGCAGGGGCAGGGGTGACAGGAGAGGACTTTGATGTGGAAAGGATTGGTTGGGTCGTGGGTGGGGCCCTCTTGGGTTCAGGAGGGAGGGTGGACGGAACAGGGGAAAAGGCAAGGTCAAAAAGGAAACTCTACTTGGGAACAAGGGGATGGTCTGCAGAAGGGGTTCGGGATTTGGAGGTTGGGAGTGGTTGTCTGGTGTGTGGGTGTAGATGTCTTGGGTGTGTGCATGTGTGAGGTATGCTTCTGTTTGGGTGGTGTCTGAGGTTATTTTGGATGTTGTAGATGTTGGTGTGTCTGTTGGGGTGGTGTCTGCAGGTATGCTGGGTGTGCTGGATGTTTGTGTATCTTGTGGATTGGTGTCTGCAGGTATGCTGAATGTGGTGGGTGTTTGTGTATCTGTTGAGGTGGAGTCTGTGGGTATGCTGGATGCAGTAGATGTTTGTGTGTTTGTTGGGGTGGTGTCTGCAGATATTCTGGATGTGATGGATGTGTCTGTGGGTGTTGTAGTGGTGTCTGAGAGTGTGTTGGGTGTAGTGGATGTGTTACTGGCTGTCGTGGTGTGTGGGTCGATGGTTGTGGTGTCTGGTGAAGTGGTGGCTGATGTGTTTGTGGGTGTATATTGAGTGCCTGCATGCCAGTGTGTCTTGTGGTAGTTTATAGATGTGTGCTGCTTGTGTGTGCTGAGGTGGAACATGTGGTTGTGTCTGTGTGCATGGAACAGGTAGGGGAATAGAGAATTTGGATTGGGAAGAGGGAGGTGGAGGGGGGGAATGTGGGGTGTGACTGGCTAGGAGTGAAGAGGCTACAGCCTGAAAAGATCTCTGTAGGCCAGACATGGCACTATGAATGCCTTCCAGAAAAGCATTGGTCAGCTGAAGTTGGCTGGCCAAACCCTGGATGGCATATACAGTGGCAGTCTGCCCCACATAGATGGTCCTCTGGAGGTCAATAGCCTCCCTACTCAGGGCAGCAGAGGTAATAGGGGCTGGGGCAGAGGTGCCTGCTGTTAAGGAGACACCCACCCTGTTGGGAGAGTGGACACGGCCATCTGGGTGGGGAGCCACAGGGAGGGTGGTGATAGAACTGGGGGTGGTGGACGATGATGACGACGGTGATCCTGTCTCTTCCGTTGCATTCCCCTCACCATCTGGGCCACTGGATCCCTCCGTGTTGGTGGTATCATGACTGGAGGTACCATGGCCAGATGCTTTCTCACTTGGTTGTGCCCTGTCTCCTTCACTTGCCTGGGTTGCAGATACAAAGAGGAAAAGGGTCACCACATGTTCCTGATCACACTTGAACAACAGCTGTAATTATCAAACATTACCATGACGTCAAGTAGGCCCCAGCAACAAACTACATCAAAGTGTCTCCTCCATGTACCATATCAGATACATGCATAACATCTGAACTGGCAATAGTTGCCCACAGAACAATCAGGATCTCAGACAGCTACAATTCCATGGCTGAAGTTGTGCAATCAAATTAACCATTGAATAAGTAGGAGACCACATCACCTTCAATGCTTTTCCTCATGGAGCAAACTTCAGTTACCTGTTGTCATACAATAGTAGGCCAATACCAACTTCATTCCCACAGATCCCACACAAGGTCATGCAGACATCAATTTGTCAAGTAAACAATAACACAACATTAAAAAATGATACTCCCAAAACCTGCCACGTTGCTGACAACAGTACAGTGGACTGGAGAAGGTGGATGGATATATTCACGTCACACTTGAAACATCTCAACAATACACACCTCACCATGTGAAATTTGTCCTAATGGATGTAGGACTAATGTTGCTCAGATGTGCTTCACATTTGGCATGGAAATGTACCCTGTAGACAAAATGGGAAAAATGTCAGGGAGCAAGCCCAAGGGAAATCACCACTGATGTCTAGCACCCCTTACAATGAAATGCTTTGATTGCTTCAGTAGACACCATTAGTCCTTTGCATGTTGGAGAGGCCCAGAGATTGGAAAATACTTGCAGAAGGCCATGGAAATGCTCATTGTGTTTTAAAACTATAGTCCTTCTGGTCATGTCCTTCGTTGCTACTGCAGTTGTACATGCCAAATGACATGGTATATTGGGTGAGGGTATGTGCCAGCCAACAATTAATGGTGACACACTTCTGTCTGTGGCTCCACATGAAATGTAGACCCATTGTAAATGTGCTATTCCAAACACGGGTTGGCGTGCACCTATATGTGATGGAATACAAAAATCATTTCATGAGCACAGGTAGACCATGCATGAAACGGCTGTGTACACATTTTGTCAAAAGAGAAAGGGACACATGCTGACATTTAGGCACAAGGAATGTTGGAAACAGTGATGGCACATAAATCATGTCAATGGATGTTCCCCAATCACCAAAGGAATGCTTTGATCTGTAGCTGACCCAAAGAACAATATATGCTTTGTCACATGCATGATGGTCATCTTCACATTACAGGCAGTAGTGAGACACCAACGCTCATCACACACTAAAAACAAGTGGTGTCTGAGGGGGCAGATGCCAATGTTCTCACTTGTGTAGACACATGGTTGAGGACAGTGATCCATCACTTCTTTTTCTTTAGGCTGTAACACTGAGGAGTAGTGGTATGTAGCACAGAATTTACACCCACAACAACAACAACACATTACACATGCGTTGTTCCTAATGCGTTGTTCCTAATGAGAAAATTGTTTGTGAGGTGTACACAGTTGTGTCCCAGGTCCCTTGGCCAATAGGCATGGCACATCAGTATGCGCCACCTTACATATCTACAGTTACTCATCTACTGTGTCAAACATGGCTCATCCATTATCGTCAGGAGGAGATGTCAGAACCTAACACATTAACTTGGAAATGTGACAGGTAGGGATATACCCTGTTCTCACCCCCTTGCTTATGCTCCCCTCAAACACCCATCAAAGTCTGGGTACACCACTGCCAGAATGTGGACCATTGGGGGGTCATGGTCTGCGCCCCGCCCACATTGGGAGGACAGCCCCAGCTGAACCTCTGCAATCTTCCGGACTCAGCGTCTCAGGTCCTCCCACCTCATGCCGCAGTAGGTGCTCTGCCGGCTGTGGACCCCCAGGGTCAGCACCTTCCAGGCGATGGCTTTCCATATCCCATTCTTCTGATGGGCATTTACCTGTATGGATGCAAGAGACACATCAAGTGATTAGAATCACAAGTTTTTGCACAAATGGTTGTGTCACACACGTCAGAAACACCAAACAAAAAATGGTAAATTTGTAAACACACCACAAGTGTAAAGCACCCAAGCCAATAATTACAGGGACATTAGTATAGGTTTTTGTTTCCATCTGCAGACTAACCAAGTACCCTGCTCATGGCCTACAATGACTAAGCAGCCTACTCACATCGGGTAACCCATGTTCCAGCAACATGTATTGTGATGTGAACCACAATGAAGCACTACACATATATGTGGCTTCTGAAGGGTATACTCCATAGACCTGACTGCACCAACACATTCACAGCCTAAAAAATTGACTCACTGCATACAGTCCCTACAGACAACTTTCATAGTACAGACTTCGCCCTTTCACTTGAGTGACAATGAAGGGGCTGGCATGGTGGGTACCGAAAGTGTCTCCCCTGTGCATGTGTGGCCATGTGGCCTGCACAATGCAGCTTCATACCACTTCGGGAGAGGTTCTGCGGTGTGTTCGTGTACCACAGAACACTCCTTAGGACAGATGTGTCTAAAGTACAGAGATGGCATCTAACATACAAAGGTATACATTGTTCAGTTTCTGTTATTTGAACAAGCTACTAAGTCACATGTCATGGCCTTCTAGGAATCTACACACTGTCTGCACTGTGGGTCTGTCATTTGTGCAATAAGACTGTACAAGACAATTATGTCAAGGTGACTTGTGAGCTGGGGGAAGATGGGACCTGTGAGAAGTCAATGACACACATTGACAATGATATAAAATGCACATACGGAATAGTTCTGGGATGTACCTCTGTACCCATTCCTAGTGTAGTCAATGGATTGAGGTATTCAGAGCACATTTTGCCATTTGAGCATTATATTGTCCACTTGACAGGATCTACTGGTGACCAGGGAGTGGGCAGAGTGGCATTGTTGCATAGCCATAGTGACTCTTCCACAGCCTGTACTATGCCCCATACTGGGAGACAATTTTGACAGACCCAGGTCTCCACAAGTTGAGCATACATAATCTACACAACGCTCACATTCCCATCACTTCCATGCATGACAGCACATCATGTGGCCATCAGCAATGTGGCTTGTGGTTTATGTGGCAACCTGAAGGGCAGAGTGAATCATGATATACCTTCCAGACAACAGTTTTGCAAGGCCTGATGTGGGTTGAAAGATCTGTTGCACTATACACATTGCATACAACATCCTTAAAAGAATTATACAAGATGCACACACAGCTCATGCTGTCATGAACATTTATGTTGTCTAACATTTACAACCATCATAAAGAAAGAAATTTCATTGGATGGTAGTACATTCTCCTTGCCTAGTTATGTGCATTCAGCAATAGGAGGCTCTAGGACCCCAAAACACATCACACAATGCAATGTTAAGGAGCACATCATATAGCACTGGTCACCAATACTAGCACCATGTACATCCCATCGATGCCAAACAAGCTGCAACAATAGGCACACAAGAAGTCCAACTGGCACACAGGGGCACATTTTAGCATGTGAGGAGGGAAAGGATGGGGTTGAACAGAGTCAATTGTGCACATGAGTTACTGACCTACTCTTCTGGTGAGCCATAGAGCTGTCCATACAGGTGAAAGACCTCATTTACAAGCCTCACCCGCTACTCTGGAGAGAAGGCAGGGCGGTGCAAACTGCATCACACACAAAAAAGATGTGTAGGATCATCACAAACATCCTCATTCTGTCTTGTAGGTAAATTCTACTACACAACCACCAGTGTAGTGTGTTGCAGGCCACAGATGGCACATGACACTGGTGCACAGGCCACCACCGCCAATGGTAGTTTTTGGCAGTCGGAAAAAGCAGTCACATTTCGAGGGGCAATTGTGTAACAGATGGTTGGTTATCACCTGAATCCATGTTGTGGACACATGTGAGGACAACCATGGGGGTCACATGTGACCCTTGTGTACTTGCAAGCTGGGATGTGTACTGTGTGTCATATCTATCCAGTCAGAAATGCTTTGTCACATTATATTGTTGGTATGCATCATGTATGTTGCTGTGGACACACTGACTAATGTTGCAGATCATGTCTTGTCACACATAGCTACCCTGGGAGAGGGAGGGTGTGACAACCTCCTGTCTACCATCCACGGCCAAACCTTCAGACCATGGATGAACGCCACATAATTGAGTTATACCATCTGAATAGGCAAATTATAGTGGACTTTTGCCATCAGTTGGAGCCAGATCCGATGCCAGCTAACAGTAATTCAACCTGCATACCACCCATTGTACAAGTCATGTCAGTATTGCACTTCCTGGCTACAGGGTCCTTCCAAATTACAGTGGCCCTACCTGCTGGAATATCCCAACCTACGTTCAGTCTTGTGTTGAAGAATTTCCTCTCTGCAATTGTGAAATTTATTGGCAGCAATATCAGGTTACCCCACATGGGGAACTAGCCAATATGAAGGCTGACTTTTATTGTTTTGCCCACCTCCTACTTATAGGGAGGGCCATTGATGGCACACAACATTGTTTTAGTTTGAGCAGACACTTGTATGTATGTGTTAGTGTGGAAGGGTTGTAATCCTGAGCTGGGCACTGTGTACATGAAACATATCCCATCTTGAACAAGTACCTTGGATCATCATTGTATGGTTAACATGGTCTGACATATCTACATGGCTAAACATGAAATCAAAATCAGCAGACAAATAGTCAGTGAAGGGTAATTTTATTGTGCACCTATGACTAACATGAAATATGTGTGAAATGACTCAACAGGGTTTTAAATGTGAAGGGGTCAGTCATGATGAATGAAATCATTGGAGTAGATGCTACACTATTAGGAGTCCAAACTCCAGAGTACTCCTCCTATTGAAAATGGAAGGTGGTTCAGGATCAGTCCACAGAGTGAATGTGTCCCCAGAGTGAAGAGTGGTGGGTGTCTTGCCATCCGCACCTCTTGGATCCTTTTCTGGATGTCCCTGCTTGTGTGGGGCGCATCATCTGATACAGAGGTAGGGGTGTCTGGGGCTTGTTGTTCCTCTGACAGGGCCTCCCTTCCAGTGGATGGCATCAATGTTAATGGGCTTGCTGTTTGAAGAGCCAAATGAGAAGGGTAGACTGGTATTGAAAAGCCCTTTTCAGGGTGGTGTGTTGGTATTGTGGGCCTCTATCTGTTCCCACATGTCTCTATGCAAGGCCCTCTGTAGCTGTTTGAATTCCAGGAGTTTGGTCAACACCTGACCCATCACCCCTTGGGACTCCTGACAGACATCCAAGACATGGCTTATGGTGTCCTGGCCAGTAGCAGCCCCTAGTGGCCTCACCCTGCTGGCCCACAGCATCTCTCCCAGCCCCACAGGCCTGTTCATTTGCCACAGGGTGCAGTTTCCACCTTGTTCCTGGATCCTCATTGTCCAAAGTGTGACACTGCAACTCAGGATCCAGGACTTTGGGGAACAAGATGGTAGACACTGTGCTAAGGGCACAGGTTGGGGTAGGGGAATGGTTACCCAGGATGTTGATGCAACAGGGCTGGGAGATGATGCTGTGGGCACAGCGAGACTCACTGTTGCCGTCTGACCAGGTTGCCCAGATAGGCCAGAAATGTCCTCCACGTCCAGATGTCCAGGAGTGCCGCTGTCACTGAGGGCTTCATCCAGTGGGGTAGTGGCAGTCTGTTCTTTGGCCTCTGTGTGCCCAGTGGCAGCTCTACCTGTAGATGTAACAAGTACAATGTTAGAGGTTTGGTTGTGATATATACCTCCAAAGGTTCAGAGTTACAGTAAGCAGAGATCTTGTACAAAGTAAAGTTGTAGTTAATCCAACGATGGCAAATAACCATGGTATTGGGTGTATTGACATGCCATGTGTGAAGCATGCCTAATCATTTTGACTCAAGCAGCTGCTGATATGTGCAGATCAGTTGCACTTGGGAAAATGGTCTGAAAATTACATCTTGCTACCAGTGCATCCATCACAGTGGCTAGACAAGATATTTCTTTGGCTATTTGGAGGCCTAGTTGAATGTGATGCATGCATTCCCAGGACTTTGTTGCATATGTGATTGGAGTCATCAACATGCACAGTGCTCTGTCAATGTGTCTGCTGCCAATGGCAATCTGGTGATAGAGCTTGAGGCCTTAGGAATACTTGTTGTACACACATGGTAAGGTGTAATACCTGTCCTCAAAAATGTCATCTTGGGATAGCAAGTCAAGACGGAGCTATGTAGACAGACCTGTCTCTGATTTGGGCATGATCTGTGCTTGATCACTCCCGGGTGAGTACATTTGTGAGTTGACAAACAGTGCTGGTGGTTGGAGTTACAGAAACAGGGCCTGCTGGGAATTGCAGTCAGGTCAATCCATGTACTACACACACTATACAAATGTTATCCCCTGAGGTGAGTCCACTTCAATTGAGAGTTAAACAACAGGGGTCTTTGGACAAGAGACTTATGGGCTGGTGGATTGAGTTACAGAAACAGTGCTTGCTGGGAGTTGCAGTCAGTTCACTCTCTCTACTACACACACTAAGCAAATCTTGCGTATTACATATCTGTATGCAGACTGCATTAAGGTTTGGACATACATGTACATGGTGAGACATACCATGAGTCCTGTGATTATTTGAGTATATTGAAAAACTTACAGGCACCATTTGGACATTTGGAATGTTATGGGCCTTGATCGCTGTGTTGTTGGGTCCAACAATACAGATTGATAGTGTTAACACTCAGATACCAGATACTCTGGGTATTGCATGTTGGTGGGGTACATAAGACAGTGGCAAAATGTGAGCTTTGACTGTGCATGACATAGCATTTTTGTGACAGTTTGTGTGTTGTAACTTACCAGTCTCAACTCCCCCAGGTATTCCTGTCAAGCCCTCAGGGTGCAGGATGGCCAGAACTTTCTCCTCCCAAGGAAAGAGTATTAATGGGGCACTGGGAGGGCCACTGCAGTTTTCTTAGCCTGCAGCTTGTGTCTGGAGACCATGAATGGACCTTGACCCTGAGGACATTCCACCTCTTCGTAATGTCCTCCATTGTGTGAAAGGTGGTGCCTACATCATTCACTCTGTCAATGATCCTGTCCCACAGTTTAATTGTCCTACTGAGAGGAGTGTGCCAGACATGTGCTTCAAACAACTGTGGCTCTACTCTTATGATTTCATCCATCATGACTCTTGACTCATCTTTTGAAAAAGTTTTTTTTTTTTTTAATGTGACTTGGTAAGAAAATAGAATATGGGTGAGAGGGATTTACTTAACAGGGGAAGTGCAAATGGGTATGAATTGGCAAATGTGCATGCAGGGTGTTCTATGGGATGGTGAAGAAAGGGGTGCCTAATCTATGTACTCTACAGAAACAAATCTCTCAGTCTTCTGTGTCTTGCACTGGAAATGCAAAGGACTGTTAAGGAATGGGTTTTATAGTGTCCTTTGCAGGTGTGTCCACTTGGCCAGTGTGTGTCAGCTGTGTTGTTTTTGAATTCCTCCAATGTGCACTTGTCTGTTACTTTGCTGACTACTAACTGCCATGGTCCTGACTGCCATTGGCTGACCGGCACTGTGACTGTGTGCTTGTAATTAGCTCCGTGGCTGGCCACGGTGCTGATGGAGCCGGAGGTCGGAGCACCTATATTCAGACTGCCACGCCCCTAGCGGTCTGCCTTTTTCACTCGGTGGTCAGGGGTCCTGTCTGTATAACTCATAACTCGTAATAGAATGGTTGGAAGATGCCATGGCTGTCTTTTCAGGTCTGCCAACATGGAAGTCTGGTAGTCTGACCGCCAAACTCGTAATGAGACCCTTAGTTTTGGTAAGTTATTTGCTGTAGAGAATTATATGGTTTGTTTATCATTGTTTAGATTGTCATGTAACAGGAAAGGTTGCTCATTATGGGTCATTTTTAAATATTCAGGCATTTCTATATTTTGGTATCATCTAAGGGTAGGGTATTGCTGGTGGCTTTTTTATTTTTATGCAATTATACATTCTTAAAGTGGGAATAAGTGCTAGTTGCCTTTGGATGTGCTTGGGCACTTCAGGCAGTATATCTTTCATAGCTTTTGCTGTGGGTTCATGGGAGCTAGTGCATGCCTCTCTTATATCCTACTTGTATTTATGTCACATTTGGAGGGTGGTTGTGTTATCTTACACAAATTACAATGCCATATTTTGTGGCAGCCTTCCTTAGCATCCATTAGAGTAATATTTGGTACATTTCCAATTCACATTTTCTGTCAACGCACTTTCTTGGTTATAGGTGTAACCCATGTGACTTAGTAATTGTTTTCCTTTCTGGGATGTTATATATTTGGTTTCCTGTGTCATTGTATCTGGAAGTAGTGAAAAAATGTAAACAAATAAAAAAAAAAATGTGTGTTATTTACGTATACAACTAAGCAACTATTTTTTTTATCTTTCATGTATGTTTTAGAGGTTTCACATTGTTTTGCAGCTTTTCCATTAGGGATGTTTTTATGTGGAGCCGGTGCTTTCTTTTTCTGTAGGAAGGAAATAAGCAATAGCTTCATTTTAAATGTTTATTTGTTGGTAGGTTGTGAGGATTATTTTACTTGCGTTTGGGAGTGAGTTGACATTTCTGTATACTTACTTTGTAAAATCTTTTTGATGGTTTCTGATGTTTTTTTCTGGAAGGTTATCAGTTATACTTTTTTATAGGAATTACATGTGAAGAGATAGAAGTTGGATAGTACTTTGTTTGAGTAATTGTTGAGTAATTGTTTGTTAGTTTACATTTCTACTTTTATTTACAAGTTAGTTTTAGTTTATATATAAGTTTTACTTACTTGGTTAGGTAGTTGTTGAGATGTGTATATTTCTTTTTAAGGATATGTTAGAGAATCCAGCAGAGTTGCCTTGCCTTAAATTGTTTGTTATTTTACAAGTATTTAGTTGGTAAAATGAGTGTGCCTTTTATATTGTTGATTTAATTGTTTGTCTGATTGTATTCGTTAAGGTTGTTTATAGTTTGACTTTATTGGTTAGCTTAGTTTTAAATAGATTTTTTTGCTATCAGTTATGCCCTTCTATACTGAATGCTAATTTAAGTTTTATTTATAAATGATGGTAAATAGTTCGATATATTTGAATATAATTTTTCTTATGTATACATATATATTTATTAATATGTGAGTTCATTTATAAATGTTTGTAGTAAATGGCACTATTTTTATGCTGTTATGATTTTAGGTGTATATTTTTGGGTTTGTAATTATTTTGGTGATGTAATATGTTTATTTTTAATTTAAACATGTGTATAGAATATTTTATGTTTATGTTGAATATCGTTTTACGTAAAATGTTAAAAAATATATATATATTATTGAAATTGTCATTGTTTTGCAAAATTATTGTGATTGATATTGTATGAGTCAATATTTCCATCATACTGCATGTGTATTTAAATGTGACGATATGTTTGTGCCTGATATTTGTGCTTTCAATACAATATTTGCATTCTAAATATTTGTCGGTTTATTGGTTAAGTATGGGAAGACAATATTTATTTTTCAATATTGTTGTGTCTTGGTATAGTATGCATCAATATTATGTCAGTGATCCAAAATGCCATTGAAGCCAACCTGGAATGAAAAAAAGCAATCATTGACACATGTATTTTACTCTTATTGGAGCTCTTCAAAGAGGTTTAGCTTTGCCCAGACACAAGGAAGCATCCAGTTTAGATCAAGACTTCAGCCTTTAAAGCTTAGAGTGGCACTTGAATTATGCAAAAATTAAAGCAGGGAACTCTGGGTACTTCCCAAGTTGTGGTGGAGTGTTGCCTCTTTATGGAACATCCTACAGCACAGTAAAAGTTCAGTGTCATCTATGGTGAGCTAGAAACACACAACACACTTTCCTTCATTTATTAATCTGAGTTTAACTTCAATGCTTGTCCTGAGATACACCTAAAGTGGACATTATGTAATGCTGGCAATCTTGAAGTTGCCAATCAGTCCTAAAAGGTGCATGATGAAATGTAGCTTTTGATGAATTTGATTAAGAGATAATTGCCAGATGAGTAGTCAGGCAATACATGCTAGATGTTTGGGCTGTACGCTCAAGCAACAAATGTTAATAAGATTACTAAAGACAACCTAATAGAAGGGTTTTGTATAAATCAATGTCAGGGTGGTATCAAGGTCATAGATGTTACATCATAGATGTTAAAAAGGTAGAAAACAGAAATACATTTTTAGTGAATTGACCTTGCCACACCTTGATAAACTGTTTTAAAGCCTCATGACATCCTGTGTATCCCGATAAAATTCTAAAATGTAATGCACACGCCTCTTGGACTCCCCCATTCTCAGCATCAACCACAGCAAGGATTAATTAACATAGTTTAAAGCCTTAATAAAAATCA